>NC_090450.1:1017927225-1018527225 GCF_031143425.1 Pleurodeles waltl | reverse complement strand
TATCAGTGACAGGCTCCTCCTCTGGTGTCGCACTGCAGCTTATGTATCAGTGTCAGGCTCCTCCCCTTGTGTCGCACTGAAGCTTGTGTATCAGTGTCAGGCTCCTCCTCTCCTTGTGTCTCAATGAAGCTTGTGTATCAGGGTCAGGCTCCTCTTCCCCTTGTGTCTTACTGAAGCTTATGTATCAGTGACAGGCTCCTCCTCTTGTGTCGCACTGAAGCTTATGTATCAGTGTCAGGCTCCTCCCCTTGTGTTGCACTGAAGCTTATGTGTCCGTGTCAGGCTCCTCCTCCCCTTTTTTCGCACTGAAGCTTATGTATCAGTGTCAGGCTCCTCCTCCCCTTGTGTCGCACTGAAGCTTGTGTATCAGTGTCAGGCTCCTCCGCTTGTGTTGCACTGAAGCTTGTGTATCAGTGTCAGGCTCCTCTCCTTGTGTCTCACTGAAGCTTATGTATCAGTGTCAGGCTCCTCCCCTTGTGTCTCAGTGAAGCTTGTGTATCAGTGTCAGGCTCCTCCCCTTGTGTCGCACTGAAGCTTATGTATCAGTGTCAGGCTCCTCCCCTTTGTTTCTCACTGAAGCTTGTGTATCAGTGTCAGGCTCCTGCCCTTGTGTCGCACTGAAGCTTATGTATCAGTGTCAGGCTCCTCCTCTCCTTGTGTCTCACTGAAGCTTATGTATCAGTGTCAGGCTCCTCCCCTTGTGTCGCACTGAAGCTTGTGTATCAGTGTCAGGCTCCTCCCCTTGTGTCTCACTGAAGCGTGTGTATCAGTGTCAGGCTCCTCCCCTTGCGTCTCATTGAAGCTTGTGTATCAGTGTGAGGCTCCTCCTCTTATTGTGTCGCACTGAAGCTTGTGTATCAGTGTCAGCCTCCTCCCCTCCTTGTGTCGCACTGAAGCTTATGTATCAGTGTCAGCTCCTCTCCTTGTGTCGCACTGAAGCTTATGTATCAGTGTCAGGCTCCTCCTCCCCTTGTGTCGCACTGAAGCTTATGTATCAGTGTCAGGCTCCTCCACCCCTTGTGTCGCACTGAAGCTTATGTATCAGTGTCAGGCCCCTCCCCTTGTGTCGCACTGAAGCTTGTGTATCAGTGTCAGGCTCCTCCCCTTGTGTCTCATTGAAGCTTATGTATCAGTGTCAGGCTCCTCCTCCCCTTGTGTCGCACTGAAGCTTGTGTATCAGTGTCAGGCTCCTCCCCTTGTGTCGCACTGAAGCTTGTGTATCAGTGTCATGCTCCTCTCCTTGTGTCGCACTGAAGCTTGTGTATCAGTGTCAGGCTCCTCCTCTCCTTGTGTCGCACTGAAGCTTGTGCATCAGTGTCAGGCTCCTCCCCTTGTGTCGCACTGAAGCTTGTGTATCAGTGTCAGGCTCCTCCTCTCCTTGTGTCGCACTGAAGCTTGTTTATCAGTGTCAGGCTCCTCCCCTTGTGTCGCACTGAAGCTTGTGTATCAGTGTCAGGCTCCTCCCCTTGTGTCGCACTGAAGCTTGTGTATCAGTGTCAGGCTCCTCTCCTTGTGTCGCACTGAAGCTTGTGTATCAGTGTCAGGCTCCTCCTCTCCTTGTGTCGCACTGAAGCTTATGTATCAGTGTCAGGCTCCACCCCTTGTGTCGCACTGAAGCTTGTGTATCAGTGTCAGGCTCCTCCTCTCCTTGTGTCACACTGAAGCTTGTGTATCAGTGTCAGGCTCCTCCCCTTGTGTCACACTGAAGCTTGTGTATCAGTGTTAGGCTCCTCTCCTTGTGTCGCACTGAAGCTTATGTATCAGTGTCAGGCTCCTCCCCTTGTGTCGCACTGAAGCTTGTGTATCAGTGTCAGGCTCCTCCTCTCCTTGTGTCGCACTGAAGCTTGTGTATCAATGTCAGGCTCCTCCCCTTGTGTCGCACTGAAGCCTATGTATCAGTGTCAGGCTCCTCCCCTTGTGTAGCACTGAAGTTTATGTATCAGTGTCAGGCTCCTACCCTTGTGTCGCACTGAAGCTTATGTATCAGTGTCAGGCTCCTCTCCTTGTGTCTCACTGAAGCTTGTGTATCAGTGTCAGGCTCCTCCCCTTGTGTCGCACTGAAGCTTATGTATCAGTGTCAGGCTCCTCCCCTTGTGTCGCACTGAAGCTTATGTATCAGTGTCAGGCTCCTCCTCTCCTTGTGCCGCACTGAAGCTTATGTATCAGTGTCAGGCTCTTCGTCTCCTTGTGTCTCACTGAAGCTTGCGTATCAGTGTCAGGCTACTCCCCTTGTGTCACACTGAAGCTTATGTATCAGTGTCAGGCTCCTCCTCTCCTTGTGTCTCACTAAAACTTAAGTATCAGTGTCAGGCTCCTCCTCTCCTTGTGTCGCACTGAAGCTTGTGTATCAGTGTCAGGCTCCTCCCCTTGTGTCGCACTGAAGCTTGTGTATCAGTGTCAGGCTCCTCCTCTCCTTGAGTCGCACTGAAGCTTGTGTATCAGTGTCAGGCTCCTCTCCTCGTGTTGCACTGACTTGTGTATCAGTGTCAGGCTCCTCTCCTTATGTGTCACTGAAGCATATGTATCAGTGTCAGGCTCCTCCCCTTGTGTCTCACTGAAGCTTATGTTTCAGTGTCAGGCTCCTCCTCTCCTTGTGTCTCACTGAAGCTTATGTATCAGTGTCAGGCTCCTCCTCTCCTTGTGTCGAACATAAGCTTGTGTATCAGTGTCAGGCTCCTCCCTTGTGTCTCACTGAAGCGTGTGTATCAGTGTCAGGCTCTTCCCCTTGTGTTGGCACTGAAGCTTCTGTATCCGTGTCAGGCTCCTCCTGTCCTTCTGTCGCACTGAAGCTTATGTATCAGTGTCAGGCTCCTCTCCTTGTGTCAGATTGAACTTATGTATCAGTGTCAGGCTCCTCCTCTCCTTGTGTCACACTGAAGCTTATGTATCAGTGACAGGCTCCTCCCCTTGTGTCGCACTGAAGCTTATGTATCAGTGTCAGGCTCCTCCTCTCCTTGTGTCTCACTGAAGCTTATGTATCAGTGTCAGGCTCCTCTCCTTGTGTCGCACTGAAGCTTGTGTATCAGTGTCAGGCTCCTCCTCTCCTTGTGTCTCACTGAAGCTTATGTATCAGTGTCAGGCTCCTCCCCTCGTGTCGCACTGAAGCTTATGTATCAGTGTCAGGCTCCTCCTCTCCTTGTGTCTCACTGAAGCTTATGTATCAGTGTCAGGCTCCTCCCCTCGTGTCGCACTGAAGCTTGTGTATCAGTGACAGGCTCCTCTCCTTGTGTCTCACTGAAGCTTATGTATCAGTGTCAGGCTCCTCCCCTCGTGTCGCACTGAAGCTTATGTATCAGTGACAGGCTCCTCCTCTTGTGTTGCACTGAAGCTTGTGTATCAGTGTCAGGCTCCTCCTCTCCTTGTGTCTCACTGAAGCTTATGTGTCAGTGTCAGGCTCCTCCCCTTATGTCACACTGAAGCTTATGTATCAGTGTCAGGCTCCTCCTCTCCTTGTGTCGAACTGAAGCTTGTGTATCAGTGTCAGGCTCCTCCTCCCCTTGTGTCTCACTGAAGCTTATGTATCAGTGACAGGCTCCTCCTCTGGTGTCGCACTGAAGCTTATGTGTCAGTGTCAGGCTCCTCCCCTTGTGTCGCACTGAAGCTTGTGTATCAGTGTCAGGCTCCTCCTCTCCTTGTGTCTCACTGAAGCTTGTGTATCAGGGTCAGGCTCCTCCTCCCCTTGTGTCTTACTGAAGCTTATGTATCAGTGACAGGCTCCTCCTCTTGTGTCGCACTCAATCTTATGTATCAGTGTCAGGCTCCTCCCCTTGTGTTTCACTGAAGCTTATGTATCCGTGTCAGGCTGCTCCTCCCCTTGTGTCGCACTGAAGCTTATGTATCAGTGTCAGGCTCCTCCTCCCCTTGTGTCGCACTGAAGCTTGTGTATCAGTGTCAGGCTCCTCCGCTTGTGTCGCACTGAAGCTTGTGTATCAGTGTCAGGCTCCTCTCCTTGTGTCTCACTGAAGCTTATGTATCAGTGTCAGGCTCCTCCCCTTGTGTCGCACTGAAGCTTATGTATTAGTGTCAGGCTCCTCCCCTTTGTTTCTCACTGAAGCTTGTGTATCAGTGTCAGGCTCCTCCCCTTGTGTCGCACTGAAGCTTATGTATCAGTGTCAGGCTCCTCCTCTCCTTGTGTCTCACTGAAGCTTATGTATCAGTGTCAGGCTCCTCCCCTTGTGTTGCACTGAAGCTTGTGTATCAGTGTCAGGCTCCTCCCCTTGTGTCTCACTGAAGCGTGTGTATCAGTGTCAGGCTCCTCCCCTTGCGTCTCATTGAAGCTTGTGTATCAGTGTGATGCTCCTCCTCTCATTGTGTCGCACTGAAGCTTATGTATCAGTGTCAGCTCCTCTCCTTGTGTCGCACTGAAGCTTATGTATCAGTCTCAGGCTCCTCCTCCCCTTGTGTCGCACTGAAGCTTATGTATCAGTGTCAGGCTCCTCCTCCCCTTGTGTCGCACTGAAGCTTATGTATCAGTGTCAGGCTCCTCCACCCCTTGTGTCGCACTGAAGCTTGTGTATCAGTGTCAGGCTCCTCCCCTTGTGTCGCACTGAAGCTTGTGTATCAGTGTCAGGCTCCTCCCCTTGTGTCTCATTGAAGCTTATGTATCAGTGTCAGGCTCCTCCTCCCCTTGTGTCGCACTGAAGCTTGTGTATCAGTGTCAGGCTCCTCCCCTTGTGTCGCACTGAAGCTTGTGAATCAGTGTCATGCTCCTCTCCTTGTGTCGCACTGAAGCTTGTGTATCAGTGTCAGGCTCCTCCTCTCCTGGTGTCGCACTGAAGCTTGTGCATCAGTGTCATGCTCCTCCCCTTGTGTCTCACTAAAGCTTGTGTATCAGTGTCAAGCTCCTCCTCTCCTTGTGTCGCACTGAAGCTTGTGCATCAGTGTCAGGCTCCTCCCCTTGTGTCGCACTGAAGCTTATGTATCAGTGTCAGGCTCCTCCTCTCCTTGTGTCGCACTGAAGCTTGTGTATCAGTGTCAGGCTCCTCCCCTTGTGTCGCACTGAAGCTTGTGTATCAGTGTCAGGCTCCTTCCCTTGTGTCGCACTGAAGCTTGTGTATCAGTGTCAGGCTCCTCTCCTTTTGTCGCACTGAAGCTTATGTATCAGTGTCAGGATCCTCCCCTTGTGTCGCACTGAAGCTTGTGTATCAATGTCAGGCTCCTCACCTTGTGTCGACTGAAGCCTATGTATCAGTGTCAGGCTCCTCCCCTTGTGTAGCACTGAAGCTTATGTATCAGTGTCAGGCTCCTACCCTTGTGTCGCACTGAAGCTTATGTATCAGTGTCAGGCTCCTCTCCTTGTGTCTCACTGAAGCTTGTGTATCAGTGTCAGGCTCCTCCCCTTGTGTCGCACTGAAGCTTGTGTATCAGTGTCAGGCTCCTCCTCCCCTTGTGTCGCACTGAAGCTTATGTATCAGTGTCAGGCTCCTCCTCCCCTTGTGTCAGACTGAAGCTTATGTATCAGTGTCAGGCTCCTCCTCCCCTTGTGTCGCACTGAAGCTTATGTATTAGTGTCAGGCTCCTCCCCTTTGTTTCTCACTGAAGCTTGTGTATCAGTGTCAGGCTCCTCCCCTTGTGTCGCACTGAAGCTTATGTATCAGTGTCAGGCTCCTCCTCTCCTTGTGTCTCACTGAAGCTTATGTATCAGTGTCAGGCTCCTCCCCTTGTGTTGCACTGAAGCTTGTGTATCAGTGTCAGGCTCCTCCCCTTGTGTCTCACTGAAGCGTGTGTATCAGTGTCAGGCTCCTCCCCTTGCGTCTCATTGAAGCTTGTGTATCAGTGTGAGGCTCCTCCTCTCATTGTGTCGCACTGAAGCTTATGTATCAGTGTCAGCTCCTCTCCTTGTGTCGCACTGAAGCTTATGTATCAGTCTCAGGCTCCTCCTCCCCTTGTGTCGCACTGAAGCTTATGTATCAGTGTCAGGCTCCTCCTCCCCTTGTGTCGCACTGAAGCTTATGTATCAGTGTCAGGCTCCTCCACCCCTTGTGTCGCACTGAAGCTTGTGTATCAGTGTCAGGCTCCTCCCCTTGTGTCGCACTGAAGCTTGTGTATCAGTGTCAGGCTCCTCCCCTTGTGTCTCATTGAAGCTTATGTATCAGTGTCAGGCTCCTCCTCCCCTTGTGTCGCACTGAAGCTTGTGTATCAGTGTCAGGCTCCTCCCCTTGTGTCGCACTGAAGCTTGTGTATCAGTGTCATGCTCCTCTCCTTGTGTCGCACTGAAGCTTGTGTATCAGTGTCAGGCTCCTCCTCTCCTTGTGTCGCACTGAAGCTTGTGCATCAGTGTCATGCTCCTCCCCTTGTGTCTCACTAAAGCTTGTGTATCAGTGTCAAGCTCCTCCTCTCCTTGTGTCGCACTGAAGCTTGTGCATCAGTGTCAGGCTCCTCCCCTTGTGTCGCACTGAAGCTTATGTATCAGTGTCAGGCTCCTCCTCTCCTTGTGTCGCACTGAAGCTTGTGTATCAGTGTCAGGCTCCTCAACTTGTGTCGCACTGAAGCTTGTGTATCAGTGTCAGGCTCCTTCCCTTGTGTCGCACTGAAGCTTGTGTATCAGTGTCAGGCTCCTCTCCTTTTGTCGCACTGAAGCTTATGTATCAGTGTCAGGATCCTCCCCTTGTGTCGCACTGAAGCTTGTGTATCAATGTCAGGCTCCTCACCTTGTGTCGCACTGAAGCCTATGTATCAGTGTCAGGCTCCTCCCCTTGTGTAGCACTGAAGCTTATGTATCAGTGTCAGGCTCCTACCCTTGTGTCGCACTGAAGCTTATGTATCAGTGTCAGGCTCCTCTCCTTGTGTCTCACTGAAGCTTGTGTATCAGTGTCAGGCTCCTCCCCTTGTGTCGCACTGAAGCTTGTGTATCAGTGTCAGGCTCCTCCTCCCCTTGTGTCGCACTGAAGCTTATGTATCAGTGTCAGGCTCCTCCTCCCCTTGTGTCAGACTGAAGCTTATGTATCAGTGTCAGGCTCCTCCTCCCCTTGTGTCGCACTGAAGCTTGTGTATCAGTGTCAGGCTCCTCTTCTTGTGTCGCACTGAAGCTTGTGTATCAGTGTCAGGTTCCTCCTCTCCTTGTGTCGAACTGAAGCTTGTGTATCAGTGTCAGGCTCCTCCTCTCCTTGTGTTGCACTGAAGCTGGTGTATCAGTGTCAGGCTCCTCCTGTCCTTGTGTCTCACTGAAGCTTGTGTATCAGTGTCAGGCTCCTCCCCTTGTGTCGCACTGAAGCTTATGTATCAGTGTCAGGCTCCTCCTCTCCTTGTGTCGCACTGAAGCTTGTGTATCAGTGTCAGGCTCCTCCTCCCCTTGTGTCTCACTGAAGCTTGTGTAGCAGTGTCAGGCTCCTCCTCTCCTTGTGTCGCACTGAAGCTTATGTATCAGTGTCAGGCTCCTCCCCTTGTGTCTCACTGAAGCTTATGTATCAGTGTCAGGCTCCTCCCCTCGTGTCGCACTGAAGCTTATGTATCAGTGACAGGCTCCTCCTCTTGTGTCGCACTGAAGCTTGTGTATCAGTGTCAGGCTCCTCCTCTCCTTGTGTCTCACTGAAGCTTATGTGTCAGTGTCAGACTCCTCCCCTTATGTCACACTGAAGCTTATGTATCAGTGTCAGGCTCCTCCTCTCCTTGTGTCTCACTGAAGCTTGTGTATCAGTGTCAGGCTCCTCCTCTCCTTGTGTCTCACTGAAGCTTATGCATCAGTGACAGGCTCCTCCTATTGTGTCGCACTGAAGCTTATGTATCAGTGTCAGGCTCCTCCCCTTGTGTCGCACTGAAGCTTGTGTATCAGTGTCAGGCTCCTCCTCTCCTTGTGTCTCACTGAAGCTTGTGTATCAGGGTCAGGCTCCTCCTCCCCTTGTGTCTTACTGAATCTTATGTATCAGTGACAGGCTCCTCCTCTTGTGTCACACTGAAGCTTATGTATCAGTGTCAGGCTCCTCCCCTTGTGTCGCACTGAAGCTTATGTATCCGTGTCAGGCTCTTCCTCTCCTTGTGTCGCACTGAAGCTTATGTATCAGTGTCAGGCTCCTCCTCCCTTTGTGTCGCACTGAAGCTTGTGTATCAGTGTCAGGCTCCTCCGCTTGTGTCGCACTGAAGCTTGTGTATCAGTGTCAGGCTCCTCTCCTTGTGTCGCACTGAAGCTTGTGTATCAGTGTCAGGCTCCTCCTCTCCTTGTGTCTCACTGAAGCTTATGTATCAGTGTCAGGCTCCTCATCTCCTTGTGTCTCAGTGAAGCTTGTGTATCATTGTCAGGCTCCTCCCCTTGTGTCGCACTGAAGCTTATGTATCAGTGTCAGGCTCCTCCCCTTGTGTCTCACTGAAGCTTGTGTATCAGTGTCAGGCTCCTCCCCTTGTGTCGCACTGAAGCTTATGTATCAGTGTCAGGCTCCTCCTCTCCTTGTGTCTCACTGAAGCTTATGTATCAGTGTCAGGCTCCTCCCCTTGTGTCGCACTGAAGCTTGTATATCAGTGTCAGGCTCCTCCCCTTGTGTCTCACTGAAGTGTGTGTATCAGTGTCAGGCTCCTCCCCTTGCGACTCTTTGAAGCTTGTGTATCAGTGTGAGGCTCCTCCTCTCATTGTGTCGCACTGAAGCTTGTGTATCAGTGTCAGGCTCCTCCTCTCCTTGTGTCGCACTGAAGCTTATGTATCAGTGTCAGCTCCTCTCCTTGTGTCGCACTGAAGCTTATGTATCAGTGTCAGGCTCCTCCTCCCCTTGTGTCGTACTGAAGCTTATGTATCAGTGTCAGGCTCCTCCACCCCTTGTGTCGCACTGAAGCTTATGTATCAGTGTCAGGCTCCTCCCCTTGTGTCGCACTGAAGCTTGTGTATCAGTGTCAGGCTCCTCCCCTTGTGTCGCACAGAAGCTTGTGTATCAGTATCAGGCTCCTCCCCTTGTGTCTCATTGAAGCTTATGAATCAGTGTCAGGCTTCTCCTCCCCTTGTGTCGCACTGAAGCTTGTGTATCAGTGTCAGGCTCCTCCCCTTGTGTCGCACTGAAGCTTGTGTATCAGTGTCAGGCTCCTCTCCTTGTGTCGCACTGAAGCTTGTGTATCAGTGTCAGGCTCCTCTCCTTGTGTCTCACTGAAGCTTGTGTATCAGTGTCAGGCTCCTCCTCTCCTTGTGTCTCACTGAAGCTTGTGTATCAGTGTCAGGCTCCTCCTCCCCTTGTGTCGCACTGAAGCTTATGTATCAGTGTCAGGCTCCTCCTCTCCTTGTGTCTCACTGAAGCTTGTGTATCTGTTTCAGGCTCCTCTCCTTGTGTCTCACTGAAGCTTATGTATCAGTGTCAGGCTCCTCCCCTTGTGTCGTACTGAAGCTTGTGTATCAGTGTCAGGCTCCTCCCCTTGTGTCGCACTGAAGCTTGTGTTTCAGTGTCAGGGTCCTCTCCTTGTGTCGCACTGAAGCTTGTGTATCAGTGTCAGGCTCCTCCTCTCTTTGTGTCTCACTGAAGCTTGTGTATCAGTGTCAGGCTCCTCCTCCCCTTGTGTCGCACTGAAGCTTGTGTATCAGTGTCAGGCTCCTCCTCTCCTTGTGTCTCACTGAAGCTTGTGTATCAGTGTCAGGCTCCTCTCCTTGTGTCTCACTGAAGCTTATGTATCAGTGTCAGGCTCCTCCTCTCCTTGTGTCTCACTGAAGCTTGTGTATCCGTGTCAGGCTCCTCTCCTTGTGTCTCACTGAAGCTTATGTATCAGTGTCAGGCTCCTCCTCTCCTTGTGTCGTACTGAAGCTTGTGTATCTGTGTCAGGCTCTTCTCCTTGTGTCTCACTGAAGCTTATGTATCAGTTTCAGGCTCCTCCCCTTGTGTCGCACTGAAGCTTGTGTATCAGTGTCAGGCTCCACTCCTTGTGTCTCACTGAAGCTTATGTATCAGTGTCAGGCTCCTCCTCTCCTTGTGTCGTACTGAAGCTTGTGTATCTGTGTCAGGCTCCTCCCCTTGTGTCGCACTGAAGATAATGTATCAGTGTCAGGCTCCTCCCCTTGTGTCTCACTGAAGCGTGTGTATCAGTGTCAGGCTCCTCCCCTTGCGACTCTTTGAAGCTTGTGTATCAGTGTGAGACTCCTCCTCCCCTTGTGTCGCACTGAAGCTTGTGTATCAGTGTCAGGCTCCTCTTCTTGTGTCGCACTGAAGCTTGTGTATCAGTGTCAGGCTCCTCCTCTCCTTGTGTCGAACTGAAGCTTGTGTATCAGTGTCAGGCTCCTCCTCTCCTTGTGTTGCACTGAAGCTGGTGTATCAGTGTCAGGCTCCTCCTGTCCTTGTGTCTCACTGAAGCTTGTGTATCAGTGTCAGGCTCCTCCCCTTGTGTCGCACTGAAGCTTATGTATCAGTGTCAGGCTCCTCCTCTCCTTGTGTCTCACTGAAGCTTGTGTATCAGTGTCAGGCTCCTCCTCCCCTTGTGTCTCACTGAAGCTTGTGTAGCAGTGTCAGGCTCCTCCTCTCCTTGTGTCGCACTGAAGCTTATGTATCAGTGTCAGGCTCCTCCCCTTGTGTCTCACTGAAGCTTATGTATCAGTGTCAGGCTCCTCCCCTCATGTCGCACTGAAGCTTATGTATCAGTGACAGGCTCCTCCTCTTGTGTCGCACTGAAGCTTGTGTATCAGTGTCAGGCTCCTCCTCTCCTTGTGTCTCACTGAAGCTTATGTGTCAGTGTCAGACTCCTCCCCTTATGTCACACTGAAGCTTATGTATCAGTGTCAGGCTCCTCCTCCCCCTGTGTCGCACTGAAGCTTGTGTATCAGTGTCAGGCTCCTCTTCTTGTGTCGCACTGAAGCTTGTGTATCAGTGTCAGGCTCCTCCCCTTGTGTCTCACTGAAGCTTATGTATCAGTGTCAGGCTCCTCCCCTCGTGTCGCACTGAAGCTTATGTATCAGTGACAGGCTCCTCCTCTTGTGTCGCACTGAAGCTTGTGTATCAGTGTCAGGCTCCTCCTCTCCTTGTGTCTCACTGAAGCTTATGTGTCAGTGTCAGACTCCTCCCCTTATGTCACACTGAAGCTTATGTATCAGTGTCAGGCTCCTCCTCTCCTTGTGTCTCACTGAAGCTTGTGTATCAGTGTCAGGCTCCTCCTCTCCTTGTGTCTCACTGAAGCTTATGCATCAGTGACAGGCTCCTCCTATTGTGTCGCACTGAAGCTTATGTATCAGTGTCAGGCTCCTCCCCTTGTGTCGCACTGAAGCTTGTGTATCAGTGTCAGGCTCCTCCTCTCCTTGTGTCTCACTGAAGCTTGTGTATCAGGGTCAGGCTCCTCCTCCCCTTGTGTCTTACTGAAGCTTATGTATCAGTGACAGGCTCCTCCTCTTGTGTCACACTGAAGCTTATGTATCAGTGTCAGGCTCCTCCCCTTGTGTCGCACTGAAGCTTATGTATCCGTGTCAGGCTCTTCCTCTCCTTGTGTCGCACTGAAGCTTATGTATCAGTGTCAGGCTCCTCCTCCCTTTGTGTCACACTGAAGCTTGTGTATCAGTGTCAGGCTCCTCCGCTTGTGTCGCACTGAAGCTTGTGTATCAGTGTCAGGCTCCTCTCCTTGTGTCGCACTGAAGCTTGTGTATCAGTGTCAGGCTCCTCCTCTCCTTGTGTCTCACTGAAGCTTATGTATCAGTGTCAGGCTCCTCCTCTCCTTGTGTCTCAGTGAAGCCTGTGTATCATTGTCAGGCTCCTCCCCTTGTGTCGCACTGAAGCTTATGTATCAGTGTCAGGCTCCTCCCCTTGTGTCTCACTGAAGCTTGTGTATCAGTGTCAGGCTCCTCCCCTTGTGTCGCACTGAAGCTTATGTATAAGTGTCAGGCTCCTCCTCTCCTTGTGTCTCACTGAAGCTTATGTATCAGTGTCAGGCTCCTCCCCTTGTGTCGCACTGAAGCTTGTATATCAGTGTCAGGCTCCTCCCCTTGTGTCTCACTGAAGTGTGTGTATCAGTGTCAGGCTCCTCCCCTTGCGACTCTTTGAAGCTTGTGTATCAGTGTGAGGCTCCTCCTCTCATTGTGTCGCACTGAAGCTTGTGTATCAGTGTCAGGCTCCTCCTCTCCTTGTGTCGCACTGAAGCTTATGTATCAGTGTCAGCTCCTCTCCTTGTGTCGCACTGAAGCTTATGTATCAGTGTCAGGCTCCTCCCCTTGTGTCGCACTGAAGCTTGTGTATCAGTGTCAGGGTCCTCTCCTTGTGTCGCACTGAAGCTTGTGTATCAGTGTCAGGCTCCTCCTCTCTTTGTGTCTCACTGAAGCTTGTGTATCAGTGTCAGGCTCCTCCTCCCCTTGTGTCGCACTGAAGCTTGTGTATCAGTGTCAGGCTCCTCCTCTCCTTGTGTCTCACTGAAGCTTGTGTATCAGTGTCAGGCTCCTCTCCTTGTGTCTCACTGAAGCTTATGTATCAGTGTCAGGCTCCTCCTCTCCTTGTGTCTCACTGAAGCTTGTGTATCCGTGTCAGGCTCCTCTCCTTGTGTCTCACTGAAGCTTATGTATCAGTGTCAGGCTCCTCCTCTCCTTGTGTCGTACTGAAGCTTGTGTATCTGTGTCAGGCTCTTCTCCTTGTGTCTCACTGAAGCTTATGTATCAGTTTCAGGCTCCTCCCCTTGTGTCGCACTGAAGCTTGTGTATCAGTGTCAGGCTCCACTCCTTGTGTCTCACTGAAGCTTATGTATCAGTGTCAGGCTCCTCCTCTCCTTGTGTCGTACTGAAGCTTGTGTATCTGTGTCAGGCTCCTCCCCTTGTGTCGCACTGAAGATAATGTATCAGTGTCAGGCTCCTCCCCTTGTGTCTCACTGAAGCGTGTGTATCAGTGTCAGGCTCCTCCCCTTGCGACTCTTTGAAGCTTGTGTATCAGTGTGAGACTCCTCCTCCCCTTGTGTCGCACTGAAGCTTGTGTATCAGTGTCAGGCTCCTCTTCTTGTGTCGCACTGAAGCTTGTGTATCAGTGTCAGGCTCCTCCTCTCCTTGTGTCGAACTGAAGCTTGTGTATCAGTGTCAGGCTCCTCCTCTCCTTGTGTTGCACTGAAGCTGGTGTATCAGTGTCAGGCTCCTCCTGTCCTTGTGTCTCACTGAAGCTTGTGTATCAGTGTCAGGCTCCTCCCCTTGTGTCGCACTGAAGCTTATGTATCAGTGTCAGGCTCCTCCTCTCCTTGTGTCTCACTGAAGCTTGTGTATCAGTGTCAGGCTCCTCCTCCCCTTGTGTCTCACTGAAGCTTGTGTAGCAGTGTCAGGCTCCTCCTCTCCTTGTGTCGCACTGAAGCTTATGTATCAGTGTCAGGCTCCTCCCCTTGTGTCTCACTGAAGCTTATGTATCAGTGTCAGGCTCCTCCCCTCATGTCGCACTGAAGCTTATGTATCAGTGACAGGCTCCTCCTCTTGTGTCGCACTGAAGCTTGTGTATCAGTGTCAGGCTCCTCCTCTCCTTGTGTCTCACTGAAGCTTATGTGTCAGTGTCAGACTCCTCCCCTTATGTCACACTGAAGCTTATGTATCAGTGTCAGGCTCCTCCTCCCCCTGTGTCGCACTGAAGCTTGTGTATCAGTGTCAGGCTCCTCTTCTTGTGTCGCACTGAAGCTTGTGTATCAGTGTCAGGCTCCTCCTCTCCTTGTGTCGAACTGAAGCTTGTGTATCAGTGTCAGGCTCCTCCTCTCCTTGTGTTGCACTGAAGCTGGTGTATCAGTGTCAGGCTCCTCCTGTCCTTGTGTCTCACTGAAGCTTGTGTATCAGTGTCAGGCTCCTCCCCTTGTGTCGCACTGAAGCTTATGTATCAGTGTCAGGCTCCTCCTCTCCTTGTGTCTCACTGAAGCTTGTGTATCAGTGTCAGGCTCCTCCTCCCCTTGTGTCTCACTGAAGCTTATGTATCAGTGTCAGGCTCCTCCTCCCCTTGTGTCGCACTGAAGCTTATGTATCAGTGTCAGGCTCCTCCACCCCTTGTGTCGCACTGAAGCTTATGTATCAGTGTCAGGCTCCTCCCCTTGTGTCGCACTGAAGCTTGTGTATCAGTGTCAGGCTCCTCCCCTTGTGTCGCACTGAAGCTTGTGTATCAGTGTCAGGCTCCTCCCCTTGTGTCTCATTGAAGCTTATGAATCAGTGTCAGGCTTCTCCTCCCCTTGTGTCGCACTGAAGCTTGTGTATCAGTGTCAGGCTCCTCCCCTTGTGTCGCACTGAAGCTTGTGTATCAGTGTCAGGCTCCTCTCCTTGTGTCGCACTGAAGCTTGTGTATCAGTGTCAGGCTCCTCTCCTTGTGTCTCACTGAAGCTTGTGTATCAGTGTCAGGCTCCTCCTCTCCTTGTGTCTCACTGAAGCTTGTGTATCAGTGTCAGGCTCCTCCTCCCCTTGTGTCGCACTGAAGCTTATGTATCAGTGTCAGGCTCCTCCTCTCCTTGTGTCTCACTGAAGCTTGTGTATCTGTTTCAGGCTCCTCTCCTTGTGTCTCACTGAAGCTTATGTATCAGTGTCAGGCTCCTCCCCTTGTGTCGTACTGAAGCTTGTGTATCAGTGTCAGGCTCCTCCCCTTGTGTCGCACTGAAGCTTGTGTATCAGTGTCAGGGTCCTCTCCTTGTGTCGCACTGAAGCTTGTGTATCAGTGTCAGGCTCCTCCTCTCTTTGTGTCTCACTGAAGCTTGTGTATCAGTGTCAGGCTCCTCCTCCCCTTGTGTCGCACTGAAGCTTGTGTATCAGTGTCAGACTCCTCCTCCCCTTGTGTCGCACTGAAGCTTGTGTATCAGTGTCAGGCTCCTCCCCTTGTGTCGCACTGAAGCTTATGTATCAGTGTCAGGCTCCTCCTCCCCTAGTGTCTCACTGAAGCTTGTGTATCAGTGTCAGACTCCTCTCCTTGTGTCTCACTGAAGCTTGTGTATCAGTGTCAGGCTCCTCCTCTCTTTGTGTCTCACTGAAGCTTATGTATCAGTGTCAGGTTCCTCCCCTCGTGTCGCACTGAAGCATATGTATCAGTGTCAGGCTCCTCCCCTTGTGTCGCACTGAAGCTTATGTATCAGTGTCAGGCTCCTCCTCCCCTTGTGTTGCACTGAAACTTGTGTATCAGTGTCAGGCTCCTCCGCTTGTGTCGCACTGAAGCTTGTGTATCAGTGTCAGGCTCCTCTCCTTGTGTCGCACTGAAGCTTGTGTATCAGTGTCAGGCTCCTCCTCTCCTTGTGTCTCACTGAAGCTTATGTATCAGTGTCAGGCTCCTCCCCTTGTGTCTCAGTGAAGCTTGTGTATCAGTGTCAGGCTCCTCCCCTTGTGTCACACTGAAGCTTATGTATCAGTGTAAGGCTCCTCCCCTTGTGTCTCACTGAAGCTTGAGTATCAGTGTCAGGCTCCTCCCCTTTGTCGCACTGAAGCTTATGTATCAGTGTCAGGCTCCTCCTCTCCTTGTGTCTCACTGAAGCTTATGTATCAGTGTCAGGCTCCTCCCCTTGTGTCGCACTGAAGCTTGTGTATCAGTGTCAGGCTCCTCCCCTTGTGTCTCACTGAAGCGTGTGTATCAGTGTCAGGCTCCTCCCCTTGCGTCTCATTGAAGCTTGTGTATCAGTGTCAGGCTCCTCCTCTCATTGTGTCGCACTGAAGCTTGTGTATCAGTGTCAGGCTCCTCCTCTCCTTGTGTCGCACTGAAGCTTATGTATCAGTGTCAGCTCCTCTCCTTGTGTCGCACTGAAGCTTATGTATCAGTGTCAGGCTCCTCCTCCCCTTGTGTCGCACTGAAGCTTATGTATCAGTGTCAGGCTCCTCCACCCCTTGTGTCGCACTGAAGCTTGTGTATCAGTGTCAGGCTCCTCCCCTTGTGTCGCACTGAAGCTTGTGTATCAGTGTCAGGCTCCTCCCCTTGTGTCTCATTGAAGCTTATGTATCAGTGTCAGGCTTCTCCTCCCCTTGTGTCGCACTGAAGCTTGTGTATCAGTGTCAGGCTCCTCCCCTTGTGTCGCACTGAAGCTTGTTTATCAGTGTCAGGCTCCTCTCCTTGTGTCGCACTGAAGCTTGTGTATCAGTGTCAGGCTCATCCTCCCCTAGTGTCTCACTGAAGCTTGTGTATCAGTGTCAGACTCCTCTCCTTGTGTCTCACTGAAGCTTGTGTATCAGTGTCAGGCTCCTCCTCTCTTTGTGTCTCACTGAAGCTTATGTATCAGTGTCCGGCTCCTCCCCTCGTGTCGCACTGAAGCTTATGTATCAGTGACAGGCTCCTCCTCTTGTGTCGCACTGAAGCTTATGTATCAGTGTCAGGCTCCACCCTTTGTGTCGCTCTGAAGCTTATGTATCAGTGTCAGGCTCCTCCCCTTGTGTCGCTTTGAAGCTTGTGTATCAGTGTCAGGCTCCTCCTCTCCTTGTGTCTCACTGAAGCTTGTGTATCAGTGTCAGGCTCCTCCTCTCCTTGTGTCACACTGAAGCTTGTGTATCAGTGTCAGGCTCCTGACCTCGTGTCGCACTGAAGCTTATGTATCAGTGACAGGCTCCTCCTCTTGTGTCGCACTGAAGCTTATGTATCAGTGTCAGGCTCCACCCTTTGTGTCGCACTGAAGCTTATGTATCAGTGTCCGGCTCCTCTCCTTGTGTCCCACTGAAGCTTATGCATCAGTGTCAGGCTCCTCCCCTTGTGTCTCACTGAAGCTTGTGTATCAGTGTCAGGCTCCCCCTCACCTTGTGTCGCACTGAAGCTTATGTATCAGTGTCAGGCTCCTCCCCTTGTGTCACACTGAAGCTTGTGTATCAGTGTCAGGCTCCTCCTCTCCTTGTGTCGCACTGAAGCTTGTGTACCAGTGTCAGGCTCCTCCCCTTGTGTCGCAATGAAGCTTATGTATCAGTGTCAGGCTCCTCCCCTTGTTTAGCACTGAAGCTTGTGTATCAGTGTCAGGCTCCTCCCCCTGTGTCGCACTGAAGCTTATGTATCAGTGTCAGGCTCCTCTCCTTGTTTCTCACTAAAGCTTGTGTATCAGTGTCAGGCTCCTCCCCTTGTGTCCCACTGAAGCTTGTGTATCAGTGTCAGGCTCCTCCTCCCCTTGTGTCACACTGAAGCTTGTGTATCATTGTCAGGCTCCTCCCCTTGTGTCGCATTGAAGCTTATATAGCAGTGTCAGGCTCCTCCTCTCCTTGTGTCGCACTGAAGCTTGTGTATCAGTGTCAGGCTCCTCCCCTTGTGTCTCACTGAAGCTTGTGTATCAGTGTCAGGCTCCTCCTCTCCTTGTGTCGCACTGAAGCTTGTGTATCAGTGTCAGGCTCCTCCCCTTGTGTCTCACTGAAGCTTATGTATCAGTGTCAGGCTCCTCCCCTTGTGTCGCACTGAAGCTTATGTATCAGTGTCAGGCTCCTCTCCTTGTGTCGCACTGAAGCTTATGTATCAGTGTCAGGCTCCTCTCCTTGTGTCAGACTGAACTTATGTATCATTGTCAGGCTCCTCCTCTCCTTGTGTCGCACTGAAGCTTGTGTATCAGTGTCAGGCTCCTCCCCTTGTGTCTCACTGAAGCTTGTGTATCAGTGTCAGGCTCCTCTCCTTGTGTCTCACTGAAGCTTATGTATCAGTGTCAGGCTCCTCCTCTCCTTGTGTCTCACTGAAGCTTGTGTATCTGTGTCAGGCTCCTCTCCTTGTGTCTCACTGAAGCTTATGTATCAGTGTCAGGCTCCTCCTCTCCTTGTGTCGTACTGAAGCTTGTGTATCTGTGTCAGGCTCTTCTCCTTGTGTCTCACTGAAGCTTATGTATCAGTTTCAGGCTCCTCCCCTTGTGTCGCACTGAAGCTTGTGTATCAGTGTCAGGCTCCACTCCTTGTGTCTCACTGAAGCTTGTGTATCAGTGTCAGGCTCCTCCCCTTGTGTCACACTGAAGCTTATGTATCAGTGTCAGGCTCCTCCTCTTCTTGTGTCTCACTGAAGTTTGTGTATCAGTGTCAGGCTCCTCTCCTTGTGTCTCACTGAAGCTTATGTATCAGTGTCAGGCTCCTCCCCTTGTGTCTCACTGAAGCTTGTGTATCAGTGTCAGGCTCCTCCCCTTGTGTCGCACTGAAGCTTATGTATCAGTGTCAGGCTCCTCCTCTCCTTGTGTCTCACTGAAGCTTATGTATCAGTGTCAGGCTCCTCCCCTTGTGTCTCAGTGAAGCTTGTGTATCAGTGTCAGGCTCCTCCCCTTGTGTCGCACTGAAGCTTATGTATCAGTGTCAGGCTCCTCCTCCCCTAGTGTCTCACTGAAGCTTGTGTATCAGTGTCAGACTCCTCTCCTTGTGTCTCACTGAAGCTTGTGTATCAGTGTCAGGCTCCTCCTCTCTTTGTGTCTCACTGAAGCTTATGTATCAGTGTCAGGTTCCTCCCCTCGTGTCGCACTGAAGCATATGTATCAGTGTCAGGCTCCTCCCCTTGTGTCGCACTGAAGCTTATGTATCAGTGTCAGGCTCCTCCTCCCCTTGTGTTGCACTGAAACTTGTGTATCAGTGTCAGGCTCCTCCGCTTGTGTCGCACTGAAGCTTGTGTATCAGTGTCAGGCTCCTCTCCTTGTGTCGCACTGAAGCTTGTGTATCAGTGTCAGGCTCCTCCTCTCCTTGTGTCTCACTGAAGCTTATGTATCAGTGTCAGGCTCCTCCCCTTGTGTCTCAGTGAAGCTTGTGTATCAGTGTCAGGCTCCTCCCCTTGTGTCACACTGAAGCTTATGTATCAGTGTAAGGCTCCTCCCCTTGTGTCTCACTGAAGCTTGTGTATCAGTGTCAGGCTCCTCCCCTGTGTCGCACTGAAGCTTATGTATCAGTGTCAGGCTCCTCCTCTCCTTGTGTCTCACTGAAGCTTATGTATCAGTGTCAGGCTCCTCCCCTTGTGTCGCACTGAAGCTTGTGTATCAGTGTCAGGCTCCTCCCCTTGTGTCTCACTGAAGCGTGTGTATCAGTGTCAGGCTCCTCCCCTTGTGTCTCATTGAAGCTTGTGTATCAGTGTCAGGCTCCTCCTCTCATTGTGTCGCACTGAAGCTTGTGTATCAGTGTCAGGCTCCTCCTCTCCTTGTGTCGCACTGAAGCTTATGTATCAGTGTCAGCTCCTCTCCTTGTGTCGCACTGAAGCTTATGTATCAGTGTCAGGCTCCTCCTCCCCTTGTGTCGCACTGAAGCTTATGTATCAGTGTCAGGCTCCTCCACCCCTTGTGTCGCACTGAAGCTTGTGTATCAGTGTCAGGCTCCTCCCCTTGTGTCGCACTGAAGCTTGTGTATCAGTGTCAGGCTCCTCCCCTTGTGTCTCATTGAAGCTTATGTATCAGTGTCAGGCTTCTCCTCCCCTTGTGTCGCACTGAAGCTTGTGTATCAGTGTCAGGCTCCTCCCCTTGTGTCGCACTGAAGCTTGTTTATCAGTGTCAGGCTCCTCTCCTTGTGTCGCACTGAAGCTTGTGTATCAGTGTCAGGCTCATCCTCCCCTAGTGTCTCACTGAAGCTTGTGTATCAGTGTCAGACTCCTCTCCTTGTGTCTCACTGAAGCTTGTGTATCAGTGTCAGGCTCCTCCTCTCTTTGTGTCTCTGAAGCTTATGTATCAGTGTCCGGCTCCTCCCCTCGTGTCGCACTGAAGCTTATGTATCAGTGACAGGCTCCTCCTCTTGTGTCGCACTGAAGCTTATGTATCAGTGTCAGGCTCCACCCTTTGTGTCGCTCTGAAGCTTATGTATCAGTGTCAGGCTCCTCCCCTTGAGTCGCTTTGAAGCTTGTGTATCAGTGTCAGGCTCCTCCTCTCCTTGTGTCTCACTGAAGCTTGTGTATCAGTGTCAGGCTCCTCCTCTCCTTGTGTCACACTGAAGCTTGTGTATCAGTGTCAGGCTCCTGACCTCGTGTCGCACTGAAGCTTATGTATCAGTGACAGGCTCCTCCTCTTGTGTCGCACTGAAGCTTATGTATCAGTGTCAGGCTCCACCCTTTGTGTCGCACTGAAGCTTATGTATCAGTGTCCGGCTCCTCTCCTTGTGTCCCACTGAAGCTTATGCATCAGTGTCAGGCTCCTCCCCTTGTGTCTCACTGAAGCTTGTGTATCAGTGTCAGGCTCCCCCTCACCTTGTGTCGCACTGAAGCTTATGTATCAGTGTCAGGCTCCTCCCCTTGTGTCACACTGAAGCTTGTGTATCAGTGTCAGGCTCCTCCTCTCCTTGTGTCGCACTGAAGCTTGTGTACCAGTGTCAGGCTCCTCCCCTTGTGTCGCAATGAAGCTTATGTATCAGTGTCAGGCTCCTCCCCTTGTTTAGCACTGAAGCTTGTGTATCAGTGTCAGGCTCCTCCCCTTGTGTCGCACTGAAGCTTATGTATCAGTGTCAGGCTCCTCTCCTTGTTTCTCACTAAAGCTTGTGTATCAGTGTCAGGCTCCTCCCCTTGTGTCCCACTGAAGCTTGTGTATTAGTGTCAGGCTCCTCCTCCCCTTGTGTCACACTGAAGCTTGTGTATCATTGTCAGGCTCCTCCCCTTGTGTCGCATTGAAGCTTATATAGCAGTGTCAGGCTCCTCCTCTCCTTGTGTCGCACTGAAGCTTGTGTATCAGTGTCAGGCTCCTCCCCTTGTGTCTCACTGAAGCTTGTGTATCAGTGTCAGGCTCCTACTCTCCTTGTGTCGCACTGAAGCTTGTGTATCAGTGTCAGGCTCCTCCCCTTGTGTCTCACTGAAGCTTATGTATCAGTGTCAGGCTCCTCCCCTTGTGTCGCACTGAAGCTTATGTATCAGTGTCAGGCTCCTCTCCTTGTGTCGCACTGAAGCTTATGTATCAGTGTCAGGCTCCTCTCCTTGTGTCAGACTGAACTTATGTATCAGTGTCAGGCTCCTCCTCTCCTTGTGTCGCACTGAAGCTTGTGTATCAGTGTCAGGCTCCTCCCCTTGTGTCTCACTGAAGCTTGTGTATCAGTGTCAGGCTCCTCTCCTTGTGTCGCACTGAAGCTTATGTATCAGTGTCAGGCTCCTCCCCTTGTGTCGCACTGAAGCTTGTGTATCAGTGTCAGGTTCCTCCTCTCCTTGTGTCGCACTGAAGCCTATGTATCAGTGTCAGGCTCCTCCCCTTGTGTAGCACTGAAGCTTATGTATCAGTGTCAGGCTCCTCCCCTTGTGTCGCACTGAAGCTTATGTATCAGTGTCAGGCTCCTCTCCTTGTGTCTCACTGAAGCTTGTGTATCAGTGTCAGGCTCCTCCCCTTGTGTCGCACTGAAGCTTGTGTATCAGTGTCAGGCTCCTCCTCCCCTTGTGTCGCACAGAAGCTTATGTATCAGTGTCAGGCTCCTCCTCCCCTTGTGTCAGACTGAAGCTTATGTATCAGTGTCAGGCTCCTTCTCCCCTTGTGTCGCACTGAAGCTTGTGTATCAGTGTCAGCTAATCTTCTTGTATCGCACTGAAGCTTGTGTATCAGTGTCAGGCTCCTCCTCTCCTTGTGTCGCACTGAAGCTTGTGTATCAGTGTCAGGCTCCTCCTCTCCTTGTGTTGCACTGAAGCTTATGTATGAGTGTCAGGCTCCTCCTGTCCTTGTGTCTCACTGAAGCTTGCGTATCAGTGTCAGGCTCCTCCCCTTGTGTCGCACTGAAGCTTATGTATCAGTGCCAGGCTCCTCCTCTCCTTGTGTCTCACTGAAGCTTGTGTATCAGTGTCAGGCTCCTCCTCCCCTTGTGTCTCACTGAAGCGTGTGTATCAGTGTCAGGCTCCTCCCCTTGCGTCTCATTGAAGCTTGTGTATCAGTGTGAGGCTCCTCCTCTCATTGTGTCGCACTGAAGCTTGTGTATCAGTGTCAGGCTCCTCCTCTCCTTGTGTCGCACTGAAGCTTATGTATCAGTGTCAGCTCCTCTCCTTGCGTCGCACTGAAGCTTATGTATCAGTGTCAGGCTCCTCCTCCCCTTGTGTCGCACTGAAGCTTATGTATCAGTGTCAGGCTCCTCCACCCCTTGTGTCGTACTGAAGCTTATGTTATCAGTGTCAGGCCCCTCCGCTTGTGTCGCACTGAAGCTTGTGTATCAGTGTCAGGCTCCTCCCCTTGTGTCGCACTGAAGCTTGTGTATCAGTGTCAGGCTCCTCCCCTTGTGTCTCATTGAAGCTTATGTATCAGTGTCAGGCTCCTCCTCCCCTTGTGTCGCACTGAAGCTTGTGTATCAGTGTCAGGCTCCTCCCCTTGTGTCGCACTGAAGCTTGTGTATCAGTGTCATGCTCCTCTCCTTGTGTCGCACTGAAGCTTGTGTATCAGTGTCAGGCTCCTCCTCTCCTTGTGTCGCACTGATGCTTGTGCATCAGTGTCATGCTCCTCCCCTTGTGTCTCACTAAAGCTTGTGTATCAGTGTCAAGCTCCTCCTCTCCTTGTGTCGCACTGAAGCTTGTGCATCAGTTTCAGGCTCCTCCCCTTGTGTCGCACTGAAGCTTGTGTATCAGTGTCAGGCTCCTCCTCTCCTTATGTCGCACTGAAGCTTGTGTATCAGTGTCAGGCTCCTACCCTTGTGTCGCACTGAAGCTTATGTATCAGTGCCAGGCTCCTCCTCTCCTTGTGTCTGACTGAAGCTTGAGTATCAGTGTCAGGCTCCTCCTCCCCTTGTGTCTCACTGAAGCGTGTGTATCAGTGTCAGGCTCCTCCCCTTGCGTCTCATTGAAGCTTGTGTATCAGTGTGAGGCTCCTCCTCTCATTGTGTCGCACTGAAGCTTGTGTATCAGTGTCAGGCTCCTCCTCTCCTTGTGTCGCACTGAAGCTTATGTATCAGTGTCAGCTCCTCTCCTTGCGTCGCACTGAAGCTTATGTATCAGTGTCAGGCTCCTCCTCCCCTTGTGTCGCACTGAAGCTTATGTATCAGTGTCAGGCTCCTCCACCCCTTGTGTCGTACTGAAGCTTATGTTATCAGTGTCAGGCCCCTCCGCTTGTGTCGCACTGAAGCTTGTGTATCAGTGTCAGGCTCCTCCCCTTGTGTCGCACTGAAGCTTGTGTATCAGTGTCAGGCTCCTCCCCTTGTGTCTCATTGAAGCTTATGTATCAGTGTCAGGCTCCTCCTCCCCTTGTGTCGCACTGAAGCTTGTGTATCAGTGTCAGGCTCCTCCCCTTGTGTCGCACTGAAGCTTGTGTATCAGTGTCATGCTCCTCTCCTTGTGTCGCACTGAAGCTTGTGTATCAGTGTCAGGCTCCTCCCCTCCTTGTGTCGCACTGATGGTTGTGCATCAGTGTCATGCACCTCCCCTTGTGTCTCACTAAAGCTTGTGTATCAGTGTCAAGCTCCTCCTCTCCTTGTGTCGCACTGAAGCTTGTGCATCAGTTTCAGGCTCCTCCCCTTGTGTCGCACTGAAGCTTGTGTATCAGTGTCAGGCTCCTCCTCTCCTTATGTCGCACTGAAGCTTGTGTATCAGTGTCAGGCTCCTACCCTTGTGTCGCACTGAAGCTTGTGTATCAGTGTCAGGCTCCTCTCCTTGTGTCGCACCGAAGCTTATGTATCAGTGTCAGGATCCTCCCCTTGTGTCGCACTGAAGCTTGTGTATCAGTGTCAGGCTCCTCCTCTCCTTGTGTCTCACTGAAGCTTGTGTATCAATGTCAGGCTCCTCCCCTTGTGTCGCACTGAAGCCTATGTATCAGTGTCAGTCTCCTCCCCTTGTGTAGCACTGAAGCTTATGTATCAGTGTCAGGCTCCTACAATTGTGTCGCACTGAAGCATATGTATCAGTGTCAGGCTCCTCTCCTTGTGTCTCACTGAAGCTTGTGTATCAGTGTCAGGCTCCTCCCCTTGTGTCGCACTGAAGCTTGTGTATCAGTGTCAGGCTCCTCCTCCCCTTGTGTGGCACTGAAGCTTATGTATCAGTGTCAGGCTACTCCTCCCCTTGTGTCAGACTGAAGCTTATGTATCAGTGTCAGGCTCCTCCTCCCCTTGTGTCGCACTGAAGCTTGTGTATCAGTGTCAGGCTCCTCTTCTTGTGTCGCACTGAAGCTTGTGTATCAGTGTCAGGCTCCTCCTCTCCTTGTGTCGAACTGAAGCTTGTGTATCAGTGTCAGGCTCCTCCTCTCCTTGTGTTGCACTGAAGCTGGTGTTTCAGTGTCAAGCTCCTCCTGTCCTTGTGTCTCACTGAAGCTTGTGTATCAGTGTCAGGCTCCTCCCCTTGTGTCGCACTGAAGCTTATGTATCAGTGTCAGGCTCCTCCTCTCCTTGTGTCTCACTGAAGCTTGTGTATCAGTGTCAGGCTCCTCCTCCCCTTGTGTCTCACTGAAGCTTATGTATCAGTGTCAGGCTCCTCCCCTTGTGTCTCACTGAAGCTTATGTATCAGTGTCAGGCTCCTCCCCTCGTGTCGCACTGAAGATAATGTATCAGTGACAGGCTTCTCCTCTTGTGTCGCACTGAAGCTTGTGTATCAGTGTCAGGCTCCTCCTCTCCTTGTGTCTCACTGAAGCTTATGTATCAGTGTCAGGCTCCTCCCCTTGTGTCGCACTGAAGCTTGTGTATCAGTGTCAGGCTCCTCCTCTCCTTGTGTCTCACTGAAGCTTATGTATCAGGGTCAGGCTCCTCCTCCCCTTGTGTCTTACTGAAGCTTATGTATCAGTGACAGGCTCCTCCTCTTGTGTCACACTGAAGCTTATGTATCAGTGTCAGGCTCCTCCCCTTGTGTCGCACTGAAGCTTATGTATCCGTGTCAGGCTCTTCCTCCCCTTGTGTCACACTGAAGCTTATGTATCAGTGTCAGGCTCCTCCTCCCTTTGTGTCGCACTGAAGCTTGTGTATCAGTGTCAGGCTCCTCCGCTTGAGTCGCACTGAAGCTTGTGTATCAGTGTCAGGCTCCTCTCCTTGTGTCGCACTGAAGCTTGTGTATCAGTGTCAGGCTCCTCCTCTCCTTGTGTCTCACTGAAGCTTATGTATCAGTGTCAGGCTCCTCCTCTCCTTGTGTCGCACTGAAGCTTGTGTATCAGTGTCAGGCTCCTCCTCCCCTTGTGTCGCACTGAAGCTTATGTATCAGTGTCAGGCTCCTCCTCCCCTTGTGTCAGACTGAAGCTTATGTATCAGTGTCAGGCTCCTCCTCCCCTTGTGTCGCACTGAAGCTTGTGTATCAGTGTCAGGCTCCTCTTCTTGTGTCGCACTGAAGCTTGTGTATCAGTGTCAGGCTCCTCCTCTCCTTGTGTCGAACTGAAGCTTGTGTATCAGTGTCAGGCTCCTCCTCTCCTTGTGTTGCACTGAAGCTGGTGTATCAGTGTCAGGCTCCTCCTGTCCTTGTGTCTCACTGAAGCTTGTGTATCAGTGTCAGGCTCCTCCCCTTGTGTCGCACTGAAGCTTATATATCAGTGTCAGGCTCCTCCTCTCCTTGTGTCTCACTGAAGCTTGTGTATCAGTGTCAGGCTCCTCCTCCCCTTGAGTCTCAATGAAGCTTATGTATCAGTGTCAGGCTCCTCCCCTCGTGTCTCACTGAAGCTTATGTATCAGTGTCAGGCTCCTCCCCTCGTGTCGCACTGAAGATAATGTATCAGTGACAGGCTTCTCCTCTTGTGTCGCACTGAAGCTTGTGTATCAGTGTCAGGCTCCTCCTCTCCTTGTGTCTCACTGAAGCTTGTGTATCAGTGTCAGGCTCCTCCTCCCCTTGTGTCTCAATGAAGCTTATGTATCAGTGTCAGGCTCCTCCCCTTGTGTCTCACTGAAGCTTATGTATCAGTGTCAGGCTCCTCCCCTCGTGTCGCACTGAAGATAATGTATCAGTGTCAGGATCCTCCCCTTGTGTCGCACTGAAGCTTGTGTATCAGTGTCAGGCTCCTCCTCTCCTTGTGTCTCACTGAAGCTTGTGTATCAATGTCAGGCTCCTCCCCTTGTGTCGCACTGAAGCCTATGTATCAGTGTCAGTCTCCTCCCCTTGTGTAGCACTGAAGCTTATGTATCAGTGTCAGGCTCCTACCCTTGTGTCGCACTGAAGCATATGTATCAGTGTCAGGCTCCTCTCCTTGTGTCTCACTGAAGCTTGTGTATCAGTGTCAGGCTCCTCCCCTTGTGTCGCACTGAAGCTTGTGTATCAGTGTCAGGCTCCTCCTCCCCTTGTGTGGCACTGAAGCTTATGTATCAGTGTCAGGCTCCTCCTCCCCTTGTGTCAGACTGAAGCTTATGTATCAGTGTCAGGCTCCTCCTCCCCTTGTGTCGCACTGAAGCTTGTGTATCAGTGTCAGGCTCCTCTTCTTGTGTCGCACTGAAGCTTGTGTATCAGTGTCAGGCTCCTCCTCTCCTTGTGTCGAACTGCAGCTTGTGTATCAGTGTCAGGCTCCTCCTCTCCTTGTGTTGCACTGAAGCTGGTGTATCAGTGTCAAGCTCCTCCTGTCCTTGTGTCTCACTGAAGCTTGTGTATCAGTGTCAGGCTCCTCCCCTTGTGTCGCACTGAAGCTTATGTATCAGTGTCAGGCTCCTCCTCTCCTTGTGTCTCACTGAAGCTTGTGTATCAGTGTCAGGCTCCTCCTCCCCTTGTGTCTCACTGAAGCTTATGTATCAGTGTCAGGCTCCTCCCCTTGTGTCTCACTGAAGCTTATGTATCAGTGTCAGGCTCCTCCCCTCGTGTCGCACTGAAGATAATGTATCAGTGACAGGCTTCTCCTCTTGTGTCGCACTGAAGCTTGTGTATCAGTGTCAGGCTCCTCCTCTCCTTGAGTCTCACTGAAGCTTATGTATCAGTGTCAGGCTCCTCCCCTTGTGTCGCACTGAAGCTTGTGTATCATTGTCAGGCTCCTCCTCTTGTGTCACACTGAAGCTTATGTATCAGTGTCAGGCTCCTCCCCTTGTGTCGCACTGAAGCTTATGTATCCGTGTCAGGCTCTTCCTCCCCTTGTGTCACACTGAAGCTTATGTATCAGTGTCAGGCTCCTCCTCCCTTTGTGTCGCACTGAAGCTTGTGTATCAGTGTCAGGCTCCTCCGCTTGAGTCGCACTGAAGCTTGTGTATCAGTGTCAGGCTCCTCTCCTTGTGTCGCACTGAAGCTTGTGTATCAGTGTCAGGCTCCTCCTCTCCTTGTGTCTCACTGAAGCTTATGTATCAGTGTCAGGCTCCTCCTCTCCTTGTATCGCACTGAAGCTTGTGTATCAGTGTCAGGCTCCTCCTCCCCTTGTGTCGCACTGAAGCTTATGTATCAGTGTCAGGCTCCTCCTCCCCTTGTGTCAGACTGAAGCTTATGTATCAGTGTCAGGCTCCTCCTCCCCTTGTGTCGCACTGAAGCTTGTGTATCAGTGTCAGGCTCCTCTTCTTGTGTCGCACTGAAGCTTGTGTATCAGTGTCAGGCTCCTCCTCTCCTTGTGTCGAACTGAAGCTTGTGTATCAGTGTCAGGCTCCTCCTCTCCTTGTGTTGCACTGAAGCTGGTGTATCAGTGTCAGGCTCCTCCTGTCCTTGTGTCTCACTGAAGCTTGTGTATCAGTGTCAGGCTCCTCCCCTTGTGTCGCACTGAAGCTTATGTATCAGTGTCAGGCTCCTCCTCTCCTTGTGTCTCAGTGAAGCTTGTGTATCAGTGTCAGGCTCCTCCTCCCCTTGTGTCTCAATGAAGCTTATGTATCAGTGTCAGGCTCCTCCCCTTGTGTCTCACTGAAGCTTATGTATCAGTGTCAGGCTCCTCCCCTCGTGTCGCACTGAAGATAATGTATCAGTGACAGGCTTCTCCTCTTGTGTCGCACTGAAGCTTGTGTATCAGTGTCAGGCTCCTCCTCTCCTTGTGTCTCACTGAAGCTTATGTATCAGTGTCAGGCTCCTCCCCTTGTGTCGCACTGAAGCTTGTGTATCAGTGTCAGGCTCCTCCTCTCCTTGTGTCTCACTGAAGCTTGTGTATCAGGGTCAGGCTCCTCCTCCCCTTGTGTCTTACTGAAGCTTATGTATCAGTGACAGGCTCCTCCTCTTGTGTCACACTGAAGCTTATGTATCAGTGTCAGGCTCCTCCCCTTGTGTCGCACTGAAGCTTATGTATCCGTGTCAGGCTCTTCCTCCCCTTGTGTCGCACTGAAGCTTATGTATCAGTGTCAGGCTCCTCCTCCCTTTGTGTCGCACTGAAGCTTGTGTATCAGTGTCAGGCTCCTCCGCTTGTGTCGCACTGAAGCTTGTGTATCAATGTCAGGCTCCTCCCCTTGTGTCGCACTGAAGCCTATCAGTGTCAGTCTCCTCCCCTTGTGTAGCACTGAAGCTTATGTATCAATGTCAGACTCCTACCCTTGTGTCGCACTGAAGCATATGTATCAGTGTCAGGCTCCTCTCTTTGTGTCTCACTGAAGCTTGTGTATCAGTGTCAGGCTCCTCCCCTTGTGTCGCACTGAAGCTTGTGTATCAGTGTCAGGCTCCTCCTCCCCTTGTGTCGCACTGAAGCTTATGTATCAGTGTCAGGCTCCTCCTCCCCTTGTGTCAGACTGAAGCTTATGTATCAGTGTCAGGCTCCTCCTCCCCTTGTGTCGCACTGAAGCTTGTGTATCAGTGTCAGGCTCCTCTTCTTGTGTCGCACTGAAGCTTGTGTATCAGTGTCAGGCTCCTCCTCTCCTTGTGTTTAACTGAAGCTTGTGTATCAGTGTCAGGCTCCTCCTCTCCTTGTGTTGCACTGAAGCTGGTGTATCAGTGTCAGGCTCCTCCTGTCCTTGTGTCTCACTAAAGCTTGTGTATCAGTGTCATGCTCCTCCCCTTGTGTCGCACTGAAGCTTGTGTATCAGTGTCAGGCTCCTCCCCTTGTGTCGCACTGAAGCTTATGTATCAGTGTCAGGCTCCTCCTCTCCTTGTGTCTCACTGAAGCTTGTGTATCAGTGTCAGGCTCCTCCTCCCCTTGTGTCTCACTGAAGCTTATGTATCAGTGTCAGGCTCCTCCCCTTGTGTCTCCCTGAAGCTTATGTATCAGTGTCAGGCTCCTCCCCTCGTGTCGCACTGAAGATAATGTATCAGTGACAGGCTTCTCCTCTTGTGTCGCACTGAAGCTTGTGTATCAGTGTCAGGCTCCTCCTCTCCTTGTGTCTCACTGAAGCTTGTGTATCAGTGTCAGGCTCCTCCTCCCCTTGTGTCTCAATGAAGCTTATGTATCAGTGTCAGGCTCCTCCCCTTGTGTCTCACTGAAGCTTATGTATCAGTGTCAGGCTCCTCCCCTCGTGTCGCACTGAAGATAATGTATCAGTGTCAGGATCCTCCCCTTGTGTCGCACTGAAGCTTGTGTATCAGTGTCAGGCTCCTCCTCTCCTTGTGTCTCACTGAAGCTTGTGTATCAATGTCAGGCTCCTCCCCTTGTGTCGCACTGAAGCCTATGTATCAGTGTCAGTCTCCTCCCCTTGTGTAGCACTGAAGCTTATGTATCAGTGTCAGGCTCCTACCCTTGTGTCGCACTGAAGCATATGTATCAGTGTCAGGCTCCTCTCCTTGTGTCTCACTGAAGCTTGTGTATCAGTGTCAGGCTCCTCCCCTTGTGTCGCACTGAAGCTTGTGTATCAGTGTCAGGCTCCTCCTCCCCTTGTGTGGCACTGAAGCTTATGTATCAGTGTCAGGCTCCTCCTCCCCTTGTGTCAGACTGAAGCTTATGTATCAGTGTCAGGCTCCTCCTCCCCTTGTGTCGCACTGAAGCTTGTGTATCAGTGTCAGGCTCCTCTTCTTGTGTCGCACTGAAGCTTGTGTATCAGTGTCAGGCTCCTCCTCTCCTTGTGTCGAACTGCAGCTTGTGTATCAGTGTCAGGCTCCTCCTCTCCTTGTGTTGCACTGAAGCTGGTGTATCAGTGTCAAGCTCCTCCTGTCCTTGTGTCTCACTGAAGCTTGTGTATCAGTGTCAGGCTCCTCCCCTTGTGTCGCACTGAAGCTTATGTATCAGTGTCAGGCTCCTCCTCTCCTTGTGTCTCACTGAAGCTTGTGTATCAGTGTCAGGCTCCTCCTCCCCTTGTGTCTCACTGAAGCTTATGTATCAGTGTCAGGATCCTCCCCTTGTGTCGCACTGAAGCTTGTGTATCAGTGTCAGGCTCCTCCTCTCCTTGTGTCTCACTGAAGCTTGTGTATCAATGTCAGGCTCCTCCCCTTGTGTCGCACTGAAGCCTATGTATCAGTGTCAGTCTCCTCCCCTTGTGTAGCACTGAAGCTTATGTATCAGTGTCAGGCTCCTACCCTTGTGTCGCACTGAAGCATATGTATCAGTGTCAGGCTCCTCTCCTTGTGTCTCACTGAAGCTTGTGTATCAGTGTCAGGCTCCTCCCCTTGTGTCGCACTGAAGCTTGTGTATCAGTGTCAGGCTCCTCCTCCCCTTGTGTGGCACTGAAGCTTATGTATCAGTGTCAGGCTCCTCCTCCCCTTGTGTCAGACTGAAGCTTATGTATCAGTGTCAGGCTCCTCCTCCCCTTGTGTCGCACTGAAGCTTGTGTATCAGTGTCAGGCTCCTCTTCTTGTGTCGCACTGAAGCTTGTGTATCAGTGTCAGGCTCCTCCTCTCCTTGTGTCGAACTGCAGCTTGTGTATCAGTGTCAGGCTCCTCCTCTCCTTGTGTTGCACTGAAGCTGGTGTATCAGTGTCAAGCTCCTCCTGTCCTTGTGTCTCACTGAAGCTTGTGTATCAGTGTCAGGCTCCTCCCCTTGTGTCGCACTGAAGCTTATGTATCAGTGTCAGGCTCCTCCTCTCCTTGTGTCTCACTGAAGCTTGTGTATCAGTGTCAGGCTCCTCCTCCCCTTGTGTCTCAATGAAGCTTATGTATCAGTGTCAGGCTCCTCCCCTTGTGTCTCACTGAAGCTTATGTATCAGTGTCAGGCTCCTCCCCTCGTGTCGCACTGAAGATAATGTATCAGTGACAGGCTTCTCCTCTTGTGTCGCACTGAAGCTTGTGTATCAGTGTCAGGCTCCTCCTCTCCTTGAGTCTCACTGAAGCTTATGTATCAGTGTCAGGCTCCTCCCCTTGTGTCGCACTGAAGCTTGTGTATCATTGTCAGGCTCCTCCTCTTGTGTCACACTGAAGCTTATGTATCAGTGTCAGGCTCCTCCCCTTGTGTCGCACTGAAGCTTATGTATCCGTGTCAGGCTCTTCCTCCCCTTGTGTCACACTGAAGCTTATGTATCAGTGTCAGGCTCCTCCTCCCTTTGTGTCGCACTGAAGCTTGTGTATCAGTGTCAGGCTCCTCCGCTTGAGTCGCACTGAAGCTTGTGTATCAGTGTCAGGCTCCTCTCCTTGTGTCGCACTGAAGCTTGTGTATCAGTGTCAGGCTCCTCCTCTCCTTGTGTCTCACTGAAGCTTATGTATCAGTGTCAGGCTCCTCCTCTCCTTGTATCGCACTGAAGCTTGTGTATCAGTGTCAGGCTCCTCCTCCCCTTGTGTCGCACTGAAGCTTATGTATCAGTGTCAGGCTCCTCCTCCCCTTGTGTCAGACTGAAGCTTATGTATCAGTGTCAGGCTCCTCCTCCCCTTGTGTCGCACTGAAGCTTGTGTATCAGTGTCAGGCTCCTCTTCTTGTGTCGCACTGAAGCTTGTGTATCAGTGTCAGGCTCCTCCTCTCCTTGTGTCGAACTGAAGCTTGTGTATCAGTGTCAGGCTCCTCCTCTCCTTGTGTTGCACTGAAGCTGGTGTATCAGTGTCAGGCTCCTCCTGTCCTTGTGTCTCACTGAAGCTTGTGTATCAGTGTCAGGCTCCTCCCCTTGTGTCGCACTGAAGCTTATGTATCAGTGTCAGGCTCCTCCTCTCCTTGTGTCTCAGTGAAGCTTGTGTATCAGTGTCAGGCTCCTCCTCCCCTTGTGTCTCAATGAAGCTTATGTATCAGTGTCAGGCTCCTCCCCTTGTGTCTCACTGAAGCTTATGTATCAGTGTCAGGCTCCTCCCCTCGTGTCGCACTGAAGATAATGTATCAGTGACAGGCTTCTCCTCTTGTGTCGCACTGAAGCTTGTGTATCAGTGTCAGGCTCCTCCTCTCCTTGTGTCTCACTGAAGCTTATGTATCAGTGTCAGGCTCCTCCCCTTGTGTCGCACTGAAGCTTGTGTATCAGTGTCAGGCTCCTCCTCTCCTTGTGTCTCACTGAAGCTTGTGTATCAGGGTCAGGCTCCTCCTCCCCTTGTGTCTTACTGAAGCTTATGTATCAGTGACAGGCTCCTCCTCTTGTGTCACACTGAAGCTTATGTATCAGTGTCAGGCTCCTCCCCTTGTGTCGCACTGAAGCTTATGTATCCGTGTCAGGCTCTTCCTCCCCTTGTGTCGCACTGAAGCTTATGTATCAGTGTCAGGCTCCTCCTCCCTTTGTGTCGCACTGAAGCTTGTGTATCAGTGTCAGGCTCCTCCGCTTGTGTCGCACTGAAGCTTGTGTATCAATGTCAGGCTCCTCCCCTTGTGTCGCACTGAAGCCTATCAGTGTCAGTCTCCTCCCCTTGTGTAGCACTGAAGCTTATGTATCAATGTCAGACTCCTACCCTTGTGTCGCACTGAAGCATATGTATCAGTGTCAGGCTCCTCTCCTTGTGTCTCACTGAAGCTTGTGTATCAGTGTCAGGCTCCTCCCCTTGTGTCGCACTGAAGCTTGTGTATCAGTGTCAGGCTCCTCCTCCCCTTGTGTCGCACTGAAGCTTATGTATCAGTGTCAGGCTCCTCCTCCCCTTGTGTCAGACTGAAGCTTATGTATCAGTGTCAGGCTCCTCCTCCCCTTGTGTCGCACTGAAGCTTGTGTATCAGTGTCAGGCTCCTCTTCTTGTGTCGCACTGAAGCTTGTGTATCAGTGTCAGGCTCCTCCTCTCCTTGTGTTTAACTGAAGCTTGTGTATCAGTGTCAGGCTCCTCCTCTCCTTGTGTTGCACTGAAGCTGGTGTATCAGTGTCAGGCTCCTCCTGTCCTTGTGTCTCACTAAAGCTTGTGTATCAGTGTCATGCTCCTCCCCTTGTGTCGCACTGAAGCTTGTGTATCAGTGTCAGGCTCCTCCCCTTGTGTCGCACTGAAGCTTATGTATCAGTGTCAGGCTCCTCCTCTCCTTGTGTCTCACTGAAGCTTGTGTATCAGTGTCAGGCTCCTCCTCCCCTTGTGTCTCACTGAAGCTTATGTATCAGTGTCAGGCTCCTCCCCTTGTGTCTCCCTGAAGCTTATGTATCAGTGTCAGGCTCCTCCCCTCGTGTCGCACTGAAGATAATGTATCAGTGACAGGCTTCTCCTCTTGTGTCGCACTGAAGCTTGTGTATCAGTGTCAGGCTCCTCCTCTCCTTGTGTCTCACTGAAGCTTGTGTATCAGTGTCAGGCTCCTCCTCCCCTTGTGTCTCAATGAAGCTTATGTATCAGTGTCAGGCTCCTCCCCTTGTGTCTCACTGAAGCTTATGTATCAGTGTCAGGCTCCTCCCCTCGTGTCGCACTGAAGATAATGTATCAGTGTCAGGATCCTCCCCTTGTGTCGCACTGAAGCTTGTGTATCAGTGTCAGGCTCCTCCTCTCCTTGTGTCTCACTGAAGCTTGTGTATCAATGTCAGGCTCCTCCCCTTGTGTCGCACTGAAGCCTATGTATCAGTGTCAGTCTCCTCCCCTTGTGTAGCACTGAAGCTTATGTATCAGTGTCAGGCTCCTACCCTTGTGTCGCACTGAAGCATATGTATCAGTGTCAGGCTCCTCTCCTTGTGTCTCACTGAAGCTTGTGTATCAGTGTCAGGCTCCTCCCCTTGTGTCGCACTGAAGCTTGTGTATCAGTGTCAGGCTCCTCCTCCCCTTGTGTGGCACTGAAGCTTATGTATCAGTGTCAGGCTCCTCCTCCCCTTGTGTCAGACTGAAGCTTATGTATCAGTGTCAGGCTCCTCCTCCCCTTGTGTCGCACTGAAGCTTGTGTATCAGTGTCAGGCTCCTCTTCTTGTGTCGCACTGAAGCTTGTGTATCAGTGTCAGGCTCCTCCTCTCCTTGTGTCGAACTGCAGCTTGTGTATCAGTGTCAGGCTCCTCCTCTCCTTGTGTTGCACTGAAGCTGGTGTATCAGTGTCAAGCTCCTCCTGTCCTTGTGTCTCACTGAAGCTTGTGTATCAGTGTCAGGCTCCTCCCCTTGTGTCGCACTGAAGCTTATGTATCAGTGTCAGGCTCCTCCTCTCCTTGTGTCTCACTGAAGCTTGTGTATCAGTGTCAGGCTCCTCCTCCCCTTGTGTCTCACTGAAGCTTATGTATCAGTGTCAGGCTCCTCCCCTTGTGTCTCACTGAAGCTTATGTATCAGTGTCAGGCTCCTCCCCTCGTGTCGCACTGAAGATAATGTATCAGTGACAGGCTTCTCCTCTTGTGTCGCACTGAAGCTTGTGTATCAGTGTCAGGCTCCTCCTCTCCTTGAGTCTCACTGAAGCTTATGTATCAGTGTCAGGCTCCTCCCCTTGTGTCGCACTGAAGCTTGTGTATCATTGTCAGGCTCCTCCTCTTGTGTCACACTGAAGCTTATGTATCAGTGTCAGGCTCCTCCCCTTGTGTCGCACTGAAGCTTATGAATCCGTGTCAGGCTCTTCCTCCCCTTGTGTCACACTGAAGCTTATGTATCAGTGTCAGGCTCCTCCTCCCTTTGTGTCGCACTGAAGCTTGTGTATCAGTGTCAGGCTCCTCCGCTTGAGTCGCACTGAAGCTTGTGTATCAGTGTCAGGCTCCTCTCCTTGTGTCGCACTGAAGCTTGTGTATCAGTGTCAGGCTCCTCCTCTCCTTGTGTCTCACTGAAGCTTATGTATCAGTGTCAGGCTCCTCCTCTCCTTGTGTCGCACTGAAGCTTGTGTATCAGTGTCAGGCTCCTCCTCCCCTTGTGTCGCACTGAAGCTTATGTATCAGTGTCAGGCTCCTCCTCCCCTTGTGTCAGACTGAAGCTTATGTATCAGTGTCAGGCTCCTCCTCCCCTTGTGTCGCACTGAAGCTTGTGTATCAGTGTCAGGCTCCTCTTCTTGTGTCGCACTGAAGCTTGTGTATCAGTGTCAGGCTCCTCCTCTCCTTGTGTCGAACTGAAGCTTGTGTATCAGTGTCAGGCTCCTCCTCTCCTTGTGTTGCACTGAAGCTGGTGTATCAGTGTCAGGCTCCTCCTGTCCTTGTGTCTCACTGAAGCTTGTGTATCAGTGTCAGGCTCCTCCCCTTGTGTCGCACTGAAGCTTATGTATCAGTGTCAGGCTCCTCCTCTCCTTGTGTCTCACTGAAGCTTGTGTATCAGTGTCAGGCTCCTCCTCCCCTTGTGTCTCAATGAAGCTTATGTATCAGTGTCAGGCTCCTCCCCTTGTGTCTCACTGAAGCTTATGTATCAGTGTCAGGCTCCTCCCCTCGTGTCGCACTGAAGATAATGTATCAGTGACAGGCTTCTCCTCTTGTGTCGCACTGAAGCTTGTGTATCAGTGTCAGGCTCCTCCTCTCCTTGTGTCTCACTGAAGCTTATGTATCAGTGTCAGGCTCCTCCCCTTGTGTCGCACTGAAGCTTGTGTATCAGTGTCAGGCTCCTCCTCTCCTTGTGTCTCACTGAAGCTTGTGTATCAGGGTCAGGCTCCTCCTCCCCTTGTGTCTTACTGAAGCTTATGTATCAGTGACAGGCTCCTCCTCTTGTGTCACACTGAAGCTTATGTATCAGTGTCAGGCTCCTCCCCTTGTGTCGCACTGAAGCTTATGTATCCGTGTCAGGCTCTTCCTCCCCTTGTGTCGCACTGAAGCTTATGTATCAGTGTCAGGCTCCTCCTCCCTTTGTGTCGCACTGAAGCTTGTGTATCAGTGTCAGGCTCCTCCGCTTGTGTCGCACTGAAGCTTGTGTATCAATGTCAGGCTCCTCCCCTTGTGTCGCACTGAAGCCTATCAGTGTCAGTCTCCTCCCCTTGTGTAGCACTGAAGCTTATGTATCAATGTCAGACTCCTACCCTTGTGTCGCACTGAAGCATATGTATCAGTGTCAGGCTCCTCTCCTTGTGTCTCACTGAAGCTTGTGTATCAGTGTCAGGCTCCTCCCCTTGTGTCGCACTGAAGCTTGTGTATCAGTGTCAGGCTCCTCCTCCCCTTGTGTCGCACTGAAGCTTATGTATCAGTGTCAGGCTCCTCCTCCCCTTGTGTCAGACTGAAGCTTATGTATCAGTGTCAGGCTCCTCCTCCCCTTGTGTCGCACTGAAGCTTGTGTATCAGTGTCAGGCTCCTCTTCTTGTGTCGCACTGAAGCTTGTGTATCAGTGTCAGGCTCCTCCTCTCCTTGTGTTTAACTGAAGCTTGTGTATCAGTGTCAGGCTCCTCCTCTCCTTGTGTTGCACTGAAGCTGGTGTATCAGTGTCAGGCTCCTCCTGTCCTTGTGTCTCACTAAAGCTTGTGTATCAGTGTCATGCTCCTCCCCTTGTGTCGCACTGAAGCTTGTGTATCAGTGTCAGGCTCCTCCCCTTGTGTCGCACTGAAGCTTATGTATCAGTGTCAGGCTCCTCCTCTCCTTGTGTCTCACTGAAGCTTGTGTATCAGTGTCAGGCTCCTCCTCCCCTTGTGTCTCACTGAAGCTTATGTATCAGTGTCAGGCTCCTCCCCTTGTGTCTCCCTGAAGCTTATGTATCAGTGTCAGGCTCCTCCCCTCGTGTCGCACTGAAGATAATGTATCAGTGACAGGCTTCTCCTCTTGTGTCGCACTGAAGCTTGTGTATCAGTGTCAGGCTCCTCCTCTCCTTGTGTCTCACTGAAGCTTATGTATCAGTGTCAGGCTCCTCCCCTTGTGTCGCACTGAAGCTTGTGTATCAGTGTCAGGCTCCTCCTCTCCTTGTGTCTCACTGAAGCTTGTGTATCAGGGTCAGGCTCCTCCTCCCCTTGTGTCTTACTGAAGCTTATGTATCAGTGACAGGCTCCTCCTCTTGAGTCACACTGAAGCTTATGTATCAGTGTCAGGCTCCTCCCCTTGTGTCGCACTGAAGCTTATGTATCGTGTCAGGCTCTTCCTCCCCTTGTGTCGCACTGAAGCTTATGTATCAGTGTCAGGCTCCTCCTCCCTTTGTGTCGCACTGAAGCTTGTGTATCAGTGTCAGGCTCCTCCGCTTGTGTCGCACTGAAGCTTGTGTATCAGTGTCAGGCTCCTCTCCTTGTGTCGCACTGAAGCTTGTGTATCAGTGTCAGGCTCCTCCTCTCCTTGTGTCTCACTGAAGCTTATGTATCAGTGTCAGGCTCCTCCTCTCCTTGTGTCTCAGTGAAGCTTGTGTATCATTGTCAGGCTCCTCCCCTTGTGTCGCACTGAAGCTTATGTATCAGTGTCAGGCTCCTCCCCTTGTGTCTCACTGAAGCTTGTGTATCAGTGTCAGGCTCCTCCCCTTGTGTCGCACTGAAGCTTATGTATCAGTGTCAGGCTCCTCCTCTCCTTGTGTCTCACTGAAGCTTATGTATCAGTGTCAGGCTCCTCCCCTTGTGTCGCACTGAAGCTTGTATATCAGTGTTAGGCTCCTCCCCTTGTGTCTCACTGAAGCGTGTGTATCAGTGTCAGGCTCCTCCCCTTGTGACTCTTTGAAGCTTGTGTATCAGTGTGAGGCTCCTCCTCTCATTGTGTCGCACTGAAGCTTGTGTATCAGTGTCAGGCTCCTCCTCTCCTTGTGTCGCACTGAAGCTTATGTATCAGTGTCAGCTCCTCTCCTTGTGTCGCACTGAAGCTTATGTATCAGTGTCAGGCTCCTCCTCCCCTTGTGTCGCACTGAAGCTTATGTATCAGTGTCAGGCTCCTCCACCCCTTGTGTCGCACTGAAGCTTATGTATCAGTGTCAGGCTCCTCCCCTTGTGTCGCACTGAAGCTTGTGTATCAGTGTCAGGCTCCTCCCCTTGTGTCGCACTGAAGCTTGTGTATCAGTGTCAGGCTCCTCCCCTTGTGTCTCATTGAAGCTTATGAATCAGTGTCAGGCTTCTCCTCCCCTTGTGTCGCACTGAAGCTTGTGTATCAGTGTCAGGCTCCTCCCCTTGTGTCGCACTGAAGCTTGTGTATCAGTGTCAGGCTCCTCTCCTTGTGTCGCACTGAAGCTTGTGTATCAGTGTCAGGCTCCTCTCCTTGTGTCTCACTGAAGCTTGTGTATCAGTGTCAGGCTCCTCCTCTCCTTGTGTCTCACTGAAGCTTGTGTATCAGTGTCAGGCTCCTCCTCCCCTTGTGTCGCACTGAAGCTTATGTATCAGTGTCAGGCTCCTCCTCTCCTTGTGTCTCACTGAAGCTTATATATCAGTGTCAGGCTCCTCCCCTTGTGTCTCAGTGAAGCTTGTGTATCAGTGTCAGGCTCCTCCCCTTGTGTCGCACTGAAGCTTATGTATCAGTGTCAGGCTCCTCCTCCCCTAGTGTCTCACTGAAGCTTGTGTATCAGTGTCAGACTCCTCTCCTTGTGTCTCACTGAAGCTTGTGTATCAGTGTCAGGCTCCTCCTCTCTTTGTGTCTCACTGAAGCTTATGTATCAGTGTCAGGCTCCTCCCCTCGTGTCGCACTGAAGCTTATGTATCAGTGTCAGGCTCCTCCCCTTGTGTCGCACTGAAGCTTATGTATCCGTGTCAGGCTCCTCCTCCCCTTGTGTTGCACTGAAGCTTATGTATCAGTGTCAGGCTCCTCCTCCCCTTGTGTCGCACTGAAACTTGTGTATCAGTGTCAGGCTCCTCCGCTTGTGTCGCACTGAAGCTTGTGTATCAGTGTCAGGCTCCTCTCCTTGTGTCGCACTGAAGCTTGTGTATCAGTGTCAGGCTCCTCCTCTCCTTGTGTCTCACTGAAGCTTATGTATCAGTGTCAGGCTCCTCCCCTTGTGTCTCAGTGAAGCTTGTGTATCAGTGTCAGGCTCCTCCCCTTGTGTCGCACTGAAGCTTATGTATCAGTGTCAGGCTCCTCCCCTTGTGTCTCACTGAAGCTTGTGTATCAGTGTCAGGCTCCTCCCCTGTGTCGCACTGAAGCTTATGTATCAGTGTCAGGCTGCTCCTCTCCTTGTGTCTCACTGAAGCTTATGTATCAGTGTCAGGCTCCTCCCCTTGTGTCGCACTGAAGCTTGTGTATCTGTGTCAGGCTCCTCCCCTTGTGTCTCACTGAAGCGTGTGTATCAGTGTCAGGCTCCTCCCCTTGCGTCTCATTGAAGCTTGTGTATCAGTGTGAGGCTCCTCCTCTCATTGTGTCGCACTGAAGCTTGTGTATCAGTGTCAGGCTCCTCCTCTCCTTGTGTCGCACTGAAGCTTATGTATCAGTGTCAGCTCCTCTCCTTGTGTCGCACTGAAGCTTATGTATCAGTGTCAGGCTCCTCCTCCCCTTGTGTCGCACTGAAGCTTATGTATCAGTGTCAGGCTCCTCCCCTTGTGTCGCACTGAAGCTTGTGTATCAGTGTCAGGCTCCTCCCCTTGTGTCGCACTGAAGCTTGTGTATCAGTGTCAGGCTCCTCCCCTTGTGTCTCATTGAAGCTTATGTATCAGTGTCAGGCTTCTCCTCCCCTTGTGTTGCACTGAAGCTTGTGTATCAGTGTCAGGCTCCTCCCCTTGTGTCGCACTGAAGCTTGTGTATCAGTGTCAGGCTCCTCTCCTTGTGTCGCACTGAAGCTTGTGTATCAGTGTCAGGCTCCTCCTCCCCTAGTGTCTCACTGAAGCTTGTGTATCAGTGTCAGACTCCTCTCCTTGTGTCTCACTGAAGCTTGTGTATCAGTGTCAGGCTCCTCCTCTCTTTGTGTCTCACTGAAGCTTATGTATCAGTGTCAGGCTCCTCCCCTCGTGTCGCACTGAAGCTTATGTATCAGTGACAAGCTCCTCCTCTTGTGTCGCACTGAAGCTTATGTATCAGTGTCAGGCTCCACCCTTTGTGTCGCTCTGAAGCTTATGTATCAGTGTCAGGCTCCTCCCCTTGTGTCGCTTTGAAGCTTGTGTATCAGTGTCAGGCTCCTCCTCTCCTTGTGTCTCACTGAAGCTTGTGTATCAGTGTCAGGCTCCTCCTCTCCTTGTGTCACACTGAAGCTTGTGTATCAGTGTCAGGCTCCTCCCCTCGTGTCACACTGAAGCTTATGTATCAGTGACAGGCTCCTCCTCTTGTGTCGCACTGAAGCTTATGTATCAGTGTCAGGCTCCACCCTTTGTGTCGCACTGAAGCTTATGTATCAGTGTCAGGCTCCTCCCCTTGTGTCGCACTGAAGCTTATGTATCAGTGTCATGCTCCTCCCCTTGAGTAGCACTGAAGCTTGTGTATCAGTGTCAGGCTCCTCCCCTTGTGTCGCACTGAAGCTTATGTATCAGTGTCAGGCTCCTCTCCTTGTTTCTCACTAAAGCTTGTGTATCAGTGTCAGGCTCCTCCCCTTGTGTCGCACTGAAGGTTGTGTATCAGTGTCAGGCTCCTACTCCCCTTGTGTCACACTGAAGCTTGTGTATCATTGTCAGGCTCCTCCCGTTGTGTCGCACTGAAGCTTATATAGCAGTGTCAGGCTCCTCCTCTCCTTGTGTCGCACTGAAGCTTGTGTATCAGTGTCAGGCTCCTCCCCTTGTGTCTCACTGAAGCTTGTGTATCAGTGTCAGGCTCCTCCTCTCCTTGTGTCGCACTGAAGCTTGTGTATCAGTGTCAGGCTCCTCCCCTTGTGTCTCACTGAAGCTTATGTATCAGTGTCAGGCTCCTCCCCTTGTGTCGCACTGAAGCTTATGTATCAGTGTCAGGCTCCTCTCCTTGTGTCGCACTGAAGCTTATGTATCAGTGTCAGGCTCCTCTCCTTGTTTCAGACTGAACTTATGTATCAGTGTCAGGCTCCTCCTCTCCTTGTGTCGCACTGAAGCTTGTGTATCAGTGTCAGGCTCCTCCCCTTGTGTCTCACTGAAGCTTGTGTATCAGTGTCAGGCTCCTCTCCTTGTGTCGCACTGAAGCTTATGTATCAGTGTCAGGCTCCTCCCCTTGTGTCGCACTGAAGCTTGTGTATCAGTGTCAGGCTCCTCCTCTCCTTGTGTCGCACTGAAGCTTGTGTATCAGTGTCAGGCTCCTCCCCTTGTGTCCCACTGAAGCCTATGTATCAGTGTCAGGCTCCTCCCCTTGTGTAGCACTGAAGCTTATGTATCAGTGTCAGGCTCCTCCCCTTGTGTCGCACTGAAGCTTATGTATCAGTGTCAGGCTCCTCTCCTTGTGTCTCACTGAAGCTTGTGTATCAGTGTCAGGCTCCTCCCCTTGTGTCGCACTGAAGCTTGTGTATCAGTGTCAGGCTCCTCCTCCCCTTGTGTCGCACTGAAGCTTATGTATCAGTGTCAGGCTCCTCCTCCCCTTGTGTCAGACTGAAGCTTATGTATCAGTGTTAGGCTCCTCCTCCCCTTGTGTCGCACTGAAGCTTGTGTATCAGTGTCAGCTCCTCTTCTTGTATCGCACTGAAGCTTGTGTATCAGTGTCAGGCTCCTCCTCTCCTTGTGTCGCACTGAAGCTTGTGTATCAGTGTCAGGCTCCTCCTCTCCTTGTGTTGCACTGAAGCTTATGTATCAGTGTCAGGCTCCTCCTGTCCTTGTGTCTCACTGAAGCTTGTGTATCAGTGTCAGGCTCCTCCCCTTGTGTCGCACTGAAGCTTATGTATCAGTGTCAGGCTCCTCCTCTCCTTGTGTCTCACTGAAGCTTGTGTATCAGTGTCAGGCTCCTCCTCCCCTTGTGTCTCACTGAAGCTTGTGTAGCAGTGTCAGGCTCCTCCTCTCCTTGTGTCGCACTGAAGCTTATGTATCAGTGTCAGGCTCCTCCCCTTGTGTCGCACTGAAGCTTGTGTATCAGTGTCAGGCCCCTCTCCTTGTGTCGCACTGAAGCTTGTGTATCAGTGTCAGGCTCCTCCCCTTGTGTTGCACTGAAGCTTGTGTATCAGTGTCAGGCTCCTCTCCTTGTGTCTCACTGAAGGCTCCTCCCCTTGTGTCTCACTGAAGCTTATGTATCAGTGTAAGGCTCCTGCTCCTCTTGTGTTGCACTGAAGCTTGTGTATCTGTGTCAGGCTCTTCTCCTTGTGTCTCACTGAAGCTTATGTATCAGTGTCAGGCTCTTCCCCTTGTGTCGCACTGAAGCTTGTGTATCAGTGTCAGGCTCCTCTCCTTGTGTCTTACTGAAGCTTGTGTATCAGTGTCAGGCTCCTCCCCTTGTGTCACACTGAAGCTTATCTATCAGTGTCAGGCTCCTCCTCTTCTTGTGTCTCACTGAAGCTTGTGTATCAGTGTCAGGCTCCTCCCCTTGTGTCACACTGAAGCTTATGTATCAGTGTCAGGCTCCTCCTCTTCTTGTGTCTCACTGAAGCTTGTGTATCAGTGTCAGGCTCCTCCCCTTGTGTCGCACTGAAGCTTATGTATCAGTGTCAGGCTCCTCCTCTCCTTGTGTCTCACTGAAGCTTATATATCAGTGTCAGGCTCCTCCCCTTGTGTCTCAGTGAAGCTTGTGTATCAGTGTCAGGCTCCTCCCCTTGTGTCGCACTGAAGCTTATGTATCAGTGTCAGGCTCCTCCTCCCCTAGTGTCTCACTGAAGCTTGTGTATCAGTGTCAGACTCCTCTCCTTGTGTCTCACTGAAGCTTGTGTATCAGTGTCAGGCTCCTCCTCTCTTTGTGTCTCACTGAAGCTTATGTATCAGTGTCAGGCTCCTCCCCTCGTGTCGCACTGAAGCTTATGTATCAGTGTCAGGCTCCTCCCCTTGTGTCGCACTGAAGCTTATGTATCCGTGTCAGGCTCCTCCTCCCCTTGTGTTGCACTGAAGCTTATGTATCAGTGTCAGGCTCCTCCTCCCCTTGTGTCGCACTGAAACTTGTGTATCAGTGTCAGGCTCCTCCGCTTGTGTCGCACTGAAGCTTGTGTATCAGTGTCAGGCTCCTCTCCTTGTGTCGCACTGAAGGTTGTGTATCAGTGTCAGGCTCCTCCTCTCCTTGTGTCTCACTGAAGCTTATGTATCAGTGTCAGGCTCCTCCCCTTGTGTCTCAGTGAAGCTTGTGTATCAGTGTCAGGCTCCTCCCCTTGTGTCGCACTGAAGCTTATGTATCAGTGTCAGGCTCCTCCCCTTGTGTCTCACTGAAGCTTGTGTATCAGTGTCAGGCTCCTCCCCTGTGTCGCACTGAAGCTTATGTATCAGTGTTAGGCTGCTCCTCTCCTTGTGTCTCACTGAAGCTTATGTATCAGTGTCAGGCTCCTCCCCTTGTGTCGCACTGAAGCTTGTGTATCTGTGTCAGGCTCCTCCCCTTGTGTCTCACTGAAGCGTGTGTATCAGTGTCAGGCTCCTTCCCTTGCGTCTCATTGAAGCTTGTGTATCAGTGTGAGGCTCCTCCTCTCATTGTGTCGCACTGAAGCTTGTGTATCAGTGTCAGGCTCCTCCTCTCCTTGTGTCGCACTGAAGCTTATGTATCAGTGTCAGCTCCTCTCCTTGTGTCGCACTGAAGCTTATGTATCAGTGTCAGGCTCCTCCTCCCCTTGTGTCGCACTGAAGCTAATGTATCAGTGTCAGGCTCCTCCCCTTGTGTCGCACTGAAGCTTGTGTATCAGTGTCAGGCTCCTCCCCTTGTGTCGCACTGAAGCTTGTGTATCAGTGTCAGGCTCCTCCCCTTGTGTCTCATTGAAGCTTATGTATCAGTGTCAGGCTTCTCCTCCCCTTGTGTTGCACTGAAGCTTGTGTATCAGTGTCAGGCTCCTCCCCTTGTGTCGCACTGAAGCTTGTGTATCAGTGTCAGGCTCCTCTCCTTGTGTCGCACTGAAGCTTGTGTATCAGTGTCAGGCTCCTCCTCCCCTAGTGTCTCACTGAAGCTTGTGTATCAGTGTCAGACTCCTCTCCTTGTGTCTCACTGAAGCTTGTGTATCAGTGTCAGGCTCCTCCTCTCTTTGTGTCTCACTGAAGCTTATGTATCAGTGTCAGGCTCCTCCCCTCGTGTCGCACTGAAGCTTATGTATCAGTGACAAGCTCCTCCTCTTGTGTCGCACTGAAGCTTATGTATCAGTGTCAGGCTCCACCCTTTGTGTCGCTCTGAAGCTTATGTATCAGTGTCAGGCTCCTCCCCTTGTGTCGCTTTGAAGCTTGTGTATCAGTGTCAGGCTCCTCCTCTCCTTGTGTCTCACTGAAGCTTGTGTATCAGTGTCAGGCTCCTCCTCTCCTTGTGTCACACTGAAGCTTGTGTATCAGTGTCAGGCTCCTCCCCTCGTGTCACACTGAAGCTTATGTATCAGTGACAGGCTCCTCCTCTTGTGTCGCACTGAAGCTTATGTATCAGTGTCAGGCTCCACCCTTTGTGTCGCACTGAAGCTTATGTATCAGTGTCCGGCTCCTCTCCTTGTGTCCCACTGAAGCTTATGCATCAGTGTCAGGCTCCTCCCCTTGTGTCTCACTGAAGCTTGTGTATCAGTGTCAGGCTCCCCCTCTCCTTGTGTCGCACTGAAGCTTATGTATCAGTGTCAGGCTCCTCCCCTTGTGTCGTACTGAAGCTTGTGTATCAGTGTCAGGCTCCTCCTCTCCTTGTGTCGCACTGAAGCTTGTGTACCAGTGTCAGGCTCCTCCCCTTGTGTCGCACTGAAGCTTATGTATCAGTGTCATGCTCCTCCCCTTGAGTAGCACTGAAGCTTGTGTATCAGTGTCAGGCTCCTCCCCTTGTGTCGCACTGAAGCTTATGTATCAGTGTCAGGCTCCTCTCCTTGTTTCTCACTAAAGCTTGTGTATCAGTGTCAGGCTCCTCCCCTTGTGTCGCACTGAAGGTTGTGTATCAGTGTCAGGCTCCTACTCCCCTTGTGTCACACTGAAGCTTGTGTATCATTGTCAGGCTCCTCCCGTTGTGTCGCACTGAAGCTTATATAGCAGTGTCAGGCTCCTCCTCTCCTTGTGTCGCACTGAAGCTTGTGTATCAGTGTCAGGCTCCTCCCCTTGTGTCTCACTGAAGCTTGTGTATCAGTGTCAGGCTCCTCCTCTCCTTGTGTCGCACTGAAGCTTGTGTATCAGTGTCAGGCTCCTCCCCTTGTGTCTCACTGAAGCTTATGTATCAGTGTCAGGCTCCTCCCCTTGTGTCGCACTGAAGCTTATGTATCAGTGTCAGGCTCCTCTCCTTGTGTCGCACTGAAGCTTATGTATCAGTGTCAGGCTCCTCTCCTTGTGTCAGACTGAACTTATGTATCAGTGTCAGGCTCCTCCTCTCCTTGTGTCGCACTGAAGCTTGTGTATCAGTGTCAGGCTCCTCCCCTTGTGTCTCACTGAAGCTTGTGTATCAGTGTCAGGCTCCTCTCCTTGTGTCGCACTGAAGCTTATGTATCAGTGTCAGGCTCCTCCCCTTGTGTCGCACTGAAGCTTGTGTATCAGTGTCAGGCTCCTCCTCTCCTTGTGTCGCACTGAAGCTTGTGTATCAGTGTCAGGCTCCTCCCCTTGTGTCCCACTGAAGCCTATGTATCAGTGTCAGGCTCCTCCCCTTGTGTAGCACTGAAGCTTATGTATCAGTGTCAGGCTCCTCCCCTTGTGTCGCACTGAAGCTTATGTATCAGTGTCAGGCTCCTCTCCTTGTGTCTCACTGAAGCTTGTGTATCAGTGTCAGGCTCCTCCCCTTGTGTCGCACTGAAGCTTATGTATCAGTGTCAGGCTCCTCCTCCCCTTGTGTCAGACTGAAGCTTATGTATCAGTGTTAGGCTCCTCCTCCCCTTGTGTCGCACTGAAGCTTGTGTATCAGTGTCAGCTCCTCTTCTTGTATCGCACTGAAGCTTGTGTATCAGTGTCAGGCTCCTCCTCTCCTTGTGTCGCACTGAAGCTTGTGTATCAGTGTCAGGCTCCTCCTCTCCTTGTGTTGCACTGAAGCTTATGTATCAGTGTCAGGCTCCTCCTGTCCTTGTGTCTCACTGAAGCTTGTGTATCAGTGTCAGGCTCCTCCCCTTGTGTCGCACTGAAGCTTATGTATCAGTGTCAGGCTCCTCCTCTCCTTGTGTCTCACTGAAGCTTGTGTATCAGTGTCAGGCTCCTCCTCCCCTTGTGTCTCACTGAAGCTTGTGTAGCAGTGTCAGGCTCCTCCTCTCCTTGTGTCGCACTGAAGCTTATGTATCAGTGTCAGGCTCCTCCCCTTGTGTCGCACTGAAGCTTGTGTATCAGTGTCAGGCCCCTCTCCTTGTGTCGCACTGAAGCTTGTGTATCAGTGTCAGGCTCCTCCCCTTGTGTTGCACTGAAGCTTATGTATCAGTGTCAGGCTCCTCTCCTTGTGTCTCACTGAAGGCTCCTCCCCTTGTGTCTCACTGAAGCTTATGTATCAGTGTAAGGCTCCTGCTCCTCTTGTGTTGCACTGAAGCTTATGTATCAGTGTCAGGCTCCTCTCCTTGTGTCGCACTGAAGCTTGTGTATCAGTGTCAGGCTCCTCCCCTTGTGTCTCACTGAAGCTTGTGTATCAGTGTCAGGCTCCTCCTCCCCTTGTGTCGCACTGAAGCTTGTGTATCAGTGTCAGGCTCCTCCCCTTGTGTTACACTTTAGCTTGTGTATCAGTGTCATGCTCCTCCCCTCCTGTCACACTGACTTGTGTCAGTCTCTTTACCTGATTTTGCACTGACTTGTGCCAGTGACAGGCTCCTCCCGTCATTTCGCACTGACTTGTGCCAGTGTCAGGCTCCTCGTCTCCTGTGGCACTGAAGGTGGTTCTGGTTTTCTCCTCAGTGAGGCCAGGAGCACCCCGACGCTGGATCACAAGTATCAGTAAAACCAGAAGGAACGGCAGAGGAGGGCTGCAGGGTCCCTAGGGATAGAGACCCCAGGAGTGTTGCGGGTGTGAGGAGCTGCTGCCCCCGCTGTGGTCCTTATTTTAGGTGAGGATAAAGGGGCAGTACCTTACTGCCCCCACTGATAGGGCAATCTTAATATTTATCACACGCTCATCATGTGCCCAAGGCATGAGGTGAGAAGGGCAATTAACAGCAGTTATTGCCCGCAGGTGTGGGCGGTAAGACCTAATGAGCCCCTTGCACATCCTGGAAGCGCTTTTTATGGGCGAGCGCAAAGCGCTCCGTCCCTCTTCTAATCTCTCTTTAGGGGATTTTACCCACGCCCATGTTACGTCAGTCACTTTCATTGGTTCGTGGTCTTGCCTTTTAAAATCTGCTTGTTTTCATTGGTGAAAGGCATGCATACGTCATGCCTTTTCCGGTGTTTAGCCCGCCTACACAGCACCGGTAAACTACGGTAAACATACGAGGCTCCATGTTTTCCATATGGTTTCTGGACTACTTTTTCTCTTTATTCTGCAGCGCGATCGCGCTGTGTTTTTCAGAAATAAATCTGATTATCCGCTCCAGTGCTGAAAAGGTTAAAAGAAGCAGAGTCCTTCGGAGGGAACTCTCCCTGCATCCCCAGGACCCCCCAGCCCTGATCAGTGAGAATGAACCGAGCACAGATGTCAATATTACATTATCCCCCCTGCTGCCTCAGCCTGGGTCTGGCCTGTCTCTGCCTCCTGCTGCGGGACTGATGACAACACCGCGGGGCGGTGCGGTTCATCACCACGGATGCGGGAGAGGGGTGCTCCGCGGCCAACACACAGCAGACGGGCTGCTCTTCGGGGTCTCTTCTTCGGTTTCTACAAGCGCTTCATGAATCATTATACGAGTGAGGCGCTTTTATCAGTTCCAAGGTGCAGACATTGTGGTCCTGCCTCGGACGTGGTTCCGTCGCTCCTGGGGGTCTGCAATTCGGGGGGGGGGGGGGGATGGCTGTTTGAGGTATGGATAAAAAACGCTGTCGCTGATTTTTATACAAATAGTATTAGTAATCTACTTGTGCGGTAACTTCGGGTTGTTACTCGCTGGCCACATCAGACGCAGAAAATCTGACTTCTGTCTCCTGCGTGGACACATTTATGTTTTATTATTTCAGCGTTTTTTCTGGTGTTATATTACTCACTGTTTTTCTCTAGTGCAGAGGTCCTCACAGGTGTCTTTAGAGCTCTCGAGAAGGTTTGAACCCGGGCCACCAGGACTCAGTGATGACGATGTGTATGGACCACCCTGGACTGTGAGGTACACGTGGTCCGGCCTGTAGATGGGGACCCCCGGTGCAGGCGGAGGGGTCCTCAGTCTACCCTTGGAGGTGGCAAGTGATGTTTTAACTCCCTCACAGAGGGATCTCTCTTCCATGCTCGGGTTGTGAAGCCTGGGAAGGCGCGGGATACTGAGGAAGGTTCTTTCAAAGGTGTGGATGGCGCAGGAGGTGGGGCTTGTTTGTGGGTGGGCCCCTGAGTGTAAGTTTCAGGGTTAGTTTCAGGGCTCTGAAGGTAAGGGGCAGAGATGAAGATACACCTGGCCTTTAGAGGTAGCCATTTAAACTGGATCATGAGGTCACATTCTTAGATCAGACGTTAGCTAAGACCTTATGATTTTACAAAATTATATATATAATAAATGTACTAAAAAGCCACCTCGCTTCACCCATTGGTCTGTTTTTCTGTATCCACATTTGGCTCCCGCCTATCACATCGTCCAGCATGGGGCGGGGTATCCGCCTCCTTCAGCCACTGGCTAACTTCACTCTGAGTGACCGCACTTGGCTTTTTCACAAGGAGAACATCCACCCACAAGGCAGGTCCTTAACTACTGAACTGCCATCTTTATCTTGCAGCCTTATCAGGTCCCATCTCCTGCCAATGCTGTTGTAAATTCCTTTTGAAGTGTTCTTTATTCATTCCACTGCTGCTATTTCACAACACAACAGATTTCATCCATTTGAAACACTATTAACCCCTTCTCTGCTAGGTCCCCCCACCCCCTCGGCTAAGCCTTTTTTGTCTATTAGGGGTAGTTCACGCTTAGGCCCCTATACCCTTTTGTCCGCATAAGCTATACACAACAAATTTGCGTCCCCTTTTTAAAAAATGGATGGGATTCTAAAGATACCCACGATGTGTGTATTCCCCTGGAGGGGACGAGAAATCAGCCAAAATATAGCTACATTTTGTTTTTTGGGGAAAACACGAAAACAGTGCTGCAGAAGATAGTGTCTGTTTTTTTTCTTTGAAATGTCATCGATGACAGGTTTGCAGTGCTAAAATCACCATCTTCCCAGCTTTCAGGAACAGGCAGACATCAGTCAGAAAAACACATTTTGTAGCAGTTTTGTCTTTCTACTGGAAGATAGCCCATTTTTCCTATTTTGTGTGATTACAACCACCTTCCAGTTTGTGGTAGAAATGTTTGTGAAACCCGTGGTGATTCCTGGAGAACTATACACTACTAAAAAATAGACAAAATTCTGAATTCAGCAAGAGGTCACTTCGGTAGCTCCTTCGACATTTTCCCAAAGAAACAAGGTCCCTCATTACAACCCTGGCGGTCAGTGTTAAAGCGGCGGCAAGACCGCCAACAGGCCGGCGGTAAAAAAAATGGAATCACGACCATGGTGAAAACTGCCAACATAGACAGCCACTTTAACACTCTGACCGCCATGGCGGTAGAAACAAACACAGCGGCGGTCACTGTCAACAGACAGTCGGAAGACAATGTACCGCCCACACTATTATGAGAGGCCAATCCGCCACCTTTTCCGTGGCGGATTCAACGTAAACAAAAACACAGCAGAAACAGGACTTGGAAGGGGAAACACTCACCTCTACACAACCCACGAGGAACCAGGACGCCATGGAGCCAGAACTCCAAATACTCCCTGCGATAGTATTCCTGCTCCTCTACCAAGAGCACGAAAGACAGCGGCGATGACCTCGGTGAGTACTGCACCTACGATACAGGGGAGGGGGGAGGGAAAAGAGAGTGACACACACACACACAACACGCAACACCCCCACCCTCACCCACAACAACATACACACAAATACATGCTGCAACATTACATTTACACCCCCCCAATCCCCCCTGGAAGAACGCAGTGACAAAAGGAAATTATTGTAACGATTGTAATCATGAAAAATCCATTAGTCGAAACTTTAAATACAGTATAAACAATTATGTACACCAACTGTTCAAGTCTGGGTAGTGCACCATTCATAGTCCGTGGACCACTGGGCCCAAAATGCATGGGCCAGGCCCACACTCGATACCAGACTCGAAACGGAGAGAACACTGCTGGGGCATCAGATCGAAATGAAACAGGCACCTCAGGGGCAAGGGAAGGGGGGCACCTCAGCCGGATGAGTGCACAATGCCAGCTCCACGAGGGGGCTCCATGCCCATTGATGTATCCTGGGGAGTGCAAAGCCACAGTCTCTCAAGTCTTTTCAGTGGGTGGGTTGCCCACTGCTTTATCCTGGGGAATGCAAAGCCACAGTCTCTCAAGTCTTTTCAGTGGGTGGGTTACCCACTGCTTTATCCTGGTGAGTGCAAAGCCACAGTCTCTCAAGTAGTTGACAGTCTCCACTGGTTCTGGAGGGGGGTTTGTCCCCAGAGTGCTTCATCCTGCCAAGGACTGAGGTAGTGGGTGTATCTCTCCACTGGTTCTGGAGGGGGCATTGTGCCCAGAGTGCTTCATCCTGCCAAGGACTGAGGTAGTGGATGTGATACTCCACTGGTTTTGGAGGGGGCTTTGTGCCCAGAGTGCTTCATCCTGCCAAGGACTGAGGTAGTGGATTTGATACTTCACTGGTTCTGGAGGGGGCTTTGTGCCCAGAGTGCTTCATCCTGCCAAGGACTGAGGTAGTGGATGTGATACTCCACTGGTTCTGGAGGGGGCTTTGTGCCCAGAGTGCTTCATCCTGCCAAGGACTGAGGTAGTGGATGTGACACTCCACTGACGGTGGTGCAACATGCAAGCTGCCTAGGCTCCTGGAACTGACCACCAGCCTTGTACGACTGACCCTTGGGGATGGCAGCCATGTCTGCGGTGGTGCCACTGGATCAGGATGTTGCGGGCCGCAGGCGGTGCTGGCGGCGGGGTCAGTAGCGGTGGTGCTTGCGGTGGGCTCTGTGGCATCGGTGCTTGTGGCGGTCTTTGTGGCGGCGGTGCTGGTGGCGGTCTCACTGACTGCGGTGCTGGTGGCGATGTCAGTAGTGGCGGTGCTTGCGGTGGGCTCACTGACTGCGGTGCTGGTGGCGGTGTCAGTAGCGGTGGTGCTGGTGGCGGGCTCACTGACTGCGGTGCTGGTGAGGGGCACAGTGTCTGCGGTGCTGGTGAAGGGCTCAGTGTCTGGGGTGCTGGCAGCAGTGTCTGTGGCGGCGGGGCAGGTGGCGGTGCAGGTGGCGGCCTTGTCCGCCGTGCAGGTTGGCGTCGACATGGACCTGCCTTTGATTTTCAGGCCCTTCCCCACCTTGGATGGTGGCACAGCTGTCTTGCCACTTTCAACTTTTGTCTTGCCTGAGCCCTTGGTGGCAGGTGTTTTCGCCTTCTCCCTCCGGGATGTGGGCAACTTTTTCAGTTTTGGAGGTGGCGGAATGTCCTTGCCCTCGCTACTTGGGACACTGGCAGCCCTGTTGCTTGGAGCACTCCAAAATCCCGCTATTGCTGGCACTACTGTGCCCGGTGATGTGGTGGCTGAGGTGCTGGGTTGGGACCTGGAAAGGCAGGCCCCAGGGGACGGACGGGGGGGAGGTGTAGGGAAGAGGTCAACATTTGATAGGAAAAGCTTTTTAGACACACTGGGACGGGTAGATGGAGGGGGTTTGGTAGTGGAGGAAGAGGTAGCGGTTGTAGGAGGTGTTCGTTTGGTGACTTTGGGTGAAGGTGCATGGGCTGTAGGCTGTTGTGAGGTGGATAGCTGTTGGGTGGGTGTGTGACTGCATTTGTGTACTTTGGGAGGAGGGCTCACAGACACACTGGTAGAGGATACAGGGGATGTGTGAATGGTAATGGGGGTGTTGAGTGCACGTCAGCGGTGTGTGGCGATGGGCATGCTGGTGATGGAGGTAGTGGCTGAGGATGTAGTGCATGCTGGTGTGAGTGGAGATGTGACAGGGAAGGAGGAGGGATACGTGGAGGAGGGGGACACTGTGGAGGCAGTGGATGTTGGTATGTGTGCATGGGTATGATGCTTGTGTGAGTGCCTGTGGGATGTGTGGTGCTTATGTTTGCCTGAGCCACCCTTGTGTGTTGATGTGTGTGCATGCTGGTCTGATGGTGTGCTTTGGATAGGCTGAGGTGCAGGGGATTGGGTCTGGGTGGAGGAAGTTGGAGGGGGGAGGCTGGACACAGGGACAATGGCTGCCATCAGTGCTGAGGCCAGAGCCTGAAATGCTCATTGTTGGGCTGCCTGGCCAGAATGAATGCCCTCCAGGTATGCATTTGTTTGTTGCAACTGCCTCTCTACACCCTGGATGGCATTCAGAATGGTAGACTGCCCAACAGTGAGGGATCTCAGGAGGTCAATGGCCTCCTCACTGAGGGCAGCAGGGCTGACTGGGGCAGGGCCTGAGGTGCCTGGGGCGAAGGAGGTGCCCACCCTCCTGGGTGAGTGGCCATGGGACACACGCTGAGGGGCTGTTGGGAGGGCGGTGCTGGTGTGGGGGGTGGCGGCTGTACCTGTAGATGCGGTGGGCACAGAGGGGCCCGCCACCGCAAGGGAGCTCCCATCAGAGGAGGAGTCAGTGTCACTGGCCTCAGCTCCTGTCCCCGCCGTGGAGCTCCCCTCGCCCTCCGTCCCACTGGTGAATTCAGACTCCATTGTCTGGCCCTCCAGGGCCATGTGGGATGCAGCTCCCTCCTGCTCCGGTGGCACTGCTCCTCCGCCTGATGATGCTAATGCACACAAGAACAGGGAGACCACAAAAAGGGGGGGAGAAAGAAGAAAGACATGTTCAGTGCATGCAATACTGCTACCTTGGCAGACACTACAGACACAGCAGCCCTCTGCACTACGTCATGCACTTAGAGTTCCCTAATTAATCACAGGGACATGGGGTACAAGGCCTATGCCCGATTGCTGCACCCATGGAAGTCACAGGAGCCTGACTAGGTGTAGATGGCTCTTACCATTGGTGGGGGTGGAGTGCCACATAGCATGCCTCACAAAGGGTCCTTGCCTACAAAGCTCGCCCTGGCCTAGGGTAACCCACTGGCCACCTTCCCCAACCAGACACCTCGTAATGCGTGCAGAGTCAGATGGATGTGACGGTACTTACCCCCTTGTGGCTCCTGTGATGCCCTCAAGTGCCCATCCAACTCCGGATACGCCACCGCTAGGATCCGGAACATCAGGGGGGTCATGGTGCGACGGGCACCCATCCCACCTTGGGAGGCCATCCCCAGCTTGGCCTCCACCATCTTCTTGCTCCAGCGATGAATGTCCTCCCATCTTTTATGGCAGTGGGTGCTCCGTCTGTGGTGGACCCCAGGGTCCGGACGGCCTTGGGGATGGCACGCCAAATATCCTTCTTCTGGTGGGCGCTGACCTAGAGGAATAGTACAGGGGAAAAGGAAAAACTTGAACCGTCCGGATCGTCACAATCATTGTCCCATGTTCCCACCCTTGCCCTGACGCACATACACTCACCGACCGCTCATGCTCATGCTCATGCAGGCCTCAGTCCCCCCCCTGTATCTTCCATCCACACCACTCCAAACAGGTATTGCCCATACAGCATGCTCACAGTGTACTCACCTGTTTGTATGGAGGACCATAGAGTATTGTGTCCTGGGGGAGGACCCCATCCACTAACTTCTCCAACTCCTCCGAAGTGAAGGCAGGGGCCCTTTCCGCCAGACACATGAGCCATCGTCGCTTCCAGACACAGGTCACAGCAGCACTTGCAGTGTAGGTCCTCTCCTGTCGAAGGTCAGGTATCAAGTGAGTAAACAGAGAGAAAATGGCGGTCACATCCGCGGCGGTGTGTACCGTCACCGCCAGCGTACATCATCATTGGCTCCTGGGACCCATAGGGCCCAATGTTAACCAATGCAGGATTGCACCACGGTCTTTGACTGCCTACCGCAACGGTGTACAACGCCAGCGCAGTAACCTCATATCCCCTTGTCCCACACTACAGGCCAGGCAGCCGCCATTTCAGGGGGCCACATGGCATTATTTTTAAATGCATCACACATATCTAGGCCTTGCATACACACAGAGACAGGCACATAGTGGATTGACAAATGTGTGCAATAAATTCTTTTTTTACTACCTCAGTGTTGGCTGACTCTGCGCTCACTGTTCTTGTCCATAGGGCACGTCCGCTGGGGCAGGTGAGGAGATGGCGGCATCCTCCGGTGTACAGACCGCTGGTGGACCTATCGACAATGGAAGAGAGACATGTAATAGTCACCTACAGACTTGATCGTGCCACAATCCAGGAACTGTGTGCCCAGTTGGAGCCAGACCTCATTTCAGCTATCTGCCATCCCACAGGAATCCCCCCTCTAGTGCAGGTCCTGTCAGTACTCCATTTCCTGGCAAGTGGGTCTTTTGAAACAACAGTGGCCATTGCATCAGGGATGTCCTAGCCAAACATGTTGTCCAAAGTGTTGTCTGCCCTGCTGAAACACATGCGCAGCTACATCGTTTTCCATCAGGTGGAGGATTTGCCCACAGTGAAAGTTGACTTCTATGCCCTGGGACATATCCCCAACATCATAGGTGCCATTGATGGGACACATGTGGCCTTGGTGCTCCCCCGCAGGAGGGAACAGGTGTACAGAAACCAGAAGAGCTACCATTCAATGAATGTGCAGATGGTGTGTTTGGCCGACCAGTACATCTCCCATGTGAACGCCAAGTTTCCTGGCTCAGTGCATGACGCTTACGTTCTGAGGAATAGCAGCATCCTTTATGTGATGGGGCAACTCCAGAGGCACCGTGTGTGGCTAATAGGTGAGGACCCTATACCCTGTGAATAGTTGCCTGGGTCTGGGCTTGTCCCTACGGGTTAGTGTGTGTCTAACAGTTGTCCCGCGACATTTACAGGTGACTCTGGGTACCCCAACCTGTCATGGCTACTGACTCCAGTGAGAAATCCCAGGACAAGGGCAGAGGAACGCTACAATGAGGCACATGGGCGAACTAGAAGGATTATAGAAAGAACCTTCGGCCTCCTGAAGGCCAGGTTCCGGTGCCTCCATATGACAGGTGGTTCCCTCTTCTACTCACCAAAGAAGGTGTGCCAGATCATCATGGCTTGCTGTATGCAGCACAACTTGGCTTTGCGATGACAGGTGCCTTTTCTGCAGGAGGATGGTCCAGAAGGAGGTCTTGTGGCAGCTGTGGAGTCTGTGGACAGTGAAGAGGAGGAGGCAGAAGAAGAGGATATCGACAACAGAAACAACGTGATCCAGCAATACTTCCAGTGAGACACAGGTAAGAAGACATCACTGCCTCCTACATCTCATACAATTGTTAGACCAATCATATGTCCGTCACTTTCACCCAGTGTATGGCCCCGGACTTGTCACTTTTGCCTTTCCATTTCACAGATGTGGGTCCCACTGTGTGACCTCTGCTATGTTACCTCATGGACTAGAGCTGTGTGACATAGGTATGTTGACAATACAATGGACATTGCTATTTTCCTCAGTTCTAGCAAATACACATTTGTGAAAGCACAGACTGACTCCAGATTGTTTTGTGATTCAAGGGTGTTAATTTAAGTGCAAATTAGTGGAGGGGGTTGTAAAATGGTCAGGGGTGATGGTGGGGGAATTTCCGTGGCAGAGTCCAGTTATTTGTCTCACAGGTGCATTGTCCAAAGGGGCAGCTTAAGGATGGACAGGGTGACGAAGTGGGACAGAAGGATGACATTCAGGGTGGTCTCATTTCTCGGCGGGGGTCTTGGCATTGCTCTCTGTCTTGTGCCTGGGTCTCAGGGACCGTTTGCAGGGTGGTTCGCCATCTGCAGGGGGTGGGGTGCTGGTGTCATGGTCCTGTGGCGGTGTCTCCTGTCCACTAGCGCCAGCGGAGGTGGTGGGCAGTTCATCATCGAGGCTAGTGTCAGGGGCCCCTTGTTGTGCCACAGTGTCCCTCTTGGTGTTCACAAGGTCCTTCAGCACCCCTACAATGGTGACCAGGGTGGTGTTGATGGACTTGAGTTCGTCCCTGATCCCCAATACTTTTCGTCCTGCAGCCGCTGGGACTACTGAAACTTGGCCAGTACTGTTGCCATTGTCTCCTGGGAATGATGGTACGCTCCCATGATGTTGGAGAGGGCCTCGTGGAGAATGGGTTCCCTGGGCCTGTCCTCCCCCTGTCGCACAGCAGTCCTCCTAGTTCCCCTGTTTTCCTGTGCCTTCCCCCGTAGGTCGTTCCACCTCTTCCTGAAGTCATCCCTAATTCTTGGATGCTGTACCACTGCGTTGACCCTGTCACTATTCTGCGCCATAGCTCCATCTTCCTACCAATGGAGGTGTGCTGCACCTGTGATCCAAATAACTGTGGCTCTACCCGTATGATTTCCTCCACCATGACCCTGAGTTCCTCCTCAGAGAACCTGGGGTGTCTTTGCGGTGCCATGGGGTTGTGTGGGTGATGTGTGAGGTGGTGTGTGTTGTGATGTGTGAGGGGATGTGTTTGTGTGTGATGTGTGAGGTGCGTGGATGTTGTGTGAGTGATGGTGTTGTGTGCCTGTGGATGCTAGTTTGTTGATGGTGGTGTCTCTGTCTGTGTTTCGTTCTAAATTTTTGTTGTAGGGGTTTGTGGGTGATGTGGGTGGGTGTTTTATATTATATTGAGTGTGTGGGAGTGGTTTGTGTATGTGTATCATGTGTGTGTATTTCGATTTGTCTAATGTGGTTGTGTTTTGTAAATGTGTGTGTATTTTGAGCGCGGCGGTGTGTACTGCCAATGGAATACCGCGTTTGAAAGACCACCGCGTGGATTCGTGGGTCGTGATAGTGTGGGCGTATTCCTGTTGGCATGACGGTGGAGGTTTTGTTATCGCCAGTTTATCACTGCCCTTTGGTGTGGCGGACTTGTGTGGGTGTCTAGATTTTGGTGGATTCCGAGCTGTGGGTCGTAATAGCTGTAGTGGAATTCCGCTGCTGCAGCTGTGTGTTGGCGGTCTTCTGCACGGCGGTAAGAGGGATTCACCGCCAATGATGTAATGAGGGCCAAAGTGTTGAAATAAAAAATAGTGAAGTTCAGTAGGAAAAAAAGTCATTTGTAATATTTCAATTTGTAACATCTCATCACAATGGGCGATTCACAAAAGCTATATACCATTCCTTTTGCAAGATCCTTAAAGTTGTAGGGATATATAGGCCCATATTTATACTTTTTGACGCTAAACTGCGCTAACGCAGTTTAGCGTCAAAAAATTTAGCGCCGTCTAACGCCATTTTGAAGCGCCATGCGGGCGCCGTATTTATGGAATGGCGTTAGCCGGCGCAAGCGGACCGGCGCTGCCTGGTGTGCGTGGAAAAAACCCACGTAGACCAGGCAGCGCCGGCGTAGGGGGAAAATGGCGTTAGGGCGTCTTAAAATGGGGCAAGTCAGGTTGAGGCAAAAAAATCGCCTCAACCCGATTTGCGCCATTTTTTTGCGACGCCCAGACGCCATTTAAATGACTCCTGTCTTAGTAAAGACAGGAGTCATGCCCCCTTGCCCAATGGCCATGCCCAGGGGACTTATGTCCCCTGGGCATGGTCATTGGGCATAGTGGCATGTAGGGGGGCACAAATCAGGCCCCCCTATGCCACCCAATTTTTTTTAAAAAAATAAAAAATTATACTTACCTGAACTTACCTGTACCTCACTGGGATGGGTCCCTCCATCCTTGGGGGTCCTCCTGGGGTGGGCAAGGGTGGCAGGGGGGGTCCCTGGGGGCAGGGGAGGGCACCTCTGGGCTCATTTTGAGCCCACAGGCCTCTTAACGCCTGCCCTGACCCAGGCGTTAAAAAGTGGCGCAAATGCGGGGTTTTTTGACCCGCCCACTCCCGGGCGTGATTTTTGCCCGGGAGTATAAATACCACGCATTTGCGTTGCCGTAATTTTTTAAGACGGCAACGCCTTCCTTGCATCTCATTAACGCAAGGAAGGCGTTCACGCCAAAAAATGACGCTATTTGCCCATACTTTGGCGCTAGACGCGTCTAACGCCAAAGTATAAATATGGCGTTAGTTTTGCGCCGAATTTGCGTCGAAAAAAAAGACGCAAATTTGGCGCAAACGAAGTATAAATACGGGCCATAGGGTTTGTGCATTTTCCAAGTACTTGAGGTAGCCAGAGCCAATAACTGAACTGCACCTTGCAATGGTTTTTCATTGTGTACCAGGTATAGAGCAATTCATATGGTAAAATGTAAAGAATGAAAAGAAGGTATCAAAGAAACCTGTGTATTTCTGAAATGGGCAGAAAGAATGGAGCTTAGAAGCAGAGGTTATTTACTCATCTTTGAATTTTGGGGTGCCGATACTAGCATGTGAATTAGAGGGCATTTCTCAAAAAGACTTATTTCTTACCCACTGCCTTACAGTTTAAAGGTGCAAATGAAGAGAAAGACAATTGGTAATAACACTTCTTCTCCTATTATGCGTTCTTCCACATCTTCCGATAAAAATGGCACCTCGCTTCTGTGGGTAGGCCTAGTGCCGGTGACAAAAACAACCCAAAATGCAAAATGGTTACATCAAATTCTTCCACGCAAAAATTACCAGTTTTCTGCAATGTTGGTAGCTGTAGTTTTTGGGCCCGACCTCAGTTGATACCTAGGGAAACCTAGCAAACCTCTACATTTCTGAATGCTAGGCAGCTATGGGAATCCAGGATGGGTTGACTTGCATGGCTCTCACCAGGTTGTTTTACCCAGATTCTCGTGAAAACCTCAAACTGTGACTTAAAAAAAAAACATTTTCCTTCTTTCTGTGATGGAAAGTTCTGGAATCTGCAGAGAGCCATAAACTTCCTTCCGCCCAGCATTTTGCTAGGTCTTCTGAGGAAAAGGGTACCTTGCTTGAGTGGGCAGGCCTAGCGCCCGCGACAGGAAATGGCCCAAAATGCAACATGGATACATAAATTTGTCAGTGCAAAAGTGGGTAGCAACAGTTTTTGGGTTCTAGCTCAGCCGGTACCAATAGAAACATAGCCAACCTGAACATTCTTGAAAACTAAACACCTAGAGGAATCCAGAAAGGGGTGACTTGCATGGCTCTCACCAGGTTGTTTTACTGAGAATCCCTTCCAAACCTCAAACTGTGACTAAAAACACATTTACCTTACATTTCTACATGAAGCCACAAACTTCCTTCCACCCATCATTCTACTAAGTATTCTGATGAAAATAGTACCTCACTTGTGTGGGTAGTCCTAGTGCCTGTGACAGGAACCAGCCCAAAATGCAACATGGATACATCAAACTTTCCCACACAAAACTGATCCGTTTTCGTCTTTTGCAAAGTGGGTAACTGTGGTTTTTGAGCCCTACATCAGCCGGTACCTAGGGAAACCTAGCAAACCTGTCCAGTTTTGAAAACTAGATACCTAGGGAAATCAAGGCATTGGTGACCAGCATGGATCCCATGATGTTTGTTTACCCACAATGGTCTCAGATCTCAAACTTGCCTGAAATCAAGCATTTTCCTTGCATTTATGTGCTGGAAACGTCTGTAATCCACAGGAATCCACAAAATTCCTACCACCCAGCATTGCCCCACTTGTGCTGATACAAATGCTGCATCACTTGAGTGGCCTCGCCTAGTGGCACTGACAGGAACTTAACAAACCAAGGACAATGAGAACCCTTGTGTGGGGCCTCCTGTTGACATCGGTTGGATCAGTTCCTGTCGCTGACACTAGGCCCAAGCACACAAGAGGCAAAGCCTTTTTATTAGCTCCCACCCCTTCAAAACATAATAATCTCTGGTGCCTCCTGGGCTTTCTGGGGGCAGGGAGACTGTTTCTCTTCTTTTTTGAGTGGCGGGGTGGGGCCATGGCCATGCTGGGCTGCCTCCACTGATACAAATAAAAAATAAAAAAAATAACCCCCGGGGTCTAGAGGGTTTTCTGACCCAGAATGAGGGTTTGGCTTCCATCTGCCTCTGGGAGGGGCAGGAAGAATGTTTCCATTTTTTATGGGGGTTGAGAGCATGGCCATGCCCACGTTGGGCAGCTCCCATCCCTACAAATAAAAAAAATGTAATCCCTGGTGTCTAGTGAGCATTTTGCCCCGGGGTTTGGGCAGAAAGACTGTTTCCATTTTTTGAGGGAGTGGGGCCATGGCCATGCCCATGCTGGGGAGCCACTCCCGCCCACTAATAAAAAATAAGCAATCCCTGTTGTCTAGTAAGCTTTCTGCCAGCCCCCATGGAGAAGGTGGGGATAATTGCCCTGATCTGCCCCCCCCCAGGGAGGCAGAAAGACTATTTCCCTTTTTTGGGGGGGTTGGGGGCAGAAAGCCAAAGAAAAAATAAAAATAAAAAACAAAAATGTAATCCCTGGTGTCTAGTGGGCTTTCTGCAGGGGGCAGAAAGACCATTTCCCTTTTTTCTGGGGGAGGAGTATGTTCATGGCCCATGCTGGGCAGCCCCTATAAAGAAGAGAGTAAACCCTGGTGTCTAGTGGTTTTCTGCCCTGCCTAGTGGAAACTCAGCCTAAAGATAGGCCAATTTGTCCTCAAGAGGCAAAAAATGGTCAAGATAATGCTCCCATATTAGGAGGGCGCCACCCTTGCCCAAGGGGTCGCTCTCAACATATTTTTTTATAATATCCCCGGTCTTTAGTGGCATTCTGCCCCCAAGGGGGCCCAAGAGGGCAGATTGGCCTTTAAATATGGCTAATCTCCCCCCAGGGAGCAGAAAATGGGCAAAATATTTTGGCCTTTATAGGGAAGGGCCCCTCCCTAAGAGGCCGCTCCCTGACTATGAAAAACCCCTAGTGTCTCGTGGAGAGGATACCTGCTTGTGAATCACCCTCCTTTCAGTGATACCCAGGCAGGGATCCACTTGGGATTGGTACTTTTATAAAAGGGAGATTCTCCTCTTTCAAATGATAGCACTTCTGTGTGCTTAAGTGCCCGGGGGCTGAGATAGCCCCCTTAGCACAGAAGCAGTGAAAGTGAAATGAGCTGATCGGCTCATTTCACTTTCACTTTCGGTGTAATGAGGTCAGCGCGCCATGCGCCACTATCGACATTACAATGAGTGAAAAAAATGCCTCAGGCAGCATGGGAAGCTGATGTGATCAGCAGAGGGATTTTGTGGTCATGTGATGAGGACGGAACGGTTTAGCCCTCCACACAGGAGCACTAGTGCTGAGGACGGAACCGTTCCATCCTCAGCACCAAAGGGGTTAAGTTATCCTCTTTGTACTATCCATACAGTAAACAAACCAAAAGTACAATAAATGTGAGTCATAAGCAGACAGTGCTTCAGAACACATTTATTCTGGACGTCATTTCTCCAATGGTTCTTCAACAAGCTTTGCTCGGCAACAATAATGAGCCTTTATCGGGTGCGTTTGCAGCACTTGGAACACTTTAAAAATTATTTTCCTTCTTTCTTTCTCAGTTTGTTTCCTTTTTATGTGCTTTCATTCTATCTTTCCTTCTTTCTCTTCTTTTTATTTTATTTCTCTTTCTTTCCTACCTACCTTCATTCTTTCTTTCCCTCTTTCCTTTTTCCCTTCCCTTTCCTTTCCGCTTTTTTTACTTTCTTTATTCTTTCTTTCCATCTTTCCTTTTTTTCTTTCTTTTTTCTTTCCTTTCTTTCCATCTTTCCTTCTGGCTTTTTTTCTAACTTTCTTGCCTTACTTCCTTCTTTCTTTCTTGATTATTTTCCCTTTTCTTTCCTCCGTTCCTGCATTCTTGCATTATTTTCTTCTATCCTATCTGTTTTCCTTCTTTGCCCAAACTACGCCCCGTTGCTCTTTGCTGATTTAATAGATTGGACTAAAAAGAACATCATACCCCCAAATCAAGCTGGCTTTACAGAAGGTGCGGACACTACGATAAACATGTTAGTGACTGCCTTCCTTGCAGAGTAAAGAAGATGGCAAAAGAAGAAACTATTGCCCTCATTATGAACACGGCGGTCCGTTCCGCGCCGCTGGTGGTAAAAACCGCCAACAGAGGAGCGGGCCGGACCGCCAAATAATTAACCAAACGAAAGACAAGCATCCCAAAAAACACCCACCGCCAGCAAAGGCGTGCCGACGACGACGGCAAAGTCCGTCCACAGGCCGACAGAAAGCCCCAACCCGCCTATCAAATAATGAACCACCAGTCCGCCGCCAGTTCCGGGACGGGAACCACCGCCACTCAAAGCCAGGCAGAAATTAACCAAATATAAGGAAACGCTCACCGGAGGGCCACACAACGCGCCGAAGCAGACATGGATAGAGAGCTGCAGATCATGCCAGCCCTGCTCCTTGCCATATACCTCCACGACCGAGACCGCCGACAAAGACAATGACGGTAAGTACTGCAATCTATGTAACAAGGGAGAAAAGGGCACAGTCACATACCCACCCACTCCATCCCACCCTGCAACGCCCCCCCAACCCTTCACAGCAGTACAAGTCATACACCACACAGCAAGAGGTACTTACCCGACACAAGGCTAATCCAACTTGACCATAGTACATACAAATGCACCACACCCATAAACAATGAAACGAAAGACCAGGGTTCAACAGTGTGCCGCCAAAACACAGGCCACCCAAAAATCTTTAATGAAAGCTCACAGACCCAAATAGTCCAAACAGGGACAATGGCCAGTCCGTATGGCTGCAATTGCCATGGGCCACAACGGACCCAACCTGACTCCCACAAGTGCACGGTAGTCCACCTATTGGGGCAACAAAGGGGCATCCAGGCACCTCACGGAATGGGGGCAGGGAGTGGTGGGGATTTGCGACGGGGTGGGCCTTGGACTTTCGTTTAGAAGGTGGAGGAGGGTGGGCTTGTCCTTTGAAGGGGGGGTGTATAGAGCGGGTGGAGCCAGATGGACCCGTCTCAGCCCGGGCCTTTTTTTTCTCTGGGGAAGGGGCACTGGAATGTGAAGGGCGGACAGGGGTGGGCTGTCAGGGGTGGGATGTACAGTGGAAGGAGTGGAAAGGGCAAGGAGATGAGCACGCTTGGGGACAAGATGGGGTGGGCCAGTGGGTTGGAAGAGGTCAGCACGGGAGAGGAAAAGTTTCTTCTGAGCAATTGGGGTGGTCCAGGATGAGGGCATGGGAGTGGAGGCAGAGGCAGTGGATGTACATGGTGTAGGGGTGCGTGTAGTGGGTTCAGGTGACTGGACAGTATGCTGTGGTGTGGTGGATGTGTGATGAGTGGGTGTCTTGGTGCGTTGGTGTGCTTTTGGAGGAGGGGGTGGACACAGTGGGAGAAGACAGGCAGCTAGTGTGGATGTATGTTGTGTGGGTGTCTGGAAGTCTGGCGAGTGTGCTGCATGTGTCAACTACAGTAGTTGTGGTGAGTGCAGGTGTGGATGTCTGCTATTGTGGTGAGTGCAGTAAGAGGAGCAGCAACATTGACTGAAGGTGCAGTGCATGAGGGTGTGGATGTAGATGAGACAGACAGGAAGAGGGAAGAGGTGGGCACACTGGGGGAAGTGGATGTTGTTGTGTGTGCATGTGTCTGTTGGCTGTGTGAATGCTTGTGGTCGGAGGTGTGGTGCTTGTGTTTAGAAGTGTACTTCTTGTGTGTTGATGTACTTGACTGCGTGTCTGAATGTGTGCCTTAGATGAGTGAAGGGAGTGGGGTGCTGGAAGGGGTAGAGGAGGTTGGTGGGGGGACGGAATGACCAGGGAAACTGGCTGCCATCCAAGAGGAGGCCAGATCCTGAAAAGATCTCTGTAGGGCAGACACGGCACCATGAATACCATCCAGATAGGTATTTGTCTGCTGCACCTCTGATGCTAGCCCCTGGATGGCATTGACAATTGTTGTCTGCCCTACAGAGATGGTTCTCAGGAGGTCAATAGCCTCCTCTGTGAGAGCAGCAGGGCTGACTGGGGCAAGGGAGGAGGTGCCTGGGGCGAAGATGAAGCCCACCTTTCTGGGTGAGCGGGCACAGGCAACTCGGTGGGGAGCAGAAGGGAGGGCGGTTATGAAATGGGGGGTGGCAGAAGATGTCACTGTAGTGGTGTGGCCACTAGTGTCCCCCACTGCTGGGGAGCCCCCATCGGAGGAGGTCTCGGAGTCACTACCTCCTGTGGTAGTTGCCTCCCTGTGGAACTCCCCTCGCCCTCTCACCCACTGGTCCCCCAGGCGTCAGTTGTCTCTGCCTCTGAGGATCCGCGCGGGCCGCTGCTTCCCCACTTGCCGGTGCCTCAGCTCCCTCGCCAGATGTTGCTGCTGTACCAAACCAACACAAGAGAACAGGGATGGGGAGACAAAACAGGAGAGACATTTGTAAATAGCTGAATGGAGGTACATAATGGCCAGACATACACCCACCCAGAAAACACACCCAACAGGCAGCACCGTTCACAATGCCCATGGCCATGCCCCTGACTACTAACCAGAATACTGCTCTAAACCCATTCCCTGGACTACCTAAGGAGGCGACATGTGGGAGACCTGACAAAGACACCCCTACACCCTTTGGGGACCATAAAGTAGATGGACACCAGTCGGAGTCCCTGCTTCTAAGCAGCATGAACCCTAATGCACACACAGACATCCTTCCAGACTGAAGTTTGTTAAATGAGTACTCAACCCCTTGCGACTGCTGTGCAGCCTTCAAGCGCCCATCCAGGTCTGGATACACCACTGCCAGGTTACGTCGCATGAGGGGTGTCAGTGCCTGACGGGCACCCCTTCCACGTTGGGAGGACTTCCCCAGCTGGGCTTCACAGATCGTACGCGTCCAGCGCCGCAGGTCCTCCCACCTCTTTCTGCAGTGGGTGCTCCACGGGTTGTAGACCCCCTGGGTCTGCACCTCCTTGCCGATGGCATGCCAAAGTGCCCTCTTCTGGTGGGCGCTGATCTAAAAGGGTGACACAGATGTGGAACACAGAGGTCAGGCTCTTGCAAGATACGTACAGCTGGCTAATTATCCACTATGGGATGGACAGTACTCTCAGACTTACAGGCCATACGCACGCAGCATGCCATGCACCATGGCCCATGCAGGCTCAGAGGTGCACACATATGTCTATTCAACACCATCCATTACACCCAAACAGTGCCCTCCAAACCCAGACTCACCTGTACTTCCGGCCGTCCGTAGAGTTTTGCGTACAGGGGCAGGACCCCATCCACTAGCCTCTCCAGTTCCTTCTGGGTGAAGGCCGGGGCCCTTTCCCCTGCAACATGAGCCACATCCATTGCCAGAGGCAGGCCACAGCAGTACACACAGTGGAGTGCCTGTCGGCACGAGATCAGGGAGTCAAGTAAATAATTGATAAAGAACTCACGTACGTTACGCGGTGGTGTGCACCGTCACCGCCGGCGGCGATCATGATACGCCAGGATTCCCCATTGGCATCCATGTTAACCAATGACTGTGTGAACGGCAGTAAACACCGCCTTACACTGTGACATCAACCGCTAGCGGTATGACGTCACTTCCACAATGAAAGGCCTGGATTACACTGCGCAGACATTTTGGGAGTAACTAAGCGTCTATATATAAAACTTTGCACAATGCACGCCCTACTAGCCACATGAAGCACCTAAGCATGTGTCCATTCCGTAATATACCACACATGAAATACTCTGTTCCCTCATTGTGATGTAGATGTCAGGAAGCAGTTAATGTAGAGTCACTACAATGAACTATGCAGTGCACAAATGATGAAATGTGTGCCTTTGTATGTGTCTTCATCACACCTTTTTGAAACCCCTCGTAGATACAGACCCTTGTGGTGAGGAAGGGCACCATTGGTGTACAGACCACTTGTGGATATGAGGACCATGGTGGAGCGTCAGATCATAATCAATTTCCGACTCACACGTGCAACAATTCAGGAACTTTGGCCCATATTTATACTTTTTTAGCACCGCATTTGCGCCGCTTTTTGATGCAAAAATGGCACAAACTTACAAATTACAATTGTATTTTGCAAGTTTGCGCCGCTTTTGCATCAAAAAATGACGCAAATGCGGCGCTAAAAATCGTATAAATATGGGCCTTTGTGCTTTACTGGATCCTGCACTAACTCCTGGAAATCGTAATCAGCATGCCATCCCTACTGAAGTGCAGGTGCTCTCTGCACTCCATTTCCTGGCCATGGGCTCATTTCAAGTAACAGTGGGCATGGGTGCTGGATTTTCACAGCCAATGTTAAGCATGGTACTGACAAGATTTCAGAATGCATTTGTACGACACCTGCAGTCTTCTGTGAGGTTTCCCCAAAGTACTGACCTCCCTGCAATCAAGTCGGAATTCTATGCCTTTGCCAACATACCCCATGTCATAGGTGCCATCAATGGCACCCACATTCCGACCATTCCCCCAAAAGTGAGTGAACAGGTGTACAGAAACAGAAAGAACTTTCACTCCATTAACATCCAATTGGTATGTACTGCAGACCAGTACATCTCACATGTGAATGCCATATTCCTCGGTTCAGTCCATGATTCCTTTGTGTTGAGGAACAGTAGTGTGCCCCACAGGATGGAACAACTCCAAGAGGACAGAGGGTGGATCATAGGTAAGTGTGACTGTCACTAACTGACACATAGCAGACAGCCAGGCTGTCTGACTAAGGGGCATAACAATGACAACTCTGTATTGCACCTTTTTCTAGGTGATTCTGGTGATCCAAACTTGCGTTGGCTCCTGACACCAGTGAGGAATCCCAGGACGGATGCAGAGAAGAATTACAATGAGGCCCATGGACGTACCAGGCGGGTGATAGAGCAAACTATAGGTCTCCTGAAGGCTAGATTTAGTTGTTTACATATCGCTGGGGGTTCCCTGGCCTATGGGCCTGAAAAGGTGTGTAGAATAGTGGTGGCCTGCTGCATGCTGCACAATGTGGCAGTGAGACATTCTATCTCCCCTTTTGGAGGTGGAGGGTGCTGTATGTCCTGACCAGCTACTTCAGAGAGTTGAGAATAGTGATGGTGATGATGACGAAGGGGATGATGTCAATTCCAGGACCCAACTGATACAACTCTACTTCCAGTAACTGTGTGGGACTTGGGCCTGACATTTGGGTTTGTGACACATACTGTCAGTGTGCTCAGTCATATAGGGGGGTTGGTAATGATAGCTGAAACATGGTCCACTTCTGCATGGTACAGATTGAAATGTTCTGCATTTACTTCTTGCCACCATTTCGGCACACAGGACTCCCTGCATGCACAGATTTGACAATAAAGTAGTTATCAGCCAGTTGCATCCATACTTCACTTTATCCACAATTTAACACAGGGGACAGTGTTACAGGTGTGATATGTGTTTTATTGGTTGAAGTGAGTGAATAGTGCTATTTACAGTGATGGAAAGTCGTATGGGGTGGGTGTCCTCACGACCAACATGGTGACAGCCTTGTTGGTACTAAAGATGGGTCCATCTTTTCTTACATTAGTTCAGATTGCCTCTTAGCAATGTGTGGTGGCTGATTGAGTGGGATGGTTGCTGTGCAGATTGTTACTGAGTTACTTCTTGAAGGGGGCCTTGTTCTTTGCTGGGTTCCAGTGCAATATCTTGGCCTGAGGGTCCGTTTGGGCACCTGGGGATGACATGGTAGGCCCCTGGGTTTCCTGTGAGGGTAGTTCCTGGGATGTTTCTTCTGATGGTGTAATCTCATGGTGGGTGTCCGGTGCTGTTGTGGGGGCCTCTTGTCCTGTGTTGGTGTCAGACTGGTTTTGGGCCAGCTGCAGCAGTGCTCCTGCTATGGTGGCCATTGTGGAGTTGTGCTCTTTCCACTTCTCCATGGCCTGTTGGTGGTATTCCTGCTGCATCCTCTGACTGTGCTCCAGGGTGGACACAATCTGTGCCAACCTGTCATGGGTATGCTGGTAGGCCCCCAATACCCCTGATATCATTTCCTGGGCTGCTGCATCCATCCTATGGCCACCCCCCTGGCCCACTGCCACCCTTGCACTTGCCCTAGCCCCCTTGTTGAAGTAAGCCTCAGCAAGGCCTACTAGTGCAAGGGGTTCACCCTTCTCTGCACAAAGTCCTCAGACCATATAGGAAGAAGTTGGCACAGAAACTTAAATAAAAGACAAAGTTTATTAAACCTCATGAGGTGGTACTACAGTTCAAACAGCACCCTTTGGTAATGTTTGAAGTAGCACACTGAACTGAGAGAGCATGGTCCTTTTATACCCACGCAGGGGCTAAAAGGAGGTGGTACAATTATAGAAGCAAGACTTCTATACATATAAGTTCATGTGGAAATGCACAGTCGACAGGTAGGAGGGGCTAACAGTTTTCAAGGACTAACAGCTGCAGACCTTACTGGGCATGTGCGAAAGTGGGAGATGCTAAATATAACTTGTCACAAGGCAGATTTTCAAGAGTAGTTAACAGAAAGGTAGGACAGAGCACATGGTGAGCACATGGCAGCATGTGGCAGAGAAAATGGCTGCCATGAATACAAAATGGATTCCGCGAAATGTTCACAATAGTTGCTAAATACAAGATGTCTTCTGCTAATGCTTAATCTAATCGCTGCTAAACTACAACAGACGACCCTTTCAGCAATAGCTGAAGACATTTGTCTTTCTGGGATAATCTAAATATTAATCTTGTATATTTATGCTCATCATTTCAGCTATTTCCTTATCTAATATGTGTTGTGCTTTCATTTCTGGAATATTTATTTTGGTAGGCATACAAGCAGTAATACACATGGAGCAGAACATTGGACCACACTGAATACAGATACAGCATGTGAAAAATATTGCAATCATTACACACAGGATAGTCAGTAGTTTCCAGCCCCAAGCGGAAACAAGATCCCAAAACCATCCAGAAAAAGTCCAAGTACCAGTCTCTGTGTGGATTTCTGCAGCAATTTTATGCAATTTAGATATTGCATCATATACTGAAGGTGAGTGATCTGGAATAAAAACACAGCAACTACTACCGATGATGCGACATGCACCACCTCGATCAGCTAATATCACATCTAGTACCATACGATTTTGGAGCGCTACAATCCTCACAATATGGAGCTCCTCGGTAATATTCGCTAGTGCCAGAGCTGCCTGATTGGTAACAGCTTCCACAACCCTAGTCAATCGTCTCACTTTCCTACTGTTTAACGCAGCACCCACATAGGAGAACAACCCTAAATTAAAATCAACATATTGTTGCAGGTTAGTATCCGTTTGGTCTACCTCATTTGTACTTATTGCCCTTTTATATCTATTTTTAATGATGTAATTGAACAGTTTAAAATCTCGGTGATATGATGCAGGGGCCAAAAACACAGGGGGTAATAGAAAAGATACATAACATACACCTGACCACCCAACAGGTAGATGGTAATATCCATAGTTACCACAAACAAAATATGTATTTTGTGAAGCTGTAAAACGACTATTATTTACACCCTCAATAGTTAAAATCAAGGTACAATCGCTTAACCCTACGAGAATTCGCCGAATGCTACGTATACATAAATCTGCTTTAGTTTTTGTAACAGAAATCACAAATTGTTCTTTCTTGTCAGAGTCTCTTATATTTGTGAAGACATATGGTATTGAAACATTGTCCGGTTGACACTCTTCCCATTCCCATTTAGTTCCTTTGGCTTGGGGATACCCATCTTTGTCTTGGTAGCATTCTTTATTAAGGCGAAAAATAAGTCCGCCCTCTGTACGTTTTCCAGATGCAAACAAAATTGTGTACCAAGCTTGACAAGAACCATTGTGCGAAAAAGGAAGAGGAATGAAAGGTGTTCCTCCTTTCTTTTGATGCACAGGTATTATTCCACATACCCAACAGTTAGTAGTATTTGTAGCATTATGAGTATGATGCAACATCTGAATGAAAGTATTATTGAAGTACGATTGACGGTGCTTCTGCTCCTGATAGGGAAGCGTAAAGTAATAGTGATCCTCTGGTACTGGAGTAGTGGCAACAAAAAACTCACGAGCAGGAGCCTTCTTTTCAACAAACCAGGTGATTATTGCTATAACCACCAAAACAACAACAAACCCCATAGTACTAATGATCAGTTTGTTATTCATTTTAGCAACAGTGATAATCGACCCTTTCAGAAATTAATTAAAAACAATCGTTGGAGCTCTTATCCCTGGGCAGCCGCTGATTTCTTCACCACGGGCCAAGACGGGTGTCACTACTCTAATGCATGGCTGATCCCCCCCTTTCCACATTGGCTCTCCGTTTCACTAACCCAGGGCGGTAGCTCAACCATTTAAAAAAAAAAAAAATTCAGATTCATTCCTCGGTCTCAAATTATATTGCGACACTCCAGAAGTCGTATGGTCCGGGAAGAACTTCGCAGATTTGTCAGATGATATAGCACAGCACGGCCTTTCTCCGTAGTCAAAATATCTCGATGATCGGTCAGCACGGCAGGTTCCACCAAGGTAGGTAGCACTCTCTTGCAGTGAGTACTATGGACCCAATTCTTTTGTTTTGTCACTCGAACTGCTGTCCTTGTCGCAAGGAGCACCTGTTCTGGGCCTCGCCACCTTGGTTCCAAGCTGCTTGATCTTTCAAAGGACTTAATCATCACCTGGTCACCAGGTCGGAGTTCATGGCCTTCACCTGTATATCTGTCAAGAAGTGCTTCTCAAACCTGTTGATGAATAGAAACCAAATTGTCGGTTAACTGTGCCGAATAATCATTCATCAGGACACAAGGTACATCATATACAGAATTTAGCTTAGGAACTCCCCAAATGTTCATTGGCCTTCCAAACACCACTTCATATGGACTAAGGCCGATTCGAAAGTGTGGCACTGACCTAATAGACAATAATGCCAATAGTAATGCATCCGGCCAAGTTAAGGATGTGGAAGCCTGTATCTTCTCTAACTTCACCTTCAAAGTAGCATTATACCTTTCCACCAACCCTGCTGATTGTGGGTGGAAAACCGCATGGAACTTCTGTTTGATCCCTAATCCTTTCAGGACATACTTAATAACTTCCCCAACAAAATTAGGTCTGTTATTATTCCATAAAAGTCTGCAAACACCAAACCTAGGGAAAAATTATTTCAAAAGCACCTTCGCTGTGGTAATGGCAGTATTATCCTTTGTGGGGTACGCCTCTATCCATTTACTGAAGGCACATACCACCACCAAGACATACTTTAAATTGTTGCAGTGTTCAAGCTGAAAATAATCCATTTGTAGAACTTCAAAAGGTTCAGTTGGTGTAGCAAACCCTCCCGCAGGAGTACGTGTCCCTTTTCCAGGATTGTATTGTAAACAGATCAAAGACTGTTATACTCTCTTAGCTGTACTGGAAATTTCTGGATGCTCCGAAACTTGTGTAAGCATCTTCGTTATTGTTGAAGCTCCAACATGTGCCAGCCCATGTGCCAGCTAAACCATAGGTTGTACAAAAGCTGTAGGCAATTTCCATTTATCCATCTGCTTATTCCGCCAACAGCTCTCATCATCCAATTCTCCTTTTTCAGACCATTGCTCACGTTCTTTCACAGAAGCAGATTTCTGTATATCTAATACGTCTTGTCTAGCATTATGCCAACGTTCTGCTTGTGACTTCACTACATACATAGAAGTAGAACTTTGCTGCATCGCAGTCTCACGTGCTACGCGGTCCGCAAGAGCATTACCTTGCCCTATCTTATCGGTCACTTTCTTATGTGCACTACATTTCACAATAGCTAGTTTCTTTGGATATGTCAATGCAGTCATGAGGTTATGCACTAATTCTCCGTGCATTATCTGCATCCAGTGGGATGTGAGAAAGCCTCTCTCCTTCCAATGCAAACCAAAATCATGAGCCACTCCAAAAGCATAGCGGCTGTCTGTATAAATGTTCACACATAAGTCAGTACTAAGCTCACATGCTTGTGTCAAAGCTATTAGTTCAGCTGCTTGAGCTGACTTCTGTGGTATACGAGCTGTCTCCACTACCGTGTGTTTTGTGGTGATTGCATATGCAGCTGAGGTCGTACAGTCTGGCAACTTCAAACAAGACCCATCAACCCACAATTCCCCGTCTACATCTGGAAGGGGCGTATCTTGTAAATCAATACGACCCTTTGTCTGTTCTTCGGTAAGGAATATACAATCATGTATTTCTTGTGACTGAGGCTGAGTCACCGGATATGGCAACAAAGTGGCTGGATTTAGTGTTGCACATCTCTTCCGTGTAATGTGAGGAGCCAGCAATGTCAATGCATATCCTGTCATGCGAGCGCTAGTTAAATGTTGTGTCTTTGTTTGATTTAAAAGAGCATCAACCGCATGGGGTACTAACACCAACATCTTATGTGACAAAACTATCCCTTCACTCTGACGTATTGACACAGCTGTTGCGGCAACTGAACGAAAACACCCAGGCAACACTCGAGCGACAGGGTCAAGTACTGCTGAAAAATATGCACAGGGACGCTGCTTATCGACATGTGTCTGTACTAAAACTGACAATGCACATCCATCTTTCTCATGTAAGTAAAGTGCAAACGGTTTCATGTAATCTGGAGTACCTAACACTGGTGCTGAACAAAGGGCTTGTCGTAGCTGCCGGAAAGCAGTCTCACATTCATCTGTCCATGGGAGGGGCATTGGAGTATCTTTAGTCAAAAGGGCTAGCAAAGATTTGACAATGTGTGAAAACCCTAATATCCATTGCCTACAAAAAGAAGTAAGACCAAGGAATGCACAAACATATTTCTGAGTAGAGGGTACTGGTGTGTCTAAAATTGCTTCAATATGATCTGATGTAAGTGCACGGCCCTCCTTAGACAAAAGGTGACCTAAATAGGTTACCTTTGGTCTACAATATTGCAATTTCTTCTGTGACACTTTATGATGGTGTGAAGCAAGAAAAGAAAGTAAGGACAAAGTGCACTTTTCACATTGCTCAGGGGTATCAGCTGCCAACAAAATATCATCAACATATTGTATGTGTTAGGGTTTGTGCACAGCAAAGAGCATGTCCCCTCTCACTGCACTAGTGGGTTCTGTAATAGCTCCCTTTTAAAATTACTATTGAAAGCCTTTCTTGTTATCTCACCTTCCCCCCCCCCAGGCTTCTGTGTATGTTGTTTAATGTGCTGTTTTGTTTACACATTGGGCCTTGCTTTTACCAAGGCTTCTTTAAAACACTCCTCTCTAGGCCATGTGTTAATTTAACTCATTTGCATAATAACTGAAACTCTGCACACCTTTCAAGAACATGTGCAGCATGTGAGGACCACACCCAGCTCTTCAAACCACACCCAGCTCTGCACACCTTTCAAGAACATGTGCAGCATGTGAGGACCACACCCAGCCCTGTCTATAAAAGGCAGCCCTCGAGCCTCGCCCAGTGCTTGTGCTCGTCTACCTCCCGCTTACCTGAGGACAGATCCCTCAGCGCTGGCACTCCTGCTCTCTACAGACTTTCATTGGCTTCAATGGGCGCAGCTGCTGGCTCTTCCTTCTTCCGGTTTCCGGTTCCTCCTTGCCTCAGCCTCTCTCCTACAAGCAACCTGCAAAAGAGAAAGAAGACAAGGTTAGACTGATCAGTATCTCTTGCCAGCAACAAGTAAGTGCAAAACTTTTATTACCTGAAAGAACTTTGACAACAATTTCTGGATTCGTGTATAGACAATTTGAAACAAGATACCTTCCACGAACATTGTGATTCAAACTCTTTGTTACAACAATACTTTGCGGAACTTTGTGAAGCAAACATTTTTTTATGGAATTTTTAAGAATCGAACCGTGGAAACCATTAACAGCAAGGCAAACAGCAAATCAAGGACTTGCACAAATTACATGCTGTGTTTTGACGTAAAAGTACAGTATTTGTTTTATAAAAGATTCTGGAAATATGGGAAAAGTGAGTCTGCTATTGGCAATTTAGGCTTTAGTTATATTAAGATGAATGTTTGATATTGATAATTCTGATAACGGTATTTGTTTAATGTTTTAGAAGCTTTAGAGTAATAGAAAGCACATTCCAGAGCAGTAACACATTCCAAACCTGGAAACTAGAGACCAGGATCCAAGAGGTACTTTTAGAAGAAAATTTCTAATAAATAAAGGGATAGTCAGGAACCCAGTTAGGAATAGGATGTACTTATCTGTTCTTTGTTTATGTTTCATTAGGCACCAGTTTCTACCGAAGTCAGAGAGGGCCGCAGATTTGTGCAGCACTTCAACAGTGGAAACGCAAGAACGGTGTTGTCTCTCTTTTTTATTTTATCCACTTCCCCCCTTCCCTTGAGCTTCTGTTCTTAGTGCACTGTTTTAAAAACTAGTGTGCTGGAACAAGCAGTTTCAGGGTGGGGTCGGATTGTCTTCAACCTCCATCAGAACTGAACAAGAACTCAGGTGAGCTGGGCTTTGACAGAAGCACAAGCCTTAAATAAAAAAAAAAATCAGTTCTGGTGGACGATGAATATCGGGGAAGAAATAGAGGGCATTGACGTCACGGATATGGCGCAGGCCCTAAATGAGGACTTGGCTCATAATGAATCAGTGTCTGGCATCTTGCAACATATGCAAGAGGAAATAGAGAGATTAGAGATGGAGAATACCTCTTTAAAACAGGATTTAAGCAGGTATAAATTTAGGGTATCTCAGTGGAACACAGCTTTTACGCCTTTGTTTAAAACCTCCTCAGAGACAGGGGCGCCATCAAAACATACAACTTTGCCTCCCCCAGTTGAGGTCACTGTTAATGTTCCTAATGCTGTGCCCTTAGCAGCACCTGAACGTTTTCATGGAGATAGTAACAAATTCCATGTTTTTATCAATCAATGTCAATTACACTTCGTTTGTAAGCCACAACAGTTCCCTACTGATGCTACGAAAGTGGCATTCGTCTTGTCTTATTTGGGTGGCACAGCAGCCAATTGGTCAATTCCTTTCGTGGAGAGAGATGATCCCATCCTCCATAATTGGAATCAATTTAAACGTACCATGACCAGCCTTTTTGCAAAACACACTTTCATGCAGGCAAGTGATAATGAGCTTTTAAATCTTAAACAAGGTAACAAGGATTTATTGACCTATCTCACTAGTTTTAATCATTTACTCACCGAGACACACTGGCCAGAAGAAAAGCGTGTCTCCCTTTTCTATAAAGGTTTGAGAGACGAGTTAAAAGACGCGCTGGCTCATATCGTTGATTTGCCAGAAGACTATTCGGACTTTGTAGATTTAGTTGTGAAATTAGAACATAGACTAGGAGAAAGAAAGGGAGATAAATACAAACTGGAATCACGGTTAACTTGTATTAGACACGAGAAGAAAGACCCAGATAATAAACTCCCTGAACCTGAGCCTATGCAAATAGGGACACTCAGAGGTTCACTCACATCAGAGGAAAAAGAAAGAAGGAAAAAACTTCAATTATGTTTATATTGTGGAAGGGCAGGTCACTTTGCCAGAGAATGTCCAGTAAAGCCTAAAAATCCACGAAAGGGTGCTGTTTCCTCCACCTCCTCAACTGAATCGGGAAACGATTCAGCTCGACAAGGGGAGAGGTTACTTGTTCGAGAAAACATCTTAATCAAACCTCTAATGCTGCAGCCTTCATGGTACCGCACATACCTAGACATTTCATAATTCAGGTCGTTTTAATTGTTACTACCCAAGTGAGGCATTCTCTCCCTGTCCTACTGGACTCAGGCGCGACAGGAAATTTTGTGGATAATAAGTTAGCTGAAAACTTAGGACTTCCTATGTGCCTAAAGCCTTGTCCAGAAGCAGTATGTGCAGTGGATGGGTCAGAATTGACCTCTGGATTAATCATAAAACAAACAAGTCCACTTGTTATGGTCTGTCAGAACGGGCACACAGAGGTGATTAGCTTTGATCTGATTGATACTCCTAATTTTGGTTTGATTCTCGGGGTACCCTGGTTAACAACTCATAACCCAAAAATTGATTGGGTGAATAGAAATGTTACTTTGGATTCCTCTTTCTGTAGAACCAATTGCTATCAAGAAGCAGGTACAGAACAGAGCACAGTATTACACTGTGCTAGTGTTATACAAGATGAACCAAGTCTCCCTCCTGAATATTCTGACTTTAAAGACGTCTTTGATCCAGTAAAGGCTAGTGTGCTGCCCCCACATAGGTCTTATGACTGTCGTATAGATCTTATCCCAGGGGCCCCTTTACCTAATAACAGAGTATATGCTTTGACTGACGAAGAAACCAAATACTTAAGAACCTACCTAGATGACCTACTACAGTCTGGGTTCATCCGTCATTCCACATCTCCGGTGTCATCTCCACTCTTTTTTATCCCGAAGCCGGATAAATCCCTGCGCGCGTGTATCGATTATAGAGGACTAAATAAGGCTACAATAAAGAATAAATATCCTCTTCCTCTAATACCTGTGTTGTTGGATCAGTTAAGACATTCTACTGTATACACTAAACTAGATCTGCGGGGAGCTTACCACCTGGTCTGAGTAAAAGAGGGGGATGAGTGGAAGACAGCTTTCAAGACAAAGTTTGGTTTATTTGAGTACACAGTAATGCCCTTTGGGTTATGTAATGCCCCTGCGGCCTTTCAGTTCTTTATAAATGAGGTCCTACACGAATTCCTGGACGTTTGTGTCATAGTATACATAGACGACATCCTCATTTACTCTAAGAACTCAGAAGAACATACCCAACATGTTCGTGCAGTATTATCAAAGTTAAAAGAAAATCATCTTTTTGCTAAGTTAGAAAAGTGTACTTTTAATGTCAGCAAGGTGGACTTTTTAGGATACTGCCTGTCACCTCAAGGAATAACTATGGATGTAAAGAAAATCAGTGCTATTGCTGATTGGCCAGAACCATCCTCTGTAAAAGATATTCAGAAATTTCTGGGTTTCGCTAATTTTTATAGGAGGTTTATTGCACATTTCGCAGACATTGCGGCCCCAATAACTACCTTGTTGCGGAAAGGGCAACGATTTCTTTGGACTGATGAGGCGGCACACGTCTTTCAACTCCTAAAACAAAAGTTCACTTCAGCCCCAATTCTGAAACATCCTGATCCTGACTTGCCTTTTTTTGTTGAAGCGGATGCTTCACAAGTAGCTTTAGGAGGAGTTCTCTCTCAACGAGATGCAGTAGATGGCCAGTTACATCCTATAGCCTTCTATTCCAAAAAGTTATTACCAGCTGAACAAAATTACACTGTGGCTGAAAGGGAACTACTAGCTATCAAAGTAGCCTTTTCAGAATGGAGGCACCATTTAATGGGAGCCAAGTACCCAGTTACAATCTTTTCTGACCATAGGAACCTACGGTTTTTTGGATCACTTAAAGCACTAACACCACGTCAGATGCGCTGGTTAATTTTTTTTAGCACATTTGACTTTGTAATAACCTATAGACCAGGTGCACAACAAATTCAATCTGATGTGTTATCTAGATACGGACATACTTCAGACATGAAACAAGATAAAATAGGAGAACCCATTATTCCTCCCCAAATGTTTTTGGCACCAGTACAACAGAAGGATTTCATCACAGATCTATATAATAAACACATGCAAATAGCACCTCAGGATTGGTTAAAAGATTCCCATAACACAATACAACGAGGTTTATTGTATCACGACAACATGCTGTTAGTGCCCACCTCTGAATTACAAACACAGGTGATAATTTGGCATCACGCCTCACCGTTGGCAGGTCATCCTGGTTGGGTAAAAACCCTGGAAAATGTGCAAAAACACTTTTGGTGGGACACTATAAGAAAGGAGATTAAGCAATTTGTCACTACCTGTCCGATTTGTGCAAGACATAAATCTTCTCATAAGGCCCCTGACGGTTTGTTAATACCAATGCCAACACCCAAGCAACCTTGGCACACTGTGAGCGTGGACTTTATTGTAGGTTTACCACCTGTAAAATCTTTCACAACAGTGTTGGTTATAGTGGATTTTTTATCTAAAATGGCACATTTTGTACCATTACGGAAATTACCCACGGCGGCAGAATTTGCCGATATTTTTATAAGGGAAATTGTGCGTTTACATGGTTTGCCAAGCAAAGTGGTGTCAGACCGAGGGAGCCAGTTCAACTCTAAATTTTGGAAAAAATTATGTAAAAAACTGAAAATAGATGTGGCATTATCCACTGCTTTCCACCCAGAGACAGATGGACAGACTGAACGACTGAACCAAACCTTACTTCAAACGCTACGTTGTTTATTGGCTGATTATTCTAGTGAATGGTTGGAAGCTCTCACTGTAGCGGAGTTTGTTTATAATAATACTGAGCATTCAGCTCTACTTTGCTCACCATTCTATTTCTTGCAGGGGTATCATCCAAGAGCTATACCCATTTTGTTAGAAGATTCTCTGTTACCTACAGTAACGGATAGACTAACAAGGTTAGGTGACATACAAGACAAAGCCAGGAAACATTTATTAAAGTACAAGGAAAGCATGAAAAGACAAGCAGACAAACACAGATCTGAGGCCCCAATGTATAAAATCGGTGACAAGGTATGGCTCTCCACAAAGAACCTAAACATAGAGGGATCCCGAAAGCTGCAACCACGTTTCATTGGACCCTTTAGTATAACTGCCATAGTAAACCCGGTAACAGTAAAATTAGATTTACCAAAAGAATATCCAGTACATATTACATTCCATGTGTCCTTGCTTAAGCCGTACAATCCAAAAACCCGACCTGAACCACCACCTCCACCCATACCAATTAAGGGAAATCTAGAATATGAAGTGAAAAGCATAAAAGACTCAAAAAGAATTAGGGGACGTCTGTTTTATTTAGTAGAATGGAAAGGATATGATGAATCTGAGAATTCATGGGAACCAGCATCATATGTACATGCCCCACAGCTGATTAGACAGTTTTATTTAAAAAATCCAGGAAAACCCCGTCCTGTAGGAGGGCCTTTGAGGGGGGCAACTGTTAGGGTTTGTGCACAGCAAAGAGCATGTCCCCTCTCACTGCACTAGTGGGTTCTGTAATAGCTCCCTTTTAAAATTACTATTGAAAGCCTTTCTTGCTATCTCACCTTCCCCCCCCCTAGGCTTCTGTGTATGTTGTTTAATGTGCTGTTTTGTTTACACATTGGGCCTTGCTTTTACCAAGGCTTCTTTAAAACACTCCTATCTAGGCCATGTGTTAATTTAACTCATTTGCATAATAACTGAAACTCTGCACACCTTTCAAGAACATGTGCAGCATGTGAGGACCACACCCAGCTCTTCAAACCACACCCAGCTCTGCACACCTTTCAAGAACATGTGCAGCATGTGAGGACCACACCCAGCCCTGTCTATAAAAGGCAGCCCTCGAGCCTCGCCCAGTGCTTGTGCTCGTCTACCTCCCGCTTACCTGAGGACAGATCCCTCGGCGCTGGCACTCCTGCTCTCTACAGACTTTCATTGGCTTCAATGGGCGCAGCTGCTGGCTCTTCCTTCTTCCGGTTTCCGGTTCCTCCTTGCCTCAGCCTCTCTCCTACAAGCAACCTGCAAAAGAGAAAGAAGACAAGGTTAGACTGATCAGTATCTCTTGCCAGCAACAAGTAAGTGCAAAACTTTTATTACCTGAAAGAACTTTGACAACAATTTCTGGATTTGTGTATAGACAATTTGAAACAAGATACCTTCCACGAACATTGTGATTCAAACTCTTTGTTACAACAATACTTTGCGGAACTTTGTGAAGCAAACATTTTTTTATGGAACTTTTAAGAATCGAACCGTGGAAACCATTAACAGCAAGGCAAACAGTAAATCAAGGACTTGCACAAATTACATGCTGTATTTTGACGTAAAAGTACAGTATTTGTTTTATAAAAGATTCTGGAAATATGGGAAAAGTGAGTCTGCTATTGGCAATTTAGGCTTTAGTTATATTAAGATGAATGTTTGATATTGATAATTCTGATAACGGTATTTGTTTAATGTTTTAGAAACTTTAGAGTAATAGAAAGCACATTCCAGAGCAGTAACACATTCCAAACCTGGAAACTAGAGACCAGGATCCAAGAGGTACTTTTAGAAGAAAATTTATAATAAATAAAGGGATAGTCAGGAACCCAGTTAGGAATAGGATGTACTTATCTGTTCTTTGTTTATGTTTCATTAGGCACCAGTTTCTACCGAAGTCAGAGAGGGCCGCAGAGTTGTGCAGCACTTCAACAGTGGAAACGCAGTTGTCTCTTTATTTTATTTGATCCACTTCCCCCCTTCCCTTGAGCTTCTGTTCTTAGTGCACTGTTTTAAAAACTAGTGTGCTGGAACAAGCAGTTTCAGGGTGGGGTCGGATTCTCTTCAACCTCCATCAGAACTGAACAAGGACTCAGGTGAGCTGGGCTTTGACAGTATGAGAGCCACACCTTCAGGCAAAACAAAAGAATCAAGTTGTCGTTTTAACGCTTGACTATAAATACTTGGACTCTCAGTATAGCCTTGAGGAACTCTGCAAAATCTAGATGATTGTTTATTCAAAGTAAAACCAAACAAATATTGGCTGTCAGGATGAATAGGGATAGAAAAGAAAGCATTCTTCAAGTCTATCACAGAGAACGTAGTTGCTGTCGGGGGAACCAAAGTAAGAAGTGTTGGGATGTCAGATACCACAGGATATTGTGGTATCACAATCTTATTGACTTCTCGTAAATCAATAATGAATCGGTAAATCCTAGTATCAGTATCCTTTTTCAGAATAGGAAGAATCGGACTGTTACAAACATTATACAGAACTTCCTCAACAACTCCAACTGCAATAAGATCATGCACAATTCGTGTGAGAGCTTCTTCGCCCTTCTGTGAAATTTTGTATTGAGGCAAACGTGGCAATACAGCTCCCTCCTTGACACTAATATGTACCGGTGGAATAATCATTTGTCCCACATCAGTATCTGAAGTAGCCCACAAAGTACTAGGGACTAAAGCTAGTGCAATATCCTCTTTAACAAGACAAACTCTTTCCATCACAGGATGATTATCATTTAAAATAACACGCACCCCTTCAGGAGAGCATCGTATTGTAGCCCTATAATACTTGAGCATATCAAGGCCCACAATATTGTCTGGTGTATTTGGAGAAATCAAAAATGGACATGGAGCAGTAAATTTATCAACATGGAATGCAAGTGGTTGTGACAATGGGCTAGGGGAAGGTGTTCCATCGAAACCTATCGATGTAATGGTTAAGCCAGACAGGGGAGCCCTTGGAATCAATTGTTTAGACAAGGTGCTACGAGTAGCTCCTGTATCAACCAGAAACTGATCAGTAGAACCCAAAACATGCGCTGTAACATAGGGACCCCTCTGATCTACTGGAACTTCAACTGATTCCTTACCCCATCCAAGGCAATCCTATGCATAAGCAGAATTGTGGAAATCAGGCTGCACATAGTTAGACATCTGGTATTGCTTGCGTCTATCAAAAGTGTTAAACCCATCCTGCCCTCGTACATTAGCATCAACCCTAGCATGATCATTCGTGCTTCTTCTAGGCCCTGAATATCCTGAGCGATTTCTCATTTGTCCCCGACCACGTGAAAACTGCTGAATACGTAGTGCTGGACAATCGGCAGCCCAATGCCCAAATTTCTTACAATACGCACACTGATCAACAGACAAATTCGAACAAGCGTAAGAAGAACCATAAGATCAACGTCCACCTCTATCACTACCTCTAAAAGGTGGACCATAAGCTTGAGCCAACATAACCTTCGTCTTTAATTCTTTAATCTTTTTATCCTCGCTACCTTTTGCTTCTAATTCCTGATGTTCATAATACTGAGCCATAGTCAAAAGAGAAACCGGAGTAGAGGTAGTCCATGAACTTTCACTAGCTTTTAGACGACTAGCTATTCCTGGTAACAGATTTGCGACATATTTATCGACAAACAAATGTCTGCCCGTATCATCTGACAATAACTGGCCACTAAAATCATGAAATGCTTCTTCAAAGCGTGTAAAGAAATCAGAGACTGATTCATCTGCCTTTTGCTTACAAGACGCTAAAACAGTCCAATCTATCTTTTTAGGGGGAATAATCGTTTTTAACTTAACTAATATGGCTGCAGGAAGATCTAGAATCAACTGATATGGCTTTTTCGCAGGTTCCCTATCCCCGTCCATCTGTTCTAATTCTTTCCATGACGCCCCAAAAACTACACGATCATCAATTTTACAAACAGTTCTCCACATATCTGGCGGTAATATCAATCTGAAAAATAAATCAATGTCAGCCAAAGTAATAGTACAAGAACTAAGTGCTCCCTCAACTTCCTCATAAAAGGCAGCTGGATTTTTTCACAGGTCATGTAATGCTGTTGTAAGTGCCATTACATCTGCCCTATTCCAAGGAGTATACACCCAAATATAAATAAAATAACCCTTAGCATCAACAGAAGTTTTATCATCACTTGTACCCAATCCTTTAGGATGAACATACAAAGGCATGGACTCCCGCATTGGTTTCGCATGAACTATGATAGTCTTATCTGCTCCGAAGATGGAAGCTTGCACCCCGCCGGTCTGAGATGTCCGTGCAACTACATCCACAGCCCTTTTCTCCTCTTGCAAACGGACTGCCACAACACATAATTTCACCAAACGCCTGATTGCATCAGCCACCTGGGAGAAAACAAAAAGACCATCACGCATTTGCTTATGATCAACTGCTACATCATCGGGCTCTAACTCATCAGAATATTTCCGATATAGTTCAATAACTTCTGTGCCAAATGCCTCAGTAAAATATAGCTGCTCCTTTTCCGTCCACCCTTTCATGTCGTCTAAAAGTTCAGAAGCAGAGACAACGCTACAAATTGTTTTACGAGCAATAGATATAAGCTCAGACGCACGGTCAGCAGGCAACATAGAGCGACTGTCTCGTATCTTCTGTTGCTCCGAACCGGAGGTCTTAGCTCACTCATGAGGGGCAGAAAGAACGACATACGGAGGTGGAGGGCGATCTAGTAACAAAAAATCATTGTGTGGTTTATTAAGGATAGGATAGAGAGGTTGCCTAACGGTGTATTGGCCAGTTACCTGCAATTTACCTTCTTTCTCTTCTAGCTCCTTTAAGTCATTTAATTCTTTCTTTCTCATTTCCAATGCTTTCACATATACATTCTTCCGCTGCTCTTTCTCAAGCAAGGCTTGCTCACGCTTCACTCGTCCACGCACTTCTTTCTCCCACATTCGTACACAGTCAAACATATCTTGCCTAGACTTTCGCTTACACATACATTGTTCCACATACTCAATCTTTCGCAAATCAAATGACCCATGCATAGGCCAACGTAACTCAGGATCCGCACAAGTGTATTTATTCCATAATGTGCTGTACATTATAGAAGAAAGACCATTTTTAACATACATATCTCTATTGGGCGTCCCCTCTGGGGGTGCCGGTTGCGATTCTTCCAGTCTCAAATTGGTACCATTACAAAAGCAACACTTCCTACGAAGTGCGCTAAAAACAGGCATGCCAAAAATAGTGCAGAATATGCAATATTATAATCAAAGTAGCACTTAAGGTGCCGTTCAAATCAAAATTAAATTGGAGAAAATTCTCCTCATTACCTGCCTATATAAATTGCAATTTATATATCAATTCAAAGGACACAAATTGACTAGTCACCCAAAACACGAGAGCCACAGTAAGTAGTGCTAAACTTCATTACCAAACAAAGGCATCAAAACCCACAGCAGGTGCCATAAAACGGCTCTTACCAATCACAGGGTGTCGAGGTTCCAACTGCCAAATTCTAAAATCGACCAAATGGTCACTGCATGAAGAATGAACAAAAAAGGATCTCAGTCGAGGACCGGCGCTACCTGGATGGTCAAATCAGAAAGAAGGGAAAAACGCCGTGGTTGCCAAGGCTCAGGTCTCCTCAGGCATTGATCGTCTGCAGCGAGATCCCAATCCTTCGTCGCGACCAATCCGTTGGGCGTCCGAGTCGCTGATGAGTCCCTGTTCGGGTGCCAGTTTGTTGAAGTAAGACTCAGCAAGACCTACTAGTGCAAGGGGTTCACCCTTCTCTGCACAAAGTCCTCAGACCATATAGGAAGAAGTTGGCACAGAAACTGAAATAAAAGACAAAGTTTATTAAACCTCATGAGGTGGTACTACAGTTCAAAAAGCACCCTTCGGTAATGTTTGAAGTAGCACACTGAACTGAGAGAGCATGGTCCTTTTATACCCACGCAGGGTCTAAAAGGAGGTGGTACAATTATAGAAGCAAGACTTCTATACATATAAGGTCATGTGGAAATGCACAGTCAACAGGTAGGAGGGGCTAACAGTTTTCAAGGACTAACAGCTGCAGACCTTACTGAGCATGTGCGAAAGTGGGAGATGCTAAATATAACTTGTCACTAGGCAGATTTTCAAGAGTAGTTAACAGAAAGGTAGGACAGTGCACATGGTGAGCACATGGCAGCATGTGGCAGAGAAAATGGCTGCCATGAATACAAAATGGATTCCGCAAAATGTTCACAATAGTTGCTAAATACAAGATGTCTTCTGCTAATGCTTAATCTAATCGCTGCTAAACTACAAAACCCTGTGCCTGTGTCCCCTGCACAGATCTGGCAGTACCACTTGTACTGGGGCCTTCGCCTACCTGCATGTTGGGAGTGGGGGACTGTGGCCTCTGTACCTGTGTTCCACCAGTCTGTAGCCTGGATACACTGGTGTGGGGACGCTTGCCCCGGGCTGCTGGTCTTGACATGGTGGTAGGGGTGACAGTGGTTTCCTGGGTGGGGCTGCTGCATGGTGAGAGTCCAGGACTGTGTGAGGGGCCTCCCTGCTCGTCAGTGTCCAGGGATCCTTCACCAGTGTCCTGTGAGGTTCTTCTGTCTCCCTGGGGGGCTGTGGCACTCCTTGTCCCGTCCGTTAGGGTTGCATGGGTGGTGGTGCCTGTTGGGGGACATAGACATGTCTGTTACAGCTGCATGAACGTTTGGAGTGAACAGGACTGGGCTATTTTGTGCTGGGGTTACTGTCTGTGGCCTTACAGGGTGCCTCTGTGTGGTTGACACTGCATTTAGCATCAACTGTAGGGTTGCATTGTAGTGGGGGGTGTCCTTCCATTATGGGTTGGTGACTGTGCACAGGGGGAGGGATGTGGGCCTGTTAGTGGGTTTGCGGTCACACAGGGGGGGGTGGATTTAGTGGCTGATGCCTGGGTGGGGTGTTGGTCCTGGTGGGTGTGGATGGGGTGGGGTGGTGCATGAATTACAGGTATGGTGTATATGGGGTATATGTTGATGACTTACCCGAGTACATTCCTCCAGTGACTCCAGTGAGTCCCTCAGGGTGCAGGATGGCCTGTACCTTTTCCTCCCAGTCTGTGTATTCTGGTGGTGTTGGTGGCGGTCCTCCCTCAGTCTTCTGCACTGCGATGTGGTGCCTTGATGCCATGCACCTGACCTTTCATTATATGGCAGGTTTCCATTCACCGCCAACGGCGGCATTCTGTTTACCGCCGCCACGGTGGTCGGCGGTGTTTCCCGCTGTGTTCATAATGACTGCCTATATCTTGGTTTATTGATTTTAAGGCCTCTTTCGATCAGATCAATAGACAGCTGCTCTGGAGCAATTTGAAGCTTTGGGGCTTACCAGACCCTCTGCTGAAGGCAATCATTTCATTATAAACAGATACGTGGGTGCAAGAAATGAGTATGGCTCTAGGCTCAAGAGGAAAATCCCCATGCATTCTGGCCTAAAACAAGGCTGTGTGTGAACATGTTAAATGTGGTTATGGTGGATCTCTCCCTGACCTTGGATGAGGCAAATATGAATCCACCCCGTCTGGGATCCTTCTCACTGACCCATCTACTATATGTGGATGATCTTGTTCTGTTCGGCCATACGAAGGTGGGTTTGCAACGATCCTTAAATATATTGGCCAACTATGTAAACGCCATCCAGCAGGAGATCAATGGGGCTAAATCCAAAATAATGCTGATTGTCCTTGGATGGATGCCTTCTATGAGAATGGCTTACTAATAACATATTGCTGGATATAGTGCAACATTACAAATATCTAGGCATATATTTGGATGTGTGAGGTACGTTTCTACAGCAGAAACAATATATTGGAAAAAAAAGCTCAGCTCTAATATATCCTTTTTCCGTTTTGACAAATCAGTTGCATGGCCCTCCATATCAATCAATCAATCAATCAGTGTTTGTAGAGTGCGGCTACTCACCCATGAGGGTCTCAAGGCGCTGGGAGGGGCCTCATCTGAAGAGCCACGTCTTGAGGTTCTTCCTCAAGATGGTGAGTGACAGGCTTTGACTGAGGTGCAGGGGGAGGTTGTTCCAGGTCTTTGCTGCAGTGTAGCTGAAAGATCGACCTCCGGCGGTGGTTTTGCAGATGCGTGGGATGGTGTCCAGGGCCATCTGGGTGGAGCGGAGGGATCTGGAGGGGGTGTGGAAGGAGACACGTTGGTTCAGGTAGGCTGATCCTGGTTGTGTCTGGCCCTGAACGTGTGGGTGCGAAGCTTGAAGGTGATTCGCTTCTCGACCGGTAGTTAGTGGAGGGTCCTCCGGTGTTGAGAGGTGTGTTCTCGGTGAGGGAGATCCAGAATGAGTCTGGCGGCGGCGTTCTGGATGAGGTGAAGTTTTTTGATGTTCCTAGTTGAGGTGCCAGAGGTGAAGGGCATTGCTGTAGCCGAGCTTGCTTATGACTAAGGCGTGAGTGACTGTCCTACAACAGTCTGCTGGGATCCATCTGAAGATCTTCCGGAGTTTGCGGAGTTTGCAGAGTGTGTGCCAGCAGGAGGAGACAACAGAGTTTACCTGGCAGGTCATAGATAGGGAGGAGTGAAGGATGATTCCTACGTTGTGGGTGTGCCCGGTCAGTGCAGGGGAGGTTGTTGGTGCTTGGGCATGAGCTCCATCTTGTCAGAGTTGAGCTTGAGGCAGCTTTCTCTCATCCAGGTGGCGACGGCTTCCTGTGTGAAAGTACTTTTTAGCTGTGTTTGGGTCTTCGGTAAGGGAAATTATGAATTGTGTGTCATTGGCATATGACATAATGTTCATACCGTGGCTTCTGATGATAGCAGCAAGAGGGGCCATGTGTACGTTGAACAGTGTGGGACTCAGTGAGGATCCTTGGGGGACTCCGCAGTTGACTCCTGTGGATTTGGAGGTGTAGGGCAGGAGTCTGACCCTCTGCGTCCTCCCCGAGAGGAAGGAGTGGATCCATTCCAGGGCTCTTCCGCAGATTCCTATGTCATGGAGTCTGGTGCGCAGAGTGCTGTGGGAGACCGTATTGAAAACTGCTGAGAAGTTGAGGAGTTTGAGTGCTGGGGTCTGGCTGCAGTCTAGGAGTAATCGGATGTCGTTGGTAGCTGCCAGGAGTGCAGTCTCCACGCTGTGATTGTTGCGGAAGCCGGACTGGGAGCTGTTCAGGGAGTTGTTGGCCTCAATGAAATTCCATAGTTGTGCATTGATTGCTTTCTCTAGCACCCAAGCACCACTAACCATACTCAAGCTTCACTAAACATACCCAAGCACCACTAACTATACTCAAGCTTCACTAAACATAACCAAGCACCACCAAACATACCCAAGCACCACTAAACATACCTAAGCTTCACTAAAAAAACACTCAAGCATCACTGAACATATTCAAGCACCACTAAACATACTGAAGCACCACCAAACATACTCAAACTCCACTAAACATACCCAAGCACGACTAAACATACCCAGGGATCACAAAACATACTCAAGCACCACTAAACATGCCTAAGCACCACTAAACACACACAAGAACCAATAACCATGCTCAAGCTTCACTAAACAAACCCAAGCACCAAGAAACATACCTAAGTACCACTACACATACTTAAGCACCACTAAACATACACAAGCACCACTAAACATACTCAAGCTCCATTAAACACATCCAAGCATTACTAACATACCCAAGCACCACTAAACATACCCAAGTACCACTAAACATACTGAAGCTTTACTAAACATAACCAAGCACCAATCAACTTGCCCAAACACCACTTAACATACCAAAGCACTACTAAAACTACTCAAGCACCACTAAATATACTCAAGCACTACTAAACATACTCAAACACCATTAAACATACCCAGGCACTATTAAACATATCTGAGCACCACTAAATATATGCAAGCACCACTAACTGTACTCAAGCTTCATTAACATAACCAAACACCCCTAAGCATACCCAAGCACCATTAAACGTACTCAAGCACCATGAAACATACCCAAGCACCACTAAACATACTCAAGCACTATTAAACATACCCAAGCACCACTAAACATAACCAAGCACCCCTAAACATACCTAGGCACCACTAAAGATGCCCAAGCACCATTAAACATAAACAAGCACCACTAAACATGCCCAAGCACCACCAACCACACTCACCCTCCAGTAAACATAAACAAGCACCACTAAACATACCCAAGCACCACTAAACATACTCAGGCACCACTAAACATACCCAAGCACTACTAAACATACTCAAGCACCACTAAACATACCCAAGCACTACTAAACATACTCAAGCACCACTAAACATACCCAGGCACTATTAAACATATCCAAGCACCACTAAATATACGCAAGCGCCACTAACTGTACTCAAGCTTCATTAACATAACCAAACACCCCTAAGCATACCCAAGTACCATTAAACGTACTCAAGCACTACAAAACATAACCAAGCACCACTAAACATACCCAAGCACCACTAAACATAACCAAGCACCCCTAACCACACTCACCGTCCACTAAACATAAATCAGCACCACTAAAATTACAGCTACAGCAGCCTGCTGAGGAGTGCTGGCACTGACCAACTAAAAGTACAACAGCCCTCTTGAGAAGTGTCAGTACTGGTCCACTGAAGATATAGCAGCCTCAATGATCTGTGTTGGGACTGTGCAAATAAAGGTGCAGCAACCAAAGAGAAGTCCTGGTACTGTCCAAGTAAAGGTACAGGTATAGGAGGATAAAGGGTCTGGTTCTTTCCCAATCAGAGTATGACCTTGGCAGGATGAAAGTGCTGGTACTGTTGCAAGTAATGTACAGCTATACGAGGATGAAAGTGCTGGTACGGTTGCAATTAAAGTACAGCTATGGCGGATGAAAGTGCTGGTACTGTTGCAATTAAAGTACAGCTGCCTCAATGAGCTGTGCTGGAAGCATGCAACTAAAGGTACAGCAGCCAAAGAAGATAAAGGGACTGTTACTGTCCCAATAAAAGTACAACCATAGGAGGATGAAAGGACTGATACTATCCCAGTAAAAGTACAACTATAGGAGAAAGAAAGGACTGGTACTGTCCCAGTAACAGTACAGCCATACGAGGATGAAAGTGCTGGCACTGCCCCAATAAAAGTACAATTATAGGTGGATGAAAGTACTGGTACTGTCACAATAAATGTACAGCTATAGGAAGATGAACGTGCTGGTAGTGTCCCAATAAACGTGTAGCTGTAGGAAGATGAAAGTGCTGACACTTCTCCTGAAAGTACAGTGGCCTCGATGAGCTGTGCTGTGAGCGTGCACCCAAAGGAACAGCACCCGCAGAGACGTTCTGGTCCTGTCCAAGTGAAAGTACAGTTATAGGAGGAAAAGAGTGCTGGTACTGCCCCAATAAAAGTACAGCCATAGGACGATAAGAGTTTTGGTACTGTCCCATTAAATGTAGAGCTATAGGTGGATAAAAGTGCTGCTACTGTCCCATTAAAAGTACAGGTATAGTAGGATACGAGTGCTGGTACTGTCCCAATAAAAGTGCAGCTATAAGAGGATATGAGTGCTGGTACTGTCCCATTAAAAGTACAGCTATAGTAGGATTCGAGTGCTGGTACTGTCCCATTAAAAGTACAGCTATAGGAGGATACGAGTGCTGGTACTGTCCCATTAAAAGTACAGCTATAGGTGGAAGAATGTGCTGGTACTGCCTCAATAAGTGTACGGCTATAGGAGGATGGAGGTGCTGGTACTGCCCCAATAAAAGTACAACTATATGTTGATAGGATTGCTGGTACTGTCCTACTACAAGTACAGCTATAGGAGGATAAGAGTGCTGGTACTGTCCCACTACAAGTACAGTTATAGTAGGATACGAGTGCTGGTACTGTCCCACTACAAGTACAGCTATAGTAGGATACGAGTGCTGGTACTGTCCCATAAAAGTACAGCTATAGAAGGATAAGAGTGCTGGTACTGTCCCATAAAAGTACAGCTATAGAAGGATAAGAGTGCTGGTACTGTCCCATAAAAGTACAGCTATAGAAGGATAAGAGTGCTGGTACTGTCCCATAAAAGTACAGCTATAGGAGGATACAAGTGCTGGTACTGTCCTATAAAAGTACAGCTATAGGAGGATACGAATGCTGGTACTGTCCCATTAAAAGTACAGTTATAGAAGGATAAGTGTGCTGGTACTGTCCCATCAAAAATACAGCTATAGGAGGATACGAGTGCTGGTACTGTCCCATAAAAGTACAGTTATAGAAGGATAAGTGTGCTGGTACTGTCCCATTAAAAATACAGCCATAGGAGGATAAGAGTGCTGGTACTGTCCCATTAAGAGTACAGCTATAGGAGGATAAGAGTGCTGGTACTGTCCCATAAAAGTACAGCTATTGGAGGATACGAGTGCTGGTACTGTCCCATAAAAGTACAGTTAATCAATCAATCAATCAGGGATTTGTAAAGCGCACTACTCACCCGGAAGGTCTCAAGGCGCTGGGGGTGGGGGGCAGTGGAGCTACTGGTCGAAAAGCCAGGTCTTAAGGTGTTTCCTGAAAGATAGAAGGTCATCGGTCAGGCGGAGGTGGAGTGGTAGGGAGTTCCAGGTCTTTGCGGGAAGGTAGGAGAATGATATTCCTCCGGTAGTCGTGCGGCGGATGCGAGGAACGTAGGCGAGGGCGTGGTTGGCGGAGCGAAGGTTGCGGGTCGGGGTGTGAAAGGTGACTCTGTCGTTGAGGTAGGTCAGACCAGTGTTGTGGAGGGCCTTGTGTGCGTGGATGGGGATTTTGAAAGTGATCCTCTTCTATACTGGTAGCCAATGTAGGTCTCTGAGATGGGGTGAGATGTGGTCGCAGCGTGGAATGTCCAGAATGAGGCGTGCGGATGCGTTCTGGATTCTTTGCAGTTTTGTCTGAAGTTTGTTTGTTATTCCTGCATATAGGGCGTTTCCGTGATCCAATCGGCTACTGACCAAGGCATGGGTGACGGTCTTCCTGGTTTCGATGGGAATCCACTTGAAGATTCTGCGGAGCAGGCGGAGGGTGTAGTAACAGGAAGAGGAGATGGCATTGACCTGCTGAGTCATGCTGAGTGTGGAATCCAAGATGACGCCCAGGTTGCGAGCGTGGGTGAGGGTGCGGATCCTAGGGAGGTGGGCCACCAGGAGTCGTTCCAGGCTGAGGGGTTGGTGCCGAAGATGAGTAATTCTGTCTTGTCTGTGTTTAGCCTTAGGTGGCTAGCTTCCATCCAGCTGGCTATGGCGTGGAGTCCGTTGTGGAGGTTGTCCTTTGCAGTGGTGGGATCTTTCGTGAGGGAGATGATGAGCTGAGTGTCGTCGGCGTAGAAGACTATGTTGATGTGGTGTGTTCGTGCGATGTTGCCGAGGGGGGCCATGTATACGTTGAAAAGTGTGGGGCTGAGTGAAGATCCTTGAGGGACGCCACTGGAGATATTGGAGGCTTCTGATCGGAACGGCGGGAGGTGAACTCTTTGGGTCCTGTCCTTGAGAAATGACGAGATCCAGTCCAGGGCTTAGTCGCAGATTCCAGCGTTGTGGAGGCGTGTGCGGAGAGTGTGATGGCATACCGTGTCGAAAGCTGCGGAGAGGTCCAGGAGAATGAGTATGCTGTTTCTCCTTTGTCTAGCATGGTCCTGATGTCGTCTGTTGCAGCAAAGAGTGCGGTCTCGGTGCTGTGTTTTTTGCAGAATCCGGATTAGGAGGTGTCAAGTGCCTTGTTGTCTTCTAGGAACCAGGATAGTTGATCATTCACAATTTTTTTTATGACCTTGGCTGGGTAGGGGTGGAGGGAGATCGGTCGGTAGTTTTTGGGGTTGTCAGGGTCTGCTTTAGATTTCTTTAGCAGGGTGTTGATTTCTGCGTGCTTCCATCTCTCTGGGAAGGTGGCTGATTCGAAGGAGCTGTTGATGGTGTGGCAGAGATGGGGGGCGATGATGGTGTTGGCTTTGTTGAAGATGTGGTGTGGACAGGGGTCAGATGGAGATCCAGAGGGGATGGTGGCCATGGTGTTCGCGGTGTCTTCTCTGTTGACCGGGGTCCAGGTGTGGAGAAGGTGGGTGTTTCTTGGAGCGTGGGGTTCAAGGGTGTTCGTAGTTAGCTGGTAGGATTTGGAGTTGAAGCTGTTGGTGATTTCTTCTATCTTTCGACGGAAGTGGGATGCGAGTGAGTTGCAGAGCTCCTGTGATGGCGGGGGTTCGTTGGAACATGCCTTTGGGGTGGTTAGATCTTGGATGATGCTGAAGAGTTCTTTGGTGTTGTAAGCGTTGGTGTCGATGCGGTTTTTGAAGTGGGTCTTCATGGCGGTGCGTATCAATTGTTGATGTCTGCGAAGGGACTCCTTGAAGGTGCAGTGATTGGAGGTGGTGGGGTCACGGCGCCAGTTTTTTTCCGTTCTGCGGCAACGTCGTTTGGATTCCTGTAAATCTGGGGTGAACCAGCTGGCCTTGATTCTGTGCGGCGTGTTAAGGTGTTTTTTGAGTGGTGCGAGGGTGTTGGCGCAGTCTTCTAGCCAGTGGTGAATGTTGGTGGCGGCTGTGTTGGGGTCTGAAGTCCCGGGGGGGTCTGGGCGAGGGTGGAGATCAGTTGGTCCGAAGATATTCTGCTCCAGTTGCATCGGGACGGCTGTGTGCAGTGGTGGTGAGTGACTGGTTTTTGGTAAGAAAAGTGGATGCATCAGTGGTCTGTCCAGTAGAGTTCAGTGGTGTGGCTGAAGGCCACGTGTTTGCTGGTTGTGAAGATGGGATCGAGAGTGTGGCCTGTGGAGTGGGTCGGTGAGGTGACCAGTTGCCTGAGGCCGAGGTTGGCGATTAGGTTGGTGGTGTTAGTATCGTTGTTATTTTCCAGGTGGAAGTTCAGGTCGCCTAGGAGGATGTGGTCAGTTGAGGTGAGGGCTTGAGAGCTGATGGTGTTGGTGATATCGTCACAGAACTGTGGTCTCGGGCCAGGGGTTCTGTAGACCAGTGTTCCTCTGAGTGTGTTGTTGGCGTTTACATAGATTGTGAAGTGGAGGTGCTCGGCGGACTTGATGACGTCGTCGGAGTTGGTGGAGACACTTATGGGTTTTTTATGGACTATGGCGATTCCTCCTCCTGGTTTGTTGTTGGGGTCTCTTCTGGTGATTTTGTAGTTATCCGGTATAGCTATTGCTATGTCTGGTTCCGAGGCAGGGTTCATCCATGTTTCGGTGAGGAATGCGATGTCTGGCGAGTGAGTGGTCAGTAGGTCCCATCATTCAATTGCGTGTTTGTGGACGGAGCGGGTGTTCAGCAGGATGCATTTTAGGTGGTAGTCTGTTTTGGTGTGGTGTTCGCGGTTTGGCTTGCTGGTGAAGTTGCAGGCACTGCAAGAGAAGGGTCCTCTGGTGCGCACTGGTGTGACCTGGCAGCAGGTGGAGGAACGACCTGGGTTTAGGGCGTGGAGTTCATCAGCGGTGTAATGTTGTGAGGTAGTGCGTGGGCGTGTTGGCGCGGTCTTGGCGCGGATGGCCGCAGACGGGCTTGCCTTTGGCGCGCCCGCACTGCGGCTGGCATAATAGGGGTGGAGGGAGGGTAAGGTGCTGGTACTGTCCCAATAAAAGTACAGCTATAAGAGGATAAGAGTGCTGGTACTGTCCCATTAAATGTACAGCTATAGGAGGATACAAGTGCTGGTCTGTCCCAATAAAAGTAGCGCTATAGGAGGATAAGTTTGCTAGAACTGTCCCAATAAAAGTACAGCTATAGGAGGATAAGAGTGCTGGAACTGTCCCAATAAAAGTACAGCTATAGGAGAATAAGAGTGCTGATACTGTCCCAATAAAAGTACAACTATAGGGGGATAAGAGTGCTGATACTGTCCCAATAAAAGTACAACTATAGGAGGATAAGAGTGCTGGTACTGTCCCATTAAAAGTACAGCCATAGGAGGATAAGAGTGCTGGTACTGTCCCATTAAATTTACAGCTATAAAAGGATACGAGTGCTGGTACTGTCCCAATAAAAGTACAGCTATAAGAGGATAAGAGTGCTGGTACTGTCCCATTAAAAGTACAGCTATAGGGGGATACGAGTGCTGGTACTGTCCCATTAAATTTACAGCTATAGGAGGATACGAGTGCTGGTACTGTCCTATAAAAGTACAGTTATAGAAGAATAAATGTGCTGGTACTGTCCCATTAAAAAGTACAGCTATAGGAGGATACGAGTGCTGGTACTGTCCCAATAAAAGTACAGCTATAGGTGGATGAAGGCGCTGGTACTGCGCTAATAAAAGTACAGCTATAGGTGGATGAATATGCTGGTGCTGCGCTAATAAAAGTACAGTTATAGGTGGATGAAGGCACTGGTAATGCCCCCAAAAAAGTACAGCTACAGGTCAACGAAGTTGTTAGTGCTGTCCCAATAAAAGTACAGCTATATCAGCCCAACTCTGAAATGCTATCACTGCTAACACACCAGAGGAGACGTGTTGTTTCAATAAAAGTACAGTAGTAAAGGGTTGATACAGTCCTACTTAATGTGAGGTTGTCCCACTGGAAGGTGGCAGTGCTGACCCACTAAAAGCACTGCTCACTCACTGAGAATGGGCAGCACCCCCCCACCCCACTAATGATACAGCACCCTCACTGAGACAGGCTTTCCCATTTAAAATGCAAAGAACACTGCTTAGAAATGCAGGGTCTGTCATGATAAAAGTACAACATCTCCATTGAAAAGTGCTGGTCCTGCCCACCAAGTACAGCAGCTCAACAGAAATGTACTGGAACTGTCACACTTAAAGTATAGTAGTATTCCTGGGAAGTGCGGGTTCTGTTCCATTAAATACACACCAGTTGTCCTGAAAAGTCTGATAATGCTCCTTTTGGGATGGGAATCTCCCTCACATGGTGAATGCATTTGTACCCCTGCCATGTATCTGACTGCATGTGAAACTGGTCTGCTGTTTCTTTCATTGGCCCTGTCTTCACTCTAATCCAGTGCAGACGGCTAGGCTTGTCCTTGATAATGCGAGGTCCAGAACCTTTTCTGTGACATGAAGGGGGGCACAAAGCTTGCCCTCAAAGCAGGCACAGGACTACCATCCATGTCTCATAATTCACATAAATCGATGGTGGCAGCACACCAAGCCTTGTGAACCTTTAGTTTGAGCAAACATTTTTACTCTGTCATTGGAAAGTGTGGTCTACTAACACCATTAATGTAAAGTTCCAACTTAATGTGAATCCCAGACATTGAACTGACATCCCATGAGTCTGTGAAGTGCATGTATGTTCAGTGAGAGTATACCACATGTACGGTTCTAGGTCTGTGTGCGGTAAAAACCTGATAGCTGTCACCAGTGGAATCCATTTTGAATGGCCCTTGGTTCAGCCTAGCACAACATGAAGGGGAGATACTGTTGTGTAGCAATTTTTCTGGGCATGTTATTTTAGCAACTAGGCCTGCTGCTTGTGCCCATTAGCTTAGTAACATTTTATTCTGCCTCATTTTATTATTTTAGAACTAGCCACATTCGTGGTGGTGTTTTATTTTCTTTATCTAGTCTTTTCACATAGGAAAGCATTACATTTCTTAGCAAAACATTCTTTTCACTTTGTGTTTTCCTCAAGGATTCAGAGAGATAGGACTGTCGGCACAAGTGGTACACTGCGTCTCTAACGTTCACAGAAACACACACATCCTTACGTAGGGACATTTCTCAGAACATCAACTGTTTTATTATAAAACATTTCCCTATTGAATACACATTAGAGGGAGGTTCCAGCCAGATGACCATGACCGCATGCTGTCTGACTTCGTTACAGCTGCTTGCTGAGAACACTGGTTCCCTGGCCCACATGGAGATGGTGTCTCTGTAGACTACAGGTTCCTCGCTATTGTCATACTAAGGTATGGTGGATGATGCCTTCCCAGGGGGGAATCCTGAAGGGCGATTAGGGCTTATCCTGATGTTCTCTAACATAGTTTAGGTAGGAATCGTATGTATTGTGAATAGTGACAGTATGGTGGGACCTTTCCTGTGTGTCACTGTCCTTGACACCATTTTGCTTCTAATATGTTTCATCATTCTAATTATTGCATTTCATGCCAATTTGTCTAAGACACAGCTGATTCAATAAATCTTATTGAACCATTCCCTGCCTCTGTTTCTCTTCGCATGTGTGAGACTAATGTAACTGAGAGAAAAGGATGAGGTCTGATTTACCACGATTTCCCTGAGAAGTCAGCTTGTCATGTGCCCGGTTGACACAAATCACCCCTGCTCTCGGGCAGAGATGAGGCGCTACTAGTTGGCCGGCAACAGATTAGGCCAACCATTGTCACATGGTGATGGATTGGCCTCAGTTCCATACAATTCAGGTGATGTTGCCACCCAAATCCAGCAGCCTCATTAGGATAATGAGAGCCAACCTGACAACACAGCTTCTCTGGGCAGTGAGAGTGTATTAACTGCATTTCTGTAGCTGGAGGGTGGAGACCCAGACACTGAGGTGAAGGAGGATGTAGACAGGGCTACCCACAGAAATTCAATGAGGTCCTTGTTAACAGAAGACCGTGCATTAGCTCTTCCGAATACTGACATTCAGCAGAGGGTAAGGGTGAGGGATAGGAATGTAGGACCCGATTTAGAGTTTGTCGGAAAGGTACTCCGTCACAAACATGCTGGATATCCCATCCGCCGTATTACAATTGTCACGACTCACGTGCTGCTTGCGCCTGGAGTTTGCAGATCTTGAGGCGTGGATCTTGAGAGTTCGACTTTGGCCCAAAAAGGGGCGACTCTTTCTGGTAGCCACGGTGCTGTAGGCAAAGGAAACGCCAAGGACAGACCGTGACCGTGAGAAAGTAGCGCCAGAGGGAAAAAACCCCTTCAGAAGAAGAGGAAAAAACCTCCAAGAAGATTCGCAGAGGATTCCTGGAACAAGAACAGAGGAACAGGAATCAAAGGAACTGACGTAATAACACAGAAATGGCGAAATCCAGAGCCAAAGGCTAGGAAATCAGGAGCGAGGACACTAACTGAAACAGAGAGTGTTGCAGCGCAAAGAGGAAAAGAAAACACCACCCTTATATACCATAAAACAGGAAGTGACCCACAGGAAGAAAAAGGACACCATCTTGGATAGGGAAAAGTAGATAGAATAGACTGGAGCAGAAACCATAGAGAATAGGGAAGGAGGAATGCTGGGAAGACAAGGGTAACCTGGGAAGGGGAAAAGACATAAAGGAAAGAGTAAGAAACAGACCCAAAAAAGGAAGAAGACAGAAAAAAGAAGAAAAGGAGCCCAAACAGGTAAGAGGGGTCAGGAGACCCCAACAAGACGGAGGGAGAGAGCAGCGCGAGGCCCCAAGTAAGCCCTGGGGCCTCGTAGGGTGCAGGAAAGGCTCGGGGCGCGCCGCGTCTTAAAGACACGAAGCGCGGCCCGAGCCGAACGCGCGGCTTGTGCCGAACGCTCGGCTCGCGCCGCGCGGTGCGGCGCGACAGTAGGCCCCCCTCCCGAAGGCCCTGGTTTGAAAGGAAATAAACGGTGAAAGCGCTGAGTCAGAAGAGGAGCATGAACAGAAGATGCATCTTCCCAAGAACATTCACTGAGAGGATAACCCTTCCAATGAATCAGATACTGCAGACGGGAGTGAAAAAGACGAGAGTCACAAATCTCCTGAACCTCATATTCAGGAACATCATCCACTAAGACAGGAGGAGGACAGGAAAACTGACGAGAATACGGATCTGGTACATAAGGTTTGAGTTGGGAGACATGGAAGACTGGATGAATCTTCCACGTGTGAGGCAAGTGAAGACGGACAGTGACAGGATTAAGCAACTGGAGAATACGGAAAGGCCCGTAGTAGCGAGGTGTGAATTTGTTCTGAGAAAGACATGAGGGTAAGAATTTAGAAGAAAGCCAAACTTTATCCTGTGGCTGGTAGTCCGGAGTGGCCCTACGTTTCTTGTCTGCTACTTTCTTCATATATCTCTTGGTGTGTAAGAGATTAGAACGAATCAGTCTATGGATTTGTAGAAGACGTTTGGAAAAATGAGTAATAGTGGGCAAGGGAGTGGGAGACAGAGAAGAAGTAGGAAAAGAGGTAGGATGAAAACCATAAGAACAGAAAAAAGGAGTGGTCTTGGAGGCACTATGGACTGAGTTATTGTAAGAGAATTCAGCAATAGGGAGATAAGTGTTCCAGTTGCTTTGAGTTGAGTTGCAAAAACAACGAAGGTATTGTTCTAAGCCTTGGTTCAGACGCTCGGTCTGTCCATTGGTCTGAGGATGGAAGCCCGATGACAGAGCTCTATCGATGTTTAGTGTCTTACAAAAATATCTCCAAAACCGGGAAATGTACTGAGGTCCTCTATCAGATATAAGAGTATGAGGAAGTCCATGAAGACGGAAGATATGTTCGATGAATATCTGGCTTAATTCTTGGGATGTAGGTAGCTTTTTCAAGGCAGTGAAGTGAGCCATCTTAGTAAAGGAGTCCACAGTGACCATGATTACCCGGTTTCCTGCTGAGAGTGGTAACGAACACATGAAATCAGTAGAGATGGTGTGCCATGGAGTTGGCGGGACCGGCAAGGGCTGGAGTAATCCTGCAGGTCTGGTTCGGGGAATCTTGACTTGAGCGCATGTGGGACAAGCCTGAACGTATGTTTCAATATCCTGTTTCCAAGTAGGCCACCAGAAAAATCGTGATAACAGTTCTTGTGTGGCCTTGATGCCTCTATGACCAGCAACCGGTGAATCATGACACATTTGTAATGCCTTTTCTCTCACTCTGTTAGTAGGGATGAATAACAGATCGTGATAATAATAGTATCCTTGTCTCTTATGTAAAAGAGGCCTTAAGTTCTCTACTTCATCATCAGATAGATTGGGGTATTCCAGTTGTACCTCCTCCAGAAAAGACTGAGCTACCCCAATGATCTTACTAGGTTCCAGTAGGGGTTGAGCTGGGACAGGAGTACAATCTGGATAACGACGCGACAGAGCATCAGCCAGAATGTTTTGGGAGCCAGGAATATATGTAATGTAGAAATCATACTGGCTGAAGAAGAAGGCCCAACGAGCTTGACGACTATTTTGGCATACGAAATTTCGTAAACATTGTAAGTTTCGATGGTCAGTTCTCACTTCAAAAGGTTCCTTGGAACCCATCAGAAACTGCCTCCATTCAATACAAGCTGTTTTCAGAGCCAACAATTCTCTTTCCTATACTGAGTAATGTTGTTCTGCAATAGAGAGTATATGAGACAAATAGAAAACAGGATGTTCAAGACCATCATCCTCTTGTTGTTGGAGTAGGACGGCACCAATGGCTTTTTCAGAAGCATCGGTGACGACAATAAATTGTTTGTTGGTATCTGGATGTCTTAAGATGGGAGCTTGTGTAAATGCCTTCTTTAAATCCTGAAAGGCTGTTTCGGCAGCTTTAGTCCAGACAAACCCTTTAATAAGACTTTCCTTCTTTAAAGTGTGAGTTATATGGCTAGTTTGTTTTGCAAAGTCTGCGATGAATTGTCGATAGAAGTTCGCCAATCCTAGAAAGCATTGTGTTTCTTTAATAGAAGATGGAGAAGGCCAATCTAGGATAGCTTGTACCTTTTCTTGATCCATAGCTACTCCGGTGGTACTTAAATGATATCCTAGATATTTGACTTCCGTCTTGTCAAACTCACACTTTTCGGGTTTGCAAAATAGTTGATGTGCCCGGAGTCGTTGAAGGACTTGTTTCACATGGGAAGAATGGAGTTCGGGATTTCTGGAATAAATAAGAATATCATCAAGGTAGATTACAACTGTCTGATTCAGGAGATCCGAGAATACTGAGTCCATAAATCTATGAAAGATTGCCGGGGCATTAGTAAGACCGAAAGGCATTACCCTGTATTCAAAGTGACCAAATGGAGTCCTAAAGGCAGTTTTCCACTCATCTCCTTCTTTAATGCGTAAGAGGTGATAGGCTCCCCGTAGATCTAGTTTGGTAAACCGTTGGGCCCCTCTGACTGCCTCTAAAATGTCCCTTATGAGAGGCAAAGGATAACGATCTTTAATAGTTATTTTATTCAGGCCTCGAAAATCCAGGCAAGGGCGAAGATCCTTTGTCTTCTTGGGTACGAAAAAGAGAGGGGCCCCGGCCGGAGAAGACGATGGAACAATAAGACCACTTTGAATATTTTCATCCAAATACTCCTTTAGTACTTCCTTTTCAGTTTCCGTGAGGGAATACATCCTGCCAAAAAGAATGATAGTGCCAGGTTCCAAGGGAATAGCACAATCGTAATCTCGATGTGGAGGTAACACAGGTTTGGAAAGTTTTTGGAAGACATCTTGAAAATCCAAATAGTGTTCAGGAACTCCTTGGACTGTATTTATGGTCGAACCGGTAGTACCCTCCGTGATTATTGATCTCTTAGGCGACCAATACTTGTCTGAAGCAAAACAGTGCTCGTGACAGAACTGTGAAGACAAGGAAACCGTCCGGGTAGCCCAGTTCACATATGGATTATGTCTGATGAACCACGGGATTCCAAGAATGATGGTATGGTTGGGGGAAGTTATAAGATCAAAGGAGATGTGTTCCTGATGGTTACTGATCTGTAGATTCAGCATCAGGGTAGTTGTATCTACTGGACCCGATGATATCAAAGATCCGTCCACCGTGTGTACTTGTTCTGGAATCTCCTTAGGTTGTATAGGAACTTGTTGAGTGGTGGCCCACTTCTTATCCATATAAATACCACTAGCTCCACAATCTAGTAGTGCCATAGTCTTCTCTTGACGGCCATCAGGTAATTGTAACATTACTGGTAAAATGAACAAGGATGTGGTATAGTCATTGAAAGAACTGATGGAAGGTATAGCTGCTAATCCCGTCCCCTCCCTTCTTACAGAGGACGGGAAGCGGCGTTTCCCGATGGCCTTGATGGACGTACTGGACAGGTACGCAGTATGTGGCCGGCAGAACCGCAGTATAAACACAAACCCTTCTTTCGTCTATCTTCTCGTTCGCTAGCGGAGAGAGGGCCTCGAGTTGTATCCACCTGCATGGGTTCTCCTTCGGTGTCTCTGACAGGAGGGCGAGGTTCCTCAGAACGATGCGGAAAAACTCGTGAGGTGCTTGGTTGAAAAGACCCTCTGCTCTTTCTCTTCTCTGCTCTCCGTTCCTGAAGGCGATACTCGATGGAGAGGGCTTGATCCATCAGGCCACGAAGATCTTCCACTCTGGTGGAATGTACTAGTTCGTCTTTGATTTCTTCTTTGAGTCCTCTACGAAACAAAGTCACCAAAGTACGTTCCACCCAGGTGGTCTCTGCCGCTAGTTGACGAAAGCGTGTAATGTATTGAAGGACATCTTGTGAACCTTGATGAATATCGCATAAGGCCTCTTCCGCTGAAGCCTCCAATCCCGGACGACTAAACATCAGCTTGAAGCGGTTCACAAAGGCGGAATAATCCGACAATACCGGATCGTTAGATGATACCATCGGGGTTGCCCAGGCCAAGGCAGGACCAGATAAGGCACTGATGAGATAACCCACCTTTGTTCTGTCATGGGAGAATTGGGTGGGTCAGAAGGCGAAGTAGTCAAAATGGGTAGCACCCTGTCTTCCATTCCAGCATTTGTGACCCCAAGGCATCATGGTAAATGCAGTCATTAGCACGAATTTGAACAGAGTTTTAAAAGTTTTTCACCATAAGTTGGTTCGGCGAGTGCCGTATCTTCGGACACGTGTTTCTGGCTATTTGGCCGTCGTCAGCGAAGAGCAACGTGTAGCTGGCGGGGTTGCTTGAAATGCCGCCTTGAAAGTATTCACAGGTTTAAGTACCACTCAAGAAGGCGCACAGGTGCTTCACCCGAGCTCGTCAGCTCAGAGGCTCACGGGAGCCTTAATTACAACAGTCAAAATGGGGAGCACCCTGTCTTCCATTCCAGCATTTGTGACCCCAAGGCATCATGGTAAATGCAGTCATTAGCACGAATTTGAACAGAGTTTTAAAAGTTTTTCACCATAAGTTGGTGCGGCGAGTGCCGTATCTTCGGACACGTGTTTCTGGCTATTTGGCCGTCGTCAGCGAAGAGCAACGTGTAGCTGGCGGGGTTGCTTGAAATGCCGCCTTGAAAGTATTCACAGGTTTAAGTACCACTCAAGAAGGCGCACAGGTGCTTCACCCGAGCTCGTCAGCTCAGAGGCTCACGGGAGCCTTAATTACAACAGTCAAAATGGGGAGCACCCTGTCTTCCATTCCAGCATTTGTGACCCCAAGGCATCATGGTAAATGCAGTCATTAGCACGTATTTGAACAGAGTTTTAAAAGTTTTGCACCATAAGTTGGTGCGGCGAGTGCCGTATCTTCGGACACGTGTTTCTGGCTATTTGGCCGTCGTCAGCGAAGAGCAACGTGTAGCTGGCGGGGTTGCTTGAAATGCCACCTTGAAAGTATTCACAGGTTTAAGTACCACTCAAGAAGGCGCACAGGTGCTTCACCCGAGCTCGTCAGCTCAGAGGCTCACGGGAGCCTTAATTACAACAGTCAAAATGGGGAGCACCCTGTCTTCCATTCCAGCATTTATGACCCCAAGGCATCATGGTAAATGCAGTCATTAGCATGAATTTGAACAGAGTTTTAAAAGTTTTTCACCATAAGTTGGTGCGGCGAGTGCCGTATCTTCGGACACGTGTTTCTGGCTATTTGGCCGTCGTCAGCGAAGAGCAACGTGTAGCTGGCGGGGTTGCTTGAAATGCCGCCTTGAAAGTATTCACAGGTTTAAGTACCACTCAAGAAGGCGCACAGGTGCTTCACCCGAGCTCGTCAGCTCAGAGGCTCACGGGAGCCTTAATTACAACAGTCAAAATGGGGAGCACCCTGTCTTCCATTCCAGCATTTGTGACCCAAAGGCATCATGGTAAATGCAGTCATTAGCACGAATTTGAACAGAGTTTTAAAAGTTTTTCACCATAAGTTGGTGCGGCGAGTGCCGTACCTTCGGACACGTGTTTCTGGCTAATTGGCCGTCGTCAGCGAAGAGCAACGTGTAGCTGGCGGGGTTGCTTGAAATGCCGCCTTGAAAGTATTCACAGGTTTAAGTACCACTCAAGAAGGCGTACAGGTGCTTCACCCAAGCTCGTCAGCTCAGAGGCTCACGGGAGCCTTAATTACAACAGTCAAAATGGGGAGCACCCTGTCTTCCATTCCAGCATTTGTGACCCCAAGGCATCATGGTAAATGCAGTCATTAGCACGAATTTGAACAGAGTTTTAAAAGTTTTTCACCATAAGTTGGTGCGGCGAGTGCCGTATCTTCGGACACGTGTTTCTGGCTATTTGGCCGTCGTCAGCGAAGAGCAACGTGTAGCTGGCGGGGTTGCTTGAAATGCCGCCTTGAAAGTATTCACAGGTTTAAGTACCACTCAAGAAGGCGCACAGGTGCTTCACCCGAGCTCGTCAGCTCAGAGGCTCACGGGAGCCTTAATTACAACAGTCAAAATGGGGAGCACCCTGTCTTCCATTCCAGCATTTGTGACCCCAAGGCATCATGGTAAATGCAGTCATTAGCACGAATTTGAACAGAGTTTTAAAAGTTTTTCACCATAAGTTGGTGCGGCGAGTGCCGTATCTTCGGACACGTGTTTCTGGCTATTTGGCCGTCGTCAGCGAAGAGCAACGTGTAGCTGGCGGGGTTGCTTGAAATGCCGCCTTGAAAGTATTCACAGGTTTAAGTACCACTCAAGAAGGCGCACAGGTGCTTCACCCGAGCTCGTCAGCTCAGAGGCTCACGGGAGCCTTAATTACAACAGTCAAAATGGGGAGCACCCTGTCTTCCATTCCAGCATTTATGACCCCAAGGCATCATGGTAAATGCAGTCATTAGCACGAATTTGAACAGAGTTTTAAAAGTTTTTCACCATAAGTTGGTACGGCGAGTGCCGTATCTTCGGACACGTGTTTCTGGCTATTTGGCCGTCGTCAGCGAAGAGCAACGTGTAGCTGGCGGGGTTGCTTGAAATGCCGCCTTGAAAGTATTCACAGGTTTAAGTACCACTCAAGAAGGCGCACAGGTGCTTCACCCGAGCTCGTCAGCTCAGAGGCTCACGGGAGCCTTAATTACAACAGTCAAAATGGGGAGCACCCTGTCTTCCATTCCAGCATTTGTGACCCCAAGGCATCATGGTAAATGCAGTCATTAGCACGAATTTGAACAGAGTTTTAAAAGTTTTTCACCATAAGTTGGTGCGGCGAGTGCCGTATCTTCGGACACGTGTTTCCGGCTATTTGGCCGTCGTCAGCGAAGAGCAACGTGTAGCTGGCGGGGTTGCTTGAAATGCCGCCTTGAAAGTATTCACAGGTTTAAGTACCACTCAAGAAGGCGCACAGGTGCTTCACCCGAGCTCGTCAGCTCAGAGGCTCACAGGAGCCTTAATTACAACAGTCAAAATGGGGAGCACCCTGTCTTCCATTCCAGCATTTGTGACCCCAAGGCATCATGGTAAATGCAGTCATTAGCACGAATTTGAACAGAGTTTTAAAAGTTTTTCACCATAAGTTGGTGCGGCGAGTGCCGTATCTTCGGACACGTGTTTCTGGCTATTTGGCCATCGTCAGCGAAGAGCAACGTGTAGCTGGCGGGGTTGCTTGAAATGCCGCCTTGAAAGTATTCACAGGTTTAAGTACCACTCAAGAAGGCGCACAGGTGCTTCACCCGAGCTCGTCAGCTCAGAGGCTCACGGGAGCCTTAATTACAACAGTCAAAATGGGGAGCACCCTGTCTTCCATTCCAGCATTTGTGACCCCAAGGCATCATGGTAAATGCAGTCATTAGCACGAATTTGAACAGAGTTTTAAAAGTTTTTCACCATAAGTTGGTGCGGCGAGTGCCGTATCTTCGGACACGTGTTTCTGGCTATTTGGCCGTCGTCAGCGAAGAGCAACGTGTAGCTGGCGGGGTTGCTTGAAATGCCGTCTTGAAAGTATTCACAGGTTTAAGTACCACTCAAGAAGGCGCACAGGTGCTTCACCCGAGCTCGTCAGCTCAGAGGCTCACGGGAGCCTTAATTACAACAGTCAAAATGGGGAGCACCCTGTCTTCCATTCCAGCATTTGTGACCCCAAGGCATCATGGTAAATGCAGTCATTAGCACGAATTTGAACAGAGTTTTAAAAGTTTTTCACCATAAGTTGGTGCGGCGAGTGCCGTATCTTCGGACACGTGTTTCTGGCTATTTGGCCGTCGTCAGCGAAGAGCAACGTGTAGCTGGCGGGGTTGCTTGAAATGCCGCCTTGAAAGTATTCACAGGTTTAAGTACCACTCAAGAAGGCGCACAGGTGCTTCACCCGAGCTCGTCAGCTCAGAGGCTCACGGGAGCTTTAATTACAACAGTCAAAATGGGGAGCACCCTGTCTTCCATTCCAGCATTTGTGACCCCAAGGCATCATGGTAAATGCAGTCATTAGCACGAATTTGAACAGAGTTTTAAAAGTTTTTCACCATAAGTTGGTGCGGCGAGTGCCGTATCTTCGGACACGTGTTTCTGGCTATTTGGCCGTCGTCAGCGAAGAGCAACGTGTAGCTGGCGGGGTTGCTTGAAATGCCGCCTTGAAAGTATTCACAGGTTTAAGTACCACTCAAGAAGGCGCACAGGTGCTTCACCCGAGCTCGTCAGCTCAGAGGCTCACGGGAGCCTTAATTACAACAGTCAAAATGGGGAGCACCCTGTCTTCCATTCCAGCATTTGTGACCCCAAGGCATCATGGTAAATGCAGTCATTAGCACGAATTTGAACAGAGTTTTAAAAGTTTTTCACCATAAGTTGGTGCGGCGAGTGCCGTATCTTCGGACACGTGTTTCTGGCTATTTGGCCGTCGTCAGCGAAGAGCAACGTGTAGCTGGCGGGGTTGCTTGAAATGCCGCCTTGAAAGTATTCACAGGTTTAAGTACCACTCAAGAAGGCGCACAGGTGCTTCACCCGAGCTCGTCAGCTCAGAGGCTCACGGGAGCCTTAATTACAACAGTCAAAATGGGGAGCACCCTGTCTTCCATTCCAGCATTTGTGACCCCAAGGCATCATGGTAAATGCAGTCATTAGCACGAATTTGAACAGAGTTTTAAAAGTTTTTCACCATAAGTTGGTGCGGCGAGTGCCGTATCTTCGGACACGTGTTTCTGGCTATTTGGCCGTCGTCAGCGAAGAGCAACGTGTAGCTGGCGGGGTTGCTTGAAATGCCGCCTTGAAAGTATTCACAGGTTTAAGTACCACTCAAGAAGGCGCACAGGTGCTTCACCCGAGCTCGTCAGCTCAGAGGCTCACGGGAGCCTTAATTACAACAGTCAAAATGGGGAGCACCCTGTCTTCCATTCCAGCATTTGTGACCCCAAGGCATCATGGTAAATGCAGTCATTAGCACGAATTTGAACAGAGTTTTAAAAGTTTTTCACCATAAGTTGGTGCGGCGAATGCCTTGGGGTCACAAATGCTGGAATGGAAGACAGGGTGCTCCCCATTTTGACTGTTGTAATTAAGGCTCCCGTGAGCCTCTGAGCTGACGAGCTCGGGTGAAGCACCTGCCCATAGGATATAGTGGAATCGTAATGTGGCAGATGGGATATCCGTCACGTTTGTGATGGAGTAACCGAATGAGCCAAACTCTAAATTAGGCCCTTACTTTTTGTTCTTCAAGGTAAAGAAGTTTCTTGGCAAGGCCTATGCTTGCACCTGTCCCTGAACACTGCTTTAAGAAAGCTAATGACATTCTATTACATGGATCTCAAACTTTGTTGTTTCTTTATTTTGGATATGCATGGAGCCAGCATTACTGTTGCCTTGTATGAGAGCCGTCACTTTGAACAAGGTTTGTGCCCGACAAGCAGACAAAAAATAACATTTGAATGAGAATCAACACAAATAGCTCCCCGACCTCCCTGAAGGGTTCTTGCAGAGAACTGCACCGAGCCTGTGAAGTTCCAAGAATCAACATGATGTTCATCATGTCACCGCATGCCCAAGACACCGGTACTACCGCTGCCAACATCTGAGTTAGAGATTCCTCATAGTTGCTAAAGTGGACGCCTTGATCGTCCAGGAGGCCACAGATGCCAAAGACACCCACTCTCTGACGACTGGCAAGGAGGCTTCACCTACCCAACTCAAACACCCATTTGCCACCTTCTGGAAGGCTACTACTGCCAAAGACTATGCTGCTGTATGAGCCTGACACACTGATTCTGCCCAGTGGTCACGTTTCAATTGACGTGACCTCACGGCACCCATAATACAAGAGCTGCTGATGCAAGAGGAGGAATGGTGAATACATCTCTCTGCCCATCCTCCACAAGCTCACAGTGGCACTATGTTGAGCCCTGTGCATACTCTCCTAGTAGGTTAATGTAATGATGAGGACTTTCAACCGAGGTGCTTATAGTCACCCAGTGACTTTTGGAAGATAATGATGACTCAAGATTTTCAGATCCTGAGAAAGTTCTTGCCTCCTGCTGTCTTCTCAATGAGCCTTAGATGCTTTGGAGATCCAACTGAACTCAAAGAAGTTTACTGGGCAATTAAACGCCATCTTTGTTTGATTGCTGATACCCCATACTATACACTCATGAGATCTGTAATCAAGAACTAACAGAATCCAGCTGTCACCACCTCAATTGACATGAGGCATTCTGTAGTTGTAAGTCAGAGACCTTTTGCTTAAAATGTTGTGATCCATCCACATTCACATCCCACTATTGTTCTTCCCATCCAGCACCATCGGGGATGTTGGAACTGGGCAGTCTCAGAAGGTAACATGGACTCAGATGGACAAGGCAAAGAAAGGCGACACACACTATCACCAAATATGCACACAGCCTTTCATTAATGGTTAATAAAGTGCTGCTTGAGCTTGTGGCCAGACAAAAGGCCAGGTGCTAACATTAGTTGATGGCGTTCCTCCATAAAGAAATGCAGTATACCAGCTTTTGTGGTTCTGTCTTGCTGAGGCACAATTTTGTGAATCTTTCTCAAGCAGTGAACAGAACTCCAGGTGTATGGGGGGGTAATATTTAACACAAGGAGCATAAAAGGCTACACAGATGTGGAAACAATGTTATAGAAACTGCAGAGGGCAGGCTCCGGCTGCAAGAAGAGAGACAAGGAAAGACAGGAAGCAAGGCAACTGGGTAACTAGGTTTGATCAGAGACGCCCTTGGACATAAGAACTCTCCTTGTAGGAAAAGCACTTTGGATCAAACACAGAAAGAATACTTTTAAAAACAGGGATACCCAGTCTGAACAAACATTTAGAGATGGCCATACTTACTATAAACAAGGAACAAGACTCATAATGTTAGGACAGGCAGAGTCCAGGGGACCGGACACAAGAGCTGAGCCCAATCCAGAGGTCACACTGTAAATGGACACAGGGTGCAAAGGGCTGTGGTCTGATGCTGAAATGGGATCAAACCATAGCAGAAGGAATAACATAAATGCAGCATGGACCAAGAGCAGAATGCAGAAAGTAGCAGATAAATGGAGCTTAAAGGCAAGAACTACCATGGCAATAACTCAGGTGGAAGCAGATATGGTAAGGAGCCAGGGAGAACATGACAAGTAGAAATCAATGCAGGAATTCTGGGATTATTTCAAAGTGCTGTAAAGCTTTGATGCTATCATTACGTATTCAAAGGTACTCAGATTATCGACCTGCACTGATCATGAACAGGCTGCTCCTAACAGGCACTGGGGCACCTAAATCCTGTTGACAGTGCTTTGTTTTTGCATTCATTTTAGTGCAAAAAAGCATCCATATGTGATGTACTTTGTGTTGAAATGCAATACCAAGTGCTAGTTTTGCATTTTGCGTGACTACGCAGGAGCAAATGACCGGAATTACGCACCTCCTAGTCACAGATAAACAAGGAATGATACACAAGGCAGACATATCACAGGAGGCAGGACACAGACAAAGCAGTCTCAGGAAGCTGAATTTTCAAGCTCTCAGCAGTTTTCAAAATTCAAGCGGTGAACTTTGAAGGAGGGGCAAAAGCCAGAGTGAACCTGACCTTCATCCAGGGGATTTGATGGGTTAATCCTGCAATAATTTACTTTACAAACATTTTTAACACCTGCTGAAGGCAGGCGTTACAGTGACGCACCCGTTGAAATCAATGGGCCTCCTTGCATGTCGCTGCACTAGTGTCAAAAGTTTTGATGCTAGTGCAGCAAAGCGCCACAATAGCGTCAACAATTTTGACACTTCTTGCCTAACATGCGCCATGGTGCACCGTATTGTAAATGCAGCACACCCATGGTGTGGTTCTGTGGGCCAGGGGCGACGCAAGAAATCTTGCGCATCAGCACTGATGCAGCAATTTCTTGCAGATTTGCCCCATTGTTTCTGTGTTATTGCATTATTATGTGTATGTGGTATTTATGCAGCACAAATCTAGCCAAAGGCAGCGGAGAGCTCTGCAGAGTCAAAGCAAAGGCAGAGTCCGTGTGTTATAGGACAGGGATAGCTGGTTGTGACTGTTTCTGCATCATGAAGTATTGATCCTTGAAGAGGGGAGCACTCAGCTGTTTTATATATCAGAGAGTGACTGGGTCTGTCCGGATGGATGTGGAGATATCATTCCAGATCCTTGGTGCATGGATCTAAAGGCCTTTGGCTTGGTTTTTTTCACCTTTTTTGTCACTTCTCAATGTTCCATCTGGAAGGTGTTGTTGCTGCAGGTGTGCAGAGAGTCACCTCAGATAGTGGGCTTGTCACACACATAGGCAGGGCCCTGAGCACGTGGCTTTGTAGATGACTCAGCTGGTTTTGAAGGTGGCATGGGCTGGTGAGGACAGCCCATAGACTTTAATCTATGTAGGTAAATGTGGTCGTATTTCATTTGGCCCTAATTAGGAGTTGCTGCATCATTTAGGATGCCCTGGAGGTGGGGCAGATTGGATTACAATTCCAAGATGGTTTTGCAGACGCCTAATGCAAGACAAGGTGTGTGGCACAGAAGATCTTTGAACAACAGGGATATGAATTCAAACAAAACAGTTGAAAATGGCTTCAATTCTATTAAACCCATCACTGTAAAATGCAGAAACTGCAAAATGCAATGAGATGTAGGATACAAGAGTTTAATGACATGTGCCTTGAGTCAATGCCCTCGACAACCTTTAAATGTTCTGCCACTAATTACCAACACACACTTAGGCAGTTCCAGGCTGCATTTCTATTTGCAAATTACTATGAATTTCCCCAATTGTGCAGTACATTTGGAAAGCGCACGTCCAGATGCAATTAAATGATGCCACCACTTTGCCCACTAACCAGCCAAGTTCCATGGACCTCACAGTGCTAGACTATAGCTCCAAGGCCCACTAAAGAGATGGTAGTATAACACTGATGAGGAGGACACCCTACAGGCCTGACCTTGCTCCCCTGGGCCTTGCTTCAATAGCCCACCACTTTAGAAAGTTAGAAGAAGTTAAAAAACTGAGGTGCTGCTAGCCATCAAAGCATTCACTTCCTGGTCTATGGCCTCCTGGCCTGAATGTATGAAAGCGCCACTATGCACCTCTAAGGACATACACAGTATGGACATCCATCTGAACACCAACTTATAACTCGAAACACGAGTGGCAAAAGTGTCCCGTATGTGCTTTGTCCAACTTCGCATCTTGAAGAATTGTTTATATCACATATCAGTAGGCAAAGGTTTGATTCTGTATAGATTGGTTTACACTAAGGCCACTTATTAAGCTGTCCCTGCAAAAAACTCCTTATAGATTTTAACTCATGCAACATGCAGCTGCCTGTCTCATATTCTGCTTCTCAAGACATAGCAGTATATCAACATCCCTAAGAACCGTGCACTGACTACCACTCAATACAGAATCTCCTTCAAACCGCTTATGATGCTACACAAAATCTTACATCACGTAGAATATGGTCAGGGATGGGTGGAGTTTAGAGTCAGTGATTGCAGTCTCGGGGCCAAGGTTGGTTGGAGATTAGGGACGGTGAGAGATTTGTGGTGTCAAGGATGGGTGGAGCTTAGGGCGGTGGAAAGGTTTTTGCAATGAAGGGCTGTGGGGCGCATGGGGGTGATGAGAAGTTTTAGAAGTCAGGGAACGGTGGAGTTTAGGGTGGTGAGGGTGTTTAGGGTTCCTGGATGGGTGAAGCTAAGAGGTGGTGATGGTTTTACAGTGCAGGGATTGTGCCTTGTATGGATGATGAGGAATTTTAATGCTTCAGCAATGAGAGGAGTCTAGGTGTGAACATGGGTTTTTGGGACAGGGGAAGAAGGGACCGAAATGGTGGTGAGGATTTTATGGTTAAGAAATGAGTGACAACTACAAGTGATGGGAGGCTTTAAGTGGCAGGGATGGGTGGAATTTAGATGAGGGAATTGGTTTTAGGGGGCAGGGATGGGTGGATTTTAAAAGTGGTGAGGAGTGTTTTAGGGTGGATGGAGCTTAGGGGTGGTAAGGGGTTTTGTTGCTTAGGGATTGGGGAAGTTTAGGGTGGTGAGAGGGTTTTAGGATTTAGGAACGCGTAGAGGTTTGGGGGGAAAGAGGTTGTTAAGGGATCAGGGAGGGTATTTAAAAGCATCTGAAGTAATATTGTTTCGGTTCAGCATAACTACATCTAAGTAAAGCCCCCAGAGGAAAAAGGAAAAGCTCCAAGAAAAAGCATCTGATAGAACAACATACAACCTGTATTGTGAGTCCCAGGGAAGTCACCCCTCTTGCTTAGGTCCCACATTGGAAGGCCATGTCAGAGGTGGAGGGGAGGGAAGCAAATAGCATATCAATTGTGAAATGGGCCCTTGCACAAGTAACGTAAAGTGTTCCTCCCTCCTCCACCACTGACTGGACAGTAAAACACAGCCATACATTGGGTGCATCAGGCCCGTAAACCCACACAGCCATGGTGCCACTACACTTGATACACTACTGGCAGCTACATTCCCGTAGGGGCATTTTCTCCTGAGCCTTACAACCATGGGCTGTTAATAGGAGGCCCAGGGAAGAGGTTCTCTCCATTGGACCTTGAAACACTGTACCATGGCTGCAAGGACCAGATGAGGATGTGTACTTTATGCGTCTCTCAGCTCTGGATCATGGTTGTGAGGTACATTGGAGAGTGGGGCTGAAGCACAGTAATAGCCCCAAGGCCCCTGATGCAAGCATAATGATGCTGAACAGTAAAATACTGAAGGATACTAAAAGTGATGGATGAAATGCTTGAAATAATGTGATCCATTGATAATTACTCAGACACATCCCAGTCCATTGTTAATTTGCGCACCACGCTACCTGATTTCAGACCTAACAATAAGTAAATCTGTTTTTACCCAGCTCCAGCTTGAACTGCCAGGCCAGGTTCTCCCTGAACGGGAACACAAGCATCCTAGGACCGGATTCACCCTGATTAGTAACAGTGTGCTGAGAGAACAAGACTAAACTCAAACTCCAATAATAACCAATCCCCACCTGACTAATAACTAACCTTGAGTTCTGGAGGCATGTGCTACCTGCAGCAAAGCATTTCAAATCCTCAACAGTGGTAGCAGGCACTATAGAAGTGCAATTACATGACAGTACAATGTATATGACCCCAATTACGTCTCTTTTATTGTCATTTAAAATATTTTACTGATTTCATACATTTCATTATAGCTCTAATAGGTTGGAAGATATGAATGGTTATGCTAGAGAATCGATGGGGGAAACAAGTTTTGTGCTCAACTAATGAGGGAGCCTAGAGTGTATGCTGAAGCAGAGTGAGTTAGGGATGAGGGAGCCTAGAGTGTGTGCTGAAGCAGGGTTGGTTAGGGGTGAGGGAGCCTAGAGTGTGTGCTGAAGCAGGGTTGGTTAGGGGTGAGGGAGCCTAGAGTGTGTGCTGAAGCAGGGTGAGTTAGGGATGAGGGAGCCTAGAGTGTGTGCTGAAGCAGGGTTGGTTAGGGGTGAGGGAGCCTAGAGTGTGTGCTGAAGCAGGGTGAGTTAGGGATGAGGGAGCCTAGAGTGTGTGCTGAAGCAGAGTGGGTTAGGGATGAGGGAGCCTAGAGTGTGTGCTGAAGCAGAGTGGGTTAGGGATGAGGGAGCCTAGAGTGTGTGCTGAAGCAGAGTGGGTTAGGGAGGAGAGTCCTAGAGTGTGTGTTGAAGAAGAGTGGGTTAGGGATGAGGGTCCTAGAGTGTGTGCTGAAGCAGGGTGGGCTAACGATCAGGAAGCCTAGAGTGTGTGCTGAAGCAGGGTTGGTTAGGGATGAGGGAGCCTAGAGTGTGTGCTGAAGCAGGGTGGGCTAACGATCAGGTAGCCTAGAGTGTGTGCTGAAGCAGGGTTGGTTAGGGATGAGGGAGCCTAGAGTGTGTGCTGAAGAAGGGTGGGCTATGGATCAGGAAGCCTAGAGTGTGTGCTGAAGCAGGGTTGGTTAGGGATGAGGGAGCCTAGAGTGTGTGCTGAAGCAGAGTGGGTTAGGGATGAGGGAGCCTAGAGTGTGCACTGAAGGAGGGTTGGTTAGGGATGAGGGAGCCTAGAGTGTGTGCTGAAGCAGAGTGGGTTAGGGATGAGGGAGCCTAGAGTGTGCGCTGAAGCAGGGTTGGTTAGGGATGAGAGAGCCTAGAGTGTGTGCTGAAGCAGGGTTGGTTAGGGATGAGGGAGCCTAGAGTGTGTGCTGAAGCAGAGTGGGTTAGGGATGAGGGAGCCTAGAGTGTGTGCTGAAGCAGAGTGGGTTAGGGATGAGGCAGCCTAGAGTGTGTGCTGAAGCAGGGTGGGTTAGGTATGAGAGAGCTTAGAGTGTGTGTTGATGCAGGGTGGGTTAGGGATGAAGGAGCCTAGAGTGTGTGCTGAAGCAGGGTTGGTTAGGGATGAGGGAGCCTAGAGCGTGTGCTGAAGCAGGGTTGGTCAGGGATGAGAGAGCCTAGAGTTGTCGCGCCGCAGCCGCGAGCACGGGCCGCCGCCGCGCAGCACTCTGGGGCCGCGGGGGAAGCCGTGGCTCGGGTCAAGGGTCGCGGCACTCGCCGCGCTCCTTTTCTCCGGCCGCGGATTCCTGGACGCACGCGGCAGGGCCAGAGGACCCAAATTGGGTCACGGTCCTTGCCGCGAGTACAGCGTTTGCCTTGCTTGGCGCACACATAAATTAGACATTGGGATTCTTCGTATCCACTTCTTCCACCACTTACCGGTCACAACAGGCAAAAGCCGGATGCCTGCACATGGTGGTGTTTTATGCATGCCTTTCCCTTTCCCAGCATGCTGTTCACTTCCTCTTCTCCCTGCATGCTTTGTTTCTCGTTGTTTAGATGCATGTTCTTTATTCTTAGTTATAACCTCTTCCCCAATCTAAGATGGTGGTGTTTCTACTTCCTGTTTTCTACTTCCTGTCTAGGGATCTATAAGGGGAATTCAGCTTCTTTCTCATTGCGTTGCAACACTCCTTTGGTGGTAGTCACACTCCGGCTGGTTTCCTCTTGTGGAGCCAGTTATTCTTGACCTGTTTTTCATCTCTAGTATTCCTGTACTCTCGGATCTTCAGTTCTAACGTCCTTGTGTCCTCCTTCTGTTTCAGGGAGTTCCTGTTGGAGGTCTTTTACCCTTTTGGGGTTTTTCCTCTGGGACTCCTTCTGGAGGGCACAGACTATAGTGGCTTGCTATTGTCAAACAGCATTGTGGCTACCGGAAGGGGTCGCCTCTACCTCGGCCAGAGCAGAACCTGCCGGAACCGGGGTCATTCCCCAACTCTCATCAACTTCGACGGTAAGCCCAGTGTAAACCGTGACAGATTGCAACGCCCAAAAATCCAGTTGCAGTCCGGAACCATGGATAATCCAGTGGTGAATACAGAACCCACCAGCCAGACCCTGCTCATGACTATACAACAACAGGCTTAAGAACTCCAACAGCTACGTACTGAAAACTCTGTCTATCGACAAGCCTTTGCATCCAGGACCACTGATGTTCCCTATGTATCTGCCACTACACCTCATTTCTCCGGGGATCCTAACAAATTGAGAGAATTCCTGGATGCCTTGACGGTTCATTTCGCTTTTCGCCCCTCACAATTTGTGCAAGACAAGACCAAGGTGGGGTATTTGATTAGCGCCCTATCTGGGCCAACCTTGGCGTGGGCCACTCCCTTAGTGACAAGAAATTACCCCTGCCTGTCTAATTATTCCAACTTTGTCACTAACTTTAAACAGATGTTTGAGCGCCCTGGACTCGAGTCTTCAGCAGAAGAAGCTCTCTGCGATATCCAACAAGGAAATCAAGATGTATTACAATACATCACCCGTTTCAGACAATTGGCAGCAGAAACATCCTGGGTGGAACGTACCTTGGTGAAACTGTTCCGCAGGGGTCTCTGAGAGGACATTAAGGATGAACTGGTGCACTCTGCTAGAATAGAGAACCTTAAAGGGTTGATGGATCAGACCCTGACGATAGAATATCGGTTGAATGAGCGAAGAGTGGAGAAAAAGAAGAGTCATTTGCCATCACACTCAGTGACGTCTCGCACCTTCCCTCATCGTACCGAAGAAGTCCGTCCTGAACCTAAGGGGCTACCGAGGAAGAGCTGATGCAAATCGATACGGCTCGAGGACCTTTATCAGCTAGTGAACGAGAACACAGACGAAGGAAGGGACTTTGGGGGTCATTCCGACCCCGGCGGGCAGCGGGTGCCGCCCACCGGGCGGAGACCGCCAAAAGACCGTACCGCGGTCAAATGACCGCGGCGGTCATTCAGACTTTCCCGCTGGGCGGGCGGGCGACCGCCAAAAGGCCGCCCGCCCGCCCAGCGGGAAAGCCCCAGCAACGATGAAGCCGGCTCCGAATGGAGCCGGCGGAGTTGCTGGTGTGCGACGGGTGCAGTGGCACCCGTCGCGATTTTCAGTGTCTGCTTTGCAGACACTGAAAATCTTAATGGGGCCCTGTTAGGGGCCCCTGCAGTGCCCATGCCAGTGGCATGGGCACTGCAGGGGCCCCCAGGGGCCCCATGACACCCGTTCCCGCCAGCCTCTTCCTGGCAGTGTAAACCGCCAGGAAGAGGCTGGCGGGAATGGGGTCGGAATCCCCATGGCGGCGCTGCTTGCAGCGCCGCCGTGGAGGATTCCCTGGGGCAGGGGAAAACCAGCGGGAAACCGCTGGTTTCCCTTTTTTGACCGTGGCTTTACCGCCGCGGTCAGAATTGCCCCAGAAGCACCGCCAGCCTGTTGGCGGTGCTTCCTCCGTCACTGGCCCTGGCGGTCCATGACCGCCAGGGTCGGAATGACCCCCTTTGTCTGTATTGTGGTGCAGCTGATCACCTAATTTGCACCTGCCCCATTCGTCTAGCCAAGCCTTTTCGGAAACGCGAACTCCTGTCCTCAGTGAGAAGGGTGAGGACGGGATATCGTGAAATACCTTCCATTTGTTCCTCCAGGGAGGAAGGGACTGCTCTTTTCCTTTTACCAGTTATCCTTCACTTAACTGATGGCCGGGAAGAAAGAACTCTGGCCTTATTGGACTGCGGGGCCAGTGGTATATACTTAGATGAAGCATGGGCAACAGAACGACAGATAGCACAAATGCCTAAGGAAGTACCAGAACAAGTCCACACGTGGATGGATCACTCTTGGCCTCAGGACCCGTACAGTATACTACCCCTACTTTCTGTCTCCAATTTGGGAAACACCAAGAAAATCTTTCGTTTGACTTAATTTCATCACCACATCACGTCATGATCCTGGGAATCCCATGGCTCAAACGGCACAACCCTTACATCAACTGGGAAACAAGAACTATTTCTTTATCCTCTCACTTCAGCCAACACCACTGCTATCTAGCAGGTGATTATTGGTCCCCAAAAGGTCTTTTAGCAGCACCCCCTAAGGTGGGATGTTCTATTAACGTCCTACAGGAAGTACCCAGTCATTATCAAGAATATACTGATGTATTCCAGAAGCCAGAAAAACCTGAACTGCCACCCCATAGAGAATACGATTGAGCCATTCCTTTAGAACCAGATACAGTGGATCCTTTTGGGTGAATGTACTCTCTAACAGAACCTGAGAAGCAGATTCTTAAGGAATACCTTGATGAGAACATACAGAGCGGATTGATTGCTCCCTCCTCTTCACCTGCAGGGGCTCCTCTCTTCTTTGTGCCTAAGAAGACAAAAGATTTGCGTCCCTGTATTGATTTCAGAGGATTAAACAAGATCACTATTAAGGATCGGTACCCGTTACCCCTTATTAAGGACATCCTGGAAGCGGTCAGAGGGGCAAAGAGATTCACCAAGCTGGATCTCAGAGGAGCATACCATCTTTTAAGGATCAAAGAAGGGGATGAGTGGAAGACCGCCTTTAGAACACCTTTTGGTCACTACGAATATCGAGTAATGCCATTCGGACTCACCAATGCCCCTTCCATTTTTCAAAGGTTCATGGACTCTATTTTTTCCTATCTTCTACAACAAACAGTGGTTGTTTATCTCAACGACATTTTAATATTTTCTGTCCACCCAGAGCAACACTCTAAACATGTTCTCCAAGTTCTAGAGAGACTCAGACAACACCATTTATTTTGCAAACCTGAGAAGTGCGAGTTTGATCAGACAGAGGTAAAATACTTGGGATATTGCATTAACCAAACTGGGGTCGCCATGGATTCAGACAAGGTGCAAGCTATATTGGATTGACCATCTCCCTCTTCCATCAAAGAGACTCAGGGGGTCATTCCGACCCTGGCGGCCGGCGGTATGTTGGCGGTAACACCGCCAACAGGCTGGCGGTGTTCCGCCAGCAATTCTGACCGTGGCGGAAAAGCCACGGTCATACCGCCGGCCCCTCCACTTTCCCGCAAGCACCGCTGCCCTGGGGATTATGAGTCCCCGACCGCCAGCCTGTCCGTGGCGGTAAACACCGCCGTTGAAAGGCTGGCGGTAAGGGGACTGGGGGTGCCCCTGGGGGCCCCTGAACTGCCCATGCACTTGGCATGGGCAGTGCAGGGGCCCCAAGGCATAGCCCCATCGCGCATTTCACTGCCCGAACTTTGGGCAGTGAAATGTGCGACGGGTGCTACTGCACCCGCTGCACATCAACATTGCCGCCGGCTCTATTACAAGCCGGCGGCAATGTTGATGTGCCATTTCCGCTGGCCCAGCGGAAATGTCGGAATAGGGAGGCATGAATACCGCCGGCAATGGCGGTATTCTGTCTCCCCCGGCCTTGGCGGTCTGGAGAAAAGACCGCCGAGGTCGGAATGACCACCTCAGTGTTTTTTGGGATTAGCCAATTTCTATCGACAATATATAGCAGACTTTGCCCAGAGAACCAGTTACATTACTCAAACCCTTAAAAGAGACCATCTAAAGAAGGGCTTTTGTTCGACACCAGACGCTGAGTTAGCCTTTCAAGACTTAAAGAAAGCCTTTATTCAAGCTCCTATTCTACGACACCCAGACACCAGCAAACAATTTATTGTTGTCGCAGACGCCTCAGAAAGAGCCATTGGGGCTGCCTTACTGCAAAAACAAGACGATGATGATTTAGAGCCCCCTGTATTCTACCTGTCACACATTTTATCCGATTCAGAGCGGAACTATTCCGTGCTAGAACGTGAATTACTCGCCTTGAAGACCGCGTGCACAGAATGGAGACAGTTTCTGATGGGCTCGAAAGAACCCTTTGAAGCCCGAACAGACCACAGAAATCTACAATGCTTGAGAAACTTTCAGTGTCAGAATAGCCGGCAGGCTCGATGGGCTTTCTTTTTTAGCCAATATGACTTTTATATCACATACATCCCTGGTTCTCAGAACATTCTGGCTGATGCCTTGTCTCGACGTTATCCTGAGTGTAGCGATTCTCCTGTACAGAACCTATTTGACGATAACAAGATCATTGGTTTAGTACAGACTTTTTTAGACCAAGTCAAGTCCGAATATTCCCGTCTAGAAGATACAGAGCTGAAGAAGTTGCGTCCGCAACTTCATATAGATCAAGGGTATATTACCATGATAAGGCCCTGTTCTTACCCACTAAGCTAGTACAGACTGAAGCCTTACGTATGTGTCATGATTCCCCCATCGCAGGTCATCGAGGAATGAAAGCTACCCAAGAACTTCTGCTTCGCTCCTTCTGGTGGCCAACTCTCAAGACAGATACTGAATATTATGTATCATCCTGTCCTGTATGTGCTCAAGCCAAGACACCCCGTACTAAACCAGTAGGATTACTTCGCCCATTACCAGTTCCCCCAGGTCCATGGCACACTATCTCCACGGATTTCATGTGCTCTTTACCCTCTTCAGTGGGAAATCAAGTAATTATGGTAACCGTGGACTCCTTTACTAAAATGGCTCATTTCACGGCCTTAAGAAAGTTACCAACGGCAAAGGAATTAAGTCAAATCTTTACACAAGAAGACTTTCGACTTCATGGATTACCTCAGTTCATTATATCGGATAAGGGTCCTCAATATATCTCCCGATTCTGGGAACAATTCTGTAAGACCTTGGGAATCGAAGTGCCCTTATCATCAGGGTTCCATCCACAAACTAACGGACAGACGGAACACCTAAATCAAGGCCTCAAACAATATTTATGTAGCTTCTGCAATGCTACGCAGAGTAATTGGTCTACCTATTTACCACTTGCAGAATTCTCCTACAACAACTCAATACACAGTGCCTCGAAAGTCTCCCCTTTCTATGGCTCTTACGGTTTCCATCCTAAGGCCTTCCCGACCCCCCTGAAAGATACTTCCAATCTTCCTGCCATCTCCTCCTATGTTCGACAGCTACGGGGTGTCCAACGTGTTATCCATTCCAACTAAGTCAAGCATGAAAAAGATGGCTGATAAGAGACATTGTGAGGCTCCTCACTATCAGGTCCATGATAAAGTTTGGCTTTTCTCTAGATTTCTACCTCTCCGACTTACTCAGAACAAATTTAAACCCCGTTATTATGGTCCATTCCTGAATCTCAAAAAGATTAACCCAGTGCCTGTGCGTCTTCGCCTGCCCCAGACTTGGAAGATACACCCTGTGTTCCATGTCTCTCAACTACAACCTTACCTTCCTGATCCTTTTCACAGACAATTCTCCTGTCCTCCCCCTCTGTTGATTGATAATGTGCCCGAGTACGAGGTCCAGGAAATTTGTGACTCTCGGTTTTTCCATGGACGCCTCCAATATCTTATTCATTGGAAAGGCTACCCTATGAGTGAGTGTTCCTGGGAAGATGCCCCTTCAGTTCATGCCCCTCTTTTGGTCCGTCACTTTTTCCAGCTTTTCCCTCACAAGCCTGGGGCCTCGGGGGGACCTACTGTTGCGCCGCGGCCGCGAGCACGGGCCGCTGCGGCGCAGCACACTGGGGCCGCGGGGGAAGCCGTGGCTCGGGTCAAGGGTCGCGGCATTCGCCGCGCTCCTTTTCTCTGGCCGCGGATTCCTGGACGCACGCAGCAGGGCCAGAGGACCCAAATTGGGTCACGGTCCTTGCCGCGAGTACAGCGTTTGCCGCGCTTGGCGCACACATAAATTAGACATTGGGATTCTTGGTATCCACTCCTTCCACCACTTAACAGTCACAACAGGCAATAGCCGGATGCCTGCACATGGTGGTGTTTTATGCATGCCTTTACCTTTCCCAGCATGCTGTTCACTTCCTCTTCTCCCTGCATGCTTTGTTTCTCGTTGTTTAGATGCATGTTCTTTATTCTTAGTTATAACCTCTTCCCCAATCTAAGATGGTGGTGTTTCTACTTCCTGTTTTCTACTTCCTGTCTAGGGATATATAAGGGGAATTCAGCTTCTTTCTCATTGCGTTGCATTACTCCTTTGGTGGTAGTCACGCTCCGGCTGGTTTCCTCTTCTGGAGCCAGTTATTCTTGACCTGTCTTTCGTCTCCAGTATTCCTGTACTCTAGGATCTTCAGTTCTAACGTCCTTGTGTCCTCCTTCTGTTTCAGGGAGTTCCTGTTGGAGGTTTTTTACCCTTTTGGGGTTTTTCCTCTGGGACTCCTTCTGGAGTGCACGGACTGTAGTGGCTTGCAATTGTCAAACAGCACCGTGGCTACCGGAAGGGGTCGCCCCTACCTCGGCCAGAGCAGAACCTGCCGGAACCGGGGTCGTTCCCCAACTCTCATCAACTTCGACGGTAAGCCCAGTGTAAACCGTGAGAAGAGTGTGTGCTGAAGCAGGGTTGGTTAGGGATGAGGGAGCCTAGAGTGTGTGCTGAAGCAGAGTGGGTTAGGGATGAGGGAGCCTAGAGTGTGTGCTGAAGCAGAGTGGGTTAGGGATGAGCGAGCCTAGAATGTATGTTGAAGCAGAGTGGGTTAGGGATGTGGGAGCCTAGAGTGTGTGCTGAAGCAGAGTGGGTTAGGGATGAGGGTCCTAGAGTGTATGTTGAAGAAGAGTGGGTTAGGGATGAGGGAGCCTAGATTGTGTGCTGAAGCAGGGTGGGCTAAGGATCAGAAAGCCTAGAGTGTTTGCTGAAGCAGAGTGGGCTAGGGATGAGGGAGCCTGGAGTGTGTGCTGAAGCAGGGTGGGTTAGGGATGAGGGAGCCCAGAGTGTGTGCTGAAGCAGAGTGGGTTAGGGATGAGGGTCCCAGAGTGTGTGTTGAAGAAGAGTGGTTTAGGGATAAGGGAGCCTAGAGTGTGTGCTGAAGCAGGGTTGGTTAGGGATGAGGGAGCCTAGAGTGTGTGCTGAAGCAGGGTGGGTTAGGGATGAGGGAGCCTAGAGTGTGTGCTGATCAGGGTTGGTTAGGGATGAGGGAGCCTAAAGTGTGTGCTGAAGCAGGGTTGGTTAGGGATGAGGGAGCCTAGAGTGTGTGCTGAAGCAGAGTGGGTTAGGGATGAGGGAGCCTAGAGTGTGTGCTGAAGCAGGGTGGGTTATGGATCAGGAAGCCTAGAGTGTGTGCTGAAGCAGGGTGGGTTAGGGATGAGGGAGCCTAGAGTGTGTGCTGAAGCAGGGTTGGTTAGGGATGAGAGAGCCTAGAGTGTGTGCTGAGCAGAGTTGATAGTAATGAGGGAGCCTAGAGTGTGTGTTGAAGGAAAGTGGGTGAGGGATGAGGGAGCCTAGAGTGTGTGATGAAGCATGGTGGGTTAGGGATGAGGGTCCTAGAGTGTGTGTTGTAGCAGAGTGGGTTAGGGATGAGGGTTCTAGAGTGTGTGTTGAAGAAGAGTGGGTTAGAGATGAGGGTCCTAGAGTGTGTGCTGATCAGGGTTGGTTAGGGATGAGGGAGGGGGATGAAGAAGAGTGGGTTAGGGATAAGGGTCCTAGAGTGTGTGCTGATAAGGGTTGGTTAGGGATGAGGGAGCCTAGAGTGTGTGCTGAAGCAGGGTGGGTTAGGGATCAGGAAGCCTAGAGTGTGTGCTGAAGCAGGGTGGGTTAGGGATGAGGGAGCCTAGAGTGTGTGATGAAGCAGAGTGAGTTAGGGATGAGGGAGCCTACTGTGTGTGCTGAAGCAGAGTGGGTTAGGGATGAGGGAGCCTAGAGTGAGTGTTGAAGCAGAGTGGGCTAGGGATGAGGGAGCCTAGAGTGTGTGCTGAAGTAGGGTGGGTTAGGGATGAGGGAGCCTAGAGTGTGCGCTGAACCAGAGTTGGTTAGGGATGAGGGTCCCAGAGTGTGTGTTGAAGAAGAGTGGGTTAGGGATGAGGGAGCCTAGAGTGTGTGCTAAAGCAGGGTTGGTTAGGGATGAGTGAGGCAAGAGTGTGTGCTGAAGCAGGGTGGGTTAGGGATGAGGAAGCCTAGAGTGTGTGGTGAAGCAGGGTTAGTTAGGGATGAGGGAGCCTACAGTGTGTGCTGAAGCAGAGTGGGTTAGGGATGAGGGAGCCTAGAGTGTGTGCTGAAGCAGGGTGGGTTAGGGATGAGGAAGCCTAGAGTGTGTGGTGAAGCAGGGTTAGTTAGGGATGAGGGAGCCTCGAGTGTGTGCTGAAGCAGAGTGGGTTAGGGATGAGGGAGCCTAGAGTGTGTGGTGAAGCATAGTGGGTTAGGGAAGAGGGAGCCTAGAGTGTGTGCTGAAGCAGGGTGGGTTAGGGATGAGGGAGCCTAGAGTGTGTGCTGAAGCAGAGTTGGTTAGGGATGAGGGAGCCTAGAGTGTGTGCTGAAGCAGGGTGAGTTAGTAATGAGGGAGTCTAGAGTGTGTGCTGAAGAAGGGTGGGTTAGGGATGAGGGAGCCTAGAGTGTGTGCTGTAGCAGGGTTGGTTAGGGATGAGGGTGCCTCGAGTGTGTGTTGAAGCAGAGTGGGTTAAGGATGAGGGAGCCTACTGTGTGTGCTGAAGCAGAGTGGGTTAGTGATGAGGGAGCCTAGAGTGAGTGTTGAAGCAGAGTGGGCTAGGGATGAGGGAGCCTAGAGTGTGTGCTGAAGCAGGGTGGGTTAGGGATGAGGGACCCTAGAGTGTGTACTGAAGCAGAGTGGATTAGGGATGAGGGTCCCAGAGTGTGTGTTGAAGAAGAGTGGGTTAGGGATGAGGGAGCCTAGAGTGTGGGCTGAAGCAGGGTTGGTTAGGGATGAGGGAGCCTAGAGTGTGTGCTGAAGCAGGGTGGCTTAGGGATGAGGGAGCCTACAGTGTGTGCTGAAGCAGAGTGGGTTAGGGATGAGGGAGCCTAGAGTGTGTGCTGAAGCAGAGTGGGTTAGGGATGAGGGAGCCTAGAGTGTGTGCTGAAGCAGGGTGGGTTAGGGATGAAGAAGCCTAGAGTGTGTGGTGAAGCAGGGTTAGTTAGGGATGAGGGAGCCTAGGGTGTGTGCTGAAGCAGGGTGAGTTAGTAATGAGGGAGCCTAGAGTGTGTGCTGAAGCAGGGTGGGTTAGGGATGAGGGAGCCTAGAGTGTGTGCTGAAGCAGGGTTGGTTAGGGATGAGGGAGCCTAGAGTGTGTGTTGAAGCAGAGTGGGTTAGGGATGAGGGAGCCTACTGTGTGTGCTGAAGCAGAGTGGGTTAGGGATGCGGGAGCCTAGAGTGAGTGTTGAAGCAGAGTGGGCTAGGCATGAGGGAGCCTAGAGTGTGTGCTGATGAAGGGTGGGTTAGGGATGAGGGAGCCTAGAGTGTGTGCTAAAGCAGAGTGGGTTAGGGATGAGGGTCCCTGGGTGTGTGTTGAAGAAGAGTGGGTTAGGGATGAGGGAGCCTAGAGTGTGTGCTGAAGAAGGGTGGGTTAGGGATGAGGGAGCCTAGAGTGTGTGCTGAAGCATAGTGGGTTAGGTATGAGGGAGCCTAGAGTGTGTGCTGATGCAGGGTTGGTTGGGGATGAGAGAGCCTAGAATGTGTACTGGGCAGAGTTGGTTAGTAATGAGGGAGCCTAGAGTGTGTGTGGAAAGGAGAATGGGTTAGGGATGAGGGAACCTAGAGTGTGTGTTGAAGCAGAGTGGGTTTGGGATGAGGAAGCCTAGAGTGTGTGTTGAAGAAGAGTGGGTTAGGGATGAAGGTCCTAAAGTGTGTGCTGATCAGGGTTGGTTAGGGATGAGGGAGCCTAGAGTGTGTGCTGAAGCAGGGTTGGTTAGGGATTAGGGAGCCTAGAGTGTGTGCTGAAGCAGAGTGGGTTAGAGATGAGGGAGCCTAGAGTGTGTGCTGAAGCAGGGTTGGTTAGGGATGAGGGAGCCTAGCGTGTGTGCTGAAGCAGGGTGGGTTAGTAATGAGGGAGCCTAGAGTGTGTGCTGAAGCAGGGTGGGTTAGGGATGAGGGAGCCTAGAGTGTGTGCTGAAACAGGGTTGGTTAGGGATGAGGGAGCCTAGAGTGTGTGTTGAAGCAGAGTGGGTTAGGGAGCCTACTGTGTGTGCTGAAGCAGAGTGGGTTAGGGATGCGGGAGCCTAGAGTGAGTGTTGAAGCAGAGTGGGCTAGGGATGAGGGAGCCTAGAGTGTGTGCTGAAGCAGGGTGGGTTAGGGATGAGGGAGCCTAGAGTGTGTGCTAAAGCAGAGTGGGTTAGGGATGAGGGTCCCTGGGTGTGTGTTGAAGAATAGTGGGTTAGGGATGAGGGAGCCTAGAGTGTGTGCTGAAGCAGGGTTGGTTAGGGATGAGGGAGCCTAGAGTGTGTGCTGAAGCAGGGTGGGTTAGGGATGAGGGAGCCTAGAGTGTGTGCTGAAGCAGAGTGGGTTAGGGATGACGGAGCCTAGAGTGTGTGGTGATGCAGGGTTGGTTAGGGATGAGAGAGCCTAGAGTGTGTACTGGGCAGAGTTGGTTAGTAATGAGGGATCCTAGAGTGTTTGTGGAAAGGAGAATGGGTTAGGGATGAGGGAACCTAGAGTGTGTGTTGAAGCAGAGTGGAGAAGTGTGGCACAATGGTTAGAGCGGCAGACCCTGAAGCAGAGTTCTGGCTCAAGACCAGGGTTCAAGTCCCGCTTCGGCAGGTCTTGGGCTCACTTCCCTTGGACCAGATAATTCTCGCCTCGGTGCCTAATCTAACTAATGAGTCCCACTCTGCAACTCTGGGCAATAGCTTGCTTAATCTCCACACCGGCCCCAACAGCGCTTGGATGCCTGGCTTCACCCTGGGGGTGCCCAGGACTGGGCACCTCACAGGGAAAAGCCAGGAGGGGTTCCATAGCGGTATGAGTACAGCGCCTTGAGACCCTAACGGGTGAGTAGTGCGCTATACAAGTGCAAAGCTTACAGTTTACAGAGTGGGTTAGGGATGAGGGTCCTAGAGTGTGTGTTGAAGAAGAGTGGGTTAGGGATGAAGGTCCTAAAGTGTGTGCTGATCAGGGTTGGTTAGGGATGAGGGAGCCTAGAGTGTGTGCTGAAGCAGGGTTGGTTAGGGATTAGGGAGCCTAGAGTGTGTGCTGAAGCAGAGTGGGTTAGAGATGAGGGAGCCTAGAGTGTGTGCTGAAGCAGAGTGGGTTAGGGATGAGGAAGCCTAGAGTGTGTGATGAAGCAGGGTTAGTTAGGTATGAAGGAGCCTAAAGTGTGTGCTGAAGTAGAGTGGGTTAGGGATGAGGGAGCCTAGAGTGTGTGCTGAAGCACAGTGGGTTAGAGATGAGGAAGCCTAGAGTGTGTGCTGAAGCAGAGTGGGTTAGGGATGAGGGAGCCTAGAGTGTGTGTTGATGCAGGGTTGGTTAGGGATGAGGGAGCCTAGAGTGTGTATTGAAGAAGAGTGGGTTAGGGATGAGGGAGCCTAGAGTCTGTGTTGAAGCAGATTGAGTTAGGGATGAGGGAGCCTAGAGTGTGAGCTGAAGCAGGGTTGGTTAGGGATGAGGGAGCCTAGAGTGTGTGTTGCAGCAGGGTTGGTTAGGGATGAGGGAGCATACAGTGTGTGTTGAAGCAGAGTGGGTTAGGGATGAGGGTCCTAGAGTGTGTGTTGAAGAAGAGTGGGGTAGGGATGAGGGTCCTAGAGTGTGTGCTGAAGCAGAGCGGGTTAGGGATGGGGGAGCCTAGAGTGTGTGTTGAAGCAGAGTGGGTTAGGGATGAGGGAGCCTAGAGTGTGTGCTGATCAGGGTTGGTTAGTGATGAGGGAGCCTAGAGTGTGTGCTGAAGTAGAGTGGGTTAGGGATGAGGGAGCCTACAGTGTGTGCTGAAGCAGAGTGGGTTAGGGATGAGGGAGCCTAGAGTGTGTGTTGATGCAGGGTTGGTTAGGGATGAGGGAGCCTAGAGTGTGTGTTGAAGCAGGGTGAGTTAGGCATGAGGGAGCCTAGAGTGTGTGTTGATGCAGGGTTGGTTAGGGATGAGGGAGCCTAGAGTGTGTATTGAAGAAGAGTGGGTTAGGGATGAGGGAGCCTAGAGTCTGAGTTGAAGCAGATTGAGCTAGGGATGAGGGTCCCAGAGTGTGTGCTGATCAGGGTTGGTTAGGGATGAGGGAACCTGGAGTGTGTGCTGAAGCAGGGTTGGTTAGGGATGAGGGAGCATAGAGTGTGTGTTGCAGCAGGGTTGGTTAGGGATGAGGGAGCCTACAGTGTGTGTTGAAGCAGAGTGGGTTAGGGATGAGGGTCCTAGAGTGTGTGTTGAAGAAGAGTGGGGTAGGGATGAGGGTCCTAGAGTGTGTGCTGAAGCAGATCGGGTTAGGGATGAGGGAGCCTAGAGTGTGTGTTGAAGCAGAGTGGGTTAGGGATGAGGGAGCCTAGAGTGTGTGCTGATCAGTGTTGGTTAGGGATGAGGGAGCCTAGAGTGTGTGCTGAAGAAGAGTGGGTTAGGGATAAGGGAGCCTACAGTGTGTGCTGAAGCAGAGTGGGTTACGGATGAGGGAGCCTAGAGTGTGTGTTGATGCAGGGTTGTTTAGGGATGAGGGAGCTTAGAGTGTGTGTTGAAGAAGAGTGGGTTAGGGATGAGGGTCCTAGAGTGTGTGCTGAAGCAGAGTGGGTTAGGGATGAGGGAGCCTAGAGTGTGTGTTGAAGCAGAGTGGGTTAGGGATGAGGGAGCCTAGAGTGTGTGCTGAAGCAGGGTGGGTTAGGGATGAGGGAGCCTAGAGTGTGTGCTGAAGCAGGGTTGGTTGGGGATGAGGGAGCCTAGAGTGTGTGTTGAAGCGGAGCAGGTTAGGGATGAGGGAGCCTAGAGTGTGTGCTGAAGCAGAGTGGGTTAGGGATGAGGGAGCCTAGAGTGTGTGTTGAAGCAGAGTGGGTTAGGGATGAGGGAGCCTAGAGTGTGTGCTGAAGCAGGGTTGGTTAGGGATGAGGGAGCCTAGAGTGTGTGCTGAAGCAGGGTGGGTTAGGGATGATGGAGCCTACAGTGTGTGCTGAAGCAGAGTTGGTTAGGAATGAGGGAGCCTAGAGTGTGTGCTGAAGCAGGGTGGGTTAGGGATGAAGAAGCCTAGAGTGTGTGGTGAAGCAGGGTTAGTTAGGGATGAAGGAGCCTAAAGTGTGTGCTGAAGTAGAGTGGGTTAGGGATGAGGGAGCCTACAGTGTGTGCTGAAGCAGAGTGGGTTAGGGATGAGGGAGCCTAGAGTGTGTGTTGATGCAGGGTTGGTTAGGGATGAGGGAGCCTAGAGTGTGTATTGAAGAAGAGTGGGTTAGGGATGAGGGAGCCTAGAGTGTGTGTTGAAGCAGATTGAGTTAGGGATGAGGGTCCCAGAGTGTGTGCTGATCAGGGTTGGTTAAGGATGAGGGAGCCTAGAGTGTGTGCTGAAGCAGGGTTGTTTAGGGATGAGGGAGCCTAGAGTGTGTGTTGCAGCAGGGTTGGTTAGGGATGAAGGAGCCTACAGTGTGTGTTGAAGCAGAGTGGGTTAGGGATGAGGGTCCTAGAGTGTGTGTTGAAGAAGAGTGGGGTAGGGATGTGGGTCCTAGAGTGTGTGCTGAAGCAGAGCGGGTTAGCGAAGAGGGAGCCTAGAGTGTGTGTTGAAGCAGAGTGGGTTAGGGATGAGGGAGCCTAGAGTGTGTGTTGAAGCAGATTGAGTTAGGGATGAGGGTCCCAGAGTGTGTGCTGATCAGGGTTGGTTAAGGATGAGGGAGCCTAGAGTGTGTGCTGAAGCAGGGTTGGTTAGGGATGAGGGAGCCTAGAGTGTGTGTTGCAGCAGGGTTGGTTAGGGATGATGGAGCCTACAGTGTGTGTTGAAGCAGAGTGGGTTAGGGATGAGGGTCCTAGAGTGTGTGTTGAAGAAGAGTGGGGTAGGGATGAGGGTCCTAGAGTGTGTGCTGAAGCAGAGCGGGTTAGGGAAGAGGGAGCCTAGAGTGTGTGTTGAAGCAGAGTGGGTTAGGGATGAGGGAGCCTAGAGTGTGTGCTGAAGCAGGGTGGGTTAGGGATGAGGGACCCTAGAGTGTGTGCTGAAGCAGAGTGGTTTAGGGATGAGGGTACCAGAGTGTGTGTTGAAGAAGAGTGGGTTAGGGATGAGGGAGCCTAGAGTGTGTGCTGAAGCAGGGTTGGTTAGGGATGAGGGAGCCTAGAGTGTGTGCTGAAGCAGTGTGGGTTAGGGATGATGGAGCCTACAGTGTGTGCTGAAGCAGAGTGGGTTAGGAATGAGGGAGCCTAGAGTGTGTGCTGAAGCAGGGTGGGTTAGGGATGAAGAAGCCTAGAGTGTGTGGTGAAGCAGGGTTAGTTAGGGATGAGGGAGCCTAGAGTGTGTGCTGAAGCAGGGTGGGTTAGTAATGAGGGAGCCTAGAGTGTGTGCTGAAGCAGGGTGGGTTAGGGATGAGGGCGCCTAGAGTGTTTGCTGAAGCAGGGTTGGTTAGGGATGAGGGAGCCTAGAGTGTGTGTTGAAGCAGAGTGGGTTAGGGAGCCTACTGTGTGTGCTGAAGCAGAGTGGGTTAGGGATGCGGGAGCCTAGAGTGAGTGTTGAAGCAGAGTGGGTTAGGGATGAGGGAGCCTAGAGTGTGTGCTGAAGCAGGGTGGGTTAGGGATGAGGGAGCCTAGAGTGTGTGCTAAAGCAGAGTGGGTTAGGGATGAGGGTCCCTGGGTGTGTGTTGAAGAATAGTGGGTTAGGGATGAGGGAGCCTAGAGTGTGTGCTGAAGCAGGGTTGGTTAGGGATGAGGGAGCCTAGAGTGTGTGCTGAAGCAGGGTGGGTTAGGGATGAGGGAGCCTAGAGTGTGTGCTGAAGCAGAGTGGGTTAGGGATGACGGAGCCTAGAGTGTGTGGTGATGCAGGGTTGGTTAGGGATGAGAGAGCCTAGAGTGTGTACTGGGCAGAGTTGGTTAGTAATGAGGGATCCTAGAGTGTGTGTGGAAAGAAGAATGGGTTAGGGATGAGGGAACCTAGAGTGTGTGTTGAAGCAGAGTGGAGAAGTGTGGTACAATGGTTAGAGCGGCGGACCCTGAAGCAGAGTTCTGGCTCAAGACCAGGGTTCAAGTCCCGCTTCGGCAGGTCTTGTACTCAATTCCCTTGGACCAGATAATTCTCGCCTCAGTGCCTAATCTAACTAATGAGTCCCACTCTGCAACTCTGGGCAATAGCTTGCTTAATCTCCACACCGGCCCCAACAGCGCTTGGATGCCTGGCTTCACCCTGGGGGTGCCCAGGAGTGGGCACCTCACAGGGAAAAGCCAGGAGGGGTTCCATAGCGGTATGAGTACAGCGCCTTGAGACCCTAACGGGTGAGTAGTGCGCTATACAAGTGCAAAGCTTACAGTTTACAGAGTGGGTTAGGGATGAGGGTCCTAGAGTGTGTGTTGAAGAAGAGTGGGTTAGGGATGAAGGTCCTAAAGTGTGTGCTGATCAGGGTTGGTTAGCGATGAGGGAGCCTAGAGTGTGTGCTGAAGCAGGGTGGGTTAGGGATGAGGGAGCCTAGAGTGTGTGCTGCAGCTTAGTGGGTTAGGGATGAGGGAGCCTAGAGTGTGCTGATGCAGGGTTGGTTAGGAATGAGAGAGCCTAGAGTGTGTACTGGGCAGAGTTGGTTAGTAATGAGGGAGCCTAGAGTGTGTGTGGAAAGGAGAATGGGTTAGGGATGAGGGAACCTAGAGTGTGTGTTAAAGCAGAGTGGGTTAGGGATGAGGGTCCTAGAGTGTGTGTTGAAGAAGAGTGGGTTAGGGATGAAGGTCCTAAAGTGTGTGCTGATCAGGGTTGGTTAGGGATGAGGGAGCCTAGAGTGTGTGCTGAAGCAGGGTTGGTTAGGGATTAGGGAGCCTAGAGTGTGTGCTGAAGCAGAGTGGGTTAGAGATGAGGGAGCCTAGAGTGTGTGTTGAAGCAGAGTGGGTTAGGGATGAGGGAGCCTAGAGTGTGTGCTGATCAGGGTTGGTTAGGGATGAGGGAGCCTAGAGTGTGTGCTGAAGTAGAGTGGGTTAGGGATGAGGGAGCCTACAGTGTGTGCTGAAGCAGAGTGGGTTAGGGATGAGGTAGCCTAGAGTGTGTGTTGATGCAGGGTTGGTTAGGGATGAGGGAGCCTAGAGTGTGTGCTGAAGCAGAGTGGGTTAGGGATGAGGGAGCCTAGAGTGTGTGTTGAAGCAGAGTGGGTTAGGGATGAGGGAGCCTAGAGTGTGTGCTGAAGCAGGGTGGGTTAGGAATGAGGGAGCCTAGAGTGTGTGCTGAAGCAGGGTGGGTTAGGGATGAGGGAGCCTAGAGTGTGTGTTGATGCAGGGTTGGTTAGGGATGAGGGAGCCTAGAGTGTGTATTGAAGAAGAGTGGGTTAGGGATGAGGGAGCCTAGAGTCTGAGTTGAAGCAGATTGAGCTAGGGATGAGGGTCCCAGAGTGTGTGCTGATTAGGGTTGGTTAGGGATGAGGGAGCCTAGAGTGTGTGCTGAAGCAGGGTTGGTTAGGGATGAGGGAGCCTAGAGTGTGTGTTGCAGCAGGGTTGGTTAGGGATGATGGAGCCTACAGTGTGTGTTGAAGCAGAGCGGGTTAGGGATGAGGGTCCTAGAGTGTGTGTTGAAGAAGAGTGGGGTAGGGATGAGTGTCCTAGAGTGTGTGCTGAAGCAGATCGGGTTAGGGATGAGAGAGCCTAGAGTGTGTGTTGAAGCAGAGTGGGTTAGGGATGAGGGAGCCTAGAGTGTGTGCTGATCAGGGTTGGTTAGGGATGAGGGAGCCTAGAGTGTGTGCTGAAGTAGAGTGGGTTAGGGATAAGGGAGCCTACAGTGTGTGCTGAAGCAGAGTGGGTTACAGATGAGGGAGCCTAGAGTGTGTGTTGATGCAGGGTTGGTTAGGGATGAGGGAGCCTAGAGTGTGTGTTGAAGAAGAGTGGGTTAGGTATGAGGGTCCTAGAGTGTGTGCTGAAGCAGAGTGGGTTAGGGATGAGGGAGCCTAGAGTGTGTGTTGAAGCAGAGTGGGTTAGGGATGAGGGAGCCTAGAGTGTGTGCTGAAGCAGGGTGGGTTAGGGATGAGGGAGCCTAGAGTGTGTGTTGAAGAGGAGCGGGTTAGGGATGAGGGAGCCTAGAGTGTGTGCTGAAGCAGGGTTGGTTAGGGATAAGGGAGCCTAGAGTGTGTGTTGAAGCGGAGCGGGTTAGGGATGAGGGAGCCCAGAGTGTGTGCTGATCAGGGTTGGTTAGGGATGAGGGTCCTAGAGTGTATGCTGAAGAAGAGTGGGTTAGGGATGAGGGAGCCTAGAGTTTGTGCTGAAGCAGGGTTAGTTAGGGATGAGGGAGCCTAGAGTTTGTGCTGAAGCAGGGTGGGTTAGGGATGAGGAGCCTAGAGTGTGTGCTGAAGCAGAGTGGGTTATGGATGAGGGAGACTGGAGTGTGTGCTGAAGCAGGGTTGGTTAGTGATGAGGGAGCCTAGAGTGTGTGTTGAAGCAGAGTGGGTTAGGAGACGCAGAGTGGGCATGTCACACAGAGGAACTGAGCTGTGTCAAGACTCAAAGGCCCTGATTTATACTTTTTGACGCAATACTGCGCCTACGCTAACGGGGTGTGAAGATAAGTAGGTCCCAGGCATCACCCTAATGGTGTGAAGATGAGTCAGTCTCAGGTACTAACCTAAGAGATGTGTAGATAAAGTGGTCTCAGGCACTACCACATCAGGTGTTAAGATGAGTGGGTCTCAAGCACTACCCTAAGGGATGTGTCGATGAGTAGGTCTCAGGCACAACCCTAAGAGATCTGTAGATAAGGTGGTATCACGTACTACCCTAAGGGATGTGTCGATGAGTAGGTCTCAGGCACTACCCTAAGAGATCTGTAGATGAGGTGGTCTCAGGCACTACCCTAAGAGATGTGCAGATGAGGTGGTCTCAGGCACTACCCTAAGGTTTTGAGGATTAGTAGGTCTCAGGCACTACCCTACGAAATGTGTAGATAAGGTGGTCTCAGGCGCTACCACATCATGTGTTGGGATTAGTATGTATCAGGCACTACCCTAAGAGATGGGTAAATGAGGTGGTGTCAGGCACTACCCTAAGGGGTATGAAGATGAGTAGGTCTCAGGCACTACTCTAAGGGGTATGAAGATGAGTTGGTCTCAGGCACTAGCTTAAAAGATGTGTAGATGAGTAGTTCTTAGGCACTACCATAAGAGATGTGTAGATAACGTGGTCTCAGGCACTACCCTAAGAGATGCACAGATGAGTTGGTCTCAGGCACTACCACATCAGGTGATGACATTAGTATGTCTCAGGCACTACCCTAAGTGATTGGTAAATGAGATGGTGTCAGGCACTACCCTAAGGGGTATGAGATGAGTGGGTCTCAGGCACTACCTTAAAAGATGTGTAGATGAGTAGTTCTTAGGCACTACCATAAGAGATGTGTAGATAACGTGGTCTCAGGCACTACCACATCAGGTGTTAACACGAGTAGGTCTCAATCACTACCCTAAGGGATGTGTAGATGAGTACGTCTCAGGCACTTCCTTAAAATATGTGTAGATGAGTAGGTCTCAGGCACTACCCTAAGAGATGTGTAGATTAGGTGGTCTCAGGCACTATCACATCAGGTGTTAAGATGAGTAGGTTTCAGGCACTGCCCTAACAGATGTGTAAATGAGGTGGTGTCAGGCACTACCCTAAGGGATGTTAGGATGAGAAGGTCTCAGGCACTACCCCAAGGGATGTGTAGATGAGGTGGTCGTAGGCACTACCCTAAGGGTGTGAAGATGACTTGGTTTCAGGCACTACCCTAAGGGGTGTGAATATGAGTCGATCTCAGGCAGTACCTTAAAAGATGTGTAGATTAGTAGTTCTTATGCACCCTAAGAGATGTGTAGATAAGGTGCTCTCAAGCACTACCCTAAGAGATGTGCAGATGAGGTGGTCTCAGGCACCACCACAAGGGGTGTGATAATGAGTAGGCCTCAGGCACTACCCTAAAGGGTGTGAAGTTGAGTAGGTCTCAGGCACTACCACAAAGGGTGTGATGATGAGTAGGTCTCAGGCACTACCCCAAGGGATGTGTAGATAAGGTGGTCTCAGGCACTACCCTAAGGGGTGTTAAGATGAGTAGGTCGCAGGAACTACCCCAAGGGATGTGTAGATAAGGTGATGTCAGGCACTACCACATCAGGTGTTAAGATGAGTAGGTCTCAGGCACTACCCCAAGGGATGTGTAGATAAGGTGGTCTCAGGCACTACCCTAAGGTTGTGTTAAGATGAGTAGGTCTCAGGAACTACCCTAAGAGATGTGTAGATAAGGTGGTCCCAGGCACTACCACATCAGGTGTTAAGATGAGTAGGTCTCAGGAACTACCCTAAGAGATGTGTAGATAAGGTGGTCCCAGGCACTACCACATCAGGTGTTAAGATGAGTAGGTCTCAGTACCTACCACAAGAGGTAAACATGTGTGTAGGTCTCAGGCCCTTCCCCGAGGGCTGTCAACATGAGTAGGCCTCAGTCCTTACTCTGAGGGGTGTGAAGATGAATATGTCTCAGGCACTATCCCTTGGGGTGTGATGACGAGTAGGGCTCAGGACATGCCGCAAGAGATATGAATCTCTGTAGGTCTAAGACTCCTCCCCTTTTGTGAAAGGTGACAAAGCATTTTTTTAGAGTAGGCTGTGGCCCCATGGACTACTTCCTAGTCTTAAAAAATTTATTATTTATTTTAAGCACCACCTGTTTTTCCTTATGGGAAAGAGGCTGAGTTTATTTATTAACAAAAAGAGAGTTTTGTTTGAAAGCAGTGACAGACATTGTGGTCTGCTGACTTCAACCGGCCACCATCAGGTGATATGTGTGGTCACAACCTTCGACCTACCTTATTAATATTCAATGAGGTATGACGCACTGGGACCCAGTCCTTCTAATTTGATGATTATGACGTAGAGTTCTCTAAGAAGCAACTATTTCTCCAACATTCTTTAGTTTGTATTTGGAGGCTCTGGGCTGCCACCTGTCAGACACAGGAGTTAAGATTCACACATCTCAGTATGAACACATTGCCAATGCATGACCTTCTCAGGGTCCAGACTTCTTTTAAAAACTGCAAAACTGGTTCCTAATGCAAAGCTGGTTCCTGATGTTGGATCAACATAATACTGAATTCCTCTCCTCCTGAGGTTACGCAGCTCCACTAAGGTGCAAGAGGTACACCTGAAGTAATGCAGCTCAGAGGCAAACTGGAGGTTATGCAGCTCGCACTAAGGTGCAAGAGGCACACCTGAGGTCACGCAGCTTAGAGGCACACCTGAGGTTACGCAGCTCCGCTAAGGTGTATGAGGCACACCTGAGTTTGTGCAGCTCGCATTAAGGTGCAAGAGGCACACCTGAGGTTATGCAGCTCGCACTAAGGTGCAAGAGGTACACCTGAAGTAATGCAGCTCAGAGGTACACCTGACGTTATGCAGCTCGCACTAAGGTGCAAGAGACACACCTGAGGTTACGCAGCTTAGAGGCACACCTGAGGTTACGCAGCTCCGCTAAGGTGTATGAGGCACACCTGAGGTTATGCAGCTCCACTAAGGTGCATGAGGCACACCTGAGGTTATGCAGCTCCACTAAGGTGCAAAAGGTACACCTGAAGTAATGCAGCTCAGAGGCACACCTGACGTTATGCAGCTCGCACTAAGGTGCAAGAGACACACCTGAGGTTACGCAGCTTAGAGGCACACCTGAGGTTACGCAGCTTAGAGACACACCTGAGGTTACGGAGCTTAGAGGCACACCTGACGTTATGCAGCTCTCACTTAGGTGCAAGAGGCACACCTGAGGTTACGCAGCTTAGAGGCACACCTGAGGTCACGCAGCTTAGAGGCACAGTTGAGGTTACCCAGCTCCGCTAAGGTGCATGAGGCACACCTGAGTCTGTGCAGCTCGCACTAAGGTGCAAGAGGCACACCTGAGGTTATGCAGCTCACACTAAGGTGCAAGAGACACATCTGAGGTTACGCATCTCAAAGGCACACCTGACGTTACGCAGCTCGCACTAAGGTGCAAGAGACACACCTGAGGTTACGCAGCTTAGAGGCACACCTGAGGTTACGCAGCTCCACTAAGGTGCATGAGGCACACCTCAGGTTATGCAGCTCGCACTAAGGTGCAAGAGGCACACCTGAGGCTACGCAGCTTAGAGGCACACCTGAGGTTAAGCAGCTCCACTAAGGTGTATGAGGCACACCTGAGTCTGTGCAACTCGCATTAAGGTGCAAGAGGCACACCTGAGGTTACGCAGCTCTGCTAAGGTGTATGAGGCACACCTGAGTCTGTGCAGCTCACATTAAGGTGCAAGAGACACATCTGGGGTTACGCAGCTCAGAGGCATACCTGAGGTTACGCAGCTCCACTAAGGTGCATAGGACACACCTGAGGTTATGCAGCTCGCATTAAGGTGCAAGAGGCACACCTGAGGTTATGCAGCTCGCACTAATGTGCAAGAGGCACACTTGAGGTTATACAGCTCCCAGTAAGGTGAATGAAGCACACCTGAGGTTATGCAGCTCACACTAAGGTGCATGGGATACACCTGCGCTTATGCAGCTTACACTAGGGTGAATGACCCAGAGCTAAGGTTATGCAGCTTACATTAATGCGCAAGAGGCACTCCTGAGGTTATGCAGCTTGCACTAAGGTGCATAGGATACACCTGGGGTTATGCAGGTCGCACTAAGGTGCATGAGATACACCTGATGTTATGCAGCTCATACTGAGGTGAATAAGGCACACCTGAGGTTGTGCAGCTTGCACTAAGCTTTATGAGGCACACTTAATGTTATGCAGCTCGCACTAAGCTGCACAAGGCACACCTGAGGTTATGCAGCTTGCACTAAGGTGCAAGATGCACACCTGAGGTTATGCAGCTTGCACTAAGCTGCACAAGGCACACCTGAGGTTATGCAGCTCGCATTAAGGTGCAAGAGGCACACCTGAGGTTCTGCAGCTCGCACTAATGTGCAAGAGGCACACTTGAGGTTATACAGCTCCCAGTAAGGTGAATGAAGCACACCTGAGGTTATGCAGCTCACACTAAGGTGCATGAGATACACCTGCGCTTATGCAGCTTACACTAGGGTTAATGACCCAGAGCTGAGGTTATGCAGCTTACATTAATGCGCAAGAGGCACTCCTGAGGTTATGCAGCTTGCACTAAGGTGCATAGGATACACCTGGGGTTATGCAGCTCGCACTAAGGTGCATGAGATACACCTGATGTTATGCAGCTCATACTGAGGTGAATAAGGCACACCTGAGGTTATGCAGCTTGCACTAAGCTTCATGAGGCACACCTAATGTTATGCAGCTCGCACTAAGCTGCACAAGGCACACCTGAGGTTATGCAGCTTGCACTAAGGTGCAAGATACACACCTGAGGTTATGCAGCTTGCACTAAGCTGCACAAGGCACACCTGAGGTTATGCAGCTTGCACTAAGGTGCAAGATGCACAACTGAGGTTATGCAGCTTGCACTAAGCTGCACAAGGCACACCTGAGGTTATGCAGCTCGCATTAAGGTGCAAGAGGCACACCTGAGGTTCTGCAGCTCAGAGATACACCTGCGCTTATGCAGCTTACACTAGGGTTAATGACCCAGAGCTGAGGTTATGCAGCTTACATTAATGCGCAAGAGGCACTCCTGAGGTTATGCAGCTTGCACTAAGGTGCATAGGATACACCTGGGGTTATGCAGCTCTCATTAAGGTGCATGAGATACACCTGATGTTATGCAGCTCATACTGAGGTGAATAAGGCACACCTGAGGTTATGCAGCTTGCACTAAGCTTCATGAGGCACACCTAATGTTATGCAGCTCGCACTAAGCTGCACAAGGCACACCTGAGGTTATGCAGCTTGCACTAAGCTGCACAAGGCACACCTGAGGTTATGCAGCTTGCAGTAAGGTGCAAGAGGCACACCTGAGGTTATGTAGCTCTAGCAGGGTGCACTAGATACACCTGCGATTATGCAGCTCACAATAGGGTGAATAAGGCACACCTTTATTTACACATCACTGACCCTGCAAATTTAACAAGTACCCTAATCAGAACCTACGAAGAGCCAGTGACACACAAGCTCACCACTGTCCAACAGGCCCTCTCTCCTGAAGTATAATGCAACGTGATGCCCTTGTTATACAGCAAAATGCTATTTTCCCTTCACATTGGAGTTGTCAGTGCACTGTGGGATGGTCCACCCCCTCTTGGGTATGTCAGGGCCTCTGTCTGGCCTCTCATTTATCTCTGATCCATGTGCTACTGGCCATACACCAGGATACTAAGGATCTGATATAAGGAAAGTGGAGCTGCACCCAGTGCAGAATCGATTCCTTTGTGGACCTTAGCGCCCTCTACTGCCGCCATGTGTGTGCTGCATTTAAAATACGGCGTACTATGGCGCAGGGTAGGGGGCAATAGCATCATTATTTTTTACTTTAACATTTTGGTGCTACTCCTGCAGAGTACATAGGGGCCTATTGTATTCAATGGCAGGCCCCCTTTTCATGCCTGCTCTGAGCAGGCGTTTAAAGTGCCGAAAAAAAAGAAGATTTTCTTGCACCATTTTTTCAGCCCCCTTTACAGGGTAACGCCTCTTTGCATACATTATGCCTGGCGCAGGCATAATGTAGTGCAAAGGGTACAAAGTGGCGCAATGCATGCATTGCGGCACTTTGTAAATATGGTGCAGCGTTTTTGGCCTTCTATCCTACATTAGTGTCAATAAAATGACGCTTGTCTGGTGTTAAAATGGCGGTCGCGGCTTTTTAATCAGCCCCTAAATGTCATCACAGGACCACATCCGTGTTATATCTCCCTAATGCCGTGTCCCCTCAGCCCCATCACAAGTTCACCTCTGCAGCAGCTCTTGGCTGCTGTCCTTCCGGTGATGCTGGTCCCTGGTCCTCTTCACTCACCTCCCTGTACCATTCTCATCTCTTATGAAACATCTTCCTGTGGCTTCAGAGGCTCTGCTCTCCGGCTCCTTCTGACCAGTTCTTTATTACTTTCTTGCTATGCCTTCGCCTCGGTAGCTCAATCCACCAGCACTTGTTATTGCTGTTCTTGTTATCACTGCGCTCTGCACAAATATTTCATTTCATACTTACGTGTTACTTAGTTTAATTGGATCCGACGGAGATGTCTACCTGGCTGAATTTACAACAAAAGTTCTTCTTTCGAATCATCTGCGGGTGTACTTCTTCCTCTAAGTCCAACCTCAGAAGAGACTCCATGTAATAAGCCAGGTTAGTATTTAGTTTCAACCTTTAAATGTCCTCACATACCCCTGCAGCTGAGAGCTCAGGTTCTGAAAATACCACCCTTGACCCCCGTGGGCAACTCATCATGTCCTCCGTTCACAGGGTTTACCGCAAGAATCATAATATGGAGGTGTCACTATGTCTCACTCAAGGTTTACCGCAAGAATCATAATATGGAGGTGTCACTATGTCTCCCTCGGGGTTTACCGCAAGAATCATAACATGAAGGTGTCACTATGTCTCACTCAAGGTTTACCACAAGAATCATAACATGGAGGTGTCTCTCTGTCTCCCTCAGGGTTTACCACAAGAATCATAACATGGACGTGTCACTATGTCTCACTCAAGGTTTACCACAATAATCATAACATGGAGGTGTCTCTCTGTCTCCCTCAGGGTTTACCGCAAGAATCATAACATGAAGGCGTCACAATGTCTCACTCAAGGTTTACCACAAGAATAATAACATAAGGGTGTCGCTGTGTCTCTCTCCGGCTTTACCACAATAATCATAACATGAAGTTATTTCTGTGTCTCCCTCAGGGTTTATCACAATAATCATAACATGGCGGCGTCTCTGTGTCTCCCTCAGGGTTTAACACAGTAGTCAAAGCATGTTGATGTTGCTATGTCTCCCTCAGAGTTTAGTACAGTAATCATAACATGGCGGTGTTGCTATGTCTCGCTCAGGGTTACCACAGTAATCATAACATGGCGGTGTTGCTATGTCTCGCTCAGGGTTACCACAGTAATCATAACATGGCAGTGTTGCTATGTCTCGCTCAGGGTTTACCACAGTAATCATAGCATGGTGATGTTGCTATGTCTCACTCAGGGTTTACTACAGTAATCATAACATGGCGGTGTTGCTATGTCTCGCTCAGGGTTACCACAGTAATCATAGCATGGTGATGTTGCTATGTCTCACTCAGGGTTTACCACAATAATCATAACATGGCGGTGTTGCTATGTCTCGCTCAGGGTTTACCACAGTAATCATAGCATGGTGATGTTGCTATGTCTCACTCAGGGTTTACTACAGTAATCATAACATGGCGGTGTTGCTATGTCTTGCTCAGGGTTACCACAGTAATCATAACATGGCGGTGTTGCTATGTCTCGCTCAGGGTTACCACAGTAATCATAACATGGCAGTGTTGCTATGTCTCGCTCAGGGTTACCACAGTAATCATAGCATGGTGATGTTGCTATGTCTCACTCAGGGTTTACTACAGTAATCATAATATGGCGGTGTTGCTATGTCTTGCTCAGGGTTACCACAGTAATCATAACATGGCAGTGTTGCTATGTCTCGCTCAGGGTTTACCACAGTAATCATAGCATGGTGATGTTGCTATGTCTCACTCAGGGTTTACTACAGTAATCATAACATGGCGGTGTTGCTATGTCTCGCTCAGGGTTACCACAGTAATCATAGCATGGTGATGTTGCTATGTCTCACTCAGGGTTTACTACAGTAATCATAATATGGCGGTGTTGCTATGTCTTGCTCAGGGTTACCACAGTAATCATAACATGGCAGTGTTGCTATGTCTCGCTCAGGGTTTACCACAGTAATCATAGCATGGTGATGTTGCTATGTCTCACTCAGGGTTTACTACAGTAATCATAACATGGCAGTGTTGCTATGTCTCGCTCAGGGTTTACCACAGTAATCATAGCATGGTGATGTTGCTATGTCTCACTCAGGGTTTACCACAATAATCATAACATGGCAGTGTTGCTATGTCTCACTCAGGGTTTACCACAGTAATCATAACATGGCAGTGTTGCTATGTGTCGCTCAGGGTTACCACAGTAATCATAACATGGCGGTGTTGCTATGTCTCGCTCAGGGTTACCACAGTAATCATAACATGGCAGTGTTGCTATGTGTCGCTCAGGGTTACCACAGTAATCATAACATGGCGGTGTTGCTATGTCTCGCTCAGGGTTACCACAGTAATCATAACATGGCAGTGTTGCTATGTCTCGCTCAGGGTTTACCACAGTAATCATAGCATGGTGATGTTGCTATGTCTCACTCAGGGTTTACCACAATAATCATAACATGGCGGTGTTGCTCCACATTCCTCAGAAATGTTCTTTGAATATAAATCATCCTTTGTGCTGGACCCACAGTCCTCTCTGTGTCTCATGTACAGAGAATACTCGAGATTCATCTCAGAACGACCACCCTAATTCTTTGTTCATTTAGTGGTTATTTTTATTCTTTTAATCTTATTTGGGCAAGGCCTAGGCTTACAAAATAAAAATAAAATTTATCAGGACGTGAGTACAATCTTCGATTCACAATCACGCCAACACTTCTACCATCCAAAGTAATGATGCTTGGGCAACGCACAATAAACATGTTATCAATATACATAGAGTGATTGATTATTCATGAAATTGACTCTGGATATTAGAGGGCTGAAGGGAAGAAAGGGTGATGCAGGATGAGATGAGAGAAACAGGAGAACGATTAGTTCTCTGAAAATATGTCCATATTGTCACAATGAGCCATCACTTACAGTTTACTTTTCATCAGTATTAAGATTTTTGTTCATAAATATCATCGTCACATAGTTGTGTTTATTTTGTAGTCTGTCATCTCATACAGATAATTCTATGATATGGGTAGATCATTGCATGAAGGAAAGGTAGGTGGTTCTATTGTTCAACCAATGTGAAAGGTGAAGACATTAAAGCTAGCCTCTATACCACAAGTGGGAGATGTTTCCCCCATAACAGTTTGCAGATCAGCATACCTGAAGTGGGGCATCCTCAATTAAGCAAGACTAGACTTCTATAGGAGGGCAAATAGAATCCCTTGTGTTGTTAAAGGTCGTGATCCAGTAGTATGTCCATAAAGTCACCTCTTGTGACCTACTGTGAGCTTCATTTCTAATAGTTATTACTAAACCACCCTTTTCTGTAGAGGAGACTCACTGACATCCTTTTTCTCTAAATGCACAGCTCAGCTACTTCCAGATATATTGTAGACCAACCTCTCCCATGTGAAGGCCAGGCCTCTACTTTTGAGACATCTTGTAACATGATCAGCGCTTCTGTCACCCAGAAATCATCACTGCCTGATCTCCTCATAGGACCCCGCATTCAGGAGCAGAACTGAGTTAAAGTTGTGCATGGCCAAAGGGTGTGCAAGATGTCACTTTCTGCCTGTTCACACGCGCCATCAGCTTGAGTTCAGGCTTAAACTAGACTGCTGTTGCTTTGCAGTGATCAGTGACACTCGTTAAGTGTTTTAAAGAAGTGAGCTTCAAGACTGCCTCTCAAACTCCTTTGACAAGTTATAGGATGGAGCAGTGCCTAAAGCGGCTTGTTTCTGAGCCCTAGAGCTGCTGAAACTTCACTTTGTATGACGCTGCAGCGGAGCAAGCCTCACAACCATATCCATGAGGCCATGCAAGTCACTTTGCGTGGCTTTTCATGGCCCCGTAGATGTGGAGTAAGGCAACACAGGGCAAGTGCTGCACTGCCTTCCCCTTTGCCAAGGAGGTGTTCTATGGGCGTAGCAGTGGGTTTTCCTACGCAGCACCCATGGACTTTGACACTGTCCCAGATTTACTTAATCATGTAAACCTGGGGCAGCACCAAAACCTCACGCCTCCCCAAAGCAAATGTAACAAGAAGATATATTTTTATTTCTCTTCGTTTTTTCCTCTTTCGTTGTGTGCTGCATTCTGCAGCACATATAGAAAGAGGGAAATGCCTCTCAGGATTGTTTTTTGTGCAGGAAGGTTCCCCTTCCTGCAGAATAACTATCCTGCCTGTAATGCAGGCTTGCATCATGGTGGAAGAGTGCTTGCATTGTTGCTAGACTGACAATTGTGGTCCGGGCAGGAATGCACCATATTTCATAAATACCGTATATTCCTGCCCTTTCATATAATTCCACATAAATATGGGCCAAAGTATCTTAAAAAAGGTGAGATTCAAGCCCTTTCTCATGGCATAGCAGGATTTTAAACTAGGCCCCACCTATAAACTCTAGTGAAAGTGAACTCTGTCAACTCAGCCTGAGAGATTCTGCTTTGGGGTTTGGAAAAAGAGGGTTAATATTGTAAGAGTTCTATGCAGACCTCAGACAACCCACTGTAGTGTCCCTATGTGCTCAAGTGTTGCCAAAATGGAGAGAACCCCGCAAACATCATCTCAAAATGAGGCTTCTAGAGAGCCTGTTGACAATGATTGTTAGTACCACAGGACTGTGCAAAAGTATCTCTTATTTTCTCTCCACACTTAAAGCTCAGTGTTAGTTGGTTCTTCTGCTGAGCTGGAGACCCTCTACCCTGTATCCCGCTTCATTGTCTACAGTCTGTCGGGATGGGAGGGCTGCCACTGACTATTTTTAATGTTCTGGATTTTCAGTACAACAGGGTTGATTCCTCCATTTCTTTCCACATTGAGAGCTCTTCACGAGAGGAACACTCAACCTTGTTTTGACTCCTGTCGTTTCTAATATGAAACTTTAAGCTCAAATTTACTAGCAGTTCACACAACGCAGCAAGGCAAGTTGTTGTGCTGCGTTGTGTGAAGGGGAGAGACCTGAACTGCACCATGTTTACAACGGTGTGGTTCTGAGTTGCAATGTCTGTGCACTAGTGCACTTGTGGCTGCCCAGTGCAACTCTAGCACCCTTGTGCCATGGTGCAAGGTTACCTGCATTGTAGGCAGGAGTATTTTTGCACAGTAAGGCACACCTTCCTGCACAAAACATCCTCGGAGGCACATTCCTCTTTCTATTTCTGTGCTGCAGAATGCAGCACACATACAAAGAGGAAGTAACATGAACAGATATAGATACTTCTCATTAAGCCAGGGTCAGGGAGGAGCACCAGTTGTCACAAACCCTAGTTTACTCACTTTGGTAAATCTGGGTTTGTGTCAAAACTCTTGGGTGGATTTACAGGAATATCCATGCTCCACCCATTTTGCACCTCCCAGACTCAGGGTAATGCAAGCAGAACAAAACAATGCCTTGCAATACTTTTCAGGTTACAAGTGATGCAAGAGCACACAAATATTGAATTTGTACGGCTTTGCAAATGTTACTTAAGCACTTGCTTCCCTTGTGTTGACTTGTGTGAGCAAGCAAAATGCAAGGCTTAGTAAATCTTTGCCTTACTCTCTCCCACGCCTCATCCGCTCTCATTCATCGAAATTGAATATGTATTCGGATGAGAACTGGAAGCTTCCTGCATTGGGTGTTTTCAACCACTCTTATTATATGCCTTTGTAATGTGTTTGGCACAGCGTGTGTTCTGTTTGTGGGCATACAGAAGGGATGATAATTTGAGTCCCAAAGCACAGTCACTGTCTTGGCATCTATGTGCCCCTTGTACAGGAAATGACACCAAATCAGGCAGAAAGTTAGAAGTTTACTCAGGAAGCATGCTTTTCGTTGTTTAGTGTAAATCTGTTCACCTGTTTTTGAGAAATTCACCTGGAAATAGATAGTAAGGAAGGGGATAACATTTCGGTGATATCTGGATGGGTGGTGGTCGTGTGGGACCCAGAGTGACCCTCCTATGAGGGACAGTATTACTCCCACAGGACCCATGTTCTGGGACTGCGCAGATATCACTGTTGGGAGCTTGTACCACCCCTGTTCAGTGGCGGTGACTCTTGGGTGGTTGTCGTGTGGGATCCAGAGTGACCCTCCTATGAGGGACAGTATTACTCCCACAGGACCCATGTTCTGGGACTGCGCAGATATCACTGTTGGGAGCTTGTACCACCCCTGTTCAGTGGCCGTGACTCTTGGGTGGTTGTCGTGTGGGACCCAGAGTTACCCTCCTATGAGGGACGGTATTACTCCCACAGTAGCCATGTTCTGGAACTGTGCAGATTTCACTATTGGAAGCTTGAACCACTCCTGTTCAGTGGCCGTGACTCTTGGGTGGTTGTCGTGTGGGACCCAGAGTGACCCTCCTATGAGGGACGGTATTACTCCCACAGGACCCATGTTCTGGGACTGCGCAGATTTCACTATTGGAAGCTTGTACCACCCCTGTTCAGTGGCCGTGACTCTTGGGTGGTTGTCGTGTGGGATCCAGAGTTACCCTCCTATGAGGGACGGTATTACTCCCACAGTAGCCATGTTCTGGAACTGTGCAGATTTCACTATTGGAAGCTTGTACCACCCCTGTTCAGTGGCCGTGACTCTTGGGTGTTTGTCGTGTGGGACCCAGAGTTACCCTCCTATGAGGGACAGTATTACCCCCACAGGACCCATGTTCTGGGACTGCGCAGATTTCCCTGTTGGGAGCTTGTACCACCCCTGTTCAGTGGCCGTGACTCTTGGGTGGTTGTCGTGTGGGACCCAGAGTGACCCTCCTATGAGGGACGGTATTACTCCCACAGTAGCCATGTTCTGGAACTGTGCAGATTTCACTATTGGAAGCATGTACCACCCCTGTTCAGTGGCCGTGACTCTTGGGTGGTTGTCGTGTGGGACCCAGAGTTACCCTCCTATGAGGGACAGTATTACTCCCACAGTAGCCATGTTCTGGGACTGCGCAGATATCACTGTTGGGAGCTTGTACCACCCCTGTTCAGTGGCCGTGACTCTTGGGTGGTGGTCGTGTGGGATCCAGAGTGACCCTCCTATGAGGGACGGTATTACTCCCACAGGACCCATGTTCTGGGACTGCGCAGATATCACTGTTGGGAGCTTGTACCACCCCTGTTCAGTGGCCGTGACTCTTGGGTGGTTGTCGTGTGGGACCCAGAGTTACCCTCCTATGAGGGACGGTATTACTCCCACAGGACCCATGTTCTGGGACTGCGCAGATATCACTGTTGGGAGCTTGTACCACCCCTGTTCAGTGGCGGTGACTCTTGGGTGGTTGTCGTGTGGGACCCAGAGTTACCCTCCTATGAGGGACGGTATTACTCCCACAGGACCCATGTTCTGGGACTGCGCAGATATCACTGTTGGGAGCTTGTACCACCCCTGTTCAGTGGCGGTGACTCTTGGGTGGTTGTCGTGTGGGACCCAGAGTGACCCTCCTATGAGGGACGGTATTACTCCCACAGTAGCCATGTTCTGGAACTGCGCAGATTTCACTATTGGAAGCTTGTACCACCCCTGTTCAGTGGCCGTGACTCTTGGGTGGTTGTCGTGTGGGACCCAGAGTTACCCTCCTATGAGGGACAGTATTACTCCCACAGGACCCATGTTCTGGGACTGCGCAGATTTCACTGTTGGGAGCTTGTACCACCCCTGTTCAGTGGCCGTGACTCTTGGGTGGTTGTCGTGTGGGACCCAGAGTGACCCTCCCATGAGGGACGGTATTACTCCCACAGTAGCCATGTTCTGGAACTGTGCAGATTTCACTATTGGAAGCTTGTACCACCCCTGTTCAGTGGCCGTGACTCTTGGGTGGTTGTCGTGTGGGACCCAGAGTGACCCTCCTATGAGGGACACTATTACTCACACAGGAGCCATGTTCTGGAACTGTGCAGATTTCACTGCTGGAAGCTCGTACTGCCCCCCGTTCAAAGGCGGTGACTCTTGGGTGGTGGTTCTGTGGGACAAAAAGTGACCCTCCTATGAGGGACGGTATTACTCCCACAGGAGCCATGTTCTGGAACTGATCAGATTTCACTGCTGGAAGTTTGTACCGCCCTCCGTTCCATGGCGGTGACTCTTGGGTGGTGGTACCGGGGGAATAATATAGTGCAGTGAAAAAAATATACAGTTGTGGGGTCTGTGAGGAATTAGATTTTAGGGGTGTTGGATAGCAGGCCTAACCAGAAGCAGTGGGAACCCAGAGTCCGTTGACATCCCATGATTGCTTGGGTGCAGGCCCCGGCTGGATATCAGGCCCTGCAATCGGCCCCATGACAACACATGGTCAAAGGCCATGTGCTATTGGGGTCGGCGTTCCTTCAGTGCTTGGCCCGGGGTCAAGCCCACCCCACTCACAGCCTTCAGTGACATAACTGATAACATTAGCGATGCCTTTTAATATATCATGACTGATGTAATATGTAAGGCCATAAGCAGTGCATGATGGGGATACAAGTTATATTTAGCTCCATGAATTACAACTAGTGAATTCCAATTTTTTTTATTTTAAAACTTAAGCATTTGTGTTATTTAACTATCAACTAACTATATTATTACTTTAACCTTTGTTCTTTCAGTGAATCTCTAAGTTTTTTTTTTAATGTAAGCTAAAATCTTATTACAACACCTAACTATAGCATCACTTTAACCATTTTTGTTTCAGTGAATTTCAGTTTTTTTTAACATATTCATAAAGTTCCCCTACTGAGCGCATCCTTTGGCCACTGGCCAGGCCATACTCATAACCTACCGTTGTACACAGCCTTTATCCCTGCCGCTAATCACCCACAGGAGGTCAAAAAGTTGTGCATGGTTGAAGGCCATCCATGCAGAGGGCTGGCTCCGGGCCTGCCCTATGGCTTGGCCTTGTAGCAAAAACTCCACTGGAGGCCAACTCATTGTCACACATGACTTTCAACCTTGAATGGCTTGGAGTTGGCTGTGGGACCTGGCCTGTGACTAGGCTATGCACCTAACACCCCCACCCCCTTTGGCAAGCCAACCCCCATCATACATGGCCATTGACTGTGCAAAGTGTGGGGCAGGACGCAGGATCTGTCCTGCAGCCAACCCCCTACAGAGGAGGCTAAACTCCATCGCACATGGCCTTTGGCCATGCTCAGCATGGGGTTGGCTGCAGAGCTTTGCCTCTTACCAGCATCTGTGCCCAAATCTCCTTGGGCACCCAAACACCCATGGACCCCAGCCCACAAATATATTTACTATTTGTTTACATTTTTCCTGGAACTGCAAAATTCCTGCAGTTTCACTGCACATGCTTCACCTCTATGGTATTGCAGGGACACCTTCCTGCACAAAAACAATCCTCAAAGGCATTTTCCTTTTTCTCCTCACTACGCCTTGCTCTGGGAGGAGTATAATTTTGGTGCATTCCCAGGTTTAAAACTCTTTGTAACTCAGGGAATGGAGCACAGTTTATTGGCGGATGCCGCCCTGCTGCTAGGTAACATAAGGTAGTGAAGCGTGCTGCCTTCTGTTACCTTGGATTTACCAAACCACTCAGGGTCATGCAAGGTGGCTTTGCAAGGCTTCGTAAATTCCACTTAAGCGCTTGCGTTGCGTCGCACTGCGTGATGCAATATCAACGCAATCCCTTTGTAAATCTGGTCCCAAGTGTTCCCCATCTTACTCCAAGAAAGCAGAAAGTAAACAAGTAATAAAAGATAAAACAGCCTGGTTTCTCGGGAGGTAAATGACACATACAGCAGGTCACTGTCTATACCTTGGGATTGTGTCTAGATGAAGCTCGGGGGAGGGGCACAGGGGGCTGCACAGACTCATGCTCTGCCTCAGGCCCACGAGTATCTCAAACACAGGCTAAGCACCAGGCACGTGTGAAAATCAGGCAATTTGCTTTTGCACAGTTATGCAAAATTTTGGAAAACATACGGAATTATACATAATTATGAGAAATGCAAATTCACCAACAAGCACATACTTTAGCGCAAAATGCATTCTCATGCAAGAACGCATTTCGCTCTAAAAAAAGTTGTGAATAACAATTGCTGCAAAAGCCTGCCAGGCTCTAGTTGTTGCCTTTGTTCCCGCGCTCCTTTGCTCTAAATTTGCTGTTAGCAGCATAATAATTATGTGATGTGGAATAATGACATTATTTGGGAAAATTCACATAACAAGCATAACCTGAAATCCCCAAAAGTGTGTGAATTTTGTGATTGAAATTTTGCCCTGGCTACGAAGCCGCCTCCTCGCGAGTCCAGGGTCTCTGGGTGCATTGGCTGTCTTAGTTAGCGTGATAATGACGTGATTGCTGCAAGGCCCGCCCCTCCTCTTCCTGGGCACACATCAAGAGGTGCACGTGGCCTGCTGAGATGAAGGGTGTTTGATTATGAACCTTGAATGGACTGAGTGAGGCGCACTCCGCACCTTAACCCCTTCGCTGCCAGGCCTTTTTTTGGCTCTTTGGGGCAGTTTGCGCTTAAGCCCTCATAACTTTTTGTTCACATAAGCTACCCACGCCACATTTGCGTCCTTTTTTTCCAACATCCAAGGGATTCTAAAGGAGACCAAGAAATTAGCCAAAATTCAGTGAAAAGTTTGTTTTTTTTCAAACAAATTAGAAAAAGGGGCTGCAGAAGGCGGCTCGTGGTTTTCTTCCTGAAAATGGCATCAACAAAGGTTTGCAGTGGCAAGATCACCATCTTCCCAGCTTTCAGGAGCAAGCAGACTTGAATTGGAATACAATACAATTTTGACATTTTACTGGGACATACCCCATTTTTCCTATTTTTTGTGCTTTCAGCCTCCTTCCAGTTAGTGACCAAAATGGGTGAGAAACCAATTCTGGATCCCAGAAAGCTAAACATGTCTGAAAAGTAGACAAAATTCTGAATTCAGCAAGGGGTCATTTGTGTAGATCCTACAAGTGTTTCCTACAGAAAATAACAGCTGAAATAAAAAAATATTGAAATTGAGGTGAAAAAAACAGCAATTCTTCTCCACGTTTTACTCTGTGACTTTTTCCTGCGACGTCAGATTATTGAAAGCAATATACCGTTACGTCAGCTGGACTCTTCTGGCTGCGGGGATATATAGGGCTTGTAGGTTCATCAAGAACCCTAGGTACCCAGGGCCAATAAATGAGCTGCACCTTGCAATGGGTTTTTATTCTATACCGGGTATACAGCAATTCATTTGCTGAAATATAAAAAGTGAAAAATAGGTATGAAGAAAACCTTTGCATTTCCAAAATGGCCACAAGATAAAGTTATGAGAAGCAGTGGTTATTTGCACATCTCTGAATTCCGGGGTGCCCATACTAGCATGTGAATTACAGGGCATTTCTCAAATAGACGTCTTTTTTACACACTGCCTTACATTTGGAAGGAAAAAATGTAGAGAAAGACAAGAGGCAATAACACTTGTTTTGCTATTCTGTGTTCCCCCATGTCTCCCAATAAAAATGGTACCTCACTTGTGTGGGTAGGCCTAGCGCCCACAAAAGGAAGTGGCCCAAAACACAACGTGGACTCATCAAATTTTTTCACAGAAAACAGAGGTGCTTTTCACAAAGTGCCTAGTTGTGGATTTTGGCCTCTAGCTCAGCCGGAACCTGGGGAAACCTAGCAAACCAGCGCATTTTTGAAAACTAGACACCTAGGTGAATCCAAGATGGGGTGACTTGTGGGGCTCTGACCAGGTTCTGTTACCCAGAATCCTTTGCAAACCTCAAAATTTGGCGAAAAAACACTTTTTCCTCACATTTCGATGACAGAAAGTACTGGAATCTGAGAGGAGCCACAGATTTCCTTCCACCCAGCATTCTCCCAAGTCTCCCGATAAAAATAGTATCTCACTTGTGTGGGTAGGCCTAAAGTCCACAAAAGGAAATGGCCCAAAACACAACGTGGACACATCACATTTTTTCACAGAAAACAGAGGTGTTTTTTACAAAGTGCCTACCTGTGGATTTTGGCCTCTAGCTCAACTGGCACCTAGGGAAACCTAGCAAACCTGTGCAGTTTTGAAAACTAGACACCTAGGGGAATCCAAGATGGGGTGACTTGTGGGGCTCTGTCCAGGTGTTGTTACCCAGAATCCTTTGCAAACCTCAACATTTGCCCCCCAAAAAAATTTCCTCTCATTTCGGTGACAGAAAGTTCTGGAATCTGAGAGGAGCCACAAATTTCCTTCCACCCAGCGTTCCCCCAAGTCTCCCGATAAAAATGGTACCTCACTTGTGGGGGTGGGCCAGGTGCCTGCAACAGAAAAAGGCCAAAAACCTGTAGAGATTGAGGGGATAGCACAGCGAGTTGATAAGCCCATATTTTTGTTTTATACATCTTTTAGGCTGACTCTTCTTTGGGGTCCCATGCAAGTAAGGTATCATTTTACCTGGGGGACTGAGGAGAACGCTGGGTGGTAGGAAATTTGTGCCGCAGCGGTGATCCTACAAAGAAAAGTGAGGACAATATGATTTTTAATGCAAATTTTGAGGTTTGCCGAGGAGTCTGGGTAAGAAAATGATGAGGGATCCAGGCAAGCCACACCTCCTTGGACTCCTTGGGGTGTCTATTTTTAAAACATGTCTGGGTTTGGTAGGTTTCCCTAGATGAAGGCCCCTGCCAGGACCAAAACCATAGGTGCACCCTTTCCCCCCAACACAGGTAGTTTTGCAATAGATCATTTTGGTGTGTCCACATACTTATGTGATGTTCCAAACACTAAAATTGTGAAATGAAACGCATTTAGGTTATGTTAAAAAGACCCCTCTCCCACCAACTAAGCTGTTGGCATGCTTCATCATCGGGGTCCCACCCGAGGCACCTAGCGTGTCACAGGTGTGCTGCGACGCCTGATTACAGAGGAGCAGGTTTTGACATTTTTACCGCACATACTGGTTGGATTTGGCACGAGGGTGAGCGATGATTCAGTGGATCAAATTTTATTAACAAGAGATTTCACAAAAATGAAATGCACTGTTAATAACTGAAAGGCCACAAAACTGAACCAATGACTCACAGCTCGTGAGCTGTAAAGCCACGGCAAGGCACCAACCGATTTACAGTCCATTCACACACCTTTCATACATGACATGCACAAGACCATTCACGCCGCCAGCCACGGGCCCAGCACTTTACAACACTTGCATCGACAGACAGCACCACTCAAGGGCCCATCACTTACATACGCCCACATGCCTATACAGCAATCACACCAGCTGATGGGAGTGTGTGGACTGGTGTTTGGCTGGCAGTGTGTTGCAGTAGCCAACAGCAAGTCAATATGTACACCGTCAGCCAAGCGCCACTCCACACACAATGGCATCCCTTTTTTTTTTTTTTTAACAAATAAACCACTAACTAATTAGAAATAATTACAAAACTACAAACACAAAAGCTCTAAGTACATGACAGAAATGCCAACCATGAAACTGAACACATGAAAATACAAAACAAGCATTTTACACTCATGGTTGTTCCCAGTAATTCTTCTGGGTGTGGTAATTCTTGAAACAACCACCCACACACAGCCCAGGCTTTGAAGGACAATCTGGGCAGTACATTTGAGTCTCCCTCCGGATACCTTTTCGAAAACACACTCTACATTTCTTAGCTGCAAAGTCTTTTTTGGGTGTGGGAGGAATGTGCTCAGCAAAGTGGCGATCTTTCAATCTAGCCACATCCTCCACCACTGCTTCTCTAGGAACTCTGGCCTGATCCACCACAATAAGGCTCTCTATCACTGACTCCTGAAATTTCACAAATGTCATCTTTGACTCTGGAGACCTATCCTTAAACACAATAAAAGCATTAAAAGTTGCTAAGTGGAAGAGGTGAATTGCTAACTTCTTATACCAAACGTAAGACTTACGAATAGCAGTATAAGGTTCCAACCTCTGATCAACCCTATCTACACCTCCCATGTGCTTATTATAATCTAAAATGCACACAGGTTTGCGCACTTCAGCAACCTGGCCCCAAACAGTCACAGGGGATGTACTCTCATCATGAATCGTACTTAGCATGTAGACATCCCTCCTGTCTGAAAATTTCAAAGCTAGCAGCTCATCATTTCGCAAGACACTGCATTGTCCTCTCTCAAGTTTTTTACAGACAAGCTCCCTTGGATAGCCTTTCCAGTTACAACAAATTGTGCCACAAGCAACCATGTCCACTCTAAACAGTTCCTTGAACAACTGCACTCCAGTGTAGAAGTTATCTATATACAAATGAAGACCTTTGTTGAACAGTCGTCTACAAAGTTCCCACACAATTTTCTCAGTAACTCCAAAAGTGGGAGGACAACCATGGGGGTCAATACTGGAATCCCTACCAGTGCAGACACAGAAACTATACACATATCCTGTACTACTTTCAGACAGCATATACAATTTAATTCCATATCATGCCCTCTTGCTAGGAATGTACTGCCTAAAAACTAAACGACCCTTGAAGAGGACCAAAGACTCGTCCACAGCTATTTCTTTGCCTGGAACATAGATCTCTGAAACCCGATATACAAAATGATCAAGGACAGGCCTAATCTTAAAAAGACGGTCAGAATCAGCGTGATCTTGTGGCAAGGCTAATGCATTGTCAACAAAATGCAGCATCCTAAGAAGCAGCAAATACCGATTACGACTCATGTTTGCAGGAAATATAGCTGTTGCCATCAAGGGACTAGTAGACCAATAAGAAGCCAGTGACGGCTTCCTTATCAACCCCATCAAAAGAGTCAAGCCCCAAAACCTTTTCATCTCCTCCAAATTTGTGGGAATCCACTGGAAAGCTGTAGAGTGTGGCCTAAGTCTAGCAGCGTTGCCCCTCAAATACTGCTCCGCATACAAATTAGTCTGCTCAACAATCTCTTCCAAAAACACATCATCCACAAATAACTCAAAGAAATTGACAGGCAAAAAGTTCTCTGTATTGACTCTACACCTCGGGAGACCAGTTGCAGGCAACTCTGGCTGCTCCATGTTTGGGGCAACCCAGAGTTCAGGTCTTCTAACGGGAAACCTTTCAGCCCTAGGTTGCTGCACTAATGGCACATCAGTGTCCTCCTCTAAAACAGGCCCTTCATCTGCACTGAGTGTGGCTTCCTCATCAGAAGATTCCTCTCTGACAGAAACTTCACTGCCAGAATCTCTCACTTCCTCCTCTGCCTCAGATGCAGAGTCCATCTCATAATCATGATCAGACAATGATTCAAAAAGCATACCAACCACCTGCTGAGCGGTCATCCTGCGGCTAGCCATGATCTTTCCAACTAAAATTAACTAGACAAATGCACCACCAACAACCAGCACTGTGTAAGATAAGTAATAAAGTGTAGCTTTATCAGTAAGAGTTATAAACTCAAAAACTATACCGCTCACTTGCCTGAAAAAGCTTAACTCACCAGCAACTACTCTGCACAGACACAGCAATCACCAATGATACCCACTAAAAAGAAAGAAAGAAAGGCAAATTAGAAATAAGAGAACACAAATATCATTGTGCACAAATCTAAGGACAATTTCACACACAAACCTGCATTTAGTACACCCCCTACAAACATGTCATTCATGCATTGCAACAATACTCCTTTGGAGTAAATTGTTTTTACTTACCTAAAACATGCAATTATGCAAACCGCAGGTCAACCACCGCCAAAACTGCAAGGAGCCACAGCAAAAAAAGCAAAAGCTTTGAACTAGAACAAAAAAGAGAATGTTTTTTTTAATCACAAATACAAATACTTCGTCAATTGACAAACACCCAACCATCAAGCATTTAGAACTTGGTGCCTAAGTGGATTCTGCCATAAGGGCAGATGGGCCTACTAAATTAAATCAAATCATTAGCATTTATAAAGCGCGCTACTCACCCGTGCGGGTCTCAAGGCGCTAGGGACAAAGGGGGTGGTTATCGCTGCTCGAACAGCCAGGTCTTTAGGAGTCTCCGGAAAGCGGAGTGGTCCTGGGTGGTCCTGAGGCTGGTGGGGAGGGAGTTCCAGGTCTTGGCCGCCAGGAAGGAGAAATATCTCCCACCCGCCGTGGAGCGTCGGATGCGAGGGACGGCGGCGAGTGCGAGGCCAGAGGAGCGGAGGGGGTGGGTGGGGACGTAGAAGTTGAGGCGTCTGTTGAGGTATTCCGGTCCCTTGTCGTGGAGGGCTTTGTGTGCGTGGGTGAGAAGTCGGAAGGTGATCCTTTTGCTGACTGGGAGCCAATGCAGGTGTCTCAGGTGTGCGGAGATGTGGCTGCTGCGGGGTAAGTCGAGGATGAGACGGGCCGAGGCGTTTTGAATGCGTTGTAGGCGATTTTGGAGTTTGGCTGTGGTCCCGGCGTAGAGGGTGTTGCCGTAGTCCAGGCGGCTCGTGACGAGGGCGTGGGTCACGGTTTTTCTGGTGTCGGCGGGGATCCAGCGGAAGATCTTGCGGAGCATGCGGAGGGTGAGGAAGCAGGCGGAGGACACGGCGTTGACTTGCTTGGTCATGGTGAGAAGAGGGTCTAAGATGAAGCCGAGGTTGCGGGCGTGGTCTGCGGGGGTCGGTGCGGTGCCGAGGGCCGTGGGCCACCAGGAGTCGTCCCAGGCGGACGGGGTGTTGCCGAGGATGAGGACTTCAGTTTTTTCAGAGTTCAGCTTTAGGCGGCTGAGCCTCATCCAATCTGCGACGTCCTTCATACCCTCTTGTAGGTTGTTCTTGGCGCTGGCGGGGTCCTTGGTGAGGGAGAGTATAAGTTGGGTGTCGTCGGCGTAGGAGGTGATGATGATGTCGTGCTTGCGTACGATGTTGGCGAGGGGGCTCATGTAGACATTGAAGAGTGTCGGGCTGAGTGATGAGCCTTGAGGTACGCCGCAGATGATCTCAGTGGGTTCTGAGCGAAACGGAGGGAGGTAGACTCTTTGGGAGCGGTTTGCGAGGAAGGAGGCGATCCAGTCCAGGGCCTGGTCTTGGATCCCGGTGGAGCAGAGGCGGGTGATTAGGGTGCGGTGACAGACGGTGTCAAAGGCAGCCGAGAGGTCGAGAAGAATGAGGGCGACTGTTTCACCGTTGTCCATCAGGGTTCTGATGTCGTCTGTGACTGAGATGAGGGCGGTTTCAGTGCTGTGGTTGGTTCGGAATCCGGTCTGTGAGGGGTCGAGCAGGTTGTTGTCTTCCAGGAAGGTGGTCAGCTGTTTGTTGACGGTCTTCTCTATTACTTTGGCTGGGAAAGGCAGAAGGGAGATGGGGCGGAAGTTTTTCAGGTCGCTCGGGTCAGCCGTAGGTTTCTTTAGTAGGGCGTTGACTTCGGCGTGTTTCCAGCATTCGGGGAAGGTAGCAGAAGAAAAAGAAGAGTTGATGATGGTCTGGAGGTGCGGGGCGATGATGTCGTCGGCTTTGTTAAAGATGAAGTGCGGGCAGGGGTCCGAAGGGGCGCCGGAGTGGATAGAGTTCATGATGGATTTGGTTTCTTCCGTGCTGATGTGGGTCCAGTTGTTGAGGGTGATGGTCGGGGATGTGGGTTCTGTGGTGTTTGGTTGGGTCTGGTGTCCGAAGCTGTCGTGGAGGTCGCTGATCTTGCGATGGAAGAAAGTGGCGAGGGATTTGCATAGATCCTGTGAGGGCGTGACGGCGTTGGCGTTGGCGCTGGGATTGGAGAACTCCTTGATGATGCTGAAGAGTTCTCTGCTGTTGTGGCTGTTTTTGTCCAGTCTGTCGGTGAAAAAATTCCTTTTGGCAGCGCGGATCAGGTGGTGGTGTTCGCGGGTAGCGTTCTTGAGGGCGGTCATGTGGTCAGCGGTGCGGTCCTTGCGCCAGGCTTTCTCAAGTACGCGACAAGTTTTCTTTGATTCTTTGAGGGTGTCAGAGAACCAGAGGGGTTTCTTGGTGTTGTTCTGTCGCTGCAAGCGTTTGAGGGGAGCAAGGTTGTCTGCGCAGTTGGAGATCCAGTTTGTGAGGTTGAGGGCTGCGTCGTTGGGGTCGGTAGTGAGGGTGGGTTGGTTGGCGGCGAGTGCGGAGAAGAGTTGCTCTTCAGGGATCTTGTTCCACTGTCGGCGAGGGATGGGTTGAGTGCGGAGGTGGCGGGTCTCGCGTCGGAATGTGAAGTGGACGCAGCTGTGGTCGGTCCAATGTAGGGCGGAGGCGTGGCTGAAGAAGACGTGTTTGCTGGCGGAGAAGATAGGGTCGAGTGTGTGTCCGGCGATGTGGGTGGCAGTGTTCACCAGTTGTTTGAGGCCGAGGTTGGCGAGGTTGTCGAGCAGGATGGTGGTGTTGGGGTCGTTGTTTTGTTCCAGATGGAAGTTGAGGTCGCCTAGGAGGATGTAGTCCGGTGAGGCGAGGGCGTGCGGGGAGATGAAGTCGGCGATGGCGTCGCTGAAAGGGGCGCGAGGTCCGGGAGGACGGTAGACGAGGGATCCTCTGAGGGTGGTCCTCGGGTCGGTGCGAATCTGAAAATGCAGGTGTTCAACGGCGAGAGGGGAGTCTTCAGTGGAGGTGGTGACGCTGATGGAGTCTTTGAAGACGATGGCGATACCTCCTCCTACTTGGTTGGTGCGGTCTTTCCTGGAGATCTTGTAGCCTTCGGGGATGGCGGTGGCGATGTCTGGAGCAGAGGAGGCGTTCATCCAGGTCTCCGTGATGAAGGCGACGTCCGGTGCTGTGGAGTCTAGGAGGTCCCAGAGTTCAACGGCGTGTTTGTGAACGGAGCGAGTGTTGACTAGGATGCACTTGAGGTGGTTGATGGCGCGTGGGCTTGTGGTCGTAGTTGTTGCGTGGTGGAAGATGCGTTTGCAGGAGTTGCAGGCGAAGGGTCCATGGGTGCGTTTGGGGTGAGCTTGGAAGCAGGTGTTGGAGCGTCCTGGGTTGAGGGCATGGAGGGTGGTGGGGTTGTAGCGGATCAGCGGGGCTTGGGAGAGCTGGGGACCAGGGGTCGTGGAGCTGGGCGCGGGCCAGGCGCGGACGGGCGCCATATGAAGTAGGAGGAGGGGGGAGGGGTCAGCTGGGGGCGAATGGGAGCTGGGGGGCGGGGGCGTTCAGGAGGTCGCGGCGGGAAAGCGCGAGGGAGGGGGGGGACAGGTAGAGTGAGAAGAGCTGGGGGAGGGGGGTTTAAGGGTGGAGGGGGGAGAGTGTTAGGAGGTTTAGGAGATTAGGGAGAAAGATAGGTGTAGGGTTGTGAAAATAGGGGAGGGGGGGTTGTAGAGGTGGGTGAGGGTGAGAGGTAGAGTGAGGGGATAGGAAGATAGGTAATAGAGGGGGTGGCGGGAGGGGGGGAGAGATAGAGAAATAGGTAGAGAGAAAAGGTAGATAGAGAAATCGATAGATAGGGAAAAAGATAGAGAGATAGGAAGATAGGAGGAGGTGGAGAGTGAGGGAGTTGGATAGTGGGATAGAGAGATGGAGAGATAGGTAGATAGGAGGAGTGAGGGAGGTAGAAAGTGAACGGGTTAGATAGGGGAGATAGATGGGGGATGCGAGTGGGGGAGGGGGATGAGGCAGGAGCAGGAGGGCAGGCGCGGGGAGAAGAGGACGGAGGAGGCAGAAGAGCCGAAGGCAGAAGACAAGAAGACAAGAAGAACAGAAGAACAGAAGAAAAGAAGAACAGAAGACCGGAAGGACTGAAGACCGGAAGAGCAGAAGACCGGAAGAACAGAAGAAACACAGAAGAACACAGAAGAACAGAGAGGAATACAGAAGAACACCGAGGAAGACAGAAGAAAAGAGAAGAATACAGAAGAACACAGAGGAAGAAAGGAGAACACCGAGGAAGACAGAAGAACACAGAGGAAGACAGAAGAAGACAGAGGAACACAGAAGAAGACAGAGGAACACAGAAGAAGACAGAGGAACACAGAAGAACACAGAAGAACACGGAGGAAGATACAAAAAACGAAGAGACAGAGTGCAGAAGACCACAGCAGAAGATGAGGAAGAAGAGAAGAGGAGAGAAGACGGGGAGAAGAGAAGTACAGAAGAAGAATACAGACGAAGAGAGAGGAGGAAGAACAGAGAAGAAGAAAAGAGGAAAAGAAGCAGGAGCAGGAGAGAGGGTGAGTAGCGCGGGCAGAACGAGGGGCTGGGAGGTGGGGGGTACTTACTGTGAGGTGGGTCTCAGGAACTCAGGAACCTGGAGGAGCTGCAGCGGCAGGGGGAGCGACCTACCCTTGGGTCAAGGGTCGCTACCACTGTCGCGCAGCGGCCGCCATATGAGGTAGGAGGGGGGGGAGGGGTCAGCTGGGGGCGAATGGGAGCTGGGGGGCGGGGGCGTGCAGGAGGTCGCGGCAGGAAAGCGCGAGGGAGGGGGGGGACAGGTAGAGTGAGAAGAGCTGGGGGAGGGGGGTTTAAGGGTGGAGGGGGGAGAGTGTTAGGAGGTTTAGGAGATTAGGGAGAAAGATAGGTGTAGGGTTGTGAAGATAGGGGAGGGGGGGTTGTAGAGGTGGGTGAGGGTGAGAGGTAGAGTGAGGGGATAGGAAGATAGGTAATAGAGGGGGTGGCGGGAGGGGGGAGAGATAGAGAAATAGGTAGAGAGAAAAGGTAGATAGAGAAATCGATAGATAGGGAAAAAGATAGAGAGATAGGAAGATAGGAGGAGGTGGAGAGTGAGGGAGTTGGATAGTGGGATAGAGAGATGGAGAGATAGGTAGATAGGAGGAGTGAGGGAGGTAGAAAGTGAACGAGTTAGATAGGGGAGATAAATGGGGGATGCGAGTGGGGGAGGGGGATGAGGCAGGAGCAGGAGGGCAGGCGCGGGGAGAAGAGGACGGAGGAGGCAGAAGAGCCGAAGGCAGAAGACAAGAAGACAAGAAGAACAGAAGAACAGAACACCGGAAGGACTGAAGACCGGAAGAGCAGAAGACCGGAAGAACAGAAGAAACACAGAAGAACACAGAAGAACAGAGAGGAATACAGAAGAACACCGAGGAATACAGAAGAACACAGAGGAAGACAGAAGAACACAGAGGAAGAAAGGAGAACACCGAGGAAGACAGAAGAACACAGAGGAAGACAGCAGAAGATGAGGAAGAAGAGAAGAGGAGAGAAGACGGGGAGAAGAGAAGTACAGAAGAAGAATACAGACGAGGAGAGAGGAGGAAGAACAGAGAAGAAGAAAAGAGGAAAAGAAGCAGGAGCAGGAGAGAGGGTGAGTAGCGCGGGGCAGAACGAGGGGCTGGGAGGTGGGGGGTACTTACTGTGAGGTGGGTCTCAGGAACTCAGGAACCTGGAGGAGCTGCAGCGGCAGGGGGAGCGACCTACCCTTCGGTCAAGGCCTATCTGACCCAAGGAGGGCAGAAAATACATTTAGTAGTGTGTCCCCATGGGGAGCGACCCTTGCCCAAGGGGCCAACCCCAAACAAACAAAAAAAACACACACACACACACTATCCCTGGTGCCTAAGTGGCTTCTGCCCCCCTTGGGGACAGATGGGCCTAAAATAAAATAGGCCCATCTGCCCCAAGGGGGGCAAAAATGGGCAACAGCTCAATGCATCCCTTGCCCAAGAGGCCGCCCCCCACATAAATAAACATTTAAAAAAATTCTGGCGTTCTAGTAGTTTCTGCCCCACCTTGGGGGCAGATCAGCCTAAAAATAATAGGCCGATCTGCCCCCGGGGGGCAGAAATGCCCTAGATACACGCGCCCCCAAAGGGGGGGCAACCCTTGCCCAAGGGGCTGCCCCCCATCCCCTAACACACACACACACACACACTATCCCTGGTGTCTAACTAGGCCCATCTGCCCCCTAGGGGGGCAACAATGACCAACAGTTCAATGCCCCCCTGGACACCCCCCCCCCCACATAAAGAAACATACACAAAAAAAATCCATGGCGTTCTAGTGGTTTCTGCCCCCTTTGTGGGCAGATCAGCCTAAAAATAATAGGCCTATCTGCCCCCAAGGGGGGCAGGAATGGCCAACATTCCAATGCTCCCCTTGGGGGGGCGTCAACCCCCCCCCATAAATAAACATACACAAAAAAATCCCTGGCGTTCTACTGTTTTCTGCCCCCCTTGGGGGCAGATCAGCCTAAATATAATAGGCTGATCTGCCCTCAAGGGGGGCAGAAATGGCCACAGGTAACATGCCCCCAAAATGGGAGAGACCCTTGCCCAAGGGGCCGCTCCCCAACGCAAAACACTCGAAATATACACACACAAAAAAATCGCTGGCGTCTAGTGGATTCTGCCCCCCTTGGGGGCAGATTGGGCTAAAAATAATAGGCCGATCTGCCCCCAAGGGGGGCAGAAATGGCCACAACAAACATGCCTCCAAGTGGGAGCGACCCTTGCCCAAGGGGCCGTTCCCCAACGCAAAACATTAGAAATATACGTAAAAAAATAATCCCTGGCGTCTAGTGGATTCTGTCCCCCTTGGGGGCAGATTGCCCTAAAAATAATAGACGGATCTGCCCCCAAGGTGGGCAGAACTGGCCACAAGAAATATGCCACCAAATGGGAGCGACCCTTGCCCAACGGGCCGCTTCCGACACACAAACAGCACAACAAACAAAAAAAAAGAAAATCCCTGGCCTCTAGTTCGGCATTCCTGCTGCTTCTCTACACTCGCACTGGAAGCAAATGGCGTTCAGTGCGACCGGCACCCTGTAATGATCTCAACGCGCGATTGCGCGCTGACGTCATTACAGGGAGGTGAGGGGGCGGGGTGGAAGTGGAAGGGCTTCCCCTTCCATCCCTGCCTTGGGGAGCATGGGGGGAACCCCACAGAGGGAGCGCTAGCGCTCCCTCTGGGCTCTGTGCCCACGACTTAATGGTTACGTCCTGGGCACACGAGCACTGTGCCGCAGGACGTAACCATTACGTCCTGGGCACAGAAATGCACCTCAATTATCTGTGAAAATGATACATGTACATTCCTTCTTGCATGAAGAGAATTGTTTGACTTTTAATTGTTTCTGTTTGCTGTTAAAGTAGTGCACACATAGCAACAGAAATAAAAATCATATGGAATACACTAAAACAAACATTGGCAAAGCCAGTGGGTTTGTAGTTTGCATATGTTATGCCGAGTCAGGCAGCAGTTAATCATGCACACAGTCCTTCATACAGGTATGACTAGGGATATTGTCCCGTGAATATCGAGGACAGACTGTCAAAGATAAGTGCATATAGAAAATCAGTAGATTTACTCTTCCTAACTCCACATCTATGTACCTTAAAAATATAGGCCCTCATTACAACCCTGGCGGTCAAAGACCGCCAGGGTTGTTTTGGCGATTGTACCGCCAACAGGATGGCGGTACAATTTGCCATATTATGACCACAGCGGTAGCGTCGCGGTTGCACCGCCGGGACCGGCGGTTTCCCACCATCGTTGTCCCGGTGATTATAATCCACCAGGGCAGCGCTGCTTGCAGTGCTGCCTTGGGGATTATGACTCCCCTTCCCCCCAGCCTGTCCATGGCGGTAGAGACCGCCATGGAAAGGCTGGCGGGAAGGGGAGTCGCGGGGCACCTGGGGGCCACTTGGCATGGGCAGTGCAGGGGCCCCCAGGCACAGCCCCCCCCTGCTTTTCACTGTCTGCTGTGCGACGGGTGCAGCTGCACCCGTCGCACGGCCGCAACACTGCCGACTCCATCAGGAGCCGGCTCCAATGTTACAGCCGACATCCCCGCTAGGCCAGCGGGCGGAAACTTCGTTTGGCCAAGGTTGTAATGAGGGCCATGATGTCTGCGCAGGTACATATATGTATAACAAATCTGGACTTTTGTACCTGGTTACATGTTTTCATGGTTTGTCCTGCATCTTGTGTCCCGTTGATATTCTAGGGTCACTATTCAGAGTGCAAACCTTCACACCTGCAATCACCCATGTTCAATAAGTCCATCAGACACACTGTAGCTCATGTGCGCAGACCAACAAACAAACAGGCATCAAAGTGCAGAGACCAACAGCCATATGTAATCCTGTGCGACCAGCAGGAATGAGAATCCAACCACGAAGAATGTGAACCTCTAGGACCTTGAGGATGGGGCACCAACACATCAGCAGAACACCTGTCACCCTGTCTCAGATGGGCTTGCAACCAGTTGCAACTTGTGGCACGCAGGTGGGGGAGAGGGAAGAATAAACATTAAATTATTTTTTTTTAAAACAGTTACCTCGATCACTGCTGCCGCTGACACCACCGCACTGCTCATCTGCTACAGGCACAGGCTCCCAGCCTGCGGCCAATCCTGACGCTGCTTAGAGGAGCGGCAGGATTGACTGGGAGACTGGGAGCATGTGCATGCTCTCTCCAGCACGGTAACACAGTGCCAGGCTGGAGAGAGCCTACTGTGCATGTGTGTTTGGCCAGTCTCGGATGGCCGGCCAAACATACATGCACACTGAGGGGTAGTGCTGTGCACTCCCCCTCACTGCTCGTCAGCCCGTGGCCCCACCCCTTTACAAGAAAACAATAATAAACAGAGTTTATTATTGTTTTCTTGTACAGGTTTTGCAGCTGCTGCTGCTGGCGGGGGGCAATGCTCCCCCGCCTAACGGAGGAGCCACACCATCTTGCTACCATGTACAAAGGTACAAAAATGCTCTTGGCTATGAGTAAGTGTGTATCGCAAAGAAAGAGCAAACTGGTGTCCAAAAGGCAGAAGCGCTTTACCAGCCACGAAAAGAGGGGCAAGTTGTCGAAATGAGAACTTGAAAGTAGAGCACAAGTGAGAAAGCACATCACAAGAATCCAACACCAGAGATGAGACCCCAGGACTCAGCTTCAAGCAGAGCATCCAGATGACAGTAGAAGCCGAGGTCCCACTCAAGCTCTACACCATAAGTCCAGTGCTCTACACACCATAGTGGAGGCAGCAGTGACCAATAGCAAATGTCCATAAGATGATAAGAGAAGAAGTGATAGCACTTGCAGTTACAAGAAAGCACCGACATGCCCATTACAGAGGAAGGACTGAGAAGAGCCGAGCCCAGCCAGTGGCTTTCAGTTCATGCAAACAAGCAGGAAATGAGCAGTTAATATCTGCCCTGAGTTACAGTATAATAACTTATATAACTTCGCTTTGGAGGTAGCTAGAAGAGCGATTCAAGGGCTCAGTTTGGTAGAAATTAAAATCCAATTCAATAGACCTATCTTGAACTATTGTTTGGAAATGTATATTTTTGGGAAGTTGGCAGTTTCATGACTGAAGCCTCTAGTAGCCCTTTCTGAGATAACCCAACTCAGCGGCGATCTGGCAGAAGAAGAATACGGTATTAAACAAAAGGGAATCTAATTTCTTAGAACCATGCAAAGTAGAAGGGGTCCAATATGTTGCAAACCTGGAAATTAGACAAGGATGGTGTTTATGTAGTGTGAACAAAAGTGACAGATTAAAATAATTCATACTTTCTTTCAACGTTTTACATGTATCTATGTAATATTTTATAACGCATGTGTGTGTATTTACGTAAGCTATGAAAGGTTTTTTATGCGTGTGTATGATTTAGTACACATCTATTTATATTTTGTATTCTTTTGTCAGGAGGAAGGTGTTGAACTCATGCACATGCACATTCTTAAGTGAATGCCCTTAGCTGCCAACCCTCTGGGGATTCTGGAAGGGATGATTCCTGTCAAGACCTTGATGTCGGATGCAGGAGGTCAGCACGGTACAGAACAAGGTTAGAATATACACTTAAATGAACAATCATGTCTCCATCTTATTCAGGTTCATGCATCAGCACAGCTGCCCAACTGAGGCAGCATGAGAAGAGAAAGCTTCTACTCAACACATATGGAACAAAACATTTCACAAGTCACACTCACAACCCAACCAGACAAAACAATAATATAAGCCTTACGCCTTGCATCCTTCTCGCCTTTACGCCACACTGCATGTTCAAGCTAGGTGGCGTATTAATACACTGATCTTCATGCATACCACTGAAATACTTCAAAGGCCACACTCACAAGTCAACCAGAACCAACACTAGCAGAGGGCTTAATCACTGTATCCTTCCCGCACAACACCAAAACACTTCCAACATAGGCCACACCCACAACCTAACCAGACGCAACAATAACAGAAGGCTTGCACTTTCAATCCTTTGCACCTGTTCCCCACACTGCACAAAGTGACGTATTACCACACTGACCACACTGACCATCACGCACAACACCAAAGCACTTATAATAGAGGCCACACCGCAACGCAATCAAAACACAACAATAACAGAAGGCTTGCACTTTGCATCCCTCAAGCTACATTATGCAGAGATGTATGACTACACTGCTCATCTTCCACAACACCAAAACACTTCCCATAGAGACCATGGCCCATATTTATGGGGAATTGGCGTAGGGCGGCGCCGCAGGTCTTCTTTCTGCGCTGCACTTTCCTGCACAAAAACAATCTTGAAGGGTGTTTTCCTCTTTCCATGTGTGCTGCAGAAAATATTTCTCTTGTTACGCCTGTTCTAGGGAGGCGTAAAGTTTTGGTGCTGCCCTAGGTTTACATGATTAAGTAAATCTGGGGCAGCGTCCAAACCCATGGGTGTCACGTGGCAACACCGACCACAACGCCCATGGAACAACTCTCTGGTGCAGAGTAAGGCAACGAAGCGACTTGTGCTGCTTTTTCTTGCTCCATATCTATGAGGCCATTCAAAGCCACGCAGAGTGCCTTCACGTGGCCTCTTACACATGGTGGAGAAGCTTGCACCGCTGGAGCATTAAAAAAGAGGCGCTCGGTGGCGCAAGCCTCTCATAAATAAGCTCTGATACGTTCTTCCACCCAAACACAACCCGTGGCATATCGTGCTTCGATGCCTCGTCAGGGGAGTGAAGCGCTGTACAAATGCAAACAGAGACATCGCAGTGCGCATGTCAGAAGGCGCGAATCCCAGGGGCAGTAGCACTCAAGGTGCAGCCGACCACCAAGCAGCAGAAGTCCAGCTGATGAGCATCACCCACCTGCAGGATGAGAATAAAACCGAAGCTCCCTGGACCAACATTCAGCTTACTCCCCCTCCTGTCATGTGGTTTACTTTTCACCCTCTGGCCCGCAGCCAAATCACGACTCCAGCGGAAAGATAATGAGAGACAGCATGAAAGGTGCGACTGCTTCAGAGAGGTGCTGGAATAACACATTCTGCACAATCTCTTTCTAGGGCAGAGTTCCTGGGTGTTACTGAGTTACTTCCAGGGTGTAATACACCTCTCCTCATACTATTACATTTAGACACTGAACACAAACTCCGCGGCTCTGCGCCCTCCGTCACTTCTGCACGTTTCTCATCAGAAAGGCAGTTTCATATTGCAGTTCTCCCGGGCCCGGCGCGCATCAGTCACACGCCTGGGGCTGTCACAAGCGCCGTGAGTCATTCCTACCTGCGGTCACCCAGCCGTCAGCAGACATGATGAGAGAATGAATGGCTGAATGCACAGGTGGGCGGTGCATTGTGTCTGCTCAAACATTCATTAGCTGAAGAATATATCACTTGGAAGGGGGCGCCGAGGTGCCTCGATTGGCTGATTCCGAAGACAGAATCCCCGCAGAGAGGTTTATTTTTATATTACGTGCATTAAGATGTTGTGCCACGGAAAATGAGTCTTGTTGGAGTTCAGGGGAGGTGGAAGTTAAGATTGCTGTATATCTGAGGCAGGTACGAATAGCCAACAAGCATTGGCATTGCCAATAGGTCCAGCTTTATGTATGAGAACGTGAGCATTGCAAGTAAACGGCCTGGGAATGATTATGCATTTGTGGGGAAGCAAAGAGCTCTAGAATGATATTAGTGTAAGTCAAAAAATTAGGTGACAGTTGCAGTGTCAAGCCAGACCTACAAATCCATGTCAGTTAATGACTGCCCTCCTCCCACCTGTGCTGCTGCCAGAGAAAGAGAAACACAACACATTATCTAGTTATGTAAAGCAGGTTCACAGCATTTCAATGTCATGTGTCTGTCCCTGGAAGTTCAACCTGAGCCAGCTGGATAAACAACATGATCACAGCTGCAGCGGACCACAAGCTCTCTTTTGTGGACGCACATAAAGTCTGCCCAATCAAGACAGTATTCCTGACTCTTAACATGTGGGTGGAGCCAAAGACCCTCTAGTGATGCTCACATAATTGTCAGGTGATTGGTGCGCTGGCAAGCTAGACCATAAGAAGCCGGTGTTCAGTTTCTGTGACATGAGTGTGTGCATGTGTGTGTGTGTGTGTGTGCGGGTGTGTGTATGAGTGAGTGTGTGTGTGTATGTGTGTGTGTGTGCGGGTGTGTGTATGAGTGAGTGTGTGTGTGTATGTGTGTGTGTGTGCGGGTGTGTGTATGAGTGAGTGTGTGTGTGTGTATGTGCGGGTGTGTGTATGAGTGAGTGTGTGTGTGTATGTGTGTGTGTGTGCGGGTGTGTGTATGAGTGAGTGTGTGTGTGTATGTGTGTGTGTGTGCGGGTGTGTGTATGAGTGAGTGTGTGTGTGTATGTGTGTGTGTGTGCGGGTGTGTGTATGAGTGAGTGTGTGTGTGTGTGTGTGCGGGTGTGTGTATGAGTGAGTGTGTGTGTGTGTGTGTGTGTGTGCGGGTGTGTGTATGAGTGAGTGTGTGTGTGTGTGTGTGCGGGTGTGTGTATGAGTGAGTGTGTGTGTGTGTGTGTGTGTGTGTGCGGGTGTGTGTATGAGTGAGTGTGTGTGTGTATGTGTGTGTGTGTGCGGGTGTGTGTATGAGTGAGTGTGTGTGTGTGTGTGTGCGGGTGTGTGTATGAGTGAGTGTGTGTGTGTATGTGTGTGTGTGTGCGGGTGTGTGTATGAGTGTGTGCATGTCTGTGTGTGTGTGTAACGTGAGTGTGTGTGCACATGTGCGGGTGTGGGCAAGAGTAGGTGTGTAAATGAATGTGTCTGTGTGAGGAGGAGGGTAGGGATTGAATGATTCATCTCTTGTTTTATTTTTTTGATAGGTATGTGTTATATTAGAACAGACGGACTTAATTCCCCCACAGCCTAACCAGCAGCCTCTCCACAAGAAAATCTGTTCCAGGCTGAATGTTAAATCATTTCATTATCCTGCTGAACCGTGGACTGGTTGTTTCCCATTTCCTGCAAAGAGGCGCGTGTCAGCCATCACGCGAGAGCGCTCACGATAAGGCAATTTGCACATATATCACTTGCAAGTAATGGTCTAGAAATATGGCTGACCACAACTCACAACAGCTAATATGTTCCCATCCCCCTTTCTTGGTTTTACCAAGTCAGCCTTTTTCTTCCCAAGCTATGAATGCAAATACCATGAGAGCATCGAACAGAAATTAATGCTGAATATCAAAAGGTAAGTCTAATACAGGGTTCTGCAAAGTCAGTCCTGGAGCGCCGGGTCCATGCCAGATTTTTAGCATATCCACATTTAGATAAAAGATGTTTCAGAAATCTACATTTTTCTAAATGTGGATATGCTAAAAATCTGGCATGGACCCGGCTCTCCAGGACCGACTTTGCAGAACCCTGGTCTAGTACATATATGTACCAGTGCAGCACAGGCACATGTGGAGTTGGGAATAGTAAATCTATACTTCCTCTATATGCACTTACCTTTCTATAGTTTGGACTTCTACATTTTGTCTGCGGTATTGTTGTATCTTGATATTCTCAGTCTCCATATTCAATAGTACAATCGAATGTGGACTCTGTTCCATTACACAGTGGCAGTCATCCTCTACTTTCCATTGAAGACACATTTTTTTAATCTCCTTATAACTTTTAATCCCTTGGACAGATCACACTGAAGTCCGCTAAAGTTCGCATGCCAATGTATGTGTAGGTCCATGCTAAGGACTGGGAGGGTTGGATAAAGTTATGGGACGGATGCAAAAGTCTGTATTTTCCCATTTTAGCACACACAGGGAATTTTACGTGTGCCTGCATTCCAAACCGCTGAATGGATTTACACCAAACTTGGCATGAAATAGAATTTTACTCAGAAAGTGTATTTTTGTTCTCTTGGTTTAAACCCATTCAGTAGAGATACAAGGGTTTGTAGAACGTTTTCAAACAGGCTTAAATGGGTCAACATTTGTGTATATCTTTGCCCTTTGAGGTCCGTGGACCCTCTGCAAGTCCAGAAATTCAAAGAACAAAGGAATTCATTAGCAGGAGTTTTTTCCTTTTGTTCCTTTCTGATCCTCAGTTCCAGACTCGTACCCACATATTTGAGAGACATGATTGGCTGCCACAAGAGAAAAGAACATCTTGGAGCAGATATTTCAGGAACACAGAGCCAGGTCACTGTATCCTTCAAAGCAAGTATGTTAAGTGGCAGGCTGAGCACATCCTGACCCCCAGTCTAAGGTAAGGGGACTCTGAAAGGGTCACCACTTGAAAGTAAATTACAAAAATAGGGAATCTTGGATCCCAATTCCTCTTGAGCAAGTTCAGATCTACCACATACATATTACCCTGAATCAATGATACCACCAATGGTACCACTCCTCAGCTATCACAGGCCGTGCCAGGGTTCTGTTGTTCCTCAAAAGTTACCTTAGTTCTAGGGTAAGCTTCGTGGCCTGGTACCGTGAACCCAAGGCAAGTTCAACATCACAAGGGCCACTAACGCTTGCCCTTGGTTTGTGATACTAGGCCGTGAAGCTTGCCCAAACCATGCCTGGAGTCCCTCTCACCCATGTCCTCATTTATACGCACTCTAGCACTGGTTTCACTCTTCCATTCCTCCTCGCGCCCAGTTCTTGCAGTGACTCTCAGTTGTTCACCCACCCTGACCAAGCAAATCAGTCAACTTAGTTCTGAAATTAACCCTTATTTGAGTTTTTTGAAAATATATAACTGTTTTGTGTTTTCACTGTTCTTGGGACAAAAACAGAAGAATAATGCAGGTGAAATAATGAGATAAGAGCCTGGGGAAACATTGCTCGCACATTTTCTGGAGGGGAAGCTCTTGGTTTTTCCATGCTCTCCTGTTGCGCTCTCCATAGGAGGAGACATTGCTGCACACCAAGCAATTCAAGCCAGCAGTCAGAACACCAGCAGCAATTTCACCTGGATCCTGCTGTGGGACATATTCCAGCTACCTCTCTAGAGGAGGGATGATGCTCTGCAGTGTTGAAACAGATGTAGTTGTCTCTTCTGTGTATCTCTTCTTTTTCTGCATTGAACTGCTCTTCATGCCAAGCATTAAGATTCTTGTGCATCAAATAAATCCTGAATCTGTGATTGTCTTGACTAGCCCAGCTGAGCTTCTAGTGGCACAAAGTGTAGATCACATACTTTGAGGACCAATATTTGTATTCATGTGCAATGGTATGAAATTTCCAAACAACAGATTCTAGTGGTGACCTTGGATCTGTGGTCTGGGTATCTTCTGGTCTTTCCACTTTCCTGTTTTTTCCTGTCAGTGAGTGCAAATCAGCAAAAGGTTTTGGATTGCCACAAAAGAAAGCAGGGCAAAAAAATATACAATCTCCTTTGCTGCAGAGCGCTCCGTGGCAAAAATGTATAATTTCATTTGTAAAAGAACTGTTTGAAGGTGGAACTTTACATTTTGAGGGAGCCATTAAAAGCACTTTAGTGGTCTACAAGGTTTAATCGCCTCTTTGCAGCTCAAGGGAATAGGCATGAGTGGACTGGATTGAATTGGATTTGATCGGATTGGATTAGATTGGATTGGGTTGGGTGGATTGGAAATGCAGAGGAACCATGATTTCAATTCCTGTTCCTGCAAATCCCCCACAGCTTAAAACATGAACCTTGTGAGATGCAGCACTACAGCTGTGCGTTTTAAGATGATCGTAGGGAAGCCCAACCATCAAACAATGTAAACCAGTTTGGTTTGTAACCAAACTTGTGGTGCTCATTTTTGGGTGCAGCACTCGTAACGGAAGTTCCACCTCGCTGATCTTGCATGACCAGGGATGCGCTTTTGTAGCTTTATTTGTAGTGGAGGAGCTGTGGAGGCTTCACAAACCAAAGAACCAAAAAACAGTGCACCTGATTGCTTAAATATGCACACTCAACAAGTTCACAGCCTGCAGCGAAAAGGAGTCAACCCTTTGGAGGACACAATTTTCACTTTGTTTCCCGAGAGTGAGCGAGGGAAACTTCTGTTGTGACAAAAATGTCAGAGCAACAAGGTGATGGATGAAATATTGAATTAATCTCAACCACTGGCAATTGCTCTGGCCACATCCCAATTCATTGCTTTTTTCACACTATGCACCCCAGTTTGGGCCCAGCCATATACAAATCAGTCTTGACCCTGCTCCCCCTGGGTACAGTCCAGCCTGAACTGCCAGGCCAGGTCCTCCCAGGATTGAAAACAAGTATCCTTGGACCAGGTTTGGGGTGTTACCCCTCATCAGCCAGACGAGCATTCCATCCATCACCTTGATGTCGTGACAATAATGTAATCACAACAGATTGCACAAAGCCAGGAATCAGCAGAGTCCAGTCAAGGAGAGTTCTCTAGTGAGATATATCATGATGACGATGTTGGGGAAGAGGCAACAATTTTAACCCCTTCAGTGCTGAAGACGGAACAATTCCGTCCGCTACACACAAGCACTAAATCCCTTTGCTGAGTGATTTCCTTTTTTATTTTTGAGCCTTGGGAGCAGAGAAACAGATTCCCTGCCACCAAAGCATTTTCTGGCTCACTGTAAGGATGATCTGTGCGCATGACACGCTGACGTCATTACAGTGAAAATGAAATGAGCAGATCGGCTCATTTTACTTTCACTGCTTCGGTGCTCGGGGGGCTATCTCAGCCCCCCGGGCACCGAATCACACAGGACAGGTATCGCTGGAAAGGGGAAAATCTCTCCTTACTTTTGATACTTTTCCCAAGGAGAGTGATTTCCAAGCAGGGACTTACCGTACTAGACACCAGGCTTCTCTTTTTAGAGCAGGGAGCGGCCCCTTAGGCAAGGGCCACTCCCTATAAGGGGGTCATTATTTTGGCTTACAGTTAGGCCGATCTGCCCCCGGGGACGCGGCAGAACACCACTAGACAGCAGGGATTACTTGCTTTAGTTTATTTCTTGGTAGGACTGGGGGATGCCACTTACCCCCCTGAGGGACAGAAAGCCTACTAGACACCGGGGGAGATTTATGTTTTTATATGTAGCGGTGTGGCTGCCAATCATGAGCATGGCCATGCCCCCACCCTTCCCAAAAATGGGAAACAGTCTTTCTGCCCTCCTTGGGAAGGAATATGGAGGCAATAACCTCATTCTGTCCCCTAGGCACCAGGGATTACTTTTATTTAAACTTTATATCAATGGGGTCTGCCCAGAATTGGCATGGCCATGCCCTCAACCCAACCCCTCCCCCAAAAAAGGAAACTGTCTTTCTACCACCCTGGGGGGCAAATGGGGACAATTACCCCATCTGCCCCTCCACAATTTGGGGGGGGGGGGAGAAATCCCACTAGACACCAGGGATTACTTTGTTTCATTTGTAGGGGTGGGGGCTGCCTAGCATGGGCATGGTCTCCCCTCCCCAACAAAAGGAAAACAGTCTCTGTGCCCTCCCAGGGGGCACATGGTGCAATTACCCCATCTGCCTCTCCGGGGGGTGAAGAGAGGGGGGAGGAAGCCCACTAGACACCAGGAATTATTTTAGAAAAAACATTTTTATCAGGGGCTGCCTATCATAGGACTGGCCATACCCTCAAACTCCCCCCCCCCAATAAAAGGGAAACAGTCTTTCTGGGCCAATTATCCCATCACACACCTCCCCCACCCCCAAGCCCCTGGGGCACAGAAAGCCAACTAGACAGCAGGGATTACTTTTTTTGTTTTCTATTCATATTGCAGGGCTCCGAGCATGGGCATGGACATGCCCCCCCCCCAAAAAAAAGGGAAACAGTCTCTCTGCCCTACTGGGGGGGTCACATGGGGACAAATACCCCATCTGCCCCCGGGAAAGGGAAAGTTTGAGTTGTGCAGGGCAGTGTGTGTAAAGAAAAGCCTCATGCGATCCATGCAAGTCACCCCTCTCTGGACTCCCCTTGGTATCTAGTTTTCATAAAAGTACAGGTTTGCTAGGTTTCCCTAGGCACCGGCTGAGGTAGGGCCCAAAAACCACAGCTACCCACTTTGCAAAAAACGTGGAAATATTTAATGTATCCCTGATGCGTTTTGTGTGGGTTTCATGGTGCGGGCACTAGGCCTACCCACATGTGATGTGCCATTTTTATTGGGAGACTTAGGGGAATACAGAATAGTAGAACAAGTTTTTTGCCAATTATATGTCTCTGCATTTGCACCTTCCAAATGTGAGACAATGTGTAAGAAAGAAGTACTTTTAAGAAATACCCTCTAATTCACGTGCTAGTATGGGTCCCACAAATTCAGAGATGTGCAAATAACCCCTGCATCTAAACTGCAATTTGTGTGCCCATTTAAGAATAAATAGGTTTCCTTAATACCTGCTCTTCAGTATTTATATCGTACCATATGAATTGCTATACCCGGTGCACAATGAAAAACCATTGCAAGGTGCAGCTCAGTTATTGGCTCTGGGTACCCACCGACCATATATATCCCACAACCGGAAGAGTCTAGCAGATGTACTGTTAGAAAGGGGCATATTTACAGAAAGTGGCACATCGGTCCAGATGTGCCACTTTTCTTGCTTCACCGCTGCCCCACGTAACAACACCATGGTTGTGCAGTATTTACAATACGGCGCACCATGGTGGTCGTTAGGAAAATAGCATCCATATTTTTTACGCTATTGTGGTGGTTTGCAGCACTAACATCAAAAATGTTGACGCTTGAGCAGCAAAGCACAGGGAGGCCCATTGATTAAAATGGGTGCATCCTTTAAAAGCCTGCTCTGAGCAGGCATTCAAAATTACAGAAAAAAATGGCTCAGTGAAATGTTGTAAATTTCACTGCACCATCTTTCACGTGTCAGAACGCCCCCTTGCATACATTATGCCAGGCACAGGCATAATGTGGCGCAAGGCGTTACAAAGTGATGCAATAAAAGCATTGCACCACTTTGTAAATACAGCACAGGAGAAAGGTATCCTGAACGCCATCCTTAGTGTAAAAAAATGATGATAGGTCAGCGGAAGGTGGCGCTAGGGGCGTGTAAATGTGCCCCATAGTTTTTGTGAATCAGCCATCGAGCAGCCCCCCGCAGCCCCTGGGACCACCACCTCCCCAGGGTTTTAATCAAATATGGTTAGGGGGGGCCACACCTGTCAAGGTAGCAATGATGAAGGGGACCCAGACCCCATCCCTTGGTGCCGTGTGCCCAAAGACAAGCCAGGGAGTACTGTCACGCTCCCCATGCAATTTGGGGTGGGGCCCCATCCCTTATGAAAAGCTGGGGAGAGCTGCTGCGCTCTTCGTGAAGGTGGATGAGGGGCCCCCGGACTCCATCCTGGGGCCTCGCAAAGAAAGATTAGCTGGGGATGCTGTTGTGCCCCCCGCAACGATGGTCGCCAGCTGTGAGAGGGGCCAGCGGTCAAAGTAAAGCTGGGGAGCAGTGTTGCGCTCCCCGTGAAGGTTCTGAGAAAGAAGGGGGGCTCAGGACCCATCCATGGGCTCTCAGAGCAGCAAGAATGATGGTGGGAGTTTCACCACACTCCTCATGTGGCCCGGCTCCTACCGGTCCCAGTGCCCATGTCCAGTAGGAGTGAGGGGGGGGACACTGCACACGTCTGCCTGCAGGAGCGGGCAAACTGAACTGAGGCTGTGCGCTACTGCAGCAGGCTGTGAGCGCTGTGCGCCTTGGGAGCCATGAGGGTAGCTGGGGATGGCCTCCCTGAGCTGCCCTCTAATGAGGCAGCATCACGTGGGGTATCCGGGTGGAACTAGAGTGAAAGCAAGACATGACGCAAGGCTGCATAAAAACAAAAATGGAAAAAAAGCTAAACTGCTCTCCCTGGCTCAGCAGGAGAGCTGCTAATGAAATAAGCACACTCCAGAGAGAGAGCCCCATAATGCCTTGTGAGGCACAACAGTTTTGGCCCTTCCTAGGCTTGTGGAGGACCCAGGAACATGGGGTTACCGCTGATGGAAAGGGAGAGCTGCAGGAGCAGCGCAGCCTCCCTCCAACAGAAAGTTTTGTGTCATCACCCTAGGTTAGGTGGGGCTTGAACATGATAACCTCCCTAGGGTTCCAACATGTTTTTATCCAAATACTAGCTGTAAGTTTTGTTTCAGCCGGATGGAGCTGCACACTGTAAGGATGAAGATCATGGCTGCAGTCCTTGTGGCCTGAACGGTAACAACAACAGGATTGTTATAATGGTGAACTCTCTCTAGGGGTGAAAAGCTGTAATTACAGGTGTTCTTACAGTAATTGAGTCCCTCAGTGGTTATAGCTAAAATGGTAGTATGTTATGCTAAATGTGTTTTAAAATGTGAGGACACTCTCTAGGGGTGAACTATGGGACTGTGTCAACTGTGCATCATTTCTATGTTGAATAATTCAATGTGGATTATGATGAACCTTGACCCACACCCTTTAGGGGTGTGGCTAGACTGCATAGATCGTGCTGAGAGTAATCCTAGCAATGCCAACCACTCCAGCCTGCATAGACATGTTCTTTGTTAAAGCTTATTTGAGTAATGATTCTGATGGCCACTAGGGATCCAAGTAGATGTTCTTTATTGACAGTATCAGGTGCTCTTGCTCACAAGTTACAGTCAAATATTGCATTCGACTACAAGTGAATAGTCTGCTGTGTAGGTTGTTGGTTTATATCCCCCTTGGAGAGACAAGAACATTACACAATGTCATCCAAATGTAATGCCATCAACTTGAGTATATTTGTAAATTGTTGCATAGTATTGAGTACTGTGTGTGATAAATGTAGTTTTACTTTATCGAAAAAAAGCACAGACTGGACAATCGTTTGAGTGTCATGGTTGTGTGCTCATGAATGGGGATTACTAGCCCACACCACCTCCCTTGAGTAAGCCTTGGACTGCTCTGCATCGCTACCCTATGAGAGTCAAGTGGTGGGGAGTGCGGCTCCATTACTTGTGCAAGCCACATAACTAATGACCCACCCTCCAACACCTGCCCACAGATGCTTCAGGCATGTTTCCATCAGAGGTAACACCTCATATCACACTAGTAATCATAACTCTGGGCCCTGGTGCCACTGAACCGGTTGCACTATTGAAAGCTGTGCTCTGCCCACAGATGCTTTCGGGTGTGTTTCCATCAGCAGTAAAACCTCATATCACACTAGTAATCATAACTCTGGGCCCTGGTGCCACTGAACCTGTTGTACTATTGAAAGCTGTGCTCTGCCCACAGATGCCTCATGCGTGTTCCCATCAGCAGTAAAACCTCATATCACACCAATAATCATAACTCTGGGACCTGGTGCCACTGCACCTGCTGCACTATTTATAGCTGTGTCCTGCCCACAGATGTCTCGGACGTGTTTCCATCATCTCATATCACACCAGTAATCATACCTTTGGGCCCTGATGTCACTGCACCTGCTGCACTATTGAAAGCTGTGCCTTGCTTACAGATGCCTCGGACATGTTTCCATCATCAGTAACACCTCATATCACAGCAGTAATCATACCACTGGGCCCTGGTGCCACTGCACCTGCTGCCCTGTTAAAAGCTGTGCCCCGCCCACAGATGCCACTGGTGTGTTTCCATCATAAGTAACACCTCACATCACACCAGTAATCGTACCTCTGTTCCCTGGTGCAACTGCACCTGCTGCACTATTGGAAGCTGTGCTCTGCCTGTAAAACCTCATTTCACACCAGTAAATCGGCCCCTGGGGGGTGCAAGGCTCCAGTACATGCGTCTAACACGTTCTGTGAGGTTTGATGAAGACAAATGAACCCTATTCACAGCCGCCTGAAGAATGTGCTCAGGAGAGATCTGAGCAACAAATCTTCCAGGAGGCAGGAGGCGCTAATGTTCTCCAGCAGCCTATAGACTCTTGCAAAGGTGCATTTCCTGCCTTCTTATTGAAATGCGGCTTTGATAGATGAATGCACTGGACAGAGGGCTAGTGCCTGGAAGGAAGGGTATATTATTGTCTTTGAGATAGGCAGGTTAACACGTTCCTCGCCTCTGCACTGGCAAGCGGCTCGGTTGACAGAATGCAGAGGCTTCTAAGCGCTCGGACCTTCCACATATCAATGAGATGTCACACAGAGGAAATGAAGGGCCAGATTTACAAGGACCTAATGTGGCACAAGGGTTCGCAAAGGAGTGCAATGCACGCAGTGCGCCATTTTGTAAATATGGCGCAGCGATTTCTACCTCATTGAGCCACATTAGCGTAAACAAAATGATGGTAGTGTGGCGCAAGAAGGCATTAGGGCTCTGTAAATCTGGCCCAGTGTATGCAAGGCGGCGTTACAATGTTAAGAAGCCCACAAAAATGACAAGATTTCATTGCACCATTTTTGGCATCATTTTTAACACCTGCTCAAAGCAGTCGTTAAAAGGTTGCACTGATTGAAAACAATGGGCCTGCTTGCACTCTGCTGCACTAGCCTCACACTCTAGTGTAGCAAAGCACCACAATAGTGTAAAAAATGTTGATGCTATTGGCCTAATGTGCGCCACGGTGCATCATATTGTAAACATGCGCACCCATGGTGCCGTTAGATGGCGGGTGCAAGAAATCTGGCGCATCAGTACTGATTCACAAGATTCTTGTAACTCTGGCCCAAAATATCTTTCTGTTTCTTTCAGTCGGGGTTTCTCTAGAATAGTGCAGACCACACTGTTACTGCTTCGGAGCGCTAGAGGGAGCAGGGTAGGAAAAGAACTATCCATGTGAGCAGATCCAAATGCTGCGTATGAAAAATTCAAAATTAAAATAGACCTTTAGCCTGAGTCATAAGGGTGAAGGTCTAGTGAGCCCTGATGAGAAGGTGGAGGAGAAATCTTTTTTTGAAAACCTCAAGTAGATGTTTGTAATATTGCAGCAATCCTGCCATCCCTCACCCACCTGTCATGACTGAAATAAGGGAGGAATGAAGGTCAAATCACTTCTGAATGAGAAGTCTTTGTTCCGGGCACTGAGTAATAATCGGAAGGAGGAATCTTTTGTCACCCAGCACTGTCAGGGGCTGCACAGTGCAAGTGCAAAAAGAACAAGTGATGGACGGATTGCTGAACAATGTCAAACATTCACCCCCAGGACAGAGATCAGGGCCTAAATCCATCGTTTTTTTGCTGCCCATGCCATTCCAGTTTGGACCCAGCCATATGCAAACCAGTCTTGACCCTGTTCCCCATGGGAACAGTCCAGCCCGAACTGCCAGGCCAGGTCTTCCCTGGACTGGAAACAGCATCCTGGGACTGGTTTCGGGGTTTCACCCCTCATCAGCCAGGCTAGCTTAAATCCAGTGGCATGGGAAGCACGGGACCCACGGCATACCTGCCAAACGACTGGTGTGTGTGTTTCTGAGTGCCATGCTTGCCAAACCATTGGTGTGTGTCTATGTGCTAGACCTGGCACACCAGGTGTGTGTCTATGTGTGCCACTGCTTGCCACATCAGTTGTGTGTATGTCTGTGTGCCACATCTGCCAAACTAGTGGTGTGGGTGTCTGTGTGACATGCCAATCAAAAGAGTGGTGTGTGTGTCTGTGAGCCACATCATCCAAACCAGTGGTGTGTGTGTCTTTGTGCCACGCCTGCCAAACCAGTGGTGTCAGTGTCTGTGTGCCACACCTGCCAATCCAGTGGTGTGTGTGTCGGGATGTCATGCCTGCCAAAGCTGTAGTGTGTGTGTCTGTGTGCCATGCCTGCCAAACCAGTTGTGTGGGTGTCTGAGTGCCACACCTGCCAAACCAGTGGTGTGTGTGCCTGTGTGCCATGCCTGGCAAACCAGTGGTGTGGGTGTTTGTGTGCCACACGTGCCAAAACAGTGGTGTGTGACTGGGTGCCACACCTGCCAAACCAGTTGTGTGGGTATCTGAGTGCCTTGCCTGCCAAACCAGTTGTGTGGGTGTGTGAGTGCCACACCTGCCAAACCAGTGGTGTGTGTCTGCGTGCAAAGCCTGCCCAGCCTGTAGCCTGTGTCTGGCTGTCACTCCTGACAAACCAGTGGTGTATGTCTGTGGGCAATGCATGCCAAACCAGTGGTCTGTGTCTGTGTGCTGCACCTGCCAAACTAGTGGTGTGTCTGGCTGTGTACTACACCTGCCAAACCAGTGGTTTGGGTGTATGGATCCCAAGCCTGTCAATCCAGTGGTGTGTGTGTCTGTGTGTGATGTTTGCCCAGGCTGCAGTGTGTGTCTCTGTGTGCCTCTCCTGCCAAACCAGTGGTTTGAGTGTCCGTGTGCCATGCCTACCAAACGAGTGGTGGGTGTATGTCTGTGTGCCATGCCTGACAAACCAGTGTGGTGTGTGTCTGTGTGGCCATGCCTGCCACACCAGTGGTGTGTGTCTGTGTGCCACATGATCCAAACCAGTGGTGTGTGTGTCGTTGTGCCACATCTGCCAAATCAGTGGTGTGGGTGTCTGTGTGCCATGCTTGACAATCCAGTGGTGTGGGTGTCTGTGTGCCATGCTTGCCAATCCAGTGGTCTGTGTCTGTGTCTCATGCCTGCCAAACCAGTGGTGTGGGTGTCTGTGTGCCACTCCTGCCAAACCAGTGGTGAGTTTCTCTGTGCCACGCCTGCCAAACCAGTGGTGTGGCTGTCTCCACCCACTATGTATCCCTTTGTCTTAATGCAGGTCACTTTACACCTCATTACGGTTGCTTGCCTTAGATTGGCAGAGGCTGGCCAATCAGAGAAGCACTGCTGGAAGGCTGGTTTTTGGCTCACAGAAAAGAAAATTCTATAACATCCTTTCTGTAATAGTTATAACAACTTTAACAATGACAAATAGTTGGATTTCTTCTAACTATTATTTTAAGTCTAAGAAGGACATTTGTAGCACCTTCCTATCAATAGTTATACTTAAATAAAGTATTCCCATATTAGCCTATGGCGCTAATTCACTACAATGGGGAAAAACAAAATTGGCAGTCTTTCCCTCACCTGGGCATGTAAAACATATTTTATAATGTCCCTTCTTATACTTCCAAGGCACCCTACTCTTGGGTCACCGAAGGCAGAACTTAGGGGTGACGTATTTAAAAATAAAGTAGTTTGAGACTTTGAAAATACCTTCAATTCCTAAGTCGAATTTGCATATACATTTAATTAAGCAGCCTGAAAGTCAGGGCTGGCTTTTTAAATTAACAACAGAAACCACAGCAGTGCACACTTAAGTGCATTAATTCTGCTGGGCCTCTAAACCTACAAGCCCTACCATATACTAGGGACAGGTAGGTTGTCAGCACAAATTGTAATTTCACCTAATTACCATATATTTTTAATCAGAGCACAGGCACTGGATCTGATTAGCAGAGCCCAGGACACCTTCAGAGTCTGCACCTAGTAGTAGAAAATGGGGGCACCTCAAAAAGTCTGGGTTTCTCACACCTCCTCTCTTTTTATATCTCTTTTCTCCACTTAATTTCTTTCTCTCTCCCTCTCTGTCTTGATGTTCGTCATCTGTCTCTGTCCTCACCAATCACAAAAAGGCACACTGTTCTCTCCACTTCAATTCTGTATCGACTCCTGTCTCCCACTAATTTTAAGTCCTGTCTCTGCACTATCCCAGGTTCTTCTTGGGGTGCACAGACCTTCTTGTGACTTCTTAATCTTTGGACCATAGAGGTGACTAATAATTGATGACTAGACATGGATCCTTAATTAGGTCTACACCGAACTGACCAGTGGACCCCAATAATAGAACCAATTGCAGCTCTTGCCCACCCTCCACAGTCCCCATCAATCGATCAACGCATCCCCAGTGGGTTGTCTACAGCACATTCAGTGACTGACTGCCTCTTCTTTTCCTAGCCTGTCCCCTACGACTTCTCTCAAGATACACAATACTTTTGATACTCACAGCAGGCCCGACATTTGTGATTTTAGGAATTATTTGGCCTTTGTTGGAAGCTGCCTCTCTATATGGTGCACTAAAAAGAAGTACACTGTGCAGAGAGACCAGTGGAGGCAAAAGAAGATAGGACTAGTGCTCTATTTTTGTGGTAGTGTGGGCGAACAGTTAGGCTTATCAGAGGGTAGTGCTAAGCGTTAGTTGTACTCACAGAGGCAATAAAACAGGCTGCAGGATGGATTGAACCCAGATCTGTGACTGGGGGTGAGTGTTTGCATTGTTCAACACTCCGTCCATCATCCTTTTGTGTTCCTTAAGTTGCCCTAAGTGGGAAGGGTATGCCCAGACGTGGGTCCCTTGCTCACTGCGCCACTGGATTCAAGCTAGCCTGGCTGATGAGGGGTGATACCCTGAAACCGGTCCCAGGATGCTTGTTTCTGGTCCAGGGAGGACCTGGCCTGGCAGTTCGGGGTGGACTGTTCCCATGAGTAACAGGGTCAAGACTGATTTGCTTATGGCTGGGTCCAAACTGGGGTGGCATGGTGAGGAAAAGAACAATGGGTTAAACCCAGATCTGTGACTGGGGGTGAGTGTTTGCATTGTTCAGCACTCCGTCCATCATCCTTTTGTGTTCCTGGGGTTGGTACTAGGTCAGCTGCTTCTTCTTTTCCTCTTCTGCAGACGTGACTCCTCTGTGTCCTTTTCTTCTTGTGTCATCAGGATCTGAGTTCTAGGGTTCAGGGGTGCCACCTAAATACTCAATTTGGGGCATTACAGGGAGTGCCAGGGGGTAGCCAATAGACTGACCACCTTTAGAGTGAGTACACCCTTTCTATAACCACTTCCTTTGGGACGCTGGTATAACCCTGACATCCAGTCATGATGTGTGAGGCCGTCACCTGTGCAATCTGCTCTGCTTTGTTGCACATATAAGTGTTTAATTTATGGGCTATCAGGGTCTTCAAGTACACAAATACAAAATGAACCGTTCGTAAAATCAGCTTCCTGAATAAATGCAGCACAGAAAATAACATAATTATTTGAGTAACTGAATGTAACTGATAAGAGCCAATATCCGAATATTTAGTTCCATTTGAACTTTCCAGAGGCCAGAAGACCTGCTCCTGCAGTCTATGGAGCACACGGGGACCCAACCCTTTAAGGGGGCCTCCAGCCTCAGTGCAATGAATATCTGTGGAATATGGGAGGCTCAGGGGCCCTCATCACATTCTGCTTGGGATGCAGCATTATTTTACATCACTCCACTGTGTATGAAATGTAATGAGATTTTATCAACAGCATGTCCAAATGGCTCTCTTGCAAATTCAGAGGTTCTTAATGTACTGACACTACAATGTCGTTATTAATGGAGTAATGGATCTGAGCTCACATTTACTCATCCTTTTCGTTGATCTTGTGCCGCGCGTGACGGTGCAGGGGAATGCAAAGGCTTACTGAGGGTTTACCAAGCAATGCGAAGCATGTTTTGTGTGTCCTTGCATGGCTTTGTAAACAAATGTAATGCAAGGCAGATGCTTGCACTGAGCTGTGCTCCACTTCTTATTGCTCGGAGATCCAAGAAAGCATCATGAGCGTTCCTGCGCGTCCACCCGTGGATTTCCTGCAATTCCAGAATTACTAAGGTTTGTAAAGTTGGATTTGAGTGAAATCAATACGCCTACCACGGAATGCTGTAACAGGGAGAAATCCGTTTATTTCTCATCATTACTTCATCTTTCTGTGCGTCAGGAATTTTGCATTATGTAGAAAGAGGAATAGCCCTCTTTGGACTATTTTTTTTGCCCAGGAATGCGTCCCTTCCTGCACAAAAACAGTCCTGCATGCAACGCAGACAACCTTGCACCAGCCTCAGTGCGCCAGAATAGGGAGATGGCTGAAAAGCAACATATCTGAGTCGAAATAGCACTTCTCAGCTCTCTCCTGTTCACACAAAGCAGCAGCATTGCTTTCTGTCCTGCGTTGCATGAACTTTTGATAACTAGGCCCCTTAGTTTTCAGTGACTCAGCTGGTGCACTCACTGAAGTGAGTAATACCGGAGCTAATGGCACACACTGGCACAGTGACAGCATTAACCAACTACCATTAACCAGCTAGTAAAGCAGAAGTTTATCCACAAAGTTTAAACTTGCCTTGGAGACCCCCATGGCACGGTGTTCGCGTTATCAGACTTTCAGAACTCACTGAGATGTATTCAGTACGGACTGTGCCCCCTCCCCCTCCCTCCATGCCTCGTCAAGTGTCCCCAACTGCAGATGAAAAGGACCTGCCAATAAATGTCCTTTGTGTCCTATAAGGAACTCCGAGATACAGAATGAAAAGCAGAGGCCGCTGCCTGCCAGCGAACGTCGACAAACCCACTGATGAGGCCACGTGGGAGCCATTATCTGTTCACAGAAACTAACGAGCATCTGCACAGACACCAAACACTCAGGTCTGCTTGTTCGCGGCGCCTCTTCGCATTTCAGTGCGTGAATGTGGCCGACGTTCGGCTCCATCCCTCATTAAAATACAGTTTTCCATTCTGATTGGCCCCGCCCCCTCATCACCCCCTCTTCTCAGACCTCCAGGCAGATGGCCCAAGGGTGCTCACTTCAGAGCTGCATGAAATGCCTTCTCTGCTCCTCCCACAGACACAAATGTAGCGCACAATTCAACATGATGTCGTCTTCTAAGCGCTGACAACAGAGGTTCATTTCAGCGGTGGTTGCAGGTGGGACCCACCTTGGGACCAGCACTTATTTTTCCTCAACAGACTTTGACCCAGACCAAGAAAGAGAAAGAGATAGACCTGGAAACAGGGAGGGAGAAGAAGATGGAAAACTGTGACAAAGAGAGAATGAAGGAATGAAGAGGCGTCTACAAGAGTGAGATACAGGGGAAGGGCGTGGATGGTGGTGGATGAAAGATGCATGAGGTGGAATCAAGAGTAAGCAGCCTTGGGTTCAGAAATCAGACTTTCCAAAGCACTGACCATGGAGTTCTGAGCAAAACTTTGGCCCCAGCAGATGAAGGTCTGGCTGATATATGATAGCACACCTGCAAGACTGAGAGGGGCAGGAATGACAAAAACTAAGGGTCTGATTCAAGAAAAGTGGATCTGCACCCAGTGTAGCGCCACGTTTCTTGCACCCCTTAGCACCCCCCAACGCCACCATGTGTGCTCCGTATCTAACATACGGGGCACCATGGCAGTAGTTAGGGGAACTAGTGTCAACATTTTTTACGCTAGTTTGGAGCTTTGCAGAATTAGCGTCAAAAATGTTGATGCTAATCCTGCAAAGCCCATTGAGGCCTATTAAAAACAATGGTGTGCTTCCTTTTAACGCCTGCTCTGAGCAGGCCTTAAAAGTGCCACAAAAATGACATGAAGAAATCTCTTAGATTTCTTTGTGCAATTTCTTTGGCTCCCCTAACAGGGGAACGCCCGCTTGGTGCAGGCATCATGTAGAGCATAGGGTTACAAAGTCCTGCAATGCATGATTGTGCCACTTTGTGAATTTGGCGCTGCGATTTTGGCCTATTTGGGCCACAATAGCGAAAAAAAATGACACTAATTTGGTGCAAGGAGGCGCTAAGGGCTCTTAAATATGCCTCTAAGTGTCAGTCAGTCAGTCAGTCAGTAACTTTACTTTGCTATGATTCTGCAGCATAAAAGTTGAAATAAATAACAATACAAACAAGGAAGACACTCAAATACAAATTTCATCTAATATTCAACATAAAATATAATTATATTTTAACCTGGCTTTGGGGTCTTGCAGGAGTTAAGCAGCCCAGTCTCAGTGCTCCGCAGACCATTAAAAAGGTTAAAAAACGTCTTTTATAATCATTCAAAATTGCAACATTCTTGTGATGGAGAATACATTTTCTACTTTCAAAATGTCAGAAAGAGCATAAAAATAAAGTACCAATGCACATTAAACATGTCTGGATATTCAAATATAGATACACAAACTTTAATAACATATAAAAACATTTTAAAACTCTTGGTATAATGTCTAATAATCTCACACAGATTCCTGCACAAACGTCACTTCCGCTATATAAGAAAGAGCAATAGATTGCAGATAAAGTGCAGATGCTTTCTAAAGTGCCAGCCTTAAGAGGGAACAAGTACAATGCTGTCCTTGCTAAAGGTCTATCAAGACAAGGCTCGGCTCCTTAACCGTAATGAATGCTAGATGAATGATGCCACCACGTGGCATATGTAGGAAAGTACCCTCTTTTTGCCACGGTTACCCCCATTTTCTGCCTGATGTCAGTGTGCTTGACTGTGTTCACTGGGATCCAGCTAAGCAGGACCCCAGTGAATCTGCTCTCTGTCCTCTAAATTAGGTTTTTGCATACTGGTAATCGAGTATTTCACCCACAAGTGGCATACTGGTCACCCCTTATAAGTCCCTAGTATTTTGTACTTAGGTACCCAGGGCATTGGGGTGCCAGGGGATCCCTATGGGCTGCAACATTTATTTTGCCACCCATAGGGAGCCCATGCACAGGCTTCTGCAGGACTGCCATTGCAGCCTGCTTGAAAAGATGCATTAACATTGCACCAGGTCACTTATAAGTCTCCCCTATAGCAGGCCCTCCAGCCCTGAGGGCTGGGTACAGAGTACCTCTGTGTGAGGCATCCCTGCACAAGCAGAGATGCCAGCACGACCTCCAGGACCATTTTCCCAGACTTTGAGAGTGTGGGGATGCCATTTTACGCATGTACTGGACATGGGTCACTACCTATGTCCAGCTACATAATGGTAACTCCGAACCTAGGCATATTTGGTATCAAACATGTTGGAATCATACCCCAAGGCTTTTGCAAGCATTGGTTGTATGATTCCATGCACTCTGGGGGCCCCTTTGAGGACCCCCAGTATTGCCATTCCAGCCTTCTGAGGTTTTCCAGGCAGCCCCAGCTGCTGCCACCTCTCAGACAGGTGTCTGCCCTCCTGTTGCTTGAGCAGCTTAAGCCCAGGAAGGCAGTACAAAGGATTTCCTTTGGGAGAGGGGTGTTACACCCTCTCCCTTCGCAAATAGGTGTTACAGGCATGAGGGGGGTATCCTCCCAGAGCCTCTGGAAATGCTTTGAATTGCACATTTGGTGCCCTCCTTGCATAATCCAGTCTACACCAGTAGAGAGACCCCGCAGACCCTGCTTTGGCACGAAACTGGACAAAGGAAAGGGGAGTGACAATTCCCCTGTCCATCACTGTCCCAGTGGTGGTGCTCAGAGCTCCTCAAGAGGGTCCCTGGGTTTTGCCATCTTGGATTCCAAGTTGCCAGGGAACTCTGGGAGCATCTGAGTGGCCAGTGCCAGCAGATGATGTCAGAGCCCTCCCCTGATAGGTGCTTACCTGTTTAGCTGACCAATCCCCCTTTTAGGGCTATTTAGGGTCTCTCTCTTGGGTGGTTCTTCAGATTAGATTGCAAGACTCCAGCAGGAATCCTCTGCATCCTTTACTTCACCTTCTCACCGAAAAAAAATAATCTGGACCCTCCAGGAACTCTATAAACTGCAACAAAGAAGCAAAGACAACTTCTGCAACATTGTATCTTCAGCTCCTGCCAGCAACTGAAACTGTTTCCTGATAGTGCATCCTCAGAGGACAGCCTGTCTTCAGCCTGCACCAGAAGAGCGAGGGAATCTTCCTTGGAGTGAAGGAATCAATCCCCTGCTTCAGCAGGCACTGATCTGCATCAAGGACCAGCTGCGTGGATCCCCTCTCCTGACGAGCTGCGTAGATCCTGCATCATGAGTGGTGGACTGAAGTGGTCCAAATGGTTCGGACGTCGTACTGTACAATTTTGGTGGAGGTAAGAGCTTGCCTCCCCACACAAGACAGTACCCCGTGCACAGTGTGTTTTGCAGTTGCCAAGGCTTGTTGGCATCCTTCAACAAAGTTCTTCATGCACTGTGCAGCTCCGGCCCCCAGCCCTCTATCCTGCAATGCACATCTTCCTGAGTGGTTCTCCGGCGGCGTGGGAGCCCTTGTTGAAGTGCTGCATGGGCCTCCTTTTGCACCTGCTCCGTCCCAGTGATGTGGGACTGTGCACGATGCCTGGTCTTCTGTGGACTCTCTGAGTTGCTGAGAGCCCCCCCTCTGACTCCCTCTCCTGGGTAGAGTCCACCAGGTCCCGCCTGGTCCCAGGCAGTGCCATTTTCTGCTAACCGCGAGCTTTGCATGTGCCAAGACTTGTTGGCAGACTCAGCATCGCAAACCAGACTGAAATCCTCCATCCGGCGTGGGACATCCTCTGCACCAACTAGGAACCCAAATTTGTCTTCTTGAGTGCAGTACTGACTGTTCTTCTTCACTGGTGGTTCCTCTTTTGCACCTTCATCTGGGTTAGCAGGGGCTCCTGTTCTCCCTGGACTCTTCTGTGCTTCTTGTCCCAGGATGCTTGTTTCCGGACCAGGGAGGACCTGGACTGGCAGTTCGGGCTGGACTGTTCCCATGGGGAACAGGGTCAAGACTGATTTGCGTATGGCTGGGTTCAAACTGGGGTGGCGTGGTGAGCAAAAGAATTGAGGGATTAAATACAGATCTGTGACGGGGTGAATGTTTGATTGGTTCCACATTCCATACATCATTTGTGTTTGTTCACTCTGGTTGGAGGCCATCACAGGGATGGAGGCCTTCTGAGGTCAGGAGACTACCACGTCTGCAAATGCCTCAAAACAAATTAAACATTGTTTTAAATGCAGCACGCTTTCCGTAAATAATGGGACTCTGTTTAAAAGGAATATTTTACTTTTTTTGTTTGAGATTTGAATGCTGCAAATTGGTTTACCATCACAATTTGGGAATGGGTAACATTTCAATGGTTTATGTTAAAAACTGGTTCTCTAGTTGGCAGAGAGTCACCCTGCGCAAGCTGGACCCACAATCCAAACTAGGGTAAATCACAAGCACAACCTAAATTGACCTGTGCTCACCCCCTGATAGCTTGGCAGAGAGCAGGCAGGTTTCATTTAAGAGGCATTGTGTAAAGTATTTGTGCAACACTTCAAAGAGTAAAACTGTGAAAACAACACACAAAAAGATACCACAAATGGTTAGAAAAATAGAGCTTAATTTAATTAACAAAACAAGACAAAAATACAAGAATCAAAAAAGTAGAAGTCAAGATATCAATTTTTAAATAATAAACTTATTTGTAGTGCTTAGAAGCATAAAGAACCAACATGGGCTATCTGGTTGAACTAGACCTGGTCAAATCTGAAAAGTCAGGCTGACCGCGATGGAGCACAGGTCACATGCATGGACCAGCCTTGGGCCCCTGAAACAGTACCTTGGTTCAGAGTTGCATCAATGTCGAGAAAACAAGATGCAAGGAGAAAGGAGATGATGCATTAGCATTGGTCCCGCAGATGTAGGCAATGCATCAGCTCTTAGTAGCGCAAAGTCGTAGATGCATCAGGAATGGAGGTAATGATTCATGCAGTCGGCAATGCGGTGTTCTCGATCCTCACAGCAGCAACAATGTGCTGGTGTTTGCAATGATGAAGAGTCCTTGATCCTCGCAGTCGGGGCAATTCGTTGGTGTTGATAGGGATGTGTCAGTTCCGAGTGGCACAACGGTATCAATGCATGGATTTTGGGCTGGAGCAGCACTTTATACCTAACACTAAGGGCCCAGAACTGTATTGGCACCACTTGGCAGGGCAAGACTCTCAGATGGCAGAGTCCAGGTGCTGTTGGTAATGAGGTTAAAGTCGTTTGTGTCCCCATGACTTCAGAAGAACAGGAAGCAAGCCAGCATGCCTTTGGAGTCACTTTGGTTCTGGGTTGGTTCTGGATTAGTTTCTGGTCCAGTCCTTCCCCCTACCAGGAAATGAGGGCAGCAGGCAGGTCAGCCCAGCAGAGCAGGAGTCTAGCAGAGTCTAGCAGAGTGACAGTCCTTTCAGCTACAAAGCAGTCATTCTTCCTGGCAGAGTATCCACAGGTCTAGAAGTATGCTGAGGCGGTGGTGTCTGAGGCCCAGGACTTATGCCCATTTGTGCCTTTGAAGTGCGGGAGACTTAAAAGAGAGGCCTTTGAAGTACACAGATTCCATACCTTTCCTGCCCCACTTCAGACTTACTACGGGGAGGTGTGCAGCCCTTTGTGTTGGGGACAGGACGCTGCCTATTCAGGTGTAGTTGTGAGCCCCTCCCTCCCATCTTGCCAGGATGGCCCATCAGAAGGATGATGGCCTATCAGTCACACCTAAGCTCCCATTGTGTCTGGCTGCCTAGTGGGAATACAAGCCCCAGCTGTCAGCCCAGCCCAGACACATGAGCAAAGAAATGTGTTGTGGATCCATTTTAGTTGCTTGTGTGTAGGAGTTTAGCTTAGCTTTGGCTTGCAGGCCTGTGCCCTTTCACCTAGATAAACATGCTCTGTTTTATCATACAGTATTATTCATTTCAGCATCGCTTACAGTTCTTATATTTTAGGAGAATTTTATTTTATTTTATAATCAGTTGCCATCCCATGAAAGTATCATTATCAGTAATGTATGTATTGGATTGTTATCATGTCCCTTTGCTTCAGGTTAGACAAGAACAGAATGTGAACATGTCAGGCATTTTGTTATGATATTGCTGATCCAAGTTTGTGCACACAATCTAACTCTTGGGTACATGCCCACATCAGGATGTCTGCCCGGACAATACCATGGGCCTTATAAAAACTCTCTGTGAGAACAAGGTCATTAGAGGGGGTCCCACCAAGGATAATCCATCTACGCTGCACATCACTTTGCAGCAAACGTCAGCCTTTGTGAATCTCCACTGCCTAATTTGGAGACTGAGGCCAACCTTGTTCTAAGGTAATGGGAGTTGGGGTGCTTCACATGGACATGGCTTGTGCAGATTAGGTTTATCATACCCTGCTCTCTTTAGGGAAGCCAGTACACTTTAGGGAGAAATTTGGGTATTCATGTTTATCGAAAAATATAGGGATTGTTCACAATCACTTCACTTATTCTCACAATCCTGATTTTGTCTCTTGTCATTATCCTAATCATTGCAGCTCAAATATTTTGTCGTAGGATGCAGTCTTTTCAATACATGTTTTAAAAACTGTTCTGCATCTTCTTTCTTGCCTGAGTATGTGTAAGGGACTCATTTCTAATGAGAGAAAAGGGTAAGACTTGTTTCACCATGAATTTCCCTGAGAGGATTTCAGAGTCCATGTGCTAGGCTGCCAGAAATCACCTTTACTGTTTGTGTTTTGGTGTTTTGGTGAGGTGCTCCTAGAAATTCCAGAAGGGCTGGGCCAACAGCTGCCAACTGTTGTGGGAGTGACACAGTTGCCTACAATCAGAGGTGTTGCTGCCCCTAATCTAGCAGACTCATAGAGATGCAAAAGTACTTGTGACATGGCACCACCAATGATGGTGTAGGCACTAATTTATGATTTTCCTGAGTATTTCTATCTCACACACACACATAAAGTGCCATTATACAGAGATATACGTGGTCTTAGGGCCAGTCCTCCTCAGCTGAATATGGAGTACCTATCTAGACTGTAGGTTGTTCAAGCTTGAACCTTTAAAAGGATTTTTTTCCCTTTTGATGTTCCCAACTCACATCTTCTCCTCAACACGGCAAATGCCATAGACATCCCGGAAAACTGCAGACAAGCACATACGCAGTTTCGTCTCACCAATGGCTTAACTGATGATGGCGGGGAAGTCACATTTGTTGTGGAAGCTCATGAAGCATACCAAATAGAAACATTTTATTCCTGGGTCACCTTTCCTTAACTGAATGACAATTCACACACATTTCACACTTACAGAATGGTGAATGTACCACAGTGGTACTGAGCGTATCAACATTTTCAAATACCACTTTCTTCAAGAACACCAAAAGTGGTTGAATGGTGCCCTTCCACATGTAATAGAACCAGTGAGATTAGGTCCTTTAAGTAATGTCCCATGTTTGCTACGTACAGACCACATCCCAAAGTACAGGCTATGCAAGTAGCTGATGTACGCACACTTTGCAATTAGCTAGTAGCAATATACAGGCAACTAATACAGTTCATAATGCAAACTTTGAACACAGCCCCAGTTACAAGAATTAGTCCACAAACAGTACACTCAATAATGAGCAAGGCGCCCACAGAACTGGAAAAGAATCCGTTCTGGATAGCACAAAAACAAATCTGCTGGAAGCAGAGTTTCCCCATGCATGACCCCAAGATAAACATAGCATTCTCACAATGTGCTTGTCATTCGGATTGGTTCCCTCAGTAGAGGACTATGCCACTTGGGGTACAGTCTTTGCCACAATATACACTACCACACATGGTACCCTGACACTTGCAAATTGCCGAAGGTGTTGAAACAAACTCAAAATGAACACTGGGCAGCCCCGGCCCTGGACTTGGGGAAGAATCTGATGCATAACTTTGACACAGTCTCCTCAATAATAATAAGAAACATTAAAGGGGAAGCAGCAGCTTTGGCCATTCACCAACAACCCTGGGAGATTCCTCAACAGAACCAGGAGAGCAAGCTGCCAAAGATTATCTCTGAAACGAATACCAGTACAGGCCGGGATAATCTGAGGGCCAGACCAACTAAACCACAAGTTCATAGTACCACCCCTGAGGAAGGCACTAAACAAGCACAAGAGTGATCTAAAAAACACTGCGAGAAACAAAAACAAAACAAGGACAAAAAGAAATCAGAGAGCAAATTCTCGGCATCCAGAGACCACTGAACAAAGATATAATCTCCGAAATAGCGAAACTTTAAAAGTTCCTGATAGATATCAATATACTGATACACATTCCTCTCTACCCTTTCAGGACATGCCAGATAAATGGAGTGAGAGAGTGGGCCGGTCAGAACACCGTACTGATTACACAAAGCATAAAAAATGACTCACAACATTCCTCAGAAGCTTACTGTAAAAAAGGAGGATAAATCTCCCCAACAGAAGCCCCAATTTAAAAAGAAAAAGGTGGCAGCAATTTTCATTAAACATGTCAGCAATATTGAGAACATTTCTAAAGAACAGGATGTGTGCAGTGACTCAGCTGGACAGAGTGGCAGAAGTCACGATTTGTTATCAGAATCTTAGAGATCATCTGGATGTGACACCAATTTATGACTTTCTCACCATCAAGATGGCAGAAAGGTACATCTCCCCACTTGACAGAGCTTATGAATTAAACATCCAAATTGAGGGGGGCATGGAGCGCACTATTGAAGTTATCTTCTGGGAAGCACTTAACAGTGATATTCAATTGGCAGAAAAAGACTGGACACCAGAATTTGTCCGCAAGCTCCACATGGGGAAGATCTTTCTCAGTCCTAGATCGAGATGCATTAAAGGATTCCTGTGCGGCTAATTGGGCTTTAGTGTAGACTCCCGCGCTGTTCTGCAACCATGTGGGGTGAGAAAAAGAATCACCCAACTATTTAATGCCGCTTAGGTCCATACCACAACCTCAACCTCACTATCCCATTAAACATGAGGCTAAAGCCCCAACGAGACCGATTCTCGCACAACTTGGTACCAGGGAGTTATTGAACCTTGTGTCTCTACAATGTATAACCCATTATTCCCTGTTGCAAACCCAGACCATTTACATAGAATAGTTTTAGATTACAGACACTTAAACAGTCACATATGCACATATGCAATACAAATTGCACACACTGCAGCACTAATTAACAATATAGGGGCATATTTAAGAGCTCCTAGTGCCTCCTTGCGCCACCTTAGCGTCATTCTTTTTACGCAAATATGGCCCAATAAGCCCACAATCCCCGCTCCATATTTACAAAGTGGCACAATGCATGCATCATGCCAATTTGTAACACTTTGCTCTAAATTATGCTTGCGCCTGGCAAAATGTTTGCAAAGTGGGTGTTTCTACATTAGGGGGAATTCTTTGCGTCATTTTTTCGGCACTTTTAACACCTGCTCAGAGCAGGTGTTAAAAGGAGGCACACCATTGTTTAAAATGGGTCTCAGTGGGCTGTGCAGAATTAGCATCAACATTTTTTACGCTAATCTTGCAAAACTCCAAACTAGCATCAAAAATTATGATGCTAGTCCCGTAACTACCACCATGGTGCACCATATCTTAGATATGGCACACACACGGTGGGAGTAGGGGGAGCTAAGGGGTGAAAGAAAAGTTGCTCTGCACTGTGTGCAGTGCCACTTTTCTTAAATATGCCCCATGGTGCGTAAAAAATACAAAACAACCTTGGATATTTCCAATGTTTTTTTTCTGCCGAAACCTAGCACCTGAAAGTCAGGCTTATAGCGCCTTTAGCACTTTAGGCTCACAGAGGCACGTTTGTCATTTGCGTCAGAGGTAGAAGAACAGCTCAGGGTTGTTTTCAGCGCATGTAACATCAATATTACGTTATCTTGATGCGATGCGTTGTCCTATGTGGATGATATGTACCGCACAGACGACGACCTCAACTTTCATCGTGCCTGGGTCGATCGGATCATTCTTGGAATCTGTTAGAAATGGGGTCTTTGGTTGGCAGTCAGGCTACCCCCTGTCCAAGCAAGGACCCTCACTCTAGTCAGGGCAAAGGAGAAACACACTTAAAAAACCCCTGCTGAACCCCTTGGTAACTTGGCACAAGCAGTCAGGCTTATCTCAGAAGCAATGTGTTATGTATTTGTACCAACACACACAGTAATACAGTGAAAACACTACAAAATGGACACCACACCAGTTTAGAAAAATAGGTAATATTTATTTATCTAAATCAAACAAGAACAAAATGACAAAAATCCAAAATACACAAGTTAAAATTAGAATTTTCTAAATGATAAGAGTCTTACTCTATAGAAAACAATGGCAACGATGATTTTGCATAAAGTATCTGGTTAGCATAAAAAATAAAGTTGCACTGGCGAGTGTAAGAAAAGGCAGCGATGTATCAACTCCTTCCTCACAAGGCAGGCCGTGCGTCATTTCTTCTCCGGTCGGGTCGACAAGGATGCCAAGTCCAGCAGATTTGCTGCCCATGCCTATAAATTCAGTTTCAAGAAAACAAAAATTGCTTTTCTCACTGTCCTATTTCTGGGATACAAGTTATTAGATAAAGGCAAGGGCCTCGTCCTGCAGTTTCTAGAGAAACTTGCACAACTTCAAACACCAAGAACCTTCAAGGAATTACAGTCATTATCGGGTTTCTTCAACTTTGGCAGGACATATAAACTTGACTATGCACAACGCATAAAACCTCTTTAAGACTTACATCTCCAGATTTTTCAAATGAGCATTGGACACTTGAACATACTCAAATACTCAGAGAGCTTCAGGAGGATATGCTAGAAGTTAACCCCTTTGTTGCCAGGCCTTTTCCCCCTCCTGTGCCAGGCCTTTTTTGCTATTTGGGGCAGTTCGCGCTTAGGCCCTCATAACTTTTTGTCCACATAAGCTAGCCAAGCCAAATTTGCGTCCTTTTTTGCAAACATCCTAGAGATTCTAGAGGTACCCAGACTTTGTGGGTTCCCCTGAAGGAGGCCAATAAATTAGCCAAAATACAGTGAAAATCTCGTTTTGTTTCAAAAAAAGGGGAAAAAGTGGCTGCAGAAGAAGGCTTGTGGTTTTTCCCTGAACATGGCATCAACAAAGGGTTTGTGGTGCTAAAATCACCAGATTCCCAGCTTTCAGGAACAGGCAGACTTGAATCATAAAACCCAATTTTTCAACACAAATTTGGCATTTTACTGGGACATACCCCATTTTTACAATTTTTAGTGCTTTCAGCCTCCTTCCAGTCAGTGACAGAAATGAGCATGACACCAATGCTGGATCCCAGAAACCTAAACATTTCTGAAAAGTAGACAAAATTCTGAATTCAGCAAGGGGTCATTTGTGTAGATCCTACAACGGTTTCCTACAGAAAATAACAACTGAAAAAGAAAAATATTGAAATTGAGGTGAATAAAAGAGCAAATTTTCTCTACGTTTTACTCTGTAACTTTTTCCTGCAATGTCAGATTTTCAAAAGCAATATACCGTTACGTCTGCTGGACTCCTCTGGTTGCGGGGATATATAGGGCTTGTAGGTTCATCAAGAACCCAAGGTACCCAGAGCCAATAAATGAGCTGCACCCTGCAGTGCGTTTTCATTCTATAATGGGTATACAGCAATTCATTTGCTGAAATATAAAGAGTGAAAAGTAGCTATCAAGAAAACCTTTGTATTTCCAAAATGGGCACAAGATAAGGTGTTGAGGAGCAAAGGTTATTTGCACATCTCTGAATTCCGGGGTGACCATACTAGCATGTGAATTACAGGGCATTTCTCAAATAGATGTCTTTTTTACACACTCTCTTATATTTGGAAGGTAAAAATGTAGAGAAAGACAAGGGGCAATAACACTTGTTTTGCTATTCTATGTTCCCCCAAGTCTCCCGATAAAAATGATACCTCACTTGTGTGGGTAGGCCTAGCGCCCGCAACAGGAAACGCCCTAAAACGCAACGTGGACACATCACATTTTTTTAAAGAAAACAGAGGTGTTTTTGGCAAAGTGCCTACCTGTAGATTTTGGCCTCTAGCTCAGCCGGCACCTAGGGAAACCTACCAAACCTGTGCATTTTTGAAAACTAGAGAGCTAGGGGAATCCAAGATGGGGTGACTTGTGGGGCTCTGACCAGGTTCTGTTACCCAGAATCCTTTGCAAACCTCAAAATTTGGCTAAAAAAACACATTTTCCTCACATTTTGGTGACAGAAAGTTCTGGAATCAGAGAGGAGCCACAAATTTCCTTCCACCCAGCGTTCCCCCAAGTCTCCCGATAAAAATTATACCTCACTTGTGTGGGTAGGCCAAGCGCCCACAACAGGAAACGTCCCAAAACGCAACATGGACACATCACATTTTTTTAAAGAAAACAGAGGTGTTTTTGGCAAAGTGCCTACCTGTAGATTTTGGCCTCTAGCTCAGCCGGCACCTAGGGAAACCTACCAAACCTGTGCATTTTTTAAAACTAGAGAGCTAGGGGAATCCAAGATGGGGTGACTTGTGGGGCTCTGACCAGATTCTGTTACCCAGAATCCTTTGCAAACCTCAAAATTTAGCTAAAAAAAAACACATTTTCCTCACATTTTGGTGACAGAAAGTTCTGGAATTAGAGAGGAGCCACAAATTTCCTTCCACCCAGCGTTCCCCCAAGTCTCCAGATAAAAATGATACCTCCCTTGTGTGGGTAGGCCTAGTGCCCGCGACAGGAAATGCCCCAAAACGCAACGTGGACACATCACATTTTTTGAAAGAAAACAGAGGTGTTTTTTGCAAAGTGCCTACCTGTAGATTTTGGCCTCTAGCTCAGCCGGCACCTAGGGAAACCTACCAAACCTGTGCATTTTTGAAAAATAGAGACCTAGGGGAATCCAAGATGGGGTGACTTGTGGGGCTCTGACCAGGTTCTATTTCCCAGAATCCTTTGCAAACCTCAAAATGTGGCTAAAAAAACACATTTTACTCACATTTTGGTGACAGAAAGTTTTGGAATCAGAGAGGAGCCACAAATTTCCTTCCACCCAGCATTCCCTCAAGTCTCCCGATAAAAATGATACCTCACTTGTGTGGGTAGGCCTAGTGCCCGCGACAGGAAATGCCCCAAAATGCAACGTGGACACATCACATTTTTTTAAAGAAAACATAGGTGTTTTTTGCAAAGTGCCTACCTGTAGATTTTGGCCTGTAGCTCAGCCGGCACCTAGGGAAACCTACCAAACCTGTGCATTTTTGTAAAATAGAGACCTAGGGGAATCCAAGATGGGGTGACTTGTGGGGCTCTGACCAGGTTCTATTTCCCAGAATCCTTTGCAAACCTCAAAATGTGGCTAAAAAAACACATTTTACTCACATTTTGGTGACAGAAAGTTTTGAAATCAGAGAGGAGCCACAAATTTCCTTCCACCCAGCATTCCGTCAAGTCTCCCGATAAAAATGATACCTCACTTGTGTGGTTAGGCCTAGCGCCCGCAACAGGAAATGCCCCAAAACGCAACGTGGACACATCACATTTTTTGAAAGAAAACAGAGGTGTTTTTTGCAAAGTGCCTACCTGTAGATTTTGGCCTCTAGCTCAGCCGGCACCTAGGGAAACCTATCAAACCTGTGCATTTTTGAAAACTAGAGACCTAGGGGAATCCAAGATGGGGTGACTCGTGGGGCTCTGACCAGGTTCTGTTACCCAGAATCCTTGGCAAACCTCAAAATTTGGCTAAAAAAAACATTTTCCTCACATTTTGGTGACAGAAAGTTCTGGAATCAGAGAGGAGCCACAAAGTTCCTTCCACCCAACGTTCCCCCAAGTCTTCCGATAAAAATGATACCTCACTAGTGTGGGTAGGCCTAGCGCCCGCGACAGGAAACGCCCCAAAACGCAACGTGGACACATCACATTTTTTGAAAGAAAACAGAGGTGTTTTTTGCAAAGTGCCTACCTGTAGATTTTGGCCTCTAGCTCAGCCGGCACCTAGGGAAACCTATCAAACCTGTGCATTTTTGAAAACTAGAGACCTAGGGGAATCCATGATTGGGTGACTTGTGGGGCTCTGACCAGGTTCTGTTACCCAGAACCCTTGCAAACCTCAAAATTTGGCTAAAAAAAAAACACATTTTCCTCACATTTTGGTGACAGAAAGTTCTGGAATCAGAGAGGAGCCACAAAGTTCCTTCCACCCAGCGTTCCCCCAAGTCTTCCGATAAAAATGATACCTCACTAGTGTGGGTAGGCCTAGCGCCCGCGACAGGAAACGCCCCAAAACGCAACGTGGACACATCAAATTTTTTTAAAGAAAACAGAGGTGTTTTTTGCAAAGTGCCTACCTGTAGATTTTGGCATGTAGCTCAGCCGGCACCTAGGGAAACATACCAAACCTGTGCATTTTTGAAAAATAGAGACCTAGGGGAATCCAAGATTGGGTGACTTGTGGGGCTCTGACCAGGTTCTATTTCCCAGAATCCTTTGCAAACCTCAAAATGTGGCTAAAAAACCACATTTTACTCACATTTTGGTGACAGAAAGTTTTGGAATCAGAGAGGAGCCACAAATTTCCTTCCACCCAGCATTCCCTCAAGTCTCCCGATAAAAATCATACCTCACTTGTGTGGGTAGGCCTAGCGCCCGCGACAGGAAATGCCCCAAAATGCAACGTGGACACATCACATTTTTTGAAAGAAAACAGAGGTGTTTTTTGCAAAGTGCCTACCTGTAGATTTTGGCCTCTAGCTCAGCCGGCACCTAGGGAAACCTACCAAACCTGTGCATTTTTGAAAAATAGAGACCTAGGGGAATCCAAGATGGGGTGACTTGTGGGGCTCTGACCAGGTTCTATTTCCCAGAATCCTTTGCAAACCTCAAAATGTGGCTAAAAAAACACATTTTACTCACATTTTGGTGACAGAAAGTTTTGGAATCAGAGAGGAGCCACAAATTTCCTTCCACCCAGCATTCCCTCAAGTCTCCCGATAAAAATGATACCTCACTTGTGTGGGTAGGCCTAGTGCCCGCGACAGGAAATGCCCCAAAATGCAACGTGGACACATCACATTTTTTTAAAGAAAACATAGGTGTTTTTTGCAAAGTGCCTACCTGTAGATTTTGGCCTGTAGCTCAGCCGGCACCTAGGGAAACCTACCAAACCTGTGCATTTTTGTAAAATAGAGACCTAGGGGAATCCAAGATGGGGTGACTTGTGGGGCTCTGACCAGGTTCTATTTCCCAGAATCCTTTGCAAACCTCAAAATGTGGCTAAAAAAACACATTTTACTCACATTTTGGTGACAGAAAGTTTTGAAATCAGAGAGGAGCCACAAATTTCCTTCCACCCAGCATTCCGTCAAGTCTCCCGATAAAAATGATACCTCACTTGTGTGGTTAGGCCTAGCGCCCGCAACAGGAAATGCCCCAAAACGCAACGTGGACACATCACATTTTTTGAAAGAAAACAGAGGTGTTTTTTGCAAAGTGCCTACCTGTAGATTTTGGCCTCTAGCTCAGCCGGCACCTAGGGAAACCTATCAAACCTGTGCATTTTTGAAAACTAGAGACCTAGGGGAATCCAAGATGGGGTGACTCGTGGGGCTCTGACCAGGTTCTGTTACCCAGAATCCTTGGCAAACCTCAAAATTTGGCTAAAAAAAACATTTTCCTCACATTTTGGTGACAGAAAGTTCTGGAATCAGAGAGGAGCCACAAAGTTCCTTCCACCCAACGTTCCCCCAAGTCTTCCGATAAAAATGATACCTCACTAGTGTGGGTAGGCCTAGCGCCCGCGACAGGAAACGCCCCAAAACGCAACGTGGACACATCACATTTTTTGAAAGAAAACAGAGGTGTTTTTTGCAAAGTGCCTACCTGTAGATTTTGGCCTCTAGCTCAGCCGGCACCTAGGGAAACCTATCAAACCTGTGCATTTTTGAAAACTAGAGACCTAGGGGAATCCATGATTGGGTGACTTGTGGGGCTCTGACCAGGTTCTGTTACCCAGAACCCTTGCAAACCTCAAAATTTGGCTAAAAAAAAAACACATTTTCCTCACATTTTGGTGACAGAAAGTTCTGGAATCAGAGAGGAGCCACAAAGTTCCTTCCACCCAGCGTTCCCCCAAGTCTTCCGATAAAAATGATACCTCACTAGTGTGGGTAGGCCTAGCGCCCGCGACAGGAAACGCCCCAAAACGCAACGTGGACACATCAAATTTTTTTAAAGAAAACAGAGGTGTTTTTTGCAAAGTGCCTACCTGTAGATTTTGGCATGTAGCTCAGCCGGCACCTAGGGAAACATACCAAACCTGTGCATTTTTGAAAAATAGAGACCTAGGGGAATCCAAGATTGGGTGACTTGTGGGGCTCTGACCAGGTTCTATTTCCCAGAATCCTTTGCAAACCTCAAAATGTGGCTAAAAAACCACATTTTACTCACATTTTGGTGACAGAAAGTTTTGGAATCAGAGAGGAGCCACAAATTTCCTTCCACCCAGCATTCCCTCAAGTCTCCCGATAAAAATCATACCTCACTTGTGTGGGTAGGCCTAGCGCCCGCGACAGGAAATGCCCCAAAACGCAACGTGGACACATCACATTTTTTGAAAGAAAACAGAGGTGTTTTTTGTAAAGTGCCTACCTGTAGATTTTGGCCTCTAGCTCAGCCGGCACCTAGGGAAACCTACCAAACCTGTGCATTTTTGAAAACTAGAGACCTAGGGGAACCCAAGATGGGGTGACTTGTGGGGCTCTGACCAGGTTCTGTTACCCAGAATCCTTTGCAAACCTCAAAATTTGGCTAAAAAAACACATTTTCCTCACATTTTGGTGACAGAAAGTTCTGCAATCAGAGAGGAGCCTCAAATTTCCTTCCACCCAGCGTTTCCCCAAGTTTCCCGATACAAATGATACCTCACTTGTGTGGGTAGGCCTAGCGCCCGCAACAGGAAATGCCCCAAAACGCAACGTGGACACATCACATTTTTTGAAAGAAAACAGAGGTGTTTTTTGCAAAGTGCCTACCTGTAGATTTTGGCCTCTAGCTCAGCCGGCACCTAGGGAAACCTATCAAACCTGTGCATTTTTGAAAACTAGAGACCTAGGGGAATCCAAGATTGGGTGACTTGTGGGGCTCTGACCAGGTTCTGTTACCCAGAATCCTTGCAAACCTCAAAATTTGGCTAAAAAAAACATTTTCCTCACATTTTGGTGACAGAAAGTTCTGGAATCAGAGAGGAGCCACAAAGTTCCTTCCACCTAGCGTTCCCCCAAGTCTTCCGATAAAAATGATACCTCACTAGTGTGGGTAGGCCTAGCGCCCGCGACAGGAAACGCCCCAAAACGCAACGTGGACACATCACATTTTTTGAAAGAAAACAGAGGTGTTTTTTGCAAAGTGCCTACCTGTAGATTTTGGCCTCTAGCTCAGCCGGCACCTAGGGAAACCTATCAAACCTGTGCATTTTTGAAAACTAGAGACCTAGGGGAATCCAAGATTGGGTGACTTGTGGGGCTCTGACCAGGTTCTGTTACCCAGAATCCTTGCAAACCTCAAAATTTGGCTAAAAAAAACATTTTCCTCACATTTTGGTGACAGAAAGTTCTGGAATCAGAGAGGAGCCACAAAGTTCCTTCCACCTAGCGTTCCCCCAAGTCTTCCGATAAAAATGATACCTCACTAGTGTGGGTAGGCCTAGCGCCCGCGACAGGAAACGCCCCAAAACGCAACGTGGACACATCACATTTTTTGAAAGAAAACAGAGGTGTTTTTTGCAAAGTGCCTACCTGTAGATTTTGGCCTCTAGCTCAGCCGGCACCTAGGGAAACCTATCAAACCTGTGCATTTTTGAAAACTAGAGACCTAGGGGAATCCATGATTGGGTGACTTGTGGGGCTCTGACCAGGTTCTGTTACCCAGAACCCTTGCAAACCTCAAAATTTGGCTAAAAAAAAAACACATTTTCCTCACATTTTGGTGACAGAAAGTTCTGGAATCAGAGAGGAGCCACAAAGTTCCTTCCACCCAGCGTTCCCCCAAGTCTTCCGATAAAAATGATACCTCACTAGTGTGGGTAGGCCTAGCGCCCGCGACAGGAAACGCCCCAAAACGCAACGTGGACACATCAAATTTTTTTAAAGAAAACAGAGGTGTTTTTTGCAAAGTGCCTACCTGTAGATTTTGGCATGTAGCTCAGCCGGCACCTAGGGAAACATACCAAACCTGTGCATTTTTGAAAAATAGAGACCTAGGGGAATCCAAGATTGGGTGACTTGTGGGGCTCTGACCAGGTTCTATTTCCCAGAATCCTTTGCAAACCTCAAAATGTGGCTAAAAAACCACATTTTACTCACATTTTGGTGACAGAAAGTTTTGGAATCAGAGAGGAGCCACAAATTTCCTTCCACCCAGCATTCCCTCAAGTCTCCCGATAAAAATCATACCTCACTTGTGTGGGTAGGCCTAGCGCCCGCGACAGGAAATGCCCCAAAACGCAACGTGGACACATCACATTTTTTGAAAGAAAACAGAGGTGTTTTTTGTAAAGTGCCTACCTGTAGATTTTGGCCTCTAGCTCAGCCGGCACCTAGGGAAACCTACCAAACCTGTGCATTTTTGAAAACTAGAGACCTAGGGGAACCCAAGATGGGGTGACTTGTGGGGCTCTGACCAGGTTCTGTTACCCAGAATCCTTTGCAAACCTCAAAATTTGGCTAAAAAAACACATTTTCCTCACATTTTGGTGACAGAAAGTTCTGCAATCAGAGAGGAGCCTCAAATTTCCTTCCACCCAGCGTTTCCCCAAGTTTCCCGATACAAATGATACCTCACTTGTGTGGGTAGGCCTAGCGCCCGCAACAGGAAATGCCCCAAAACGCAACGTGGACACATCACATTTTTTGAAAGAAAACAGAGGTGTTTTTTGCAAAGTGCCTACCTGTAGATTTTGGCCTCTAGCTCAGCCGGCACCTAGGGAAACCTATCAAACCTGTGCATTTTTGAAAACTAGAGACCTAGGGGAATCCAAGATTGGGTGACTTGTGGGGCTCTGACCAGGTTCTGTTACCCAGAATCCTTGCAAACCTCAAAATTTGGCTAAAAAAAACATTTTCCTCACATTTTGGTGACAGAAAGTTCTGGAATCAGAGAGGAGCCACAAAGTTCCTTCCACCTAGCGTTCCCCCAAGTCTTCCGATAAAAATGATACCTCACTAGTGTGGGTAGGCCTAGCGCCCGCGACAGGAAACGCCCCAAAACGCAACGTGGACACATCACATTTTTTGAAAGAAAACAGAGGTGTTTTTTGCAAAGTGCCTACCTGTAGATTTTGGCCTCTAGCTCAGCCGGCACCTAGGGAAACCTATCAAACCTGTGCATTTTTGAAAACTAGAGACCTAGGGGAATCCAAGATTGGGTGACTTGTGGGGCTCTGAGCAGGTTGTGTTACCCAGAATCCTTGCAAACCTCAAAATTTGGCTAAAAAAAAAACACATTTTCCTCACATTTTGGTGACAGAAAGTTCTGGAATCAGAGAGGAGCCACAAAGTTCCTTCCACCCAGCGTTCCCCCAAGTCTTCCGATAAAAATGATACCTCAGTAGTGTGGGTAGGCCTAGCGCCCGCGACAGGAAACGCCCCAAAACGCAACGTGGACACATCACATTTTTTGAAAGAAAACAGAGGTGTTTTTTGCAAAGTGCCTACCTGTAGATTTTGGCCTCTAGCTCAGCCGGCACCTAGGGAAACCTATCAAACCTGTGCATTTTTGAAAACTAGAGACCTAGGGGAATCCAAGATTGGGTGACTTGTGGGGCTCTGAGCAGGTTCTGTTACCCAGAATCCTTGCAAACCTCAAAATTTGGCTAAAAAAAAAACACATTTTCCTCACATTTTGGTGACAGAAAGTTCTGGAATCAGAGAGGAGCCACAAAGTTCCTTCCACCCAGCGTTCCCCCAAGTCTTCCGATAAAAATGATACCTCACTAGTGTGGGTAGGCCTAGCGCCCGCGACAGGAAACGCCCCAAAACGCAACGTGGACACATCACATTTTTTGAAAGAAAACAGAGGTGTTTTTTGCAAAGTGCCTACCTGTAGATTTTGGCCTCTAGCTCAGCCGGCACCTAGGGAAACCTATCAAACCTGTGCATTTTTGAAAACTAGAGACCTAGGGGAATCCAAGATGGGGTGACTCGTGGGGCTCTGACCAGGTTCTGTTACCCAGAATCCTTGGCAAACCTCAAAATTTGGCTAAAAAAAACATTTTCCTCACATTTTGGTGACAGAAAGTTCTGGAATCAGAGAGGAGCCACAAAGTTCCTTCCACCCAGCGTTCCCCCAAGTCTCCCGATAAAAATAGTACCTCACTTATGTGGGTAGGCCTAGCGCCCACGAAAGGAAATGGCCCAAAACACAACGTGGACACATCACATTTTTTCATAGAAAACAGTGCCTACCTGTGGATTTTGGCCTCTAGCTCAGCCGGCACCTGGGGAAACCTAGCAAACCAGCGCATTTTTGAAAAATAGAAACCAAGGGAAATCCAAGATGGGGTGACTTGTGGGGCTCTGACCAGGTTCTGTTTCCCAGAATCCTTTGCAAACATCAGAATTTGGCCAAAAAAACACTTTTTCCTCTCATTTCGGTGACAGAAAGTTCTGGAATCTGAGAGGAGCCACAAATTTCCTTCCACCCAGCGTTCCCCCAAGTCTCTCGATAAAAATGGTACCTCACTTGTGTGGGTAGGCCTAGCGCCCACGAAAGGAAATGCCCCAAAAGACAACGTGGACATATCAAATTTTTTCACAGAAAACAGAGGTGTTTTTTCAAAGTGCCTACCTGTGGATTTTGGCCTGTAGCTCAGCTGGCCCCAGGGGGGGCAGAAATGGCCTAAAATAAATTTCACCCCCCCCACCCCCCCAAACACCCCTCCCGGGAGCAACCCTTGCCTACGGGGTCACTCCCCCTGCGTGACATTGGCGCCAAAAAAAAAATCCCCGTTGCCTAGTGGTTTCTGCCCCCTTGGGCCAATCTGCCCCCAAGGGGGGCAGAAATGGTCTAAATACAATTTGCCCCCCAGGGTAGCGACCCTTGCCTAATGGGTCGCCCCCCATCTCTAAAACAACAAACAAACAACAAAAAAAACACAATTTTTTTTTTTGCCCTGGCGCCTAAAGCTTTCTGCCCCCGGGGGGGCAGAAATGGTCTAAAATAAGTTTGCTCCCCCGCCCCCCAACCTCCCCCCGGGAGTGACCCTTGCCTACGGGGTCGCTCCCCCTGCGTGACATTGGCGCAAAAAATAAATCCCCAGTGCCTAGTGGTTTCTGCCCCCTTGGGGGCAGATTGACCTAAAATCGGGCAATCTGCCCCCAAGGGGGGCAGAAATGGTCTAAATACAATTTGCCCCCCAGGGGAGCGACCCTTGCCTAATGGGTCGCTCCCTATCTCTAAAAAAACAAACAAACAAAAAAAAAAACACAAACAAAATTTGCCCTGGTGCCTAGAGGTTTCTGCCCCCCCTGGCCTAAAATAAATTTGCCCCCACCCCCCCGGGAGCGACCCTTGCCTACGGGGTCGCTCCCCCTGCGTGACATTGGCGGCAAAAAAAAAATCCCCGGTGCCTAGTGGTTTCTGCCCCCCTTGGGGGCAGATTGGCGTAGTAAAAAATGGCCGATCTGCCCCCAAAGGGGGCAGAAATGGCCTAAATACAATTTTCCCCTCCAGGGGAGCGACCCTTGTCCAAGGGGTCGCTCCCCATCTGTAAAACAAAAAAAAACAAAAAATCCCCGGTGCCTAGTGGTTTCTGCCCCCCTTGGGGGCAGATCGGCCTAATCAAAATAGGCTGATCTACCCCCTAGGGTGGCAGAAATGGCCTAAAATAATTCCCCCCCCCCCAGGGGAGCGACCCTTGCCTAAGGGGTCGCTCCCCTTGCGTGAAATTCACGAAAACAAAAAAAACTCCCTGGTGTCTAGTGGTTTCTGCCCCCCTTGGGGGCAGATTGGCCTCATCAAAATAGGCCAATCTTCCCCCAAGGGGGGCAGGAATGGCCTAAATAAAATTTGCCCCCTAGGGGAGCGACCCTTGCCTAAGGGGTCGCTCCCCACCTAAAAAAAACAAAAAACAAAACAAATAGGAAAAAAAAAAGATCCCTGGTGCCCTAGAGGTTTCTATAATAAGCCGATCAAAAGGCCTTTTTAAAAAATGTCCCCCATTGGGAGCAACCCTTGCCCAAGGGGTCGCTCCCTTATGTCTATTTAAAAACAAAAAAAAAAAACATCCCTGGTGTCTAGTGGGCGTTTCAAAAGCCGGATTGCAAGCAAACCGGCTTTTGAAACGCTTGGAGAGACTTCAAAGGGGAGCCTCTCCTTGCCTCCCCCACGATGGGGGAGGCCCTGTGACAAATCAGCGCGCGCTCGCGCGCTGAAGTCACAGGGGGGGTGGGGAGGGGTCGGGGGTGGAAGGGGAAGGGCTTCCCCTTCCATCCCTGCCTTGGGGGGGTGGGTGGGGAGCACAGGGGGGGAGCGCTAGCGCTCCCCCCAGTTCCTGTGACTTGGACGAGGTGACCTCGTCCAAGGCACACGGGAACTGGAGCCTTGGACGAGGTCACCTCGTCCAAGGCACAGAACCGGTTAAACATTTACACACACACAATACCAAAACAAATTTGGTCATCAGATTAATTGCTGGTGCCATTGGGTTTACCTATGTGACTTTCAATAAGGGTGACACGGTACCCAAAACATACAAATCACTTTTGTATTCAAATGCAGAACAACGTTTTGCACCCACAAGAAGTACAGATGACTGTCATTAAGGAGAGGCCACTAGCCCAAGGGAAACGCATCATGGTTGTTACCTCGGTGCCAGCCTTAGAGGCTGTTACCAAAGCAAACTTTCCCAACGCTAAAGCATTACGTCCACAATGGATTCAGTGGGCGACCTCCCTGGCTGCCACTGATATTCATTACATTTTTGCCCGAGTTACAAAAAGAAGAATTTCTACATTCTGAGCCGCAGTAACCTGCACCTATTAACATACTACCAGCAGATCAATACCAAATTACCATTTACACTGATGGTTCAGCACAATCAGCTGTAGGCACAGAAGATCAATATTCAGCCACTTGTGCAGCCGTAAGCAGGGTAATGAGGGATGATGTATTTCACCCGCAAAATACCTACACACAGACCTTAAGAAATTGCACGGCACAGATGGCAAACCTTAAGGCTCTAATTTTGGCACTGGAACATAGGGATCAGGAACAGCCCACACTAGTTGTGTGTGATTTGTACTACTGTGTCCAGTCCTACAATTATTATATTATACATTGACATCTGAACGGGTTCAAGGGGAACACCATTAAACACAGAACATTGTGGAGGAGGGTAGCTGATCCCAAGGACAGACTACCAGATGCTCATGTAGTATATACATTGGGCCACCAACTTGTAGGAGTACACATTGTAGGAAATACTTTGGCTGATGAAGCTGCGGCTTCTGGTGGTGCAGTAACTGGTTCTCATATGAGATTGGTTGATGAGACACTGGGTGCTGTGAAAGCTTTGGCTTACGGCCAGCCTTTACCAAAAGCATACCTTGTGAAATATACATACTATATTAGTGCTCAGAATGCTGCATTTGCAACTATTCCAGGGGTGGGAGATTGTGTGATTCCAAAACAAGATCAAAGATCAGATCTCATCAAAGCATTGCATGAGGGTGTCACTTCTGCTCATGTAGGTGTGCAGGAGTAGCAGACAAGTAACCACCCAAGGCATGGTGCCTAAATGCCTCTCTACTGAGAGATCCAGTGGTGGTCCATGAAATTTGGACAACTATTGATGGATCACTCTCACTTCAGCCATACAGGGGATTTTGACTTTCAGACAGTCTGGTGCCCTGAAGGCCATCATTTGAGTGAAGTTATATCAAAGGGCGAGTAACTTATGTGAGAGATGGCCTTAGAAAGACTTTGGGCGGAGTTAATTGTTTTAGAAAGGAAACATAAATCACATCCCTCTAAAAAGCTGGGTAGACAACTAACTATGTATCAAAGCCAGGCATACACATTATAGTATAAAAATGGTTGGGGCTAAATATCATGAAAGTGGTAACAGAGCAGGCACTGTGCTTGCCAACAAATTCAGAGCTACTAGGTCACAGAGGGAGATAACAGAAATTAAAGATGTGGCAGGGGATGTTTAGACAACTGAAGAGGGGATAAGGGAATCTTTTCACGTGTTATGAATCCTTGTATCAGTCGTAACAGTTAGACCCCCAGGAGGCATCAACGTATCTTTGATCTCTGTCCCTCCACACCGCACAAGACACACCATCTCTGGAAGAGCCTTATCCATAGCAGAAATACTCACAGTGATCCAACAACTGAGACTAGTTAAATCAACGGGCTCAGATGTCTAAATGTCCACTTTTTACAAACGCTCTGTCCCACAATTGGCCACTTTGTTGGCAAACTTTACAATTACTTCTCAACCATGCCAAGCCCATCTCAAGCTACTTAAATTCTATTTCACTTAGTCCGTGGGTCTTGTTTTAGCTGTGAGAGGGTCAGTCATTAACAATCTCTCCACAGCAAGAGACCCCCTTCCAGTGGACCTTCATGGGCCTCATCTTCCTAGAATTGTTTCTAACACCTTATGTCTATGAGTGTGCCAGGAGCAACCTTAAACTTTTCCTCAAAGCCATCAAAGCCATGTCATGGTATTCACATACTCTTTTCATGGATGGGCAGGATAGCATCGCTCAAAATTACCATCCTTCCCAAAATCCTCTATATGTTTCAGAATCTCTCACTCAAGTTATCAAAGCAAGAGTTGTCTCAACTGAATGGCAACTGTAATAGTTTTGTTTGGGCTGGGAAAATAAGCTTCAATGCAAAGCGAGAACTCAGTAGGGTGGTTTAGGGGTACTGAACATTTGTGGCTTTTACTAATTTGCACAACTTTGGTACATTGTTGAATGGCTCCATGGGGAGTCAGATAAAGCCTGGTGCACTGTAGTCCAGAGCTTTACCACATGCCCTTTGGCAGAGGTTCTCTGGTTACCGAAGCCCCAACGGTACAATGATCTCTGCAGATCACCCATATTTAGGCTCACAGTGCATACATTGGATCAACAGACCAGACATAGGGGGTCATTACGACCTTGGCGGGCGGCATCAGCCGCCCGCCAAGATCTGACCGCAGTGCGGCTGCCAATGCGGCCGCACCCCCGCCGCGGCCATTTGGAGATCCCCGCTGGGCCGGCGAGCGGAAACCTGGTTTCCACCCGCCAGCCCAGCGGGGATCACGGGCGCAACATAGGAGCCGGCTCCACATGGAGCCGGCGGTGTTGCGGCCGTGCGACGGGTGCAGTTGCACCCGTTGCGCTTTTCACTGTCTGCATAGCAGACAGTGAAAAGCCGCATGGGGCCCTGTCAGGGGGGCCCTGCACTGCCCATGCCAGTGGCATGGGCAGTGCAGGGGCCCCCAGGGGCCCCACGACTCCCTGTTCCGCCAGCCTTTTGCTGGCGGTGCAAACCACCAGAAAAAGGTTGGTGGTCGGGGACTCGTAATCCCCTGGGCAGCGCTGCCAGCAGCGCTGCCCAGGCGGATTATCACCGCCGGGGCAAAAGTGGCGGTGCGACGCCGCGGTCGTAATACGCCTGGAAGCACCGCCAGCCTGTTGGCGGTGCTTCTGTCATTTTAGCCCTGGCGGTCTAGTACCGCCAGGGTCAAAATGACCCCCATAGACCCTTCATCCATGACACTGGTAGTTGGTCATATAGATTTTAACCCTGGTTTGAACAGGTAGCAGATCCAGGAATGGACAGAGAGAAAGTGTTATCACTTACACAACTTTCTTCATAAGGGTGCTATAAGGTTGTTTGAGGACACCAAGACTATCTTCAGGATCCAGAAAGAGGAAAGATATCAGTATTTACACCTTTACCACCAGGTCTCAACCACATCTATAAAAGCAGCAGTCACTCGCCCAACCTCTTTTGAGAAGTTTTTCCATTAGCTCCTCAGGACACGACACTTAGGGCCTAACTTAGAGTTTGATGGACAAGTCACCCTGTCACAAACATGACAGATATCCCGCCCACCATATCACGATTCCCATAGAATATAAAGGGATCGTAATATGGCAGATGCGCTATCCGTCACATTTGTGATGGAGTAACCCCATCTGCCAAAAATGAGGCCCTTAGTCTCACAGCTGCATGTCCTTTTTAATATGAGCCCACCAGATCATAAACACTCACATCAAATCAGCTGACCAGGACAATCAGAATGGCAATGGAGCAGAAACAATGGGAGGCCATCTTGAGTCACAACATGACTTTGCGCACCTTAGACAAGGCTTTATAAAAAAGTGTATAGATGGCATTATACACTCCCCAGATTGCATTGCATGAACACATCACACTCTGCACTCTCTTGACTTCAAATGGGGGTGAACTGGCATAATCCTTCCTATAATGTGACCATGCCACAGGACCATGAGTTTCTGGTCTAGTTTCCTTCGATCAAGATGAGATTTAATGATTCGACATGAAAGAGTGTGCAGCATCCGTGGTGCTGGGTCCACAGGAGAGGGCAGCTATCCGTTGCATTCCACCCTAGGCAGGAAAGTATCCAATCTACATTTAGCTGTAAAACAAACAATTTAGTGTTGTGGGGCAAGACTGTCACCCCGACTAGAGAACTTTGGCTATAGAGGACATGGCAGTTGATAGCCAATGAAAAGATTGCATAGGACATGAAGGATGAATTGGATTTATTTACAAAACTGTGGTACCCAATCCTTCGATACCACAGAGATGACAACAGGAATCTCACTTGCCCAATATAACTGTGAGCCCTGGGACTCCTGGACCCAAGTACTCACCTCTGTTACTCTGGCTAAGATGATGTGCTCCTGGTGTACCCGGAAGGTTCCACAATGCCTTTCTATGGTGAGAGTTGACCCATGGGTTGTGGGATTTTTACTACTGTTCAGTTCACAGTGTGCAGGCCTACTGAGTTGTTGTAGGCTATAAAACTCAATAATTAATATTGAAAATTTTTTAAAAAAAACAACATTGTAACTACATGGTGGGTGTCAGGAAATGACATAGCTTCTGATTCCCTTGTCCATTTTTTTTGCAAATGAATTCATTACATTTTTCTTCTTTCTAGTAAATTGTTTTGTTTACTAATTTGTTTATTGACTTTCATCCCATTTTGCTGATGCTTAAATAGTTTATTTTATAATACTTACATAGCATTTTAATGCTCCCAGGGTTAGACACAGGTTCTCATACTGAAATGGTTCTGTCTAACGTTGCAATGGATTAGTAAGTTTGTGGGGGCACAAGTACCTCTCTCCCCAGTTAATGACAGTGAATCTTTCAAAAATAGATATAGAATTCTCTTTAAGGTTTAGAGACCCTAAGATTGCAACTTAGTAGCAAAAGTTATTTATTCTTTATTCTATGGCAACTTTTTAAAATTAAATGTCATTATATGGAGGGAGGCTGGTTCACTGTGGAGAGTCAGTATAACAAAAACATATACAAACAGCTTGGGTGTCATAGACGTCAGCAGGAACTGGAGACAGAGTACAACTCAAAGGTAATGGGCTCTCTGCGGGCTGGCTTAGGCGAGGTGATGGGGAGAGCACTTCTTTTCTGACATCACACAATGGAAGCACTTCTTCACATACAATGTAATGAATCCACAGCAGCCACTCTCTGGATGCTGTGTAGTGAGCCACTCGGCCACTACTAAACAATGTATCTTACACTCATCCGGAGGGCTGGGTGCGGCCAAAAGGATTAAATAAATGTACCTGCGCCACTCAAGGGCAGTGCGCATTGCAACAACTTTTGTGTACGGGAGTCCATTGTGTTGTGCTCCTGGTGCGGCCTCTGCTAGGCCAGTGTGTGTGTGTGAGGAGTCCACATTGGGGACAAGGCGAGCCCCACCATGTCACATCGGTCTGAGGTGCACACCTGTGGGGCAAAGGCCCATGCATTGCTCTGGCAGCAGGGTGCAGAGAGACGTTCCGAGCTGTGGCTGGCACTGTGTCCCTGGAGCAGAGTGGCTTCTTTCGGTGGCCTGTGCCGGTGCGGTAGGGGAGGATCGCACCCACGATTGAAGGCAAGGCTGTTGTTCTGTGCCGGACATGCCTCCACTTGTGGTGAGGTGACACACTGTAATAAAAGAGAGAGTGACAGAGAGCGCCCCCAGTACCAGGTACGTTCGGGGAGGAGGATCAAAGGCCTGGAAGTGAAGTGGCCCTTCCCATTTGGGACTAAAACAGAGGGAGCTAGCAGTCAGAGGCCCGGGGTTTGGATTTCACGTGTCCAGAGGTTGACTGTTGCACAGTGGAGTTCTGTGGCCTGACTGGGGAAGCATGAAGTGACATGATTGTGAGGAAAGACCCCCTACAACATTTAATCTGATGTCATTTCCAAGGGCTGAAGCTTTAGGTCATCAAAGTCACAGCTCAGGAGCCCCAAGCGAAGGAGGAAGGGCTGAGGCAGAAAGAGAGTGAAGGTACCACCTCTGGCAGAAGCGTCCCCAGTGCAGCAACATAGTGCAAATGCTCCAGTCACAGCGTTGCTGCCATTTAGCCAACTTGATGATCCTGCGACAGGCTCACCACAGTGGCAAAAGTGGATTGGGAGGCTGCAGCATTACTTTTGCACCACATGTGAAACAGATGGCACCGTTATGAGGTCAATGATGGTGCACATGGGGGGAGATGATTTGTATTAACTGTTCGAAGATCTGACGAATACAGGAGCTGATAATGATTTTGGTGCTGCCATAGCAGCTCTGAATAGACAGTTCAAACTTCACCAAGTACGGAAAGAAGAAGGGAAGTCAGTAGACACGTTCTTTGCGTGGCTGCGCAAGCTGGTGAGCATGTGCACAGAAATCAACAAGCAACACTAAATCAGAGACCAGTTGATTCAAAGATGCCAGTTGTCCAACCTTTGGAAGCTGATATTGAGGCAGCCTGACATAATCTTGGCGGACGTCTTAATCCAGGCTTGATCCCATGAGCTGGTGAACAGTTGTGTGGGGGCGATGGAGTCGGCGTTTACCGCTAGCTCTAATGGTTAGATGAGTTCACCAGCAGTAGCAGCAATCCAGTGACATCTAGTAAGGCAACATGAGCCAACATGACGGGGTTGTGGAAATTGTGGGATGGACCACCACCCATCAAGCACAAGGCAAGCCGTGCCTTAAATGCAGCAGTTTGAATAATTTCACAAAAGTATGCCACAGCTCCAGCATTAGGGAACCTCACCTGCAAAAGGGCGGTAAAGTGCGAACATCGGGCAACTGTTGCTTGAAGACAAAAAGGATGACCAGGCTCAGACCAACCAACCAGAAGAGGAGGAGGATGACAAATTCAATTTGTCATGCGTAGGAAGAGACAATCAGTGGAGGAGACCCCCTCCCAGGTGCCAAGTAGATATTATAGCGTGGAAATCACAGCCCTAATTGACACAGGGGGTTTGGTGAACGTCATTAATGCAGAGCAATTTCTCAGATTGGAACCCATAATGGAAATACTCCGAACAAATGCAAAGATATACACATATGGGGGAACGGTCCCTCTCCTGTTGAAGAGTGTCACTGAAGTTGAGGTCGCCCATAGGGACAATAAAACCAGAACAAAATTTCATGTGACGCAAACCAACACTGGCACCCTCTTTGGCTGTCACACCGCCGAGGACCTCGGTCTCGTGTTTTTTGCAAAGCAGATCTACCAATCCCTTGCTGATGACATCTTGGTTGAGTTTCCGAAACTGTTCCAAGGACTGGGATGTTTGAAAGGTGTGCAGGTCAAACTCCATATCAACAACCAGTGGCTCTGCGACACTGAAGGGTCCCTTTTCATCTTCACCCTCTAGTAGAGAGGGAGTTAGAGCAGTTGGAGCAAGCTGGGGTTATTGAGAAAATAACAGGTCCCACTTCATGGGTATCTCCCCTGGTCATCGCCCCAAAACCCGAACAACAGGGGGCCATAAGACTGAGATGAGACTACCCAACCAGGCCATTTGCAGTGAAAGACACATCACACCAACCAATTGATGAGATCGTAGCAGACATTAATGGGCAAGGTGGTTCTCGAAGATCGACTTGAATTCTGGCTATCACCAATTGGTACTGGAGGGGTGTTGTTCCATAACAACGTTCTCCATACATGTAGGACTAAGATGGTTCAAACGTCTCAGCTTCAGCATCTCGTTGGTGGCCAAAGTTTCACAGAACACCATACGTGAGGCCCTATATGGACTGGTAGGATTCAATAAAGTAAGTGATGACATACTCATTTTTTTCAGATACACTGGAGGAAAATCACGTGCAACTTAGAGCCACCCTCCAATAGTTGATAGAAAGAAGACTAAGGCCCTCATTATAAACTCTGCAGGATTTTCTGCTGAGTTCTGAGCTGGCGGTCGAAACACAGACCGCCAGCCCGTTGAGGACCCCACCGGCCCAATAAACAACATTCCGCTGGGCCGGCGAGCGGAAACAGTGTTTCAGCCAGCCTACCCAGCAGAATGCTGGGCCTGGACATGGAGCCGTCGGCAATGTAGCAGTGCAGCGGGTGCAGCAGCACCCATCGAGCATATCATATCATTTCCTGACACTGCCCATGCCAAGTGCAGGGCCCCCCAGGCGGGCCCCGGGGACCTATTCTGCCAGCCTTCCCCTGGCAGAGGAAACGGCCAGGGAAAGGCTGGGGGAACACAGGTTCCTTATCCAGCAGGCAGTGTTGCTTGCAGCGCCCCCCTTTTGGATAAGGAACTCCGCCATCGTCAGGCTGCCTGGCGGCGGTGGTGGAGTTCTGCCTGTGGCCATCTCCATATGAACATTATATGGCGGTCTGGACCGCCATTCCGGTGGTGGTAATTGCACCCACCCCTGGCATGGCGGTCCGGACCGTCTGCGTTCTTAATGACCGCCTAACTCTCCACCACCAAAAGTGCATGTTCTATGCAAATGAAGTGGAATTCTTTGTATACAAGTTTTCCAAAAATGGTCTACAAGTGGACCCCCAGAAGGAGGAAGCTATACGAACTGCTGCAGTGCCGAGGAACCAGGCGGAGGTTCGTAGCTTTCTGGGAACGGCCAGTTACTGTGGCTGGTTAATACCCAACCTAGCTACCATCTAGGACCCACTACAAACTTTGGTCTGGGAGGATGCACCCCAGGAATGGACAGCTAAGGCAGCACAGGCATTCAATGAAGTAAAGAAAGCTCTTCAGCACAATGCTACCACGGTGTATTTCAGTCGGAAGCACCAAACAGAGCTGATTGTAGATGCCAGTCCAGTTGGTTTGGGCATGGTGCTACTATCGATGGAGGGCCAGGTTGAGTGGGTCCTCATAGCCTATGCGAGCAGGGCACTTACATGTTATGCTCAGATAAAAAGAAAGGCCCTGGCCATAAGATAGGTGTGCAATCATTTCCATCTCTACCTTTGCTGACAAAGGTTTCAGTGGTCACGTACCAAAACCCACTGATGCCTTTGTGCGGCCCCCGAGAATTGAAAGGTGGGCAGTCCAAGTAGTGACTCACCCTGGTGTAAACAACCCAGCAGCCTCTGGCTATGGACCCCAGTGAACAGAAGGAAGATTAAACTGGAGCAGAAGGATTCATAAGGATAGTCACAGAGATGGCCTGTCCCAGGGCTCTGCTGGTGGACGAGAATGTGGAGGTGACCAACTCTGATGCCTGCCTGATGTGTGTTAAGAGTGTGCTAATGGGACAATTTCCTCGATGGTCTTCAAGGTCTGACGAAGGTAGAAAGAGAAGCTCAGACACAACGCTGGGTTTTCAATTTTTCTCAGTTTCTTTATTATTTTTGGAGAAGAGGTGATTAAATCTTATGGTTTTGGTCCTGATGAAGCGTCAATGGATCCGGCTGGACCGCAAAGACACGAAACATGTTCACCCTGGTTTAGTGGCACTATATCAATTATAGTCCCTTGAGGTTTGTTGCTCTTTGAAAGTAATTGAGCATCACACTCATTTTTACTTTCATCCATGTTTTTAATCTTGGTCTTCATCCTTCCTGTACTGATTAAAATTATGATGTGTAATGTGAGATGAATAACCAATTTTAAACACATTTTTCTGTTCCCTCCAACCTATGTTGGTGCCTGTATGTAGGCACCTGTGCCTGTATAGTTGAACCTACCAGTCACTATCGGAACAGTACGGCTTAGAGCCCCCTTCGGGGAGCTCGTCAGGCATTGCAGTGCCGGGCTGACGAGGAGCACTTCCCGATGATGATACTAGTCATCCATGGTGATGCTTGAGGGCTCTTGCTCCTGAGACTCCAGATCAGCTCATCAACTCTGGTGAAGCTGTCAGCCGAGAGGACTCTTATCAGCTACGCCTCAACCTCTGTCCTAGCCAAAGACTAAACAACTATGGGCCTTGTTTACAAAAAACTGCCACATCAGAATCGATGCACTAGTTTTCTTGTGCCAGCCCTGGAGCTCTTCATGACGCCATGGTAGCACTGTATTTATGATACAGTGCTCCATGGCACACGTTTCCACAGATGTGTCAGAAATTCTGATGCATCTGTGGCGCTAAACTGATGCACTGCTGGACTAGCATAAAAAAAATGATGCTACTTCAGCAATGCGTGGAAGGCTCCCATGTCAAAAAGCACTGCATCAGTTAATGCTTGCTCTGAGCAGGAGTTACATTTTTGACACAGTAAGTCACAGAACGACGCATAGAAATGTAATAAATTTCACTGCACTGGTTTTACATGGCTTTTAACGTGGGAACGCCCAGCCTGCATACACTATTGCTGATGCAGGTATCATGTGGCGCAGGGCTTTCCAAACTGGTCCCATTTCACAAGTTTGGAAATGTGGCGGTGTGTGGGGGACTGCTTGCGCAACCACAGCGTCACAAAAAGTGGTGCTACGGTGGCACAAGGGCTTGTAAATAAGCCCCTCAGTGTGCATAACAGACAACTATGAGATGGTTATCCTTGGTCCAGCATTTCCTGCCTTATTTTAGCATTTTTGTTTAAAGGTTGGAAGGCATGTAGTGAGCCACCCGGCCACTACTAAACAGTGTTTCTTACATTGATCCAGAGGGTCGGGCGCAGCCCCAGGGATTAAATAAACATGTCTGCGCTGCTCACGAGCAGTGCACGTTACAAACACATTTGTGTCTGGGAGAGTGTTGTCTTGTGTGGCTGGTGTGGCTTCTGCAAGGCCTGGGTGTTAGTCTGGGCGGAGTCCACACTCTGTGCACACAGTGGATACTTGTGTGACACTTGACCTGCGTAGTACGTTCATCCATTCTCCTTGGAAACCCACACCCCTCTCTCTCCTTCACCTGCCTTCTCTCACCCCCCACCCATGGCCCTGGACACTCGCTTCTTTCACTGTGGTCCTTGGTGGGCTTCCGGCCCAGGTCTCTGTCAGCTGTGGTCACTCACGCTCGCCATGTCTATGCTGTGCGCAGTCCTCTTCATCGCTGAGGTCTGCTGTGTGCTCGGCCTTAAACCTGGAATCTGATGACCCCGCCTCCTCCCCCTTTTCCTGCCCCCCTCTGTCTTCAAGTCTAAATTTCAGATTGCATGGGATCCCTGACATCATTGCATGGAAACATTTCTGACACATTCTTTATCATACCTCATCTCACCTTCCTTCCACCTTTGTCTCTTGCCCTCCAGCTTGCAAGACGGACCTCCTCCCAGTGCTTCCACTCCTCTTATTCTGTGTCAGGACCGGAGGCTCAGATTATGCTATCTCTTTCTTTACTGACCCAAAAAGCAGCCAATTAAATAACATTAAACAAAAAAACTACACATCCCATGATGCTCTCAACCCAGCATCACATGCTCCAATCACCGAGCGTGACCTTAGTCCATAACAGCCATAACCTTCAACGTCACATCCTCTTTCTTTGCTGCTTCGCAGCAGATAAGTACCATTTTATATTTGCTCTTATACGTTTGGTAATTTGTATGGATTTAATGTTTAAAATATAGCGACGCGATTCCGTTTGCTTTGTTCGCTTATTCTGCCCTGTTATTGGCGTCTTGCCGACCTCTTGTGCCCTTTGTTCCTCCTTTCAGTGGAGCAGGAGCGGGAGCACTGTACGCGCCTCACGTGTAGTCTGTTTTCCATTGCAGCACGTTCTGTCGAGCGCGTGCGATTTTACAAGCCGATCTCCTTTCCCGAGTTCTTTGTGGAGATCGGCTTGTGATTTCAAGCGTGCATTGACAGTCACTGGTGCCCGGGTTGCAGGCTCTAACAGTGACTCCCAGACACCCAGATTATTCTATATCTGGGTTGTAAAATCTAATAAGGCAGTGCCTAGAGTGTCTAGCAGGCAGCTACCTCCACATATTACTGGGCTTCTTTATTTCATTTTGTGCCTGTAATGGGTTCTTACACTTCCCCTTTTTTGTTGGTCTGATAACCTACATAGACTATATAACTGAATATTATGGCTCAATGGAGTGACCAAGATACAGGATATTATCCTGAGGATGCTGATAACCAGTTAAAGGTTAACCTAGTGGAAGCGCTAGACTCTAGAGTTCAGCAGTCGGTAAATGATGCCTTGATGAGAGCAATAGGACCTTTTTCGGGCAATTGTTAGAATACGCTCACTCTCAAGGTATCTTCTAAGTCTAAGTCTAAAACAAAGAATCTAGAAAGTGATGACTCCTCTGGGGAGTTGCATGCAGATATGTTTGAAAAACTGCGCAAGAAACGAATATCTGAACATAACTATAGCATTATAGACAATTCCTCCTCTTCAGACAAGAACTCTACAGATCAGGATTCAGACGATTTAGATACTCCAGGTCCCAGCAAGAAAGCGAAAAAACAATCCACCCCCTTCAGTTGTTAGACTTCGACCCTTCAGAGATCATGCACCCTAGGTCCTCAAATTGGCTTCTGTCTTCGGAAGTTGCACAATATGTCCATGCTAATCTAAGAAGAGGTTTTGATAACGAGGTTCTCTCAAGCCTCAGGGCGGAATGCGCTAAACCAGATTTGGACAATAAAGTTTCGGACACTCGGAAACTGACCCTACAATGGTTACCTTCCTGAAGAAGTTTGCAAAGGATCCTAAAAAAGGTCTGGATAGATCATGGTGCCTTTGTCAGGACAAACTTCTCGATCTGTCAGGCCCATTAACTAAAATTCTAGACTTGGCCGTCGTTTCTAAGGAATCAGGCATCCCTGTAGACACGGATGTCTTGATGGGCTGGGCTCAGAGAGCCGTTTGTCAGTTAGGTAACACCAGCTGTGCAATTTCAGCTGAGCGCAGGAAGTCCATACTAATGCGTATGGATCCTAAACTACTTGATTTAGCTTCTTCGGAAGCGGGACCAGCAGCAGAAGGTCTTCTTTTTGGCTCTTCATTCATTAAGGAGTTGGCGAAATTCTGTTCCATGTTTTCCACTCTGGACAAAGCGCAAATGACCCTTAAAAAGTATTTAAGCGAGGCCTTTTTGTCAGGGCCGGGCTTTATGGCGGACGAATGCCCGGCCGGGGATCTTTTGGTAGTCCCCAAAACTATTACCCTAGAGGAAGAGGTAACTGGAACGGAAAACAATCCGATGCCACTTTCTATCCCACTCGCTCCAGAGGAGATAGACCCAGATTCCACAGGGGACATCGCAGAGGTCAGTAAGGAGCAATACAGGAATCAGCCTATACTGGTAAGAATTATTCACCATTCTCAGGTTATGCTCAGGGGCAGAGTGGGTTTGTTTTTAGACAACTGGAGGAAAATCTCTGGGGATCCTTGGATTCTTTCAGACGGTGTCAGGTTTCCATCTGGAGTTTATCAGCACACCGATTCAACTGTCTCCCCGTGCTCAGATGAGTTTTTCCCGCACAAGTCAGATGTTTATAGATGCAGAGGTACAAGCATTATTAGACAAAGGAGCAGTAGTTTTCGCAGCTCCTCACCCCTCTGGATTTTGAAATCCCATTTTTGTGGTAGACAAGAAAGGAGGGGGTCATCGTTTAGTCCTAAATCTAAAAGATTTCAATTCTTGGATTGTGTACAGACACTTCAAGATGGAGGGGATTCACATGTTGAGGGATATCCTGTTAGAAGGAGACTGGATGGTCAGTCTGGATCTAAAAGATGCTTACCTCTCAGTTCCGGTCTTTCCCCCTCACAGGAGGTTTCTCCAATTTCTTTGGAACGGTCATTGTTTGGAATTCACAGCCTTGCTGTTCAGCCTGTCCTCGGCCCCTTGGTGCTTCACGAAACTGTTGATACCAGTTGTGGAATGGTTGAGAATCAAGGGGGTACGACTAATAATTTATTTGGACGACATCTTAGTGATGGCACAGGATCCCCAGTCTCTGCTTATGCACTTGAACTGGACAATCAGTCTATTACAGGATTTAGGTTTCCTTATCAATGCGCAGAAGTCATTGTTGAATCCAACTCAAGTGATCGAGTTTTTGGGCTTCAAGATCGACTCAATACATTCACAGCTGATTCTTCCCTCGCTAAAGATTCGCAATATCAAGAGGGAATTAAGATCAGATCAGGAACTTTAGCCAGCCCGACTATTTCTCTAAGGAACATTGGCCTCTTCCATTCAGGCAATCTTCCCAGCCCCTCTGCACTATCGAGCTCTACAGTGATTGAAGATCAGACACTTAAGATAGGGTCTGAGTTATTCGACTTTGATTCCTTTAACCACCGAGGTCAAGGAAGAGATTCAGTGGTGGCTTCACCACATGGAGGTATGGAATGGCAGAGCCATTTTCGGGTCTCACCCAGAAGTGGTGATAGAATCAGATGGCAGTCAGTGGGGATGGGGAGCCCGCTGCGGGTCTTTAGTGACCGGGGGTCGCTGGGCAATGATGGAGTAAAATCTCCACATCAATTGCTTGGAACTCCTGGCGGGGTGTTTTTCTATAAAGAGTCTGTCCCCCCTCAAGACAGACTGCTGTATTCTTCTGAGAATGGACAGCATCTCGTCAGTGCGTTATGGCAACAAGCTTGGGGGAATGAAGTCCAGGGTTCTAGCGGAGATAGCCAAGGAGTTTTGGCATTATTGTTTGAGTCACCGGTTGGTTGTACTAGCGGAATACCTACCGGGAGTCCAGAACACTATTGCGGACTGGAACTCCAGATACCTGACGGATCCCAGCGACTGGAGACTGGATCCGATTATTTTCCAACAGATAGTCTGGGAATGGGGCCCTTGCGAGGTGGATCTTTTTGCGTCACGCCTCAATGCTCAGATTACGAAATTCTTCAGTTGGCGCCCGGATCCTCTGGCCCTAGCGACAGATGCCTTTCTGTAGAATTGGTCCCCCTTTCAGGGTCATGCTTTTCTGCTGATTCCCAGGGTACTGTCTCAAGTTCGGAGACAGAAAACAGATCTGGTTTTGGTGACACCATTGTGGAGGTCTCAACCCTGGTTCCCCATTGCACTTCAATTAGCTTGTGCTCTCCCGTTGCTCATTCCTCCTAGTCAGACTCTTTTATTGAGTCCGGAGGGCCTTCAACATCCACTGATTTTATCAGGGAATCTGACGTTGATGGCATGGATGGTTTCAAGGCAAGATGGAAAACCCCAGGCCTTTCGCAACAAGCTGAGAACTTTATCAAACAAGCTTGGGCCTCTGGCACTCACAAGAGGTATGCATCTGCATGGCGCAGATGGGATAGTTGGTGCAATGGAAGGGGTGGCAATCCCTTGGGGTCAAGTATTGAGCTGATTCTCAATTTTTTGGCAGAACTAGCATCTTCAGGTCTAGCTTATAGAACCATTAATAATTTTAGATCAGCCATTTCTGCAGGTCATGAGCATATTGATGGTAAACCAGTGGGTGAACATCCCCTAGTTTGTAAGTTATTGAGAGGTATTCGGCTCTCTAATCCCCCTCAAGTCAAATATTCTGTGTTATGGGACGTGAACATTGTTTTAAAATTTCTAGATTCTTGGCCTAGTAACAAGTATTTATCCCGCAAACAGCTTTCAGCGAAGTTAACTATGTTGTTATGCCTGATTTCTTGTAAGAGGGTTTCGGACGTCAAGGCTTTGGATCTGTCTTGTAGAGTTTACTCTCCAAATGGAGTTACTTTCAATATTTCCAGAAGAACTAAAACTAATTGCAGTTCAGTAACTTATCCTATGTACCTGGATAACTCAAAATTATGAGGGTCATTCTGACCCTGGCGGCCGGTGGCCGCCAGGGCCACCGACCACGGGAGCACCGCCGACAGGCTGGCGGTGCTCCAATGAGCATTCTGACCGCGGCGGTTCAGCCGCGGTCAGAAGCGGAAAGTCAGCGGTCTCCCGCTGACTTTCCGCTGCTCTTTGGAATCCTCCATGGCTGCGGAGCGCGCTCCGCAGCCATGAGGATTCTGACCCCCCCTACCGCCATCCAGTTCATGGCGGGAAAGCCGCCATGAACAGGATGGCGGTAGGGGGGGGTTGCGGGGCCCCTGGGGGCCCCTCCCGTGCCCATGCCAATAGCATGGGCACGGCAGGGGCCCCCGTAAGAGGGCCCCGCAAAGTATTTCAGTGTTTGCCTTGCAGACACTGAAATACGCGACGGGTGCCACTGCACCCGTCGCACCTTCCCACTCCGCCGGCTCGATTACGAGCCGGCATCCTCGTGGGAAGGTCGTTTTCCCCTGGGCTGGCGGGCGGTTTTACTGGAACCGCCCGCCAGCCCAGGGGAAAACTCGTAATACCCGCCGCGGTCTTTTGACCGCGGCGCGGTAATTTGGAGGGCGGGATCCTGGCGGATCCATTGTGAATGGTTGCTCTTACAGGGATAGTGGCCTGCTGGGGACAGCAGACCACCATGTCTGTGACTGCTTTTAAATAAAGCTTTTTTTTTTTTAAGTGCAGCCCGCTTTCCTTAACCCCTTCTGTGCCTTGGACGAGATGATCTCGTCCAAGGCTACAGTTCCCCCTTCCCCTTCCACCCCCGCCCCCCCCCCCCACGGCAATCCGATGACGTCAGCGCGCGCGCAGCCATTTGCCATTTGCTTCCAGCGCGTCTTCGGAGCAGGAGCTCACAGGTGAGTCCTCTCCGTTTTTTGGGGGGTGGGGGGGTTGAGAAAACAGACATGGGGGGAAAGGAAAGGGTTTTTCCTTTCCCCCTGTGTCTGTTTTCTCAAGATTCCTGCTCCACGATCGCGGGCAGGGCCCGCGATCGTGGAGCAGGAATCTCCACTAGCCACCAGGGATTTTCTTTGTTCCTAAATTTGGGGGCGACCCCTTGGGCAAGGGTCGCCCCCCCAGGGGGCAATTTTTATTTGGATTTCGCCCCCCCCTGGGGGCAGATCCGCCGATTTTTCGGCGGATCTGCCCCCAGGGGGGGGGGCGAAAACCACTAGACACCAGGGATATATTTTTTTATGTTTGTTTTTGGGGGCGACCCCTTGAGCAAGGGTCGCCAATTTTTATTTGTATTTCGCCCCCCCCTGGGGGCAGATCGGCCGTTTTTTCGGCGGATCTGCCCCCGGGGGGGGGGCGAAAACCACTAGACACCAGGGATATCGTTTTTTATGTGTGTTTTTGGGGGCGACCCCTTGGGCAGGGGTCGCCCCCCGGGGCAATTTTTATTTGTATTTCGCCCCCCCCCTGGGGGCAGATCCGCCGTTTTTTCGGCGGATCTGCCCCCAGGGGGGGGGCGAAAACCACTAGACACCAGGGATATCTTTGTTTATGTGTGTTTTTGGGGGCGACCCCTTGGGCAAGGGTCGCCCCCCCCCCGGGGGCAATTTTTATTTGTATTTCGCCCCCCCCTGGGGGCAGATCCGCACTTTTTTCGGCGGATCTGCCCACGGGGGGGGGCGAAAACCACTAGACACCAGGGATATCTTTGTTTATGTGTGTTTTTGGGGGCGACCCCTTGGGCAAGGGTCGCCCCCCCCCCCGGGGGCAATTTTTATTTGTATTTCGCCCCCCCCTGGGAGCAGATCTGCTGATTTTTCGGCGGATCTGCCCCCAGGGGGGGGCGAAAACCACTAGACACCAGGGATATCTTTGTTTATGTGTGTTTTTGGGGGTGACCCCTTGGGCAAGGCTCGCCCCCCCCGGGGGCAATTTTTATTTGTATTTTGCCCCCCCCCCCCGGGGCAGATCAGCCGATTTTTTGGCGGATCTGCCCCCAGGGGGGGGCGAAAACCACTAGACACCAGGGATATCTTTTTTTATGTTTGTTTTTGGGGGCGACCCCTTGGGCAAGGGTCGCCCCCCCCCCCGGGGGCAATTTTTATTTGTATTTCGCCCCCCCCTGGGGGCAGATCCGCAGTTTTTTCAGCGGATCTGCCCCCAGGGGGGGGCGAAAACCACTAGACACCAGGGATATCTTTGTTTATGTGTGTTTTTGGGGGCAACCCCTTGGGCAAGGGTCGCCCCCCCCGGGGGCAATTTTTATTTGTATTTCGCCCCCCCCTGGGGGCAGATTCGCAGATTTTTCGGCGGATCTGCCCCAGGGGGGGGTGAAAACCACTAGACACCAGGGATATCTTTTTTTATGTTTGTTTTTGGGGGCGACCCCTTGGGCAAGGGTCGCCCCCCCCGGGGGCAATTTTTATTTGTATTTCGCCCCCCCCTGGGGGCAGATCCGCAGTTTTTTCGGCGGATCTGCCCCCAGGGGGGGGCGAAAACCACTAGACACCAGGGATATCTTTGTTTATGTGTGTTTTTGGGGGCGACCCCTTGGGCAAGGGTCGCACCCCCCCCGGGGGCAATTTTTATTTGTATTTCGCCCCCCCCTGGGGGCAGATCTGCTGATTTTTCGGCGGATCTGCCCCCAGGGGGGGGCGAAAACCACAAGACACCAGGGATATCTTTGTTTATGTGTGTTTTTGGGGGTGACCCCTTGGGCAAGGCTCGCCCCCCCCGGGCAATTTTTATTTGTATTTTGCCCCCCCCGGGGGCAGATCAGCCGATTTTTTGGCGGATCTGCCCCCAGGGGGGGGCGAAAACCACTAGACACCAGGGATATCTTTTTTTATGTTTGTTTTTGGGGGCGACCCCTTGGGCAGGGGTCGCCCCCCCGGGGCAATTTTTATTTGTATTTCGCCCCCCCTGGGGGCAGATCCGCTGTTTTTTCGGCGGATCTGCCCCCAGGGGGGGGCGAAAACCACTAGACACCAGGGATATCTTTGTTTGTGTGTGTTTTTGGGGGCGACCCCTTGGGCAAGGGTCGCCCCCCCCGGGGGCAATTTTTATTTGTATTTCGCCCCCCCCTGGGGGCAGATCCGCAGTTTTTTCGGCGGATCTGCCCCCAGGGGGGGGCGAAAACCACTAGACACCAGGGATATCTTTGTTTATGTGTGTTTTTGGGGGCGACCCCTTGGGCAAGGGTCGCCCCCCCCCCCGGGGGCAAATTTTATTTGTATTTCGCCCCCCCCTGGGGGCAGATTCGCCGATTTTTCGGCGGATCTGCCCCCGGGGGGGGCGAAAACCACTAGACACCAGGGATATCTTTTTTTATGTTTGTTTTTGGGGGCGACCCCTTGGGCAGGGGTCGCCCCCCCGGGGCAATTTTTATTTGTATTTCGCCCCCCCCGGGGGCAGATCCGCCGTTTTTTCGGCGGATCTGCCCCCAGGGGGGGGCGAAAACCACTAGACACCAGGGATATCTTTGTTTATGTGTGTTTTTGGGGGCGACCCCTTGAGCAAGGGTCGCCAATTTTTATTTGTATTTCGCCCCCCCCTGGGGGCAGATCGGCCGTTTTTTCGGCGGATCTGCCCCCGGGGGGGGGGGGGGCGAAAACCACTAGACACCAGGGATATCGTTTTTTATGTGTGTTTTTGGGGGCGACCCCTTGGGCAAGGGTCGCCCCCCCCCCGGGGGCAATTTTTATTTGTATTTCGCCCCCCCCCTGGGGGCAGATTCGCCGATTTTTCGGCGGATCTGCCCCCAGGGGGGGGCGAAAACCACTAGACACCAGGGATAGCTTTTTTTATGTTTGTTTTTGGGGGCGACCCCTTGGGCAGGGGTCGCCCCCCCGGGGCAATTTTTATTTGTATTTCGCCCCCCCCTGGGGGCAGATCCGCCGTTTTTTCGGCGGATCTGCCCCCAGGGGGGGGCGAAAACCACTAGACACCAGGGATATCTTTGTTTATGTGTGTTTTTGGGGGCGACCCCTTGGGCAAGGGTCGCCCCCCCCGGGGGGCAATTTTTATTTGTATTTCACCCCCCCTGGGGGCAGATCCGCAGTTTTTTCGGCGGATCTGCCCCCAGGGGGGGGCGAAAACCACTAGACACCAGGGATATCTTTGTTTATGTGTGTTTTTGGGGGCGACCCGTTGGGCAAGGGTCGCCCCCCCCCGGGGGCAATTTTTATTTGTATTTCGCCCCCCCCTGGGGGCAGATCTGCTGATTTTTCGGCGGATCTGCCCCCAGGGGGGGGCGAAAACCACTAGACACCAGGGATATCTTTGTTTATGTGTGTTTTTGGCGGTGACCCCTTGGGCAAGGCTCGCCCCCCCCGGGGCAATTTTTATTTGTATTTTGCCCCCCCCGGGGGCAGATCAGCCGATTTTTGGGCTGATCTGCCCCCGGGGGGGGGGGGGCGAAAACCACTAGACACCAGGGATTTTGTTTTTATTGTTTATTTTGGGGGCAACTCCTGTGGCAAGGGTCGCTTTTTTTTTCTGTTTCGCCCCCCCCCCGATGGCAGACCAGCCATTTTTTGGACGATCTGGCCCGGGGGGGGGGGTGGAAGCACATAGGTGCCAGGGATCGTGTTTGGTGTGTGTTTGGGGGCACCCCTTGGGCAACGGTCGCCCCCCTAAGGTGGGGAAAATTTGTATTGCCCATCTCTGCCCGTAATTTTGTAGGGCCATCTGCCCCCAAGGAGGGCAGAGACCACCAATATGGCAGGGATTTTTTTGTTTTGTGTTGTGCTGGGGATGCCCCCTTGGGGAAGGGTCACCCCCTGAAAGGGGGGACAGAGGTGTTGCCCATTTCTGCCCCCCTTGGGGTCCGATTGGCCAATTCTTTTACGCCCATCTACCCCGAGGGGGGCAGGATCCACTTAGGTACCAGGGACAACTTCTAAGTTCTTGGTGGTGGGGTGTTTGTCAACTGGCAAAGTATTTGTATTTGTGATTATAACAATTTATTTCTTCTTTTTCTTCTAGTTCAACGCTTTTGCTTCCTTTGCTGTGGATCTTTGCGGTTTTGGCAGTAGTTGTCCTGTGGTTTGCATAGTTGCATGTTTTAGGTAAGTGAACGCAATTTACTCCAAAGGAGTATTGTTGACATGTTTGTAGGTGGTGTACTAAATGCAGTATTGTGTGTTTGACATTGTCCTTAGATTTGAGCACAGTGGTGTTTGTGTTGTCATATGTCTAAATTGCTTTTTTCTTTTTTCTTTTTAGTGGGATATCATTGGTGATTGCAGAGTAGTTGCTTGGTGAGTAGCTATTTCAGGCAACTGTGTGGTATAGTTTTTTGTAGTACATAACTCTTTGTGATAAAGCTACACTTTGTTCATTACTTATTTTAGTGCTAGTTGTTGTTGGCAATCCATTTGTTGTTAGGATCATGGATAGCCGCAAAGTGACCGCTCAGCAGGTTGTTCGCATGCTCTTTGAGTCGTCTTCAGACCATGATTACGACACTGACTGCATCTGAGGCAGAGGAGGAAGCAGGAGATTCTGGAAGTGAGTTTTCTGTCCAAGAGTATTCTTCTGATGAGGAAGCTACTCTCAGTGCAGATGAAGGGCCTGTGTTAGAGGAGGACATTGATGTGCCAAGAGTGCAGCAGCCTGGGGCTGCAGGGTTTCCCATTGGAAGACCTGACACCTGGATTGCCCCAAACATGGAGCAGCCACAGTTACCTGCATTTACTGGTCTCCCAGGGTGTAGAGTTAATACGGAAAACTTTCTGCCTGTCCATTTCTTTCACTTGTTTATGGACGATGTATTTTTGGAAGAGATTGTGGAGCAGACAAATGTGTATGCAGAGCAATATTTGCGGGACAACGCTGCCAGACTTAAGCCTCAGTCTAGAGCTACTCATTGGGTTCCCACATATCTGGAAGAGATGAAAAGGTTTTTAGGTTTGACTTTTTTGATGGGATTGATCAGGAAGCCGTCACTGGCTTCTTATTGGTCTACTAGTCCCTTGATGGCAACTGCTATATTTCCTGCAACTATGACACGTAATCGGTATTTGCTGCTTCTTCGTATGCTGCATTTTGTAGACAATGCTTTAGCCTTGCCACGAGATCACCCTGATTGTGACCGCCTTTTTAAGATTAGGCCTGTCCTTGATCATTTTGTGGATCGGTTTTCAGAGGTCTATGTCCCAGGCAAAGAGATAAGTGTGGACGAGTCTTTGGTCCTTTTCAAGGGGCGTTTAGTTTTTAAGCAGTACATTCCTAGTAAGAGGACACGGTATGGGATTAAATTGTATCTGCTGTCAGAAAGCAGTACAGGATATGTGTATAATTTCCGGGTCTACACTGGTAGGGATTCCAGTATTGACCCTCCTGGTTGTCCGGCCACTTTTGGAGTTAGCAAAAAAATTGTGTGGGAACTTGCTAGGCGGCTGTTTAACAAAGGTCACCATTTGTACGTAGATAATTTCTACACTGGAGTGCAGTTGTTCAAGGAGTTGTTTAGGGTGGACACTGTTGCTTGTGGCACAATCCGTTCTAACCGGAAAGGCTATCCAAGGGAGCTTGTCTGTAAAAAACTTGAGAGGGGACAGTGCAGTGCCTTGCGGAATAATGAGCTGCTAGCTCTGAAATTTTCAGACAGGAGGGATGTGTACATGCTATCGACCATCCATGATGAGAGTACTTCCCCTGTGGCTGTTTGGGGTCAGGTTGCGGAAGTGCGCAAACCTGCGTGCATTTTGGACTACAATAGGCACATGGGTGGTGTTGATAGAGTAGATCAGAGGTTAGAACCTTACACTGCTCTTCGTAAGTCATATGTGTGGTATAAAAAGTTGGCCCTACATTTATTTCATTTGGCAACTTTTAATGCCTTTATTGTATACAAGGATTGTTCACCCGAGTCAAGGATGTCATTTGTTAAATTTCAGGAGTCGGTGATAGAAAGCCTTATTGTGGTGGAACCGGCAAGAGTAGAAGTGGTGGAGGATGTGGCTAGATTGAAAGATCGGCACTTTCCAGATCACATTCCTCCCACTCCCAAAAAAGACATGCTCACAAAGAAATGTAGAGTATGTGCCCGGAGATTAATCCGGAGGGAGAGCCGGATGTACTGCCCCGAATGCCCTTCAAAGCCTGGCCTGTGTGTTCCCGGCTGTTACAGAAGTTACCATACCCAAAAAAAATTCTGGGAAATACCTTGAGCGTAAGCTGTCTGTTTTATATTTTCATATGTTTCACGGTTTGCATCTGTTGTGTATTTAGTTAGAGATTTTGTGTTTGTAGTTTTGTGCTTATTTTATAATTAGTAGTTTCTTTGTTGTTTATAAATTAAAAAAAGTGATTGCGGTGTTCGTGGGGTGGCGCTTGGCTGGCGGTGTGCGTGGGGTGGCGCTTGGCTGGCGGTGTGCGTGGGGTGGCGCTTGGCTGGCGGTGCCAGCCGAACGGCAGTCCACACTCCCATCAGCTGGTGTGATTCTTGTATCAGGCATGTGGGCGTATGTAAGTGATGGGCCCTTGAGTGGCGCGGTCTGTCGATGTGAGTGTTGTAATGTGCTGGGCCCGTGGCTGGCGGTGTGAATGGTCTTGTGCGTGTCATGTATGAAAGGTGTGTGAATGGCCTGTAAAGCGGTTGGTGCCTTGTCGCGGCTTTACAGCTCACGAGCTGTGAGTCATTGGTTCACTTTTTTGCCTTTCAGTTATTAGCAGTGCATTTCATTTTTGTGAAATCTCTTGTTAATAAAATTTTATCCACTGAACCATCACTCACCCTCGTGCCAAATCCAACCAGTATGTGTTGTAAAAAAAAGACAAAACCTGCTCCGCTGTAATCAGGCGTCGCAGCACACCTGTGACACGCTAGGTGCCTCGGGTGGGACCCCGATGATGAAGCATGCCACCAACTTGGTTGGTGGGTGAGGGGTCTTCTTCACATAACCTAAGTGTGTTTCTTTTCACAACTTTAGTGTTTGGCACATCACGGACGTATGTGCACACATCAAAGTGATATATTTAAAAAATGCCTGTGTTTGGGGGGGGGGAAGGGCCCACCTATGTTTTTGGTCCAGGGTGCGGCTGTCATGTAGGGAAACCTACAAAACCCAGAATTTTTCAAAAATAGGCCCCCCAAGGAGTCCAGGGAGGTGTGGCTTGCGTGGCTCCCCCAACTATCCCTTCAGGTTTTGGGCCTTATTCTGTTGCAGGCACCTGGCCCACCCACACAAGTGAGGTGCCGGCTGAGCTAGAGGCCAAAATCTACAGGTAGGCACTTCGCAAAAAACACCTCTGTTTTTTCCCAAGATTTAGGATGTGTCCATGTTGCGCTTTGGGGTGTTTCCTGTCGTCGGCTCTAGGCCTACCCACGCAAGTGAGGTATCATTTTTATCGGGAGACTTGGGGGAACGCTGGGTGGAAGGAAATTTGTAGCTCCTCTCAGATTCCAGAACTTTTTGCCACAGAAATGTGAGGAAAACTTGTTTTTTTAGCCAAATTTTGAGGTTTGCAAAGGATTCTGGGTAACAGAACCTGGTCCGAGGCCCGCAAGTCACCCCTCCTTGGATTCCCCTAGGTCTCTAGTTTTCAGAAATGCACAGGTTTGGTAGGTTTCCCTAGGTGCCGGCTGAGCTAGAGGCCAAAATCTACAGGTAGGCACTTCGCAAAAAACACCTCTGTTTTTTCCCAAAATTTAGGATGTGTCCACGTTGCGCTTTGGGCTGTTTCCTGTCGCCGGCGCTAGGCCTACCCACGCAAGTGAGGTATCATTTTTATCGGGAGACTTGGGGGAACGCTGGGTGGAAAGAAATTTGTAACTCCTCTCAGATTCAAGAACTTTCTGCCACAGAAATGTGAGGAACATGTGTTTTTTTAGCCAAATTTTGAGGTTTGCAAAGGATTCTGGGTAACAGAACCTGGTCCGAGCCCCGCAAGTCACCCCTCCTTGGATTCCCCTAGGTCTCTAGTTTTCAGAAATGCACAGGTTTGGTAGGTTTCCCTAGGTGCCGGCTGAGCTAGAGGCCAAAATCTACAGGTAGGCACTTCGCAAAAAACACCTCTGTTTTTCCCCAAAATGTAGGATGTGTCCACGTTGCGCTTTGGGGTGTTTCCTGTCGCCGGCGCTAGGCCTACCCACGCAAGTGAGGTATCATTTTGATCGGGAGACTTGGGGGAACGCTGGGTGGAAGGACATTTGTAGCTCCTCTCAGATTCCAGAACTTTCTGCTACAGAAATGTGAGGAACATGTGTTTTTTTAGCCAAATTTTGAGGTTTGCAAAGGATTCTGGGTAACAGAACCTGGTCCGAGCCCCGCAAGTCACCCCTCCTTGGATTCCCCTAGGTCTCTAGTTTTCAGAAATGCACAGGTTTGGTAGGTTTCCCTAGGTGCCGGCTGAGCTAGAGGCCAAAATCTACAGGTAGGCACTTCGCAAAAAAACACCTCTGTTTTCTCCCAAAATTTTGGATGTGTCCACGTTGCGCTTTGGGGCGTTTCCTGTCGCGGGCGCTAGGCCTACCCACACAAGTGAGGTATCATTTTTATCGGGAGACTTGGGGGAACATAGATTAGCAAAACAAGTGCTATTGCCCCTTGTCTTTCTCTACATTTTTTCCTTCCAAATATAGGAGAGTGTGTAAAAAAGACATATATTTGAGAAATTCCCTATAATTCACATGCTTGTATGGTCACCCCGGAATTCAGAGATGTGCAAATAACCACTGCTCCTCAGCACCTCATCTTGTGCCCTTTTTGGAAATGCAAAGGTTTTCTTGATAGCAATTTTTTACTCTTTATATTTCAGCAAATGAATTGCTGTATACCCGGTATAGAATGAAAACGCACTGCAGGGTGCAGCTCATTTATTGGCTCTGGGTTCCTCGGGTTCTTGATGAACCTACAAGCCCTATATATCCCCGCAACCGGAGGAGTCCAGCAGACGTAACGGTATATTGCTTTCCATAATCTGACATTGCAGGGAAAAGTTACAGAGTAAAACGTAGAGAAAAATTGATGTTTTTTTACCTCAATTTCAATATTTTTCTTTTTCAGCTGTTATTTTCTGTAGGAAACCCTTGTAGGATCTACACAAATGACCCCTTGCTGAATTCAGAATTTTGTCTACTTTTCAGAAATGGTTAGGTTTCTGGGATCCAGCATTGGTTTCATGCCCATTCCTGTCACTGACTGGAAGGAGGCTGAAAGCACAAAAAATTGCAAAAATGGGGTATGCCCCAGTAAAATGCCAAAATTGTGTTGAAAAATTGGGTTTTCTGATTCAAGTCTGCCTGTTCCTGAAAGCTAGGAAGCTGCTGAGTTTAGCACTACAAACCCTTTGTTGATGCCATTTTCAGGGGGAAATCCACAAGCCTTCTTCTGCAGCCACTTTTTCAATTTTTTTAAAAAAAAACGAATTTTTCACTGTATTTTGGCCAATTTCTTGGCCTCCTTCAAGGGAACCCACAAAGTCTGGGTACCTCTAGAATCCCTAGGATGTTGGAAAAAAAGGATGCAAATTTGGCTTGGTTAGCTTATGTGGACAAAAAGTTATGAGGGCCTAAGCGCGAACTGCCCCAAATAGGCAAAAAAAGGCCTGCGACAGGAGGGGGAAAAGGCCTGGCAGCGAAGGGGTTAAAGGAAAATGGGATGCATTTCAAAAACAAAAATGAAATATTTTCTTTTAATTTTTTCAGAGCAGGCACTCCCTGCTCTGAAAAAATATTTTTGCTACCATTCACAAAGGGAGTAGGTCCCATGGGGACCATGTTTGAGAATGGATTAGCACCAATTTGAAATCGGTGCAAACTGCGATTGTTTTGTGACCGCATTCACGGTCACAAAACAATCTTACATCGCACTGCGACTCGCAATTAGGAAAGGAATGCCACTTCCTGATTACGACTCACAAACTTATTTTGCGATTAGGTAAATAGAATACTGAATTGCAAAATAGGGTCTGTACATCCCAAAATGCTTTTTTCTTGTAACAAACGCCTGATTCTGCGAATCGGGCCATTTGCGACAAAAAAAATGCTACTTACATGTGGCCCCTAATCTCCCTGTGTCTACCAAAAATGAATGTGTCCTTGTGCAGCGTAACTGGTGCTCCTGCAAAGCATTTGAATACCGCCGGGTCATGTTTGAGCTATATAAGACTACAAAAAAAAAAGAGTCGGCCCTGACCAACATAGACTGGGAGCCTGGCGGGTGAAAGCAACCTTCGGACAGACGGACAGATGGCAGGTTGACTGACCCTGGGAAGGAGCTTGGATTGTGACTGCTTCTTGGTAAAACACATTTTGAGCTATCGATGGTGCTGTTCACTAAAATTCACTCTGCAGAGCATTAGGCGCCTACATTTATATCTTCAATTAATAATTTGACAAGCATGGCACTGTCACACCGGGGGGTATCTGGGTGCTGGAAGATGAGGTTGAGTCCGTGGGATCTAACGATGTCGGCCAGGAGGGTCATGTAGGTATTGAACAATGTGTGGCTGAGGGATGAACCTTGGGTTACGCTGCAGATGATGCTCTTGGGTGAGGAGGTGAAGGGGGCTGTCTGACGCTCTGAGTGCATCCTGTCAGGAAGGAGTCAATCCATTTCAGGGTATCGTTTACGATGCTGTGGAGTCTGTTGATGAGGGTTTGATGGGAGACGGTGTTGGTGAAATAATTCTAGGCGATGTTCCCTCTCACCCACTCTTATCATCGGATTCTCCCCCCGCCCGCCCAACAACCTCCCGGAACCCTTTTTTCTGGTTAATTAATGTTCCCCTCATTCACCAGACGAAAGAACATGATAGTTTCACTCTGCATACTCTGAACTGATCTGGAAGTGCAGTAGTAAAATACATTATCCAAGTTCTATTCCAAAATTCCATCTCCTCACTGGCGTTTTCATTTAATGTTAATGTTTTATGTGATTGGTTTTATTTGTATGCATGGTACATAACACTTTTAAAGTCTCTCAAGAATATTACCACAATATGGTTGTGGAAGAAATATGTCAGAATTGAGACAGCTTGACGTTTATTCAAATATTATTAATTAAGATTGTGTGTTTCTGCACGTCAGAGCTTTTCTTCCACCCGTTAGAGCAGAGCCCTGGTTCTTTTGCATTAGCAGTCCTAAGACAATGCTCTGTGCCCGGACTACCTACAAAGGGACGCTTCCAAGTCTCCGAGGGGCTTATTTACAAGCGGCCTGTGCTGCCAGCGTGTCACTTTTTATGATGCTCTGGCAAAGCAGGCCTGTATCTATGAGGCCACGCAAAGCTTCTCTGCCTTGTTGATGTGGAGTAAGGCAAGGCAGAGCGAGCCTCTTCGATGCCTTACACTGCACCAAGGGGATGGTCCATGGGCATTGCTGTAGGTGTTCCCACGCAACACCCATGGATTTTGATGCTACCCCAGATTTACAAGATTTTATAAACCTGGGAATGCGTCAAAAGGGGGCGTAAGGGAGGAGCAACAAGAGGAAATATCCTTATTGTTCTTCTTTCTATATGTGTTACATTTTGCAGCATACTGTCCTTTTCCCACTAAGAGGAAATCACCTCCAGTCATTGTTTATGTGCAGGAAGATTTCCCTTTCCTGCACAGAAACAATCCTGCCTCGGTGCAAGGGTGACGGTGGATTGCCAGTGCAGGGGGGAAGGACAGGAATGCACCGTATCTCATAGATATAGCACATTTATGCCTGTTTCTTTTGAGGCAGGGCACCGCAACGCAGCTAAAATCCTTGCGTCGCTGCCCCCCTCCAAAACCTTGTAAATGAGGCCCCTAATCTGTGCTTATCTGTGTATCATGTCCAGGTAGGTCATGGAGCATTTTCAGCCCCAGACTTGCTATCCAGAGTGCTGCATGAGAATGATGTGAAAGAAATGTGCTATGTTCTTATGGCGCTACCACCTAAGGTAGATATAAAGAACACAAGTGAAGGAAAAACCTTGAGCTCCATAATATTCCTGTCCATGGAAGCAAACTTCAAGGGTGCAAAAGTATTTCTCTACTTCACAAGGTACGCAAAGTGCACGCTCTCTCCTGGGTGATGAGTACAAGCCCACAAAGGAAATATTTATCCAGCGGTGGCGGCCACAAATGTCAAGGGAGGTGTGGATGGGGGGCTCGTCGCTCCTCTTCTTGTAGTGTCCCACCAATCGCTAAACCAGTGATGAACGCAGAGCCAGGATTGGTCTGAGCAGCTTGGACTGCTGTTCAGACACAGCCCTGGGGTCTCTGCAGTTTCTCCAGCCCAGCTGTGTAGCACAGGCTGGGGAAACCTAAGTGCGCATGTGTGTTTGTCTGGCCTCAAACGCGCGACCAAACACACATGCGCACTTAGGTGCACTTTCTCCTCCTCCCATGTCCCAGACTCACCCCTCCCTAGGCTGCTAGCTGAGCCAGCAGATGAAAAAGAAAACAATTGTGCAACTATTGTTTTATTTTTCATCTCCTGGCTCTTGGCCAGGGGGACTACGTTCCTCCGCCATTGTGGAGGAGCCGCCACTGTATTTATCACAATATCTGGAGAACGCAACTGCACAAAGAGTAGTACACAAACACTTTGAATAACCTTAGAAGACAGCCCTGCCAAGTACCATGTGTGGTAGTCAGATTAAAGCATTTTATTGATGGTGTCCGCATCACAGCACTAAAATGCATTAGTCATGCATACTATTGCTCCCCAAGGATCAACGATGTGCTGCATACAAAAACATGAATTTGCTGCTAGTGTGCTGCTTATGACCTCACACTGTCAGATTGGGAGGGGTGAGCTATGGACTGTCGAAGCTATAATTTTACTCACAGCGATTATTCAATAGACAAATTCCCACTAGGCTCGGCGTGTCTGGACCAGGTAACTATGCAGTGTCAGAAAACATTACACTCAGACAGGAAGGATCCAAACTCAGCCGGACGTGGATACGGCCCCTTCTGCTGTTTTCTGGAGTGCGCCCACAGTGACTGGCCCAGCAGACAGCAACACTGAGGGGCACATTTACAAGCCCCTAGCACCATTGGAGCGTCATTTTTTGTGATTCTCCAGTGGCGCTGTGCACTGCGCCGAATTTACAAGATGGCGTTAAGCCACTTTTTGTAGCTTAACGCCACCTTGTAAATACAGCCCCTTCACACGCAGCACTTTGTGTGCAAGGGGCGTGCAATGGGTGTTGCTGCGGGCATTCCACAACAACACTTATTGCATTTTGATGCTGCCCCAGATTTACATGAAATCATAAATCTGTGGCAGCGCCAAAATCTAACGCTACACCAGGGGTGGCGTTAGCATGACGCAACAAGGAGAAATGCTTCCATTTCTCTTTTTTTTGCTTTTTCTATGTATGCTGCATTCTGCCTTCCTGCACAAAAACAATCTCCCCCACAATGCAGCCATCCTGGCACCATGGCACAAGGGTGGCTGCGTTGGTTCTAAGCAGCTAATTTAGCATTGGGGCAGGGGGAAACACAGGGATGCGCCGTATTTTTGTCAATACATCACATCCCTGCATTTCAGAACTGATGCAGCTCGGCGCTGCCATTTGTGGCACAGCGCTGCGCCATTTCTTTATAAATATGCCCCTGAGTTTATTTCTCCTGTTGCCACACCCACTCAGACAAGATGGCATTGCACAACCCTTGCAGAGCGCTCTGTGTGATGGTTGTGCTGGTGGGCTGCGTGTGCTGCACAGGATGTTTTTAGCAACTTCCAGGAGTTCCCTGCCATCCCATAGACCCCTGGGAAGAATTGATTTGGGACAGACCTGATGGCATCCTCTCTGGATCCTCCTTCCCCCAATCTTCCCAGCTGCTCTCTCTTGTGCTTATGACCCTTACTCTACCAATAAGTGTACCTTTGTCAGGATAAGATCTATAGTCCTGTCTGGTGGTGGTGGTATACACAGTAAAAGCGCCCGCAAATCTGCACTTGCCTCCCACAACTAGAAGTCCCCCTGCAGAAAACGCCATTATCCCAAGATAAAGCAAGCCTGGCAGCAACACAACAATGTCAGCTCAAGTGACAGTGAAACAGCCTTCATCCACACCATTCTCCAAGGCCAAGAGTCGTGCCAGTGGCGTGACGAAACTGGAGGTGGCCCCCCTGCAAAGAACATAGAGGGGGCTACCCTTCTAGACTCACTGAGGTCAGGGGTTAGGACCAGTGAACCCTGCAGACTCTAAAAACTGGAAAAGTTCTGTGCTGAAGGCAGTGTGTCAGAGTGAGAGGGGAATCATTGAACCTGCTAAAAATTACAAAACCTTGTTATTATTTCAGTATTTTGTTGGTCTTCGGGTAACTCATACAACCCTTATAATGTATCCTAAGTGCACACGCATCCTGAAACTAAAGATAACTCAAGCTGAATTAATCGGTGAGAAATGCAATCTTTTACGTATGAAACTTGTGTGTGTGTGTGTGTATATGGGTGTGTGTGTGTATGTGCATGTATGCGTGTGTGCACGCGTGGGTGGCTGTGTGTGCATGTGTATGTGTGTGTGCGTGCGTGTGGGGTGTGAGCGTGTGGTTGGCTGTGTGTGTGTGCATATGTGTGTGCATGTGTGCGTCTGCATGCACGTGTGTGGCTGGCTATGTGTGTGTGCGTGTGTGTGGTCTAGGGGGAAAATAGCCAAGTCTTGAGTTGCTTGCGAAATGGAAGCAGGGATGAGATTCCTCTGATCCCATCTGGAAGAGAGTTCCTTAACTTAGCGGCTGCTATTGAAAAAGCCCTATCCCCCATTTTACTTTATTGCTCCTCAGAATCCTCGCCAATTTGAGGTTTAGTGATCTTAGTGAGCGACTAGGTGTATACCAACTGATTGCGGTTTGTGAGTATCCAGAACCCTGGGGATTAAGGGCTTTATGCGCCTCGCACAGCGTCTTAAAAGTAATACTTTTCTTAATTGAAAGCGAGTGCAGCTTCCTCGTGCCCTCCTTAATGGAGGAAAACCTGTATAACCCGAGCACCAGTCAGGCGGCTGAGTTTCGAACAAGTTGAAGCTTGTTCAAAGATAGTTGGTTAATATTCAGGTACAGGGCATTACAGTAGTTGAATCTGGACACAACAAGGGCCAGGATTACCACCACTCTGAGTTCCTGTGGGATCAATGGCAAGACTTTCTTTAGAAATGTCTTTAACCAAGAGCATGTGTTAACAACTTTATTTTCCTGGGCATCAAAGGTTAATGCTGAATTGCAAATAACACCAAGAATCCTGACAATGGGTGTTGGTGTGGGTAATGTCCCAGATGTCTCTGGCCACTGATGAAGCAGAAAAAGAAAGGCTAACAAATATTCTTATATCATGTAACAACATCGTATTATGCAATGTGTGTTTTAGCAAAGAAAAATAATGTACGTGGAAAATCGAGGTAGTTTGCCATTTAGTACAAGCGAGCTTGATTAATCATGAAGAATCGAAAATGTAGTAATCCGTCATAATTGCAGATGTATCTTATGATTTTCTCGTTAAAACTGTTGTATGCTTAGCTTAAATTTAGCAGAGGCTTTGGCCTAGTCGCCTGGTCTCAATTTTAACTGCGTGGTTTTCACTTGTATTAACAAACATATATTCTGTGTTTTTAAAATCTGTATTTTTCCAGTAGAATGACTAATACACTTATCTCAAGGTTTCATGCTAGGCAGGTTTCATCCCTTTTTGAAGCAAGGTCAGTTTCTGCAGGTGCAGACAATGAAGACACTGATACAGAAATAATTGGCAAACTTTGTTGCAACTTGTGTTCCAAAGCTCCAAGGACACCTTATGCATAAATGAGTACTAAGAGAAAGACACCATTCATTGGGCAAAAGGAAGCCACCCTATGAACCCTCCAATGGAACTTACTTAAACCCACCTGACAAAGAGAAGTCAGCCATTTTCTTCGATGCCATTTTGAAGCCAGATTCAAGACGCCATTTTAAATGACACTTTGATGCTTTTCTCCATCCCAGAGAGAGACTTTAAAGAATTCTCACCCTAGAGACTTTAACTTTACCCCGTCTTGTCCATGCAATAACTTTTGACCCATTTTCCTTGCTGCTGCAAGGAAAACTTGACTTAAACTTTGCCCCTTTGAAATCTGCCCAATGCTGATCGAACTAGTACCTGAAGGACGAAGACTTACCTTGAGTGCTGATTGTATTTGGTAAATATGAAAGGATAAATGTATTATGCATTGTATTTTCCTTCTTAGGTACCAACTGCTTATTTTGACAGAGCCCAAGGTAGAAGTTTTCTAAATTTATGTTGACTAAATTCGTTTTGCATGAAGCCCCACATGCCAATGCTTATCAGAGGTTAGTTGAGGTATTCATTTGATGCACCATGCTGAATTGAAATCTTGTTATGCTGAACAATGTATGCAATTAGTCAAATTCAGTTACTCATATTAGTGATTTGCAATGCTATAACCGAGTGCATTATAATCCAGATTTTGCGTAGATTGCGTTTCTTCCGTCGCTATGGACAGCTAGTAATGTTCGTATATGTATACCATTTGATTTTGAGACTTACTTATATTGTGCTAGCTTTGTTAATATAGGGAAATAAACTCATTAACTTTTAATAAACAGGTGTGGTTATTCATGACTGAAAGGTCATGGTGTGTCTAATTACTGATTTTCTGTTTAATTAAGCTGTTGATTGATTACTAATTGATTATTGGTTATTGATTATAAATGGTCATGGATTATTGATTTGAGGGATCCGACTATTCTTTGGATGAGGAGAGCTCAACCCGGTCAAAGGATTCACCGACCTTCGGCGTGTCCAAAATAAGTAATTTATAAGGACTGGACGCGCTATCACCACCAGTTTTGATTCCAAATGGTGGTATTCACACCGAAGACTATAACTTTGGTTTTGTCCCCATTTATGTTTAGACAATTTTAGTTCATCCACTTATTGATTTCTGTCATACAGGTTTGAAACCTGTCAGCTGTGATGTGAACGCTGTCTTGAATGGTAACAATAATTTGGGTGTCGACAGCATAGGAGGACACCAGGAAGTCATAAGATCGAACCAGTTTAGCCAGAGGGGCAACATGCAGATTAAGGAGGGTCGGACTCAAACATGATCCCTGGGGAGCCCCACAGGGGAGCTGGAAATGAGCTGAGCAGAAGTCCCCGGACTTGACTGCCACTATTCTCTCTTGGACACACGTCTCCAGAATGCTCAAAGCGGAGCCCTTCAGGCCTGTCTGGTATAGGCGGTGTATCAGTATCTGGGGCGAGATGGTGTTGAATGCAGCTGACTGATCTAATAGGATTAGAATAGTACCCCCTTCCTGATCCACCTGTTTTCTTAAAATATCTGTGGTGACAAGTAAGGTGGACCCTGTGCTATGATGTTTCCAGAATCCATGTTGAGAGATGCCCAGTTGGTCATGTGCCAGCAAAAAGGTGATGAGTTCTGCATTGATATGCTTTTCTAACAATTTAGCCAGCATTGGTAGGAGAGGAATTGGTCGCATGTTTTTAAGATCTCCTGGTTCTTATTTTGAATATTTATCTCTCGGCGTGGTCTATGCAATGGTAGGCTTGCCGTCATGTTTGCACTGTCGTTGTAGCGGGTGTCACAATGGGTGCAGCAAAGCCCTAGTGACTTAAATTTACAGTCCCTGGGTACCACTCACTGGGAATTACAAGTAAGGTAAATATGTCAGTCATGAGTATGTATCATTTTAATATGGTTTGGGGGTCAGATGGCATGGACTGGGGCCTGGTTAGAAGGGTTTCAGTGTACAGAGTCAGAAAAAACACAGCATCAGTCCAAAACGTAATAGGGTGGATCATTCAAAAAGAGATATTTGTTCCTATAAAGTGCACATATCAACAGTAGATAGTAGAATGTGGGTCAAGTGTTATAAATGGCAACGGATGCAGAAGCCACTGTGGCCGAAGAGCTGCATCCTTGCAACTGTCCTGGATGTACCCAAGATCTGTCCTTCTGGCTGATGCTGCACAGCATATCTCCAGGGCACCCAGAGTCTCACTTGTTCTCCCAAAAGGCAGGCTAGAAATGTCCCCGGGGGCTCTCTCTCGGAGTGGGAGGACTGTGGCGAGGAGATAGTTATAGTGAATTAGACGGACCTGCCCAGCTGCTGGTCTCACAGGTTCATTCACCACCCCATGGGATCTTCAGCCCCAGTAACTCAGATCATCTTCAGGAAAGTATCAAAAGGAAATGTCTGTTTTGTGTTCATGTCACATAACATTCAAATGGAAAATACCCACTGATTATGGATCTGGAATCCACAGTAATCCTAAAACATGCAATGGAAAAGTACTAAATCAGAACATCGACCCAATGCACACAGTCAGTGCCCATAACCACAGAGACAAGTTAATTAGACTTTGACATTCTCGCCAGACAGCTGGTAAATTGCATGAAAAAGAGATGAAAGCGTAATTGACTTGTGTGTAAAGTGTTACTTAATTCAATCAAAGGTACGGAAAATATGTAGAAAAGTGAATTAAAATGCTAATGGCGTCCTTTGCTTCCGCCGAGACTGCGGGGTTCCCGGCACTGATGGGGTGACAGGTCACTAAGCTGATGTAACGAGATCTGGAAATGATAATCATGAACTGTGGCCTGAGAACCACAATTAGAGTTTCATTTTTTTTCTCATTTTAGGACTTTATATCCCTTAGTGGTGTGCACTGAAGATGGTGAACAGTAGCAAAGGAAACCATCCAGAATGGCCATTTCCAATTACTCAGTGGACATTGATGGAGCTGAATATCAATGGAAAGGCAGGGAGGCAGAAGGGGAGATTTTATCTTTGATTAAAGCAGAATCCAGGCTTCTATCCCTGCAGACACATGATATATATGTATAAAACTAGACCTGCATGGTCGTAAGTGTGTAATTATAGTTAGGTCAGAATTATTTGCTAAATGCTTTGGAGCCTTCAGATAAATCTTCGGAAAACTCTCTAAAAAAGTTCATCCACCTCACCTCTGCTCCTTCCTGGGGTGATCTGTGAAGCAAAGGAAAAGAAAAATGGGGCGGTTCCTAAACACGGTATCCCCCTCCAGTTTCCCAAAGGAACTTCAGACATGGCTAGAGCCAAAACAGAAGAACGGAATTGCACCAAATTTGGTAGAACCTTTACCCAGAAACGTGCATTTTGTGATTTTGTGTAAATCTCTTCAGGAGCTTTTGAGAAATTAAGGTATAAAATGTATTGATCAGCTATACATAGACACTGGAATTACATACGAGCAGTAAATCAAAAGATAAGATCCGATTGGCTGCCTCACATTACAAAGATGTTTGGGCGCCATTTTAGGTTTTCGGGGACTCTCCCCAAGACCTGAAAAAATATAAAGATAGCATATAGTGGGTAGGGTAGGAATTCCTTAATACCCCTAGTCCTTGTGGCAGGGTCCTGAAGGACCCCTCCGGCGCAGAAAAATGTTTTCTTTACCCAGAAAGTGAGCTATTTGTGATTTGGTGTAAATCTCTTTGTTTTGAAGAAATTAAGGCTTCAAAATATATAAATATATTGACAGTTTGGCTGATCCCCTATGGTGTTATAAAATAAAATAAGGGGCAGGGTAGGGATACCTTGGCCCCCCTAGCTCATGTGATGTCATAAATGAGGTCATTTTTAGATGTTATCAGTGATATCATCAATGAAGTAATTGAACATATCACAAGTGATGTAATATGTGAGGTCAAGAGCAGTGCATGGTGGAGTGCAAAGTATAGGAGGGTCAGTAAACCGTGACTATAACCTGTGCATTTGAGACTTGTTCATTAAACAAAACGTCACCCCTTAACCTCATTTTTTTCAGTGACATGCATATATATTATTAATATATTGTCACTAAAAAAACAAAGGTTACAGGGACATTATAGTTAGAATCATATTCTAAACGTACAAAACTATAGAAATTCACCTGGTATACTTAGAGTTAGCTCAAGTAACTATAATTCGTGCTCTAAGGTAACTATAACTCATATCCCCGCTCTGTGAGTGGGTGTATAAGAGTCTGAGTGGGTCTGTGAGTGCACAAGGGTCTGAGTGGGGCTCTAAGTGGGTTCACAGGGGTCTGAGTGGGTGTGTGAGTGGGAGAACTATTGAAAGAGAGAGAGAGAAAGGGGGTGAGGGGGGAGAGATAGAGAGTTATTTAGGCTTTTATGGATTATATAAGTAGAATAAGATATTTCTGGACAAATTAAAAAGAAAAATGTGTTTGTCAATTAAAAAGAGTGAGATAACAGTATGAACCTTAAACTTTTAAAGAAATTAAGGGAGATAAACAATCACAGACACACCTGGAGTAGAACCCTCAACTGTCAGCATGAGAGTCTGATACCCTGACCACTAGGCCACAGGAGACACCTTGGTGGACTCTTTCAAGACATAGCTATGACATGCAACCCACACATGTGAGAGGAAAGAAACTTGAATGTTCTGTTACTAAGAAGGTTTAACACACAAAACACTAGTAACTCCCATTATTCCACCCCACTCGATTCCATTCCATTATGGAACGGAAGAGAGAGAGAGAGTGACAGAATCGTGGTGGAAATTCAAGGCCTCCACCTTCCTAGCAGGCTACCTGCATCTTGCAGCGGTTCTGTGCTTAAGGTAGCAATGTTTTAATCTGTCTTCCATGCATGCATATGTGTGTGCATGGAAGACAGATGAAAGCTCTGCTTTCTGACAGTGGAACCTGTTTGACAGGTCATGCTGTCAGAAAGTGGAGTAATGTTTGCTTTTGATTGGTGGGAGCTGTCAGCAAAAATGTAAACAAAAATGCTTTTTAGCACCTGGAGGTCCCTCTGAGACCCCAGCACCGAATATGTGACAGAACAACTAGGTCCTAAACAACTATAGCCTAAACCACTACTGCTAAACAACTAAAAAGTCTCTACAACTAAGTACTGAACAACTACTGTCTGAACAACTATTGTGTCTGAATAACAATTGCCTGAACAACTAATATATATATATATTCTAACCAACTAATAAACCATAAAAACCAAAAGGAAAACCTTACCTTAAAATTAGTTGTTCAGGCAATTGTTATTCAGGCACAATTGTTGTTTAGACAGTAGTTGTTCAGTACTTAGTTGTAGAGACTTTTTAGTTGTTTAGCAGTAGTGGTTCAGGCAAGTAGTGGTTTAGACCCAGTTGTTCAGGATGTTTCCCCCCAGCACCAGAACTAAGGGATCAGGGTGACTCTACCCTGGCCCCTTGTTTTATTTTTCTTACTTTTTTGTGTGGGACTTGGTGTAAGCTGAGATCCAAGATGGCTGCCCATACTTTGCAATGCTGGCAGACAATCAGACCTGTGTATTTCCTGGAACGAGCTCATCTTTTGTTTCGTGAGGTCATCGCAGCCAGAGATATACACATTTATTTTCCCTTTAATCTCTCCAAAACTACTGAATGGATTTACTCTTAATAAGCAAAAGCACAAAATGCGTACCAAAATCTATCTTTCTACCAAATGTACTGTAAATCCGTACAGTGGTTCGGGCTGTAATCTAAAGGTCCTATGGGAATTAACATAGGAAACACAACTTTTTTGACCTCCCCTTTTTTCTCGGCCCCCGCTTAACGGATCACCCAAAACTTTCTGCGTGCAACAAGAATCATCGGGGTACTCTTTTTGGAAAATTTCGTAAAGATTCGTCAAATGGTGCCAAAGATATAGGCAAGTCAAAAAACGCTTTTTGTGTGGAAACATGGTCCTAACTATAGCTACCGAGTGGCGACCACCAGTTGGAAAGATATATATACAGTATGTGTAATATAGGAAGTGCCTTTTTCGTATTACTAATAACTTTGGTGCTGTCTGACGAATCTCCACAAAACTTTTTTTTTAAATCTCTTTTTTGTCTAGTTTGTGCATTGAAAGTTTTGGGGTGATTCATCAAGCGGGGGCAGAGAAAAAGAGCAAAAAATGAAATGGAGGGATCCCAGAATACGAAATCCTTATTCATTTTCCATAGACTTATTTAAGAAGCACTACTTTCAAAACTGGTGAACCGAATTACACCAATTTTTCAAGAAGCTTGATATTGGCTTGCAGATTGTGCTTTTTGTGATTTGGTAAAAATCCATTCAGGAGTTTTTGGCAGCTAGTTAGTGTTTAAAAAAATATTTAAGGAGGGAGGCATCAGCAGGGCCCTTCTTCCTGAGGTTATTTTGGGTCTCGGACACCATCCCCAGGGTCTGGGTATTTTAAGTAAGGGTGGGCACGTGGCCCTCCTCCCCAAGCCGATGTTGGCTCCTAGGGCCCCATCCACCGGAGCTAAAATGTGCAAAAATGGACCACATCACTCAGAGCTGCATTCCTTAATTAAGGAGAGGCGGTACGCAGCCCACTCTCCCCGTGCCACTATACTCCCAGGATAGCCAATCTCACAAGGCCAAATTTAACACAAAAGGGGAATAGGGCTGCGCTGCTCCCCGTCCTGAGCCTTAAAAGGCCTGGGGACCCAATAATGCTTGCTGAGGTGGGCAGCATTCTCCAACCTTTTTTTTATGGATTTTGGCCAAGTGGAATGATGCCCTAGGGGGTCTGAGAAGGCTCGGGGAGTGAGAGTTCCCAATCCCCTCCTCTTTTAAACAACATACGGCCAACCCCTGGCTGTATATATATATATTACTTAGTGGCGGTCACCACTAGGTCGTTATAAGTAGGATTATGTCTCTATACAAAAGGCGTTTTTTTTACCTGCCTATATCTTTGGCACCACTTAACAAATCTTCACAAAACGTTCCAAAAAATGTGCCAGTTCCCTCAGCTGCTGCCTGGACAGTTTTTGGGTAATCCATCCAGGGTGGCAGAGAAAAAAGGGGGGTCCCAAAATGCGTTTTCCCCATTTATTTTTCCATAGGGATTTTGAAAAGCGATACCGCAAGAAACACTGGGCGGAATTATACCAAATTTAGCAGGAAGGTAGGTTCTGGTCCAGAAAGAGTGCTTTTTTTTTGTTTTGGTGTAATTCTGTTCTGTTCACCAATTTGTATATCTAGGAACGCAAAGGATTCGCGATCCCTCACGATCTCGTGCTGAGATCTGATTGGCTGATAACACTTCAACAGCAGAAGCTGTTGAAGTGTTGTCAGCCATCTTAGGACTCAGCTTCAGCCGAGTCCCCTAAAAAAAGTGAAAAAAAAGAAAACCCTGACCCCTTAGCTTTGGTGGTGAGGTCCCACAGGGACCCCCCGGGGCTACAAAGCATTTTTTTGTTGATTTTAGGAGCGTAGATGTAGTGGATCTGCGAAACAGCTCAATAAATCACAAAAAAATGAAGCGCGGGCTCCCGCCCTTCATTAGTCTAATGTCCCCAGGTGGGGCAAATCCCAGGGGCTTTTTTTTTTTTTTAAAGCGGGGGACTCTTGTCCCCCTCCGGCTGCCCCAAGGACCACCACCTCCCTGGGGCTTTTTTTTGTTTATGCGGGCGGTCCGATGGCCCCCCCCACTGCCCTTGGGACCGCCACCTCCCCATGGCATTATTGTAATATAGGGAGTGGGCCTCCTGGTTGCCTCCCGCTGCCCCGGGGACCAGCACCACCCCGGCACGATCTTGTTATTAAAGCAGGGGGCCCTGTGGCCTGCCCACTGCCCGTGGTCCACCACCTCCCTGGGGCAATCTTGTTACTAAAGCGGTGGGCTCTGTGACCCCCACCAATACCCCGGGGACCACCACCTCCCCGGGACTATCTTGTAACTAAAGCGGACGGCCCTGAGGCCCCCACTGCTGCCCCAAGGACCACCACTACCCCGAGATGATCTTGTAATTAAAGCGGGGGCCCTGCGATCCCCCCGTTGCCCCAGGGACCACCACCCCCGGGCAAATGTTTAAAAAAATAAAGTTGGTCCCTATGGGACCGTGTGCCACGGGGACCCCCACCCCACTGGGCTAAGATTTAGTGCTGTCAAAGCAGCTCCATGCTTGCTGAAGTATTGGCACTGTGGGGGAAGCCTTAAGGCAGTGCCAGGTAGCCCGTAAAGGCATTGTCCTAAATAAGAAAGCAGGGTCCATGGGTGGAGCCCTTGAGGGCTCCCTAGCGGTCCCACATAGCCCTAAAGAGCTTTTATAATAAAACGTAACTTAATTTTTTTTAAATGGAAAAAATTGTAGGGGCTGCGGGAGAACCCTTGAGGGCTCCCTCCACGGTCCCTACTTTTTTATATATTTTCTTTCACTACAAAGCCCACAAAGGGTTGAAAAGAAATAGAAACCCCCCATAGTTCAGTGTGAAGGTCAAAGACCTTCACACTGAGCTATAGGGGCTTGAGTCCAGCTAGACTCGTTTTCCTTTTTTTTTTTTGTTAATTTTTTTTTACTTTTTAAAATATATTAGATACTTTTTTTGTTAAGTCTAACAAAAATATCTCATTCTAAGTATATAAGATATTAAAGACTAACATAATTTCTTTCCCTCTCACTTTCTTTCTCTATTTGAATCAATTTCTTACATACCCACTTAGACACTTACACAAACACTCACAGACACACTCACACACTCACGCACCCACTCTCAGACCAACTGACACCCTCATGCCGCCACTCAGAGACCTGTGCACAGACTGATGCACCCACTAAAACACTGATGTATGCACTCTCACAACCAAACAGACAATATGACAGCCACTCTCAACCCTAGGTACACCCTCTCACATCTATTCTCACACCCAATCAATCAATCAGGAATTTGTAAGGTGCACTACTCACCCATGAGGGTCTCAAGGCGCTGAGGAAGCGGGGGGGAAGAGGAGGATGAGGTGCTACTACTACTTGAACAGCCAAGTTTTGAGAAGTTTCCTGAAGGTCAGGGGTTCTTTGGTCTGGGCCAGATGGGTGGGTAGAGTGTTCCATGTTTTGGCGGCGAGGTGCGAGAATGATCTGCTGCCAGTTGTAGTTCTGCAGACGCGTTGGACGGTTGCGAGGGCAATGTCGGCGGAGCAGAGATGCCGTGTCGGGGTGTAGAAGAGCCGTCTGTTGAGATATTCTAGTCCGGTGTTGTGCAGTGCTTTGTGATCGTGGGTGAGGTTTGAAGGTGATTCTCTTGTTGACTGGGAGCCAGTGCAGGTTTCTCAGGTGGTCTGTGATGTGGCGGGGGATGTCCAGGATGAGGCGGGCAGAGGCGTTCTGGATGCGTTGCAGCCTCTTCTGGAGTTTGGCTGTGGTTCCTGCGTAGAGGACATTGCCGTAGTCCAGTTTGTTGCTTACAAGGGCTTGGGTGACTGTTCTTCTGGTTTTGGTGGGTATCCATTTGTAGATCTTTCGGAGCATGCAGAGGGTGTTGAAGCAGGAGGAGGAGAAGGTGTTGACTTGCTGCGTCATGGATAATGAGGAGTCCAAGATGAATCCTAGGTTGCGTGCGTGGTCGGTGGGAGTCAGAGCGGCTCCGAGAGTGGCAGGCCACCAGGAGTCATCCCATGCGGAGGGGGTGGAGCCGAAGATGAGGACTTCCATCTTGTCAGAATTGAGTTTGAGGCAGCTGCTCTTCATGCATTCAGCGATGGCCTTCATTCCTTCATGGAGGTTGGTCTTGGCGGAGTCCTTTGTGAGGGAGAGGATCAGCTGGGTGTCATCGGCGTATGAGATGATGTTGAGGTTGTGGGATTGGGCGATGTTAGCAAATGGGGCCATGTAGACGTTGAAGAGGGTCGGGCTGAGGGACAAACCCTGGGGTACACCAAATATTTTTTTGGTGGCCTCCTAGCAGAATGGGAGAAGGCAGACTCTCTGGGTCCTGCCGCTGAGATAGGAGGTGACCCAGTCCAGGGCTCTGTCATGGATTCCTGCATTGCTGAGGCGTGAGCGTAGGGTGTGGTGGCAGACGGTGTCGAGCGCGGCCGAGAGGTCCAGGAGGATGAGGGCCGCGGTTTCGCCACTATCCAGTATGGTTCTGATGTTGTCAGTGGTGGCGATGAGGGCAGTTTCGGTACTGTGGTTGCTGCGGAATCCGGTTTGGGAAGGGTCCTGGGTCCAGTTCTCCTCGAGGAAGCGGGTTAGTTGTCTGTTGACAGCCTTCTCGATGAATTTTGCCAGGAAGGGGAGCAGTGAGATAGGCTGGAAGTTCTTGAGGTCCTTTGGGGGCGCTTTGGGTTTTTTGAGAAGGGCATTGATCTCAGCCTGTTTCCAGCTCTCTGGGAAGGTGGCGGACTCGAAGGAGCTGTTGATGATATTCCGTAGTTGGGGTGCGATGACGGAGCTTGCTTTGTTGAGGATGTGGTGAGGGCAGGGGTCAGATGAAGAGCCGGAGTGGATGCTGTTCATGATTTCAATGATGTTGTTGTCATTGACGGAGGCCAGGAGAGCAGGAGGTTGGTCGGAGGTGAATCTGTGGTGTTGGTGGTTGCCGGGGGGGGTCTGGGAGCTGTCGTGGATGTTTGCAATCTTACGGTGGAAGTAGGAGGTTTGGGAGTCGCAGAGGTCTTGGGATGGCGGGATGTCGTTGGCGTTGGAGCTGGGTTTGGAGAGTTCCTTCATGACGTTGAAGAACTCCTTGTGGCTGTGTGCATTGTTGTTGATTCGGTATTTGAAGGCAGTTCTCTTGGTGGCTCGTATGAGTTGGTGGTGTCTGCGGATGGCGTTTTTGAAGGCTGTGTGGTTGTACAGAGTCTGATCTTGGCGCCACTTTCTTTCGAGTCTTCGGCAGGTTTGCTTAGATTCATGGAGGTCAGCGGTAAACCAGAAGGCCTTTCTGTCGGTGTGTCTGTTGGAGGGATTCTTGATTGGGGCGAGAGTATTGGCACAAGTGTCGGCCCATTGCCTGAAGTTACGGGCAGCTGTATCAATGTCGGTGGTGTTGATGGGTGGTTTCCGGGAGAGGGTTGCGATAAGTTGGTCTTCGGTGACCTTATTCCAGCTGCGGTGGGGGATCCGTTGTGGGTGGTGGTGTGTTTCTTGAAGGAGAAGTGGATGCAGTGGTGATCTGCTGAGTGGAGTTCGGTGGTGTGGCTTAAGGAGACTTGGTTACTGGTGGAGAAAATAGGGTCGAGTGTGTATCCTGCGGAGTGGGTCGGTGTTGTGACAAGCTGTTTGAGGCCTAGGTTGGAGAGGTTGTCGAGCAGGGTGGCGGTGTTGTTGTTGTTGGTGTTCTCGAGGTGGAAGTTTAAGTCCCCCAGGAATATGTAGTCAGTGGATGCGAGAGTGTGTGTGCTGATGATGTCGGTGATGGAGTTGTTGAACTGCGCCCGGGACCAGGGGACCTGTTGATGAGGGTCCCACGGAGGGTGGTGTTTGGGTCAGTGTGGATCTGGAAGTGCAGGTGTTCGGGGGTGCTGAGGGAGTCTTCGGTGCTGGTCGTGATCCTGAGGGTGTTCTTGTCAATGATGGTGATGCCTCCTCCTGGTTTGTTGGAGCGGTCCCTGCGGGTGATCCTGCAGCCGTCTGGGATGGCTATGGCGATGAGTCGAGCAGATTCCATAGCTCTACTGCATGCTTGTGGATGGAGCGGGCTAAATCTGAGATGGTTGCATCCTGCCTTGGTGGGTGGGTCATTGGCGAGGAGGCTGGTGAAGGTGCAGATCCGGCAGAAGAAGGGTCTGTGGGTGATCTGCGGGGAGGCTTGAAGGCAGGTGGGAGAGCGGCCAGTTGTAGGAAAGTACCATCTTGCCTGGCATGTTACCCCCATTTTTCACTGTATATATGTTGTTTTAGTTGTATGTGTCACTGGGACCCTGGTAACCCAGGGCCCCAGTGCTCATAAGTGTGCCTGAATGTGTTACCTGTGTAGTGACTAACTGTCTCACTGAGGCTCTGCTAATCAGAACCTCAGTGGTTATGCTCTCTCATTTCTTTCCAAATTGTCACTAACAGGCTAGTGACCATTTTTACCAATTTACATTGGCTTACTGGAACACCCTTATAATTCCCTAGTATATGGTACTGAGGTACCCAGGGTATTGGGGTTCCAGGAGATCCCTATGGGCTGCAGCATTTCTTTTGCCACCCATAGGGAGCTCTGACAATTCTTACACAGGCCTGCCACTACAGCCTGAGTGAAATAACGTCCACGTTATTTCACAGCCATTTTACACTGCACTTAAGTAACTTATAAGTCACCTATATGTCTAACCTTTACCTGGTAAAGGTTAGGTGCAAAGTTACTTAGTGTGAGGGCACCCTGGCACTAGCCAAGGTGCCCCCACATTGTTCAGAGCCAATTCCCTGAACTTTGTGAGTGCGGGGACACCATTACACGCGTGCACTACATATAGGTCACTACCTATATGTAGCTTCACAATGGTAACTCCGAATATGGCCATGTAACATGTCTATGATCATGGAATTGCCCCCTCTATGCCATCCTGGCATGGTTGGCACAATCCCATGATCCCAGTGGTCTGTAGCACAGACCCTGGTACTGCCAAACTGCCCTTCCTGGGGTTTCACTGCAGCTGCTGCTGCTGCCAACCCCTCAGACAGGCATCTGCCCTCCTGGGGTCCAGCCAGGCCTGGCCCAGGATGGCAGAACAAAGAACTTCCTCTGAGAGAGGGTGTGACACCCTCTCCCTTTGGAAAATGTTGTGAAGGCAGGGGAGGAGTAGCCTCCCCCAGCCTCTGGAAATGCTTTGTTGGGCACAGATGTGCCCAATTCTGCATAAGCCAGTCTACACCGGTTCAGGGGACCCCTTAGCCCTGCTCTGGCGCGAAACTGGACAAAGGAAAGGGGAGTGACCACTCCCCTGACCTGCACCTCCCCTGGGAGGTGTCCAGAGCTCCTCCAGTGTGCTCCAGATCTCTGCCATCTTGGAAACAGAGGTGCTGCTGGCACACTGGACTGCTCTGAGTAGCCAGTGCCACCAGGTGACGTCAGAGACTCCTTCTGATAGGCTCCTTCAGGTGTTAGTAGCCTATCCTCTCTCCTAGGTAGCCAAACCCTCTTTTCTGGCTATTTAGGGTCTCTGTCTCTGGGGAAACTTTAGATAACGAATGCATGAGCTCAGCCGAGTTACTCTGCATCTCTCTCTTCACCTTCTGATAAGGAATCGACTGCTGACCGCGCTGGAAGCCTGCAAAACTGCAACATAGTAGCAAAGACGACTACTGCAACTCTGTAACGCTGATGCTGCCGCCTTCTCGACTGTTTTCCTGCTTGTGCATGCTGTGGGGGTAGTCTGCCTCCTCTCTGCACCAGAAGCTCCGAAGAAATCTCCCGTGGGTCGACGGAATCTTCCCCCTGCAACCGCAGGCACCAAAAAGCTGCATTACCGGTCCCTTGGGTCTCCTCTCAGCACGACGAGCGAGGTCCCTCGAATCCAGCGACTCTGTCCAAGTCACCCCCACAGTCCAGTGACTCTTCAGTCCAAGTTTGGTGGAGGTAAGTCCTTGCCTCACCTCGCTGGGCTGCATTGCTGGGAACCGCGACTTTTGCAGCTACTCCGGCCTCCGTGCACTTCCGGCGGAAATCCTTTGTGCACAGTCCAGCCTGGGTCCACGGCACTCTAACCTGCATTGCATGACCTCCTAAGTTGTTCTCCGGCGACGTGGGACTTCTTTGTGCGACTTCGGGTGAGCACCATTTCACGCATCCTCGTAGTGCCTATTTCTGGCACTTCTCCGGGTGCTACCTGCTTCAGAGAGGGCTCCTTGCCTTGCGCGACGTCCCCTCTCTCTACTGGTCTAATTTGCTACCTCCTGGTCCCTCTTGGGCCTCAGCAGTGTCCAAAAACGCTAACCGCACGATTTGCAGCTAGCAAGGCTTGTTGGCGTTCTTTTGGCGGGAAAACACTTCTGCACGACTCTCCACAGCGAGCGGGATCCGTCCACCAAAGGGGACGTCTCTAGCCCTTTTCGTTCTTGCAGAAACCTCAGCTTCTTCTGTCCAGTAGAAGCTTCTTTGCACCCGCAGCTGGCATTTCCTGGGCATCTGCCCATCTCCGACTTGCTTGTGACTTTTGGACTTGGTCCCCTTGTTCCACAGGTACCCTAGATTGGAAATCCACAGTTGTTGCATTGTTGGTTTGTGTCTTTCCTGCATTATTCCTCTAACACGACTTCTTTGTCCTTAGGGGAACTTTAGTGCACTTTGCACTCACTTTTCAGGGTCTTGGGGAGGGTTATTTTTCTAACTCTCACTATTTTCTAATAGTCCCAGCGACCCTCTACAAGGTCACATAGGTTTGGGTTCCATTCGTGGTTCACATTCCACTTTTGGAGTATATGGTTTGTGTTGCCCCTATCCCTATGTTTCCCCATTGCATCCTATTGTAACTATACATTGTTTGCACTGTTTTCTAAGACTATACTGCATATTTTTGCTATTGTGTATATATATCTTGTGTATATTTCCTATCCTCTCACTGAGGGTACACTCTGAGATACTTTGGCATATTGTGATAAAAATAAAGTACCTTTATTTTTAGTATAACTGTGTATTGTGTTTTCTTATGATATTGTGCATATGACACTAGGTGGTACTGTAGTAGCTTCACACGTCTCCTAGTTCAGCCTAAGCTGCTCTGCTAAGCTACCATTATCTATCAGCCTAAGCTGCTAGACACCCTATACACTAATAGGGGATAACTGGGCCTGGTGCAAGGTGCAAGTACCCCTTGGTACTCACTACAAGCCAGTCCAGCCTCCTACACCAGTGTTGAGAGCGTGGAGTGTGGCGTTGTGGTAGTGAAGACGTGCGTGGTGGCGGTGGGGGGAACAAGAGCCAGAGGTTCTGGCGCTGGGCGCGGTCCAGGCATGGTCCGGCTTGCCTTTGAAGCACCTACGGAGCAGCGGCCGCCATTGAGTAGGGAGGTGGGACCGCAAAAAGGGGGTGGGCCACTGGGGCAGCAGCAGCGGGGGAGAGGGAGATGGGGGAGCGAAAGTGAGAGAGAGAGAACAGAGTGAGAGAAAAATGAGGAAGAGAGTAGCACGAAGCAAAAGGAGCAAAAAGGGACAGAAGTGAAGCAGAGCAGAGAAAGGAGAGGAAAAGGAGGAGCGAGGCAGAAGGTAGCCTAGTAGGAAAGCAGAGCTTTCCCACTAGACACCAGGGATGAGGCGCAGGTAGAAGCATGCAGGTGGAGGGGGGCCTCAAACTCCTGACAGGGGTCAGGAGTTTAGAGGAGCCAGGGAAAGGGCTCTACTTGCAAGGTGGGGCCACAGGAGGCAGAGCAGGGCACTGACCAGGACCCAGAGAAGCTTCGGCTAACTCCTCCCATACATGGCGAAAGGGCTGTGCACAGCGTGGATTTGGGTGGTTGGGTGGTTGGGAAGTGTTGGCTGCAGGGTCTGGCTGCAGGCCAGGTCTTGCGGGCAATCTCCTCTGCGCATGGGGGAAGGATATGCACGGTTGGGTGCTTATGGGGAGTTGGCCTCAAGACTTGGCCTAGCCCTTGGCCAACTGCCAACACCACCACTGTGATGGTTGGATTAACGTATAGTTATTATAATTACTACACATTAAAAAAAAAAACTAGAAATTCACTGAAAACAACAAAGGTTACAGGGACGTTATAGTTAGGAAATAGAATTAAAAAACCTTAGAAATTCACTGAAAAAACAAAGGTTACAGGGATGTTATAGTTAGGAAATAAGGTTAAAAAACCTAAGAAATTCACGGAAAAAAACAAAGGTTACATGGACGTTATAGTTAAGTTCTGAAGTTACTCGTACAAAACCATAGAAATTCAGCAGTTATAGATACTTCATCTAACTATAACTCGCGATCCGTAATGCACTGCTTATGACCTCGCATATTACATTACTCATGACATGGTCAGTGCATCAGAGATGACGTCACTGATGATATCTCATATGACATCACTGATGACATGGCTTTCTGGAATCTAGATCTGGTGGAGTCGGTGTCTTTAGAGAGGGAGAGTATGAGCTGTGAGAGGGAAGGTATGAAAGCCATCTGCCTCTAGCTTGTCACCGACAAAACTGAAGTTCTCCTCTTCGGAAGACGCCCCTCACTGTGGGATGACTTTTGGTGGCATGCCGCCCTCAGACATCCACCCACCCCCACCACTCACACCACCTGATTCAACACCCTCTGAATGTTCCGGATAATCTTCAGATGGATCCCTACTGACACCAGAACTGATCACAAGCAGACTCAACTAGGGGAACGCCCTCTACATCAGAACTTTCACCCACCTACTCAGTCGCCTCCAAAACATCGAGAACACAGCGGCAAGAATCATCCTGGACCTGCCCAAATGAGCCCTCATCACCCCCAAACTCTGTAGCCTGCACTGGCTCCCTGTCAACAAGAGATGCCACTTCAAACTGCTCACACATGCCTACAAAGCCCTCCATAACCCCAGCCAAGAATACCTCAACAACCGTCTGCCCTTCCACTGGCCCACCAGACACTTGCAGTCTGCCTCCCTTACCCTAACCAACGTCCCACGCATTCATTACACTTTCTCCCAGCATGCTGCCAAGGCCTTGAACGACCTCCCCAGCCACCTCTGCACAGCACCGTCCATCGCCGAGTTCAGGAGCGGACTCAAGACCTGGCTGTTTGAATAGACCCTCCTCAAGCCAGTGCCTGTATACCTCTCAGGGTGATTAGGGCACTCTATAAGTTTCTGAAGTGATTGATTGGTTAGGTCCATTCATGAATCAACCTTTTTTTGCTTGGTGTTGGTACACTAACAATAAGATCTGTTGTGCAGAGCCTGACACCTTCTGCAATGGTAATTTAAGTTAACTTGGACTCTGTTGTCTTCACTGACAATCCAGACTGGCCTCGTTTGATGACCTTACATGTGTCCCTCAGAGAACAATTCAAGTGTTTTAGTGCTGAGGCAGCACATCACCACCACCATATATGTACACTGGGGACAGCTCTAGAACCGTAGTGTGGGTAATGATTTCCCTCCTGTTGCTTGATCTGTGAAGGACACACAGATAATGAGAAGTCCTAGGGTGCCTGGTAATGTGTTCCGCGACCTATGTTCTGTTTTGTGGTAAGAGGCCCCTTCTGCTTACACTTTTTCCAGTGGCAAACACGCTTTTTCTACATACAAAATATATCTCTTCTCAACATATGTGCACTGTTGTAAGCCAGCCAGCAATGGCACTTTCTTTTTCTGGGGCTGTCCTTACAACTAAACTCAGTGTGATATGGCTGCTATCACTGAACCATTTTTCTTGTGTATTGTCTCAAGATTTTCTTCTTGTTTTGTACAGTGTATGAGAGGGGTTTATCCAGTTTTTTTACTTGTTTTCCATATGTTAAGGTTGTTGTGGTAGTGCAGCTTTGTGAAGGACTTTTCAAGCAGAGGGACTTCTAATAATGACTTGAGGTTCTGAAACTTCTGGAAAGTAGTTTTCAGTTTTGTGTGACTCGAGAGGCACATCTAGGGGCACTTTACTGAAATTTTGTGAACGTCTCTATACTTAACTAGTCATCACCTACCCATTAGTGCTTCTTTGCCATTCGTGGATGACATTCCATGACATCTGGTGTTGCCTCGCAGTACTGCAGCTTTGTGTAAGTCTGCGCTTAGCTAGTCACTACCTACCCTACTTCTTTGCGTTTAGTGGATGACATTCCATGACAACTAGTGGCGCCTTGCGGTACTGCAGCTTTGTGTAAGTCTGCGATTGGCTAGTCACTACCTACCCTACTTCTTTGCGTTTAGTGGATGACATTGCATGACAACTAGTGGTGCCTTGTGGTACTGCAGCTTTGTGAAAGTCTGCGCTTAGCTAGTCACTACCTACCCTACTTCTTTGCGTTTAGTGGATGACATTGCATGACATCTAGTGGCGCCTTGTGGTACTGCAGCTTTGTGGAAGACTTATGTTATGACTAAGTGAATGACTTTCCATGAGAGATTATTCAATTGTTTTCAGTGGCCAAGGCAACTATAGTGTTCGCCCCCTTTGGTGACCATTTGGGGGAGTGTAAAGATGTTTGAGAAAATGAGAGGAACCATATATAATAATCTTCCCTCTGGTAATTAGCCTACTAAATAAGCAGCAATAACGTCCCACAGGTATCCAAAGAATATTTTGATGAATTATATCCTAGACTCATTGAACCTGATCAAGATGGAAACTAGGTACATTTCCCAGAGTGCTTTGTTTTCTAACATATCGATAAGAAGCTCAGTGCACGTACAACTATTTGAACTGTCTGGAGTTCCCAGTATTTAGTTTTAGGTAGGGCCAGGCTTGGAATCCAAAGCAGCCCTGGCACATTTTGTCAGACCAGCCCATGTGGTGCATAGCAGGAGAGGGGGGTTTCCCTCATGAAAACCTGGGAACAAAATGGGAGAAATGGTGCATCCTACAACACATTTGTCATTATATATTCATTTGTATTTGCATTTAAAGCCTAGTATATGATGACAGGAGGACCTTTCAGTGCACCAGAGTACCCAGTCATACCCACAGACATTCTTACGGAGAACACAAAAAATCTGATGTCAAGCATTAAACATGAACTTACTTATAACATAAGTGCATACATTCATTGTTAAGCACAGCCCAGAGGCTGAGAACACAATGAAAGACCATTTTGAGGGATGTTAGCATCCTCCACCCCATTAAGCGGCTTTAGCGATTGTGGTGCTCAGTGCCACAATATTTTGGGCACCCCCCAATGACCTCTTCTTCCACAGATTCACTGACTATCATCTCTCCATAGCATCTCTCCCACATATATTTAATTTATTTTTTACCATCTCTCATGCCAGTGTAGAGTGTTAGAGCAGTTTACTTCACACACACATACAGAGACAACAAATCATACGTGTGTAAATCAGTGTATAGAAAATGTTACATTAGACAGAGGGGTCTATAAAGTGTGGAATTTACATGCCATCCAAACTATTTAGCATTTTTTTAGAGTGCTAGCTCCGGAGAAACACAAAGCCAGGACTCAAAACGTAACACAGTGGCTAGGTTTGGCTTTACTAATAAGAAATTTGTTCATTCATAATGTCTATGTCGGGATTATCACCCCATAAAACATGTGCATACATACAATAACAAAGGCAACAAGGAGAAAAGTAAATGTTACTCATACTATCAAGGTGAACATTTTGAAGTAATCACGTGGTATGTGCAAAATGTTCATAATATTAAAGTATTAAAAATGTTTATAGGAAGAAGGAATACTTTACAGATTAAAAACTGTCTTGATAAGCATTCATATTTATTTTAAAAAAGCAATAAAATCAATTTAAAATATGTATGAGCGTTGAAGGCCATCACTATCAATAAAAACACAATTGTATTAAGTTTGCAAATATTGCACAAATTCAAATATTACGCCCTTCACTAATATTAAAATACCAATAAGATTTGCTACAAATTTCTGTTTCATAAGGTATGCCCCATCCACTTCCTTGCTAGGTAGGTGGCATAAAGGTACCGGCTCAGTGTGTACAATACCCGGATGAGTGTGTGTCCTGAGTACCCAGAAGCAGTAGGATAATGCCTAATGCTGAGGCTGTAAACAGAGGGGACTGATCCAGATCCAGCTTGCTCTTTCATACAATGGGCAGAAGAAAAGCAGGTGTTCAACACCTGCTGAATCCCTGCAAGATGAGCAACAAGCCTGTGTGGCCTCATTTGATTTCTATTTGCTGCAAAGCTGACCTACTAGCAAGGTGCCTATTGTAAATTTGTCATATAAAGTTCTAGCCTAGTGGGGTTTCATGACGCAAGTGGGGGTTCAATAATATCTATCCAAACATACCACTTTTAGCAACATTAGGATAGTGAAAAACTGGGGGAAAATCATAACTTTCTAACCTGTATCATGCAGTTTGCATGCAGCTCTTTAATGGGCATTTATAGCTCACGGTGCTAAATTAAGATTGTAATTTATGTACTGCAAGTAACACAAGGATATCAGTGACAAAAGCAGTAACCCACTGAGCTATCCACATAAAACATAGGGCCAGATTTACAAGGCCCTAGCGCCTCTTAGTTCCACACTAGCGTCATTTTTTTACTGTAATGTGGCATTAAGGAGGCCATTCTCCTTCACTATATTTACAAAATGGCGCAATGCTTACATTGCACCACTTTGTAACCTCTTGCGCCAAATTATGCCTGCAGCAGACATAATGTATGCAAGGAGGACATTCTGGTGCTGAGAGGCATGGAAAAATGTCGCTGTGAAATTTACAGCATTTCACTGTGCCATTTTTAGCGTCATTTTTGACGCCTACGTAAGGAAGGCATGACAATGATGCGCCCATTACTTTCAATGGGCCTCCCTCTACTTCGCAGGATTAGCGCCACAATTTAAGGCGCTAATCCTGCAAAGCACCACAATAGCGTCATAAATGCTGATGGTATTGTCCTAACGTGCACCATGGTGTGCCATATTGCAAATAGAGCACACAAATGGTGTAGTTAGGGAGAGCAGGGGGCACAAGAAACGTGGCGCATCACAGCTGATGCGCCACTTTCTTGTAAATCTGGACCATAGTTCTGTGATCTACACTGTACATGTTCTTTGCATCCGGCTAATTAACCCTCTGCACAACATTAGATAAGTCAGGACTGCCAGTAGAAAAAACTCAGATCTCTCCCCAGCAGGTATATAAATCTCCAACGTTATCTTGACATTTTTATTTTGCCTGAAAATTGCTGGGTGCTTTTAAACCCATAACAATTTGCAAAACACAGGGGCATATTTATACTCCGTTTGCGGCGAATTTGCGTCGTTTTTTTCGACGCAAATTCGGCGCAAAACTAACGCCATATTTATACTTTGGCGTTAGACGCGTCTAGCGCCAAAGTATGAGGAATGAGCGTCATTTTTTTGCGTGAACGCCTTCCTTGCGTTAATGAGATGCAAGGTAGGCGTTCCCGTCTAAAAAAATGACTGCGACGCAAATGCGTCGTATTTATACTCCCGGGCAAAAATCACGCCCGGGAGTGGGCGGGGCAAAAAAACCCGCATTTGCGCCTCTTTTTAACGCCTGGGTCAGGGCAGGCGTTAAGGGACCTGTGAGCTCAAAGGGGCATATTTATACTCCGTTTGCGCCGAATTTGCGTCGTTTTTTTCGACGCAAATTCGGCGCAAAACTAACGCCATATTTATACTTTGGCGTTAGACACGTCTAGCGCCAAAGTATGAGGAATGAGCGTCATTTTTTGCGTGAACGCCTTCCTTGCGTTAATGAGATGCAAGGTAGGCGTTCCCGTCTAAAAAAATGACTGCGACACAAATTCGTCGTATTTATACTCCCGGGCAAAAATCATGCCCGGGAGTGGGCGGGGCAAAAAACCCCGCATTTGCGCCTCTTTTTAACGCCTGGGTCAGGGCAGGCGTTAAGGGACCTGTGGGCTCAAAATGAGCCCACAGCTGCCCTCCCATGCCCCCAGGGACCCCCCCTGCCACCCTTGCCCACCCCAGGAGGACACCCAAGGATGGAGGGACCCATCCCAGGGACATTCAGGTAAGTTCAGGTAAGTATAATTTTGTTTTTTTTTAATATTTTTTTTTGGCATAGGGGGGCCTGATTTGTGCCCCCCTACATGCCACAATGCCCAATGACCATGCCCAGGGGACATAAGTCCCCTGGGCATGGCCATTGGGCAAGGGGGCATGACTCCTCTCTTTACTAAGACAGCAGTCATGTAAATGGCGTCTGGGCGTCGTTAAAAATGGCGCAAATCGGGTGGAGGCGATTTTTTTGCCTCAACCTGATTTGCCCCATTTTAAGACACCCTAACGCCATTTTCCCCAACGCCGGCGCTGCCTGGTGTACGTGTTTTTTTTCCACGCACACCAGGCAGCGCCGGTCTTCTAGCGCCGGCTAACGCCATTCAATAAATACGGCGCCCGCATGGCGCTTCAGAATGGCGTTAGCCGGCGCTAAACTTTTTGACGCTAAACTGCATTAGCGCAGTTTAGCGTCAAAAAGTATAAATACGGGCGTAAATGTTTTAAGGAGAGGGAAATTGTGAGGATTCTATTTTATTTGGCAGAAAATAAAGACTGTGTGTATGTGTCTCTTCTCTTTTTATACCCTAGTGCTTGAAACACCTAAGTGCTCTCAAGCCAAAAGTAGAAATTTACATAAAAATAGATTAAGGGCCTCATTTCGAAGCTGGTGGTCCAAGGACCGCCAGCCTTGCAGTGATGGTCGGACCCGCCAGGGAACCGCCGTCGCTGCCAGGAACGTGGTTCCTGATGGGTAGACAGTGGCTGGAGTTGGCTGATTACAACTCAGCTTTCTGCCATGGGAAGGCTGGTGTAAAGCCAGTGCATGGTGCGATAGGGGGGTCCCTGCACTGCCCATACCCAAGGCACAGGAAGTACTGGGCCCTCTTCCCCAGCTCTGTCGGAATGTGCACTGTACGTCAAGATCAATATCGGGTCACTGTCCCCGCTGATGAGCCCGGTGGGAACTGCGTACTACAGTGTTCTTGCCAGTCAGCATGGTGGGAACATTGTAATATGCTCAAGGGTGACTCCACCGCCATGGCAGTGGCACCCTCCCCGAAAGTTTGTTGGTCCCGCAGTGGAACTCCAATCTCATAATAAGGCCCCTATGAATTGGTGTCTGAAAATTGCTCTCTCTTTGTGCATGGTAGAAATGAGGTCTTTAGTTGGCAGTCAGGTTACCCCCGTCCAAGCAAGGACACTCACTCTAGTCAGAATAAAGGAGAATCACTCTTAGTTAACCCCGCTCACTCCCTTGGCAGCTTGGCAGGAGCAGGCAGGCTTAACTTCAGAACCAAGGTGCAAAATATTTGTAACAACACACACAGTAACTCAGTGAAAACACTACAAAATAACACCACACAGGTTTAGAAAAATAGATATGTATCTAAACAAAACAGGACCAAAACGACAAAAATCCAACATATACAAGTCAAGATATGAATCTAAGAAGCAAAAGAGTCTTAAATCCTTTAGAAAACAGTGAGAGCGCTGTTAGCATGCAAAAGTGCCTGGGTAGCATCAAAATAACACCGCACAGGCGAGTGTACATCGGAAAAGGCCAGCAATGTGTTGATTTCTCACTCGCAAGCGAGACCGTGCTTCATTTCTCCTACGGTCAGGTTGCCATGCATCTCTCCTTCTCTCCTGCAGGTCGCAAGGTATCCCAAAACCGCACTGTGTCGTCGTTATCAGCTTCCGCTAGCGGATGTTGCGAGTCGTTTCACCAGCCGTGTAGCGTTGATCTTCTAGTCGTGATGCAGGTGGAGCGTAGATTCCAGCTGCGAATCCAGTGGTGCATTGTTTATTAGCTGCGTGACGAAAGGTGCATCTAAAATTTCCCCACACAGTGGTCTTTGCAAGGATCTTCAGTCTTTGTCTGTCAACTTCACCTTTCAAGGGCACTGGATAGGGCACCACTTGGCAGGGCAGGAGTCTTAGCAGAGAGTCCAAGTGCTGGCATAGGAAGTCTTTGATGGCCCTGAGACTTCAACATCAGGAGGCAAGTTCAGTTCAAGCTCTAGGAGATTCTTCTCAAGCAGAAATGCACCACAAAGTCCAGCTTTTGTCCCCTTTCACAGGCAGAAGCAGCAACTGCAGGTTAGCCCAAAAAAGCACAGTCACAGGCGGGGCAGCAGTTCTCAGCTCTTCAGCTCTTCTCCTTGGCAGAGGTTCCTCTTGATTCCAGAAGTGATCTAATTTTCTGGAGTTCTGGGTGCTTTTCCTACACCCCTTCCTGCCTTTGAAGTAGGTCTACTTCAGGGAGAAGTCACTGTTGTTTGTAAGATCCTGCCTTGCCCGGGCCAGGCCCCAGACACACCAGGGGGTTGGAGACTGCATTGTGTGAGGGCAGGCACAGCCCTTTCAGGTGTAAGTGACCACTCCTCCCCGCCCTCCTAGCACAGAAGCCTCATCAGGCTATGCAGGCCACACCCCAGCTCCCTTTGTGTCACTGTCTAGAGGAGAGGTGGGAACAGCCCAACTGTCAAACTGACCCAGACAGGGAATCCACAAACAGACAGAGTCACAGAATGGTTTAAGCAAGAAATGTCTACTTTCTAAAAGTGGCATTTTCAAACACACAATCTAAAAACAAACTTTACTAAAAGATATATTTTTTAATTGTGAGTTCAGAGACCCCAACGCCAAATGTCTATCTGCTCCCAAAGGGAATCTGTGCTTTAATAATATTTAAAGGCAGACCTATTTTAACCTATGAGAGAGATGGGCCTTGCAACAGTGAAAACCAAATTTGGCAGTATTCCACTGTCAGTACATGTCCCACCTTTAACGTACACTGCACACTGCCCTTGGGGCTACCTAGGGCCTACCTCAGGGGTGCCTTACATGTATACACAGACAAGGTTTAGGCCTGGCAAGTGGGTACACTTGCCAAGTCGAATTGGCAGTTTAAAACTGCACACACAGACACTGCAGTGGCAGGTCTGAGACATGATTACAGAGCTACTAATGTGGGTGGCACAACCAGTGCTGCAGGCCCACTAGTAGCATTTGATTTACAGGCCCTGGCACCTCTAGTGCACTGTACTAGGGACTTACTAGTGAATCAATTATGCCAATCATGGAAAGATAATTACACATACATTTTACACAAGGAGCACTTGCCCTTTAGCACTGGATAGCAGTGGTAAAGTGCCCAGAGCAACACAACAGCAAAAACAGAGTCCAGCACACATCAACAACCTGGAAAACAGAGGCAAAAGGTTAGAGGAGACCACACCAAGGATGTCAAGTCTAACAGCGCCTATGCTCGCAATCTATACCAGAAGATGATCTGAACGTGTGTGTCAGATTAGAAATCGGGGGAATGATTTGTGAGCAAAGAATCTTTTGTATGGTAGGTGTCCCTTATCCCCCACCCAGGGTGCCCCACAACCAGAGGCGTTGTAAGGACTGGGCCAAGTGGGCTCTGTCCCAGGGCCCCAGCCTTTCAGGGGTCCCTGACGGAGCAAGCTCTGGCCATGGGCCCCAGCTTTCCAGGGGCCCCTGAAAGAGCCAGGTCTGACCCAAGGCCCCAGCTTTCCAAGGGTCCCTGAAAGAGCCAGCTCTGGCCCAGGGCCCCAGCCTTTCAGGGGTCCCTGACGGAGCCAGCTCTGGCCATGGGCCCCAGCTTTCCAGGGGCCCCTGAAAGACCCAGCTCTGGCCCGGACCCCAGCCTTTCAATGATCCCTGATGGAGCCAGCTGTGGCCCCAGGCCCCAGCTTTCCAGGGGCCCCTGAAAGAGTCAGCTCTGTTCCTCAGAGTCTTGCCCCGATGACCTTGACTAATTCTTAAACAGAGTGTTTCAGATACTGTTTTTCTTTAATTTATTTTGAATAAGGGTGATGTGTGGGAGTCTGTTAGAGACATTTTGGAGAGAAATACTGAGTTTATGCTTCATGCACATCCATAAAAACCTTCCTTTTAGGTCAAAGGAGAACCTCACATATGAGAAATGGGAAGATGTCACAGAGATTATTTGCTGTAACATTAGTGAGCTGCTGCTGTGTCACAATATTGAAACACACCCCGCTGTCCCTGAATATTAGATCAGACACACTTAGAATTTGGACCAGTGTCCAGTGCACTGTCAGTGACCTGGCCGAAGAGTGCATGAAAGAGCTGAAACTGGATCATAACTTCAAAGCTGTTCCGAACTGGGCCCCCCAAAATACGTTTGGCCCAGGGCCCCCCAAAGTCCTTAAGATGTCCCGGCCTACAGCCGTACCTGTGGCAGCCTCGTTACGTGGACACTGAGACATTGGTTTCAGAGATATTACAGGTACTCTTTTCAATTTTTCTGTAAACCCCCCTCTCCTCTCTGAGGGTTTCTGACATGCCCAGGACACCTGCAGCCCCCGCTGCTCCAATCGATATTAAATGCTTAAGCCCTCATTAGATAGAGCGCTTATTGCAGATTGGGACCCCGCATTAATAAAACATGAAATCTAAGTGCAAGAATTAATTCGGTCCAAGAGCTATTTGGAGATGTCAGCTAATTGGTCACCCGTCTTTTCAGCACCGAAGATTTAACTCAATTCTCGATTGATAGATTGCTGCTGGGAACAGCGGATCGATACTGGGGGCGTTTGTTGTGGTGAACAGAAGGGGGCGCTCCACTCACTTTCGTGAACTGTTGAGGTCTGGGACATGTGGAATCTGGGGTTTGTGTGAAGAGCTGTACTTCATGAGTGACAGTAGGAAAACACAGGGCTATAGCATCACTCATGAGTCATGACGTTACTGACGTCACTGATGACAGCACTCATTAGATTGAAAGAACAACATTAGCAAATTGCTACTGAGTTACACGGTGCCCCACCCCAAAAACAAAAATGTAACGAAAAAATGCTAAGTGGTGGGGGATGACTCAGAGGTTTCGGTATGTATGATGAGTCAGCAGTTCTTAACTTTTTGACTACTCAAGACTCACAATGGATGACTACTGGACACCTGGGTACCCCCCCCCCCCAAACAATGTCTACAATTAAAACCTTAAAACCATACACAAATTACAGAAACAAGTTTACATTAATTAAATACATACAATAGAAAAAGTATTGATTTACACAAACAATAGATCTACAAAAATTAAAATTTCAATTTCAATAGGGACATTGGAGTTTTTAAAAAGTTGCTTTGTTTCTAAAAGACGAAGCAGTAGCATAGACTCTATAATTTGCTTTGTCTCCTTTGCTGCTAATTTATGCTCTCTTTTTGTTGACGCATAGTAGGGTTTTACTGGAGGCCACCAAAGGTCCATCCTAATGTTTGTTGTACTCAACTTGCTCCCACGGATCAAGCTAATGATGGCACTTCCATCTTTACCCTTCCAATCTCAGATTCCTTCACAGTTACAGAGCACATTCAAGTCTATTTTATAGGTATCTTTTTGATATCTATACCCATTTTAATATGTTAATATAATTTAATTTGTTAGATAGGAGTCCCCAATGGATGGTGTCCCCAGGGCTATTAGATGGCTCATGGAGGGGACGCCATGCCCTCTCTCCAAGCAAGTACACAATACAGCAGCCCCCAAGGGATGGGTTCTTGGGGCCATTTTGAGGCTTAAGGAGAGAGGGACCTGTTCACCCCTCCTCTCTTTCTCGTCACTGATGGTTGCACTGACCCCATCGCCCCCGGCCCATCCAAGCGGATTATAATTAAAAAGAGCACGTGCCAGCCCCTTTTTTTTACCAGAGTACCACGCATAATTTTGTTTTTAAATTGCCTATGGGGCGTATCCCTCTGGGACACCCCCACCAGGGCTAAGGGATTAGGGTTTTTCTTCCCTACCCCCCCCAGTTAATTATTTTTTTGTTTTTGAGGACACGTAGACTGCGTTTGGTGTAATTTCATTCAGCCCTTTAGGTTGCAGTGCTGTTCAATGTTCCTTTGGGAATCAGGAAACCGTAGTAATTTACTTGTAGGTGCCACAATCCTCTCAGCATCAGGGCAGCGGCCGATCTATCGAACACTCATGAGCACCACACCAAAACATTTTGCATTATAATAAGAATGTTGATATGTCGTATTATGACATATGACATTACCATAATATCTCCCTTCTTCCTAATAAATACTAAACAATACTCTGGAGAACCTCCTCTTATAATTTCAGATAGACTCATACCAGTGGTACCATTTAGCCTGTGCCCCAAACATGCTATCCACTGCTTCCGTCACCCCAGTTTTATTCTGGATAGACCCCTGAATACAATCCATCAATATATAGTTCATCTTCGTCACCTCCTCAGCGTCCACTCCCTCCACAAACATGCCACAGAATGATGGGACACCATCACCTTCTTCGCTCCAGACATCACCTTCCTCATGGAGACCTGGCTGATTGCCCTCTCAGCGCCCGACATCACCACAGCCACACCAGATGGGTACAAAATCATCCACTCGGATCACAAAGTAGTCCCAGACGTGGGATCACCATTATTCAGAAGGACACTCTCCACTGCTCTGCTTCAATGGAGAATGACGTTCATATTATGGAAGATCTCCATTTCTTGATCAGCCCTGATAGGAAAATCTCCATTAAAGGAACCCTTGCATACAGACCCCCGGGCCACAACAGAAGGTTTGAAAAGCCATTACCAAACTTATCGCCACACCAGCCATCGACACCAAACACTACATCCTCCTTGGAGACCTTAATTTCCACCTCGACTCCCCTAATGGTGCCAAAACCACCAATCTCCTGGACAGCATGAACACAATCGGACGCAACCAAATTGGCACTGACCCCTCACACCACCAGGCACACACTGGACCCCAACTTCATTTTCAGCAACAGAGTCACCTTCGACCACACCTCAGCACACACCACTCCATCGTACACTTCACCTTCACATTAGCCCACCACAATGTAGCCAGGTTGGCCCGTACTACATTGAAGGTGGGGTAGGGTCTCTGAAGCCCAATGGTGTGACGTCCTCAATGCTCACCACCCAGACCTCCCAACAAACATGGACACAGACATCAAAAACTTCACCACGAGGATCTCAAACACCACAGACACTGTTGCCCATGCCAAACCGAGCAAACCCAACCACACCAAGCCAGCCAGCTGCTACTCACCAGAAATTAGAAACACCAAGCGCAAGTGCACACAAGTCAAAAGAAGATGGTACATCACCTACCGATCCGTTTTCAAAAACAAACTCATACTTTACCACAAGAGCAGTAAGAATACCAGCAAGCTAGCCCTAGCCACCTGCATTCAAGCGCAGCTCCAACCGCAGCAAACAGCTCTTCAAAACCGTCAAAGATTTCTCCAACTCATCCACATTGGAGAACTGCACAAACCCCATGCAGAACCTGTGTGACTCCCTCACTGACTTTTTCACAATAGAATAGACACCATCAACAAAAACTTTGATCCCCAAGCTTCTGTCGCTGACACCATCAATCTTCTTGACCTCCCAGACACTAATGGCTTTCTGAGCCCCCCACACCCTTAACCAATTGCACCATCATCAGCTGGAGTCTGATTACCACGCAGGACACCTGACCTTATGAGATCCCTCCACTCCGGATCCCCCACGGACCTTTGCCCTCACCACATGTTGAACCTAGGCATCAGCACCATCGCCAGCAAAATCATCAACATCATCAACTCCTCTATAAGCTAAGGTACTTACCCAGAAAACTGGAAACATGCAAGAATCAAACCCCTGCTCAAAAAACCTTCTGCTGATCCCAACAAACGTAAAAAACTATCCAGCAATCTCCCTGTTCCCTTTCCCTGCAAAAGTACTCAAAAAGTCATAAACCAACAGCTAATGACCTACCTAGAAGACAACAATCTCCTGGACAAGTCATAATCTGGTTTCCACCCTAACCACAGCATTGAATCTGCTCTCATTGCAGCCACAGATGACATCAGACTCATCCTAGATCAAGGAAACTAGGCTATCTTCATTCTACTTGACCTCTCCGCAGCCTTCAACACAGTCTCCCACCATACATTGTTCACCAGGCTCACCCAAATTGGAATCAGAAGAAAAGGCCTGAAATGGATCTCCTCGTTTCTCTCACAGATCTCAGAGAGTCCACCTCTGCCCTTCACCTCAAAACCCAAATACATTGTCTGTGGTGTCCCCCAGGGATAACCACTGAGCCCCACCCTCTTCAACACCTACATGACCCCCCTGGCCGACATTACCAGAAACCACAGAGTCAACATAGGCCCTCATTACGACCTTGATCGGACCGCCGGGCAGCCGCCAATGCAGCCGCACCCCCGCCGCGGCCATTTGGAGATCCCCGCTGGGCCGCAACACAGGAGCCAAATGGAGCCGGCTGTGTTGCGGCCGTGCGACGGGTGCAGTTGCAACCGTCGCGCTTTTCACTGTCTGCATAGCAGACAGTGAAAAGCTGCACAGGCCCTGTCAGGGGGCCCCTGCACTGCCCATGCCAGTGGCATGGGCAGTGCAGGGGCCCCCCAGGGATCCTGCGACTCCCCATACTGCCAGCCTTTTCCTGGCAGTTCAAATCACCAGGAAAAGGCTGGCGGTAGGGGAACTCGTAATCCCCTGGGCAGCGCTGCCCTGGCGGTGCGACCGCTGCACTTCCGCTGCGGTCGTAATGCCATGGGAAGCAACGCCAGCCTGTTGGTGGTGCTTCCGTCACAACAGCCCTGGCGGTCTTTGACCGCCAAGGTTGTAATGACCCCTTAATGTCTTACGCAGATGACACGCAGCTTGCCGTCTTACTCTCTGATAATACCTCCACAACAAGATCCAACTTACACAACTGCATGAACAACAAAACAAAATGGATGAAGGACAGATGCCTAAAACTCAACACCGACAAGACCGAGGTACCACTGTTCGGTAACACCACCTCACCTTGGGACGACTCTTGGTGGCCAGCTGAGCTAAAATACTCCAACAGTCCAACAAAACACACCAGAAACCTAGTAATCATCATTGACAACAAACTGAACATGAATCACCAGGACAACGCAATCTCCTCCACATGTTTTCATACCCTCTGCATGCTCTGCAGAATCTTCAAATGGATCCCACAAGAAACCAGATGCACCGAGTCCTCTTTGTCAGCCAACTATACTACACCAGACTCACCACTGCGCTAACAAAAAACAACAAATCATCCAGACCTCAGCCACTAGACTCATCTTAGACTTCCCTCAATGAGCCCACATCACCCCTCACTTAAGAAACCTCCACTGGCTCCTGTATACAAGCGCTGCCAATTCAAGCTCTTGACTCTAGCTTACAAATCATTTCACATCCTTGGAACTGCTTGCCTCAACCATAGATTGCATTTTCACCACCTCTCCATGCTCCTTTGCTCCACATCACTAGCCCTCGCTACTACCCCATGAATGTGTTGCAGCACTTACGGGGGTCAATCGTTTACATACCTAGCTGCAAAGGCCTAGAACAACCTCCCCCACTACCTAAGGACATCCCTCTCCATCAAGGAGTTCAGAAGGGTTCGCAAGACATGTCTATTCAATTTAGACAGACGCAGCTAAGACAGTCCCTGGATACCCTCACTGATGATTTGGGCGCTGTACAGATTCTCTGATTGATTCATTCATTTATCTTATCCAAAGGTCTCTTGGCTTGTGGATGAGAAAGAGCATTCCTCATGTGCTTGATGACATTTATCTCTAAAAAATCCTGAAAGGACTTGGGCACAAGTTAGACTACATTGTCCGGCACAATCTCTTTGGCACAACCTTCCCTTTGAAATATTTTCTTCAAAACACTGATCAACCTGTTTGTGTTAGGTTCTTCCATAAACCACACCTCTCACCATTTGCTGCAGTACTCAACAAGAACTATGGTGAATCTTAATTTCTGTGGAAGAAATTTGAAAGGTCCAATAAAATCTAAAGCTAAGTTAGACCAAGGACATTCAGGTATTTCAGTGGGTTGGAGGGAAATAGGACTAGTTTTTAAGACCTTATCACTATTGGCACAAACAACCTTTCAACCAACTCAACCATGTCACTACGCATGCTTGGCCATCAATAGTTTGCTCTAACCTTCCTTTTGGTAATGGTCTGACCTAAACGTCCTTCATGAGCACTCAACATTATCTTTTCTCTCAAGCCACTCGGAGGTATAAACTTTCCCGCCGCATTGTCACGCCTTCATTTTTAATAGATAGCTCATCTGCTATTTTATACAAAGGCTAAATGTTTGCGGCCAACTTTTTTTTCTTGTGGCCACCCTCCTGTCACATACTTGGATACCTCTTTTAAAGTATCATCTTCAGCATAAGCTACATCCCGTTCACGCCAAAGGTGCTCCAAAGGCAAGCCCGTCTGTGCCCATCGCTGTCCTGGAAGTGGCCAATCATGCTGCCTGTCAGCCCTCAGTAAGTAACACAACTAGTCAGTATAGTAGAGATTTACTTCTGAGTCGTGCACCAGAGGCAGAATACATGAGGACAAAGGGGGTCATTCTGACCCCGGCGGTCAAGGACCGCCGGGGCCGGGGATGCGGGAGCACCGCCAACAGGCTGGCGGTGCCCCGCAGGGCATTCTGACCGCGGCGGTTTGGCCGCGGTCAGACCAGGAAAACCGGCGGTCTCCCGCCGGTTTTCCGCTGCCCTGGGAATCCCCCATGGCGGCGCAGCTTGCTGCGCCGCCATGGGGGATTCCGACCCCCTCACCGCCATCCTGTTCCTGGCGGTTCCGACCGCCAGGAACAGGATGGCGGTGAGGGGTGTCGTGGGCCCCTGGGGGCCCCTGCAGTGCCCATGCCAATGGCATGGGCACTGCAGGGGCCCCCGTAAGAGGGCCCCACTTTGAATTCCAGTGTCTGCTTTGCAGACACTGGAATTTGCGACGGGTGCCACTGCACCCGTCGCACATCCTCCACTCCGCCGGCTCCATTCGGAGCCGGCTTCCTCGTGGGGAGGGGTTTCCCGCTGGGCTGGCGGGCGGCCTTCTGGCGGTCGCCCGCCAGCCCAGCGGGAAAGCCAGAATGGCCTCCGCGGTCTTTCGACCGCGGAGCGGCCATATGGCGACTCCCTCCAGGCGGGCGGCTACCGCCGCCCGCCGGGGTCAGAATGACCCCCAAAGTCTTTTGACGTATTACTTAGTAACCACCCATGTTCCTCACTGCAACTTATAATTTACATCTCCATTCCGGGGCGGTGGCCCGTCCCTGTCTCTGAGGCAGAAGAAGGGTTCGGTGCGGAGTTCAGCAGCCCTGATTAATGCACGCTCTATGCACAAACACACTGACAAGATTTAAGATCTTTTAAGTGAGGATAAGTCTGATAAACTTGATTTATTATTTCTGACAGAGACTTGGCTCTCAGAGTCCTCTACCCCAGTCATTGCTTTGGCTATTTCAAATGGTTATGAGATTCATAGGAAGGATCGTCTGTCGGGCTGGGGAGGTGGCATGGAGGTAATTCTCAGGGATGCCCTAGACTGCTAGATATTTGAAACTGAGAGTCTAATGGGAGTTGAGGCAATGTGTTTTTGTATTGCCTGTCTCACCAGCACTCCGTGACTGGAGTGCTATTATACAGACCTCCAGGGTCCACGGGTCCTTTTCTGAAATCCCTTGGAAATACAATAGCAAATCTAACTCTGAGATACTCACAATTCTTACTTCTAGAGACTTTAGATCTCCATATGGGTAAGATGAATATTAGTGAGGTAGTTGAAACAAAGGAACTGATGATGTCATTAGATCTCACTCAACATACATTTAGTCCCACTCACCGAGCAGGGCATGTGATTGATCAGTTATTCTCTAATATGTCTCTGCTGGTAGAGGATCCACTGCCTCAAGTTTGGTCAGATAATTTTCTGATCACATTTTCTTGGTTGGCCCCAATGAAAGCCCCAATCTACCCCTTGGACCACCCCAACCATAAGGAAAGATTGTTATAAAATCCACCAGGAGGATTTAACTGTGTCTTGGAAGATAGCTTCCCTTCTCTAGTTGGTCCGGTGGAAGCTGATGTTCTACTGGTAGAGAACTGTATCAGGGAAGCAATGGTTTAATTAGCCTCTCCTCCCACCTCTAGATCGAAGAGAGCTAAGGCCTTGAGCCCCTGGTTCTCGAGCAGCCTTATATCTGAGAAGAAAACATTTAAAGTTTTAGAAAGGCAATGGAGGAAAGGCTATAACCTGAAAGATAAGGAAAGTTATAAATTGGTCCTAAAAAGTATCACACCAACATTAAAACTGCAAAACTTGAGTTCTTTGAGGCCAAAGTCACTGGAAGAGGTAATAAAAGTAGGTTTTTTTTTCCATACTTACAAAGCTGCTACCAACTCTCACCAGCCTTCAACTACGTGGTGTGAACAGCTTGCATCCTACTTGCAGTATAAGATTCTTGTCAATTCAGGCCAGTCTCTCCTCCGGCTCTCTGTTGAATGATGAGGTTTTGGACATGATACAGAGCTCTAGGGTTCTGTCTACCAAGGCGTCATTAAATAGCTTTGAGCCTATGTTGTTGGAAAGGTCCTTGACGGTGTTAGGAACTTTAGAATCAGGTTCTCCATCTGACCCTTGTCCTCCCAATGTATGTGTACTAGGTGCTTTTGCAATGAATCCTTTAGCAAATAAGGTATTACACTCTTCTTTAGAGTCAGCTAGGGTTCCAAGTTCTTGGAAGGAAGCTAACATTTTGCATTTAGTAAAGAAACCCTCAGCAGATCCCAGGACACAGTTGAATTATAGACCAATATCTCTGCTCCCAGCATTCTCCAAGGTACCAGAGAATAATGTTAACCATCGACTCGCCATATACCTGGAATACAATAATCTTCTCCACTCCGGACAGCCAGGGTTTATACCCTACTATAGTACATGGACTGCTCTCTTGGAGGTTAGTAAATACATCAAAGACACATTGGATGTAGGGGAAAGCCTGTGCTAATATTAGACCTATCAGCCGCCTTTGATAACAGCCCCCTAATCCATTACTCTGAGCACCTCTGCTGAATCTTCTGGCACACTGAATGGTACGGTCCTTAAGTTGTGGTTGACTGGGATAGAATTTCCTTGAACTTGAATTTTGTGCTTGAACCATTTTATACTGCCCAGTCTGCCAATGAATATGGACTTGTCGGACTTTCTCCATAAATTGTCCTTCACTGACGGTTTGTCATGAGGCTCATCCTCCCCGGCAACCATTGTTCCCTGTACTTTCCTTCCTGCCTTGAGGGACATCCCAAAAAGGCCTCGATGATACCAGCAAAGGATGTTGAGCCCCTCTTAGCCCCTTATACTTTCCCACTTATCTTTCTCCCTTTAAACTCCAGAGACAACTCAAACTATCCAGCTAACGCAGCCCTCTTCCCATCATATGACAATGGATTCCTATCAGGGGGTTTCCATTCCCTAACTCCCCAATTCGCTTTGTACAATTCTTCTGAAACCGTGGTAATTCTTGCCTCAGAGTCAATCAATAAGTTGAGTGCTTTATCATCAATCACAATATTTTCATATAGGTCAACACAATTTGACTCATCCCTTGAACCACTACAACTACATCCCTTCCAAAACTAGGTTCATCTTCTTACCCTTCATTAGATTCTCTGTCAGACAGTTCATTGACGTTCTCTTTGTTAGACAGACATACCTTAGCAAAGTGTCCTAACTTCCCACATATCTTGAAAGTAACATTTTTTGCTGGACATGGACGACCATTAGGTGTGTGATTAGTAAATCCACATCTAAAGCAAATGTTTTTCTGTTTGAAAAATGGATTAAAAGGTGTTCCTTCTTTTTTTCCAATTGTTTCTTCTGAAAATAATTCTTGGTATTCGCTGAGTCTCTTACTTCAACCACCCCTCACTGTTCTTTGCATGTCAATTCTTTACATGACCTCTGTGATCATTCTACACATTTTGCTATATGGATAGTTTTGGATAGAGTAGGATTCTTTAATGTCAACAATTTTTCGTGTACCTTTTCATCCAAAGATATAACTACAATCTGCTCCCAAACCAACTGTGTTGTAAAGATTTCAAATTTGCACACGGCTGCAAGGATGTGCAGTACCGCCACATAACAGTCAATGGACTCATGCTGACGCTGTTCCCAGGTGAAAAATGTGTGTCGGATGACGATAAGACTAGGTTGAACATCAAAATGTTTTTCTAATGTCGTGACTGCTGATTGAAACTTTTCAGTGCCATCTACGTGTTCACCCAGATCGAGTGGTGGCAAATGCTCATAGATAGATTGCACTTCAAAACCCAAATTGTGCTCCAACAAGAACCTCTTACTTTCAGGGCAGCATCTCTTATCGCCAATAGCTCCAATATACTTCGGGAATGCCCTACACCATCTTTTCCAAGGTATTGGTGGTATTGGTGGTTCCCCAGGTGTTTGAAGAAATGGAGGTGGTGCACTGACACCTTGCATGATGACACAAGCAAATTCAACACTTTCCCTTTACTGATACAGTGTTAAGTTCTATTGAGGACCTCTGGTTAATATGCAAAAATGTGAGTGTCACAGATGTCATTCTCCAAAATGGGTGTCACTAATAATGCTCATTGAGAACAACCTGTGCTTTGCCAACGATGTTGAACTGTAGCTGATTAAATTGTAACACGCAAAACTCTGTGTGTGCCACAGCTGATGAATCTGATGACGAAACTGTGCTTTGCCAACGCTGTTGCCCTGCATTGTTGCCTTGTAGAAGGTTTATTTGTAAAACTAGGAACAGTTCTTTCAAAATGCTGCCACTGAGTTAAAATAAATATATAGAGATACTGCGGTCCAGATGCAAGAAGAGTGGGGCTTCATTTCATGTGACGCCCCTTTTCTTGTGGCTCATTGCGCCCCCTAAAGCCACCACGTGTGCGCCGCATTTAAGATACAGCGCTGCATGGTACAGGTTAGGGACATTTGTGGTGCTATTGTTGCATGAGCAAAGTGGGCTCTAGCCCAGGGCCCCCGCCTTTCAGGGGGCCCCTAATAGAGACAACTCTGTTCTCCTCACAGTTCTGCATTGATGACCTTGAATGATTCTAAACATAAATTGTTTTCAATACCATTTTATTTTAATTTTATTTTAATAGGAGTGATGTGTGGGAGGCTATTACAGACATTTTGCAGACAAATGTTGTTTGCTTTTCAACACCATACGACATACATAAAAAAGTTAATTTTAGATCTAAACAGAACCTCACATAGGAGAAATGTCAGTCGGTGGCAGAGATTATTTGCAGTAATATTATATCAGTGAGCTGCTGCTGTGTTAAAGTATTGAACACACACATCACTGTCCCTGAATATTAGATGGAAACACATTTAGAATGTACACAAGTGCGCCTGTGCTCTGTCAGTGACCTGGCTAGAGGGGGCATGAAAAAGTGGAAATTGCATCATAAATTCAAACCTGTTCCGAGCAGGGGGACCCAAAATACTTTGGCCCAGGGACCCCAAAATCCTTAGTATGTCCCTACTCCAAGGTTGCTTCTGGACCAGTTAAAATGCGTTGCCCTGGAGACAAGAAAACAAAATAGAATTCCAGCGACTGGAGTCTAAGTTGAATCAGGGTTAGTTTGACGAAGGTGTACAATTATTGGAGTCTTCAAGCCTCCCAAGGCGGCCCTTTCCTCTGCGATGCAGATTGGGTCAACAGCATATGGGGGCGTGGTTTAATGCTGCAGTTAACTAACTTGAGGCCCTTCTGCAAAGTACATCGAGGGGCCCTCCACCGTTCTTCTTCAGGAGTTCTCAGGCCTGGGTTCTGTGCTGAGAGGCCCCCCGCACTGCAGGGGCCTTTGTTACGCCACTGACTTACATTTTGTTTCTCCTCCTGGGGTCTGATCATTACCCTTCCTTCCTTGACTATGACATTAGGTAGGGCCGGAGAGTAGCAGAGAATCCTAATGTCAGTAGATAATACATGGGAGCCTGCAATCCCTGTATAAAAGCCCATCTCCAGTTTCCTTCTTCAGGTGACGTTTGACATTACCAGTCGCTGATAATAAATGGATGACAGCCTCTCAACTTCAAGAAGGTATTGCAGGTGAGTTGTGATGTCGAACATGTCTACTGGAAGAGACAGCAGCCAGTGAAAGCCAGGTCAAAAAGCATCACTGGAACTGCAGTTTAAACAAGGAAGACCAAATCTGGCTTTGCCTTTTTCTGATATCTCTTTCTTAAATGAAAAGCATTCACTAGAAAGGAGATGTTTATGGCAACATATTCTTTTTGATATTGACATACATAAAACATATCCTAATATCTCTTGCCACAAATGTCCAACTGTTATTTGGTGTGTTTAATTTAGCAGTACAGATTCTGCTTGTGTTTTACACGTATGCACAAACACAACAGAGCAAGACGGTAAGGGTGACCAGGTATTATAAGGAACAAAGGGCCATATGTACTAAAGCATTTTCCCCTAGACGAAGAATGGGTAAAACCCTTTGGTACATCCAGCCCAAAATACCAGAGCTTCTGCCATTTTTTTAAAGGACATCGCAAGTCACTTTGGAGTTCCATGACCTTACAAAGGAGGTAAGCCTGTGGCCTAGTTCCTCAATATGGTAATGGAACTACTGGGTGACTTGCAATATCCTTATCATATACAGCAGGGAGTACTTTATTCCTCAAATAATATTGGTGTAATAGCTTAGGTAGTTATTCCACTTGCTAAGGGGATATTTCTGCAATCCAACGCACAACAATCATTAGTGCAGCACGTTCAGTTGCACCAGGGCCCTGTGGTGTGAGGAACTCCTTCCATTCCAAATATGTCTCTTTTAAATCTCAGTTTGCTGTCATTTAGGCCCAAGGCAAATACTGGTCTCTGGTCAGAATCATCATAAACTAGGTTAGCACAGTGGTCTCTAACGAACAGCCTGGGAGCTACTGGCAGCTCAACATTAGCCACCAAGTAGCTTCCAGAGGTGAAGTCAAACCCAGTGTCTCATTCAGAGAGTCTGTGTACATTAAGGAAGGCTGCACTGGTCATCTCAAGACCCTTGGAGTGACAGCCAGCCAAACCAACGGCAGGGACTCCCATCAGTCAAAGACACAGTGTGGTGGCCCGTGCTCTCCTGCACATGACATCTGTCTCCTCTCTAGTGGTCTATCAGTGTCACCATGTGTCTGAACAATGGGCCCTGAAAGAAGAGTGCTTGAAGTAGCCTGAGCAGTATCCAGTGCTGACCCACTGAAGTCTGGCACTGCGGACGCCAGAGTGAAAATGTTTTTGCTTTGGTGCATAATCAGCCGAAGGACTAAGGAACCCTGGGTTATGGATGTAAAACTGAGACAGCAAAAAGCATCATGTGCATTCTTCTGTGTCTGTGTATGAATGTGTGCCTATTTATGCGTGCGTTTGTGTGGCATTGCGTCCCTCTCTAACAAACAGTGTCTCTCCTTAGAAGCTATGCCTGGTGCTAAGCACCACCAAACGTATGTGCTACCACCCATAATGGGTTCACCTCTGGCAGAACTGTGTAGCTTCATGGCATAAAAGTGCCAATGCCACAGTAATGATCACCTTTGACTATTTGTAACATTCTTGGTCTAGTCGTGGCATGCTGGCAGCCATCATGGCATAGTAAGAGAATGAATGGACCATGGTTAGACATCCCCGACATAATGGTGGCCACACCTCACATAATAATAGTCATGTCTGATATTCGGTGGGCAACCTGGCTGTTGCTGTGCCCAGCCTTGGCACAAAGGTGGCACTGGCACAACGGTGGCCATTATTGGCATGTAATAGGTATCCTTAGCATTATTGTAAATACGCATGGCCTACATTTTCAATATCTGGTCATTAGCCCCGGAATCTGTCATGTGAAGCATCTGTACATGTGAGCACTTGATAAAAATACAAGCTGATTTTTGGGAACTAAAAATGAACACTCATATTTTGAAGGCAAAATTTATGTTTTTGGAGAAAAGGTTTTTCTTTCGGAAAATGTAGTTTCCTTGGCCAAAATGGAAAGTGGTATTTGATTGCAAAAGATGTGACTTTTCAGGAACTCAAATGCTGATGAAGACAGGAGGCTTAAACCCAAAGCATGTTTGCTTTGATAGTTGAATAATAATTCAAGCTGAGTTGGAGTAACTTACTCCTGCGGTTGTGTCCTTTGATCCGGAGGGTAAGTGATGCTTTGGCAGGTACGTCATTAGTCTGATGGTGGCATTTAATGCTGATCAGCTATTTATTGTCATTTCTGCTGGTAACCTTGCCTGGAATGCGTGGATGGTCACTACAGATAACCTGCTTGGGGTGGATATAACAACATTTTCACATGTATGGTCAGTGTTTACAGGTGTAACGTTTGCCAGTAGCTCAGGAGATTCGCTTGAGTAGAAGGAGATCTGACTCCAGAAAAGGTTGGAGACTCCTGACCTAACCCATCAACTGAAGATGATTTCAATCAACAGGTAGATCAGGGTCTTGCTTTCTGTGTAAGATAGGTCAATTGGTGAATGCATTTGTTGTACAGTCCATGTGTAGCCATCAATTCACATGTTATAGTCATGGTAAAATAATTGTGTTATGCATCGGTTGCTTGTAATCGATGGAAGTTTGAATCCTTTTTATTTTAAGATTGATACAAATGATTCCATTGAATTACTGAGTGTCATAAAATACATGATGTATTGTGAGCTATAGGAGCACAAACACACTCACATTATACAGAAATGAAATACAGCTATTGCTTCATAGTGATGCAAATAAATGCACTTTCAATCATAGTCCATCGCTTTGCACCCTGTGAAGTGCATGCTGGGATATACACGGGTCCCACCTGGCAGGTGCTGAGCTTGGATCAGGGTCTGAGTGGCTGCTGTGCTTTGGCTCATGCCCAGTACCTGCTCCTAGCCAGGACCCAACTAAAACAAGCATTTTCAATGCAATGGGTCTCACATATTTCGAACGTGTTAATTGTCATCTTTTGACAACAGTGCCCATGAGTAAAAACAAAAGAAAACATCAGTGGAAACTGAGAAAAGACGACTTAATAAAAAAAATAAAGTGAGCTTTAAAAAATAAACCTTAGCAATTGTGTTTGTCCTGCTGGGCACGTTTTTGCCAGTCACAAGCCTTCTGTTTGCGGCACTAGAAGTTAAAAAGCATAAAATAGTACCTAAGATCATGTTGGGAGCAGCGGACGGGCACTAAGTAAGTTTAAATTAATTAGTACTTGATGCCTGCTCTTCACAGAGAAGCGGAAGTGATGCCAGACATCACTTGACGAATTACGAGGCTGCAAAGTAGAGTGCCACGCAAACCAACAAATGATGAGCGACAGGCGTCGTCCAAGTCTATTACTGAACACAACAGCGTCTCGCAATGGAGAAGCATGCACTAGCACATACACTTGCAGGCTCGACCCGAAAGAAAATGGATGACTCTTTCTGTGAATTGAGGCAAGGTAAAGAGCAGGAATGCGCCTTATCTGTAAGTCACGTTGCTGCACTGCCCTGCGTCAAAGGGAAAGAGCAGGAATGCGCCTTATCTGTAAGTCACGTTGCTGCACTGCCCTGCGTCAAAGGGAAAGAGCAGGAATGCGCCTTATCTGTAAGTCACGTTGCTGCACCGCCCTGCGTCAAAGGGAAAGAGCATGAAGGCTCCTTATCTGTAAGTCACTTTACTGCACCGCCCTGCGTCAAAGGGAAAGAGCAGGAATGCGCCTTATCTGTAAGTCACGTTGCTGCACTGCCCTGCGCCAAGGGAAAGAGCAGGAATGCGCCTTATCTGTAAGTCACTTTGCTGCACTGCCCTGCGTCAAAGGGAAAGAGCAGGAATGCACCTTATCTGTAAGTCACGTTGCTGCACCGCCCTGCGTCAAAGGGAAAGAGCAGGAATGCGCCTTATCTGTAAGTCACGTTGCTGCACTGCCCTGCGTCAAAGGTAAAGAGCAGGAATGCGCCTTATCTGTAAGTCACGTTGCTGCACTGCGCCTTATCTGTAAGTCACGTTGCTGCACTGCCCTGCGTCAAAGGTAAAGAGCAGGAATGCACCTGATCTGTAAGTCACGTTGCTGCACTGCCCTGCGTCAAAGGGAAAGAGCAGGAATGCGCCTTATCTGTAAGTCACGTTGCTGCACCGCCCTGCGTCAAAGGGAAAGAGCAGGAATGCGCCTTATCTGTAAGTCACGTTGCTGCACCGCCCTGCGTCAAAGGGAAAGAGCAGGAATGCACCTTATCTGTAAGTCACATTGCTGCACCCCCCTGCATCAAAGGGAAAGAGCAGGAATGCGCCTTATCTGTAAGTCAAGTTGCTGCACTGCCCTGCGTCAAAGGAAAAGAGCAGGAATGCGCCTTATCTGTAAGTCACTTTGCTACACCGCCCTGCATCAAAGGGAAAGAGCAGGAATGCGCCTTATCTGTAAGTCACGTTGCTGCACTGCCCTGCGTCAAAGGGAAAGAGCAGGAATGCGCCTTATCTGTAAGTCACGTTGCTGCACTGCCCTGCGTCAAAGGGAAAGAGCAGGAATGCGCCATATCTGTAAGTCACGTTGCTGCATCAAAGGGAAAGAGCAGGAATGCGCCTTATCTGTAAGTCACGTTGCTGCACTGCCCTGCGTCAAAGGGAAAGAGCAGGAATGCGCCTTATCTGTAAGTCACGTTGCTGCACCGCCCTGCGTCAAAGGGAAAGAGCAGGAATGCGCCTTATCTGTAAGTCACGTTGCTGCACCGCCCTGCGTCAAAGGGAGGGAGCAGGAATGCGCCTTATCTATAGCTTATGGTGCATTCCTGTCCTTTTCCCCTGTGCTGTCGTACAACGGCTAACGCAGGCACTCTTCCACCATGATGCACCATGAATGCGATTTGCACTGCCTTGCCGCACTCCATATCTACAAGGCCATTAAGAGCCACACAAAGTGGCTGTGTGGCCTCGTAGACATGAGTTCAAGGTTTGCGGCGCAAAAAAACACCAGCGCAATGAACTCAGATATATGCCCCCCAGAGTCTACTGCATGCAACACTGACTGACTGAGCCTCACATCTGTGCTGACTGATAGGACTGCGACGTGGCTGTCATCTTTCCATTGTGCCTATGTTCAACATTTCACTGTTTGCTGCGTGATGTTTGCATCTGGCCTTAGCATATTTGTGTTAATTATTGTTACATTGGTAGCATCCTTGGCACGATGGTGCCCACACTCGTCTAAATGCTGACCCTGGCATCCTCATGTAATTCTAGACCTATTGTAGGTGTTTGTGCCATATACTTGGTATTGCAGGCCTTGGCATAATCGTGGTAATGTTTGGCAAAGGATGGGATTGGCAATATTGTGACCACCACATTCAAAATGCTGAGCCCGGCATTTAGATAGCAGTTCTTGGTGTATTTTGGGCATCCGTGGCATGGTGAGCCAACAGTTGGTCTACGGCTAGCCATAGCATTGTAGTCACAATACCTGCCATTGTGGGCATCACTGGCATGAAATGACAATGCAGGATCCTTCAAGCAGAAACTCTAGGTCTGTGAGGCCATGATGAAAATGACCAACAGTTGTCTGAACAAAGCTAGTTTTTCAGGACAATTGTTTTTTTTTTTTTAATGATGAAGTATTGACTGGAGAAATATTCCTTTATTTTTGTGCAATGCAATGTGTGTATCTGATGTCACAATCTTCATATTTTCACAAACTGGAAAGTTGATGTTTGGGACAAAACTAATGTATTTGCATATATGTATTTATGACAGATATTTGAGTGCTGATCAGTACCACTGTCTAAAGCCACATTCAAAGGCCTAATGCGATCCATCTGCTCTCTGAACCTCTAAACTCTCCATGACCTGAGCAGCACCATAGCTGGATGAGCATCTAACCCCTGTATAGCTCTGCTGCGTTATCCAAATGTGGCATTTGTATAAAGTTAATATTTTTCTACCAAGCCCCTTCCAAGAGATTCCCAATCATGACGTGTGTGAGAATTTACTTGGAAGGGGGTACGATGCAGAAAAGAAAGTAACTGAAATGTGGTACCCAAGAAGGATTTTGTGGTAAGGGATAAGCCCTTTGAAACTGCCTTTGTGAACAACCTGATCACCTGTGGCTTTATAGGTTTGTTAGAGAGATTATGTAAAACAATGCATCTTTGCCATCATTTTCTCAACATTATCTTGTGCTAGCTGAACCTGCACCCTCCTGGGGAGGTTCAATCTTATCTAGGTCTTCATCAATGTACTAGAATATTTAATAAGTGCCCTTTCAGCTTTTATAAGGTGATGTAAAATGTTAAAAATGCACTCTAATTGCATTTCTGTGAACGTTTTGTCCTTTGGACAACCCGCCCCCTGCTTTGTTCCCCTCTCTCCACTTGAGATGGTTAGATTCCCTCAAGTCAAGTCAATTCAATTTACATCAGATATTACACTTCACCACCTGACAGGACCTTAACCTTACTTACATTAGGGAAAATTACCTGAAATGACATGACCCGGATCAGATTGCAAGAAATGATGGTGGGACCTTTGAGCTACACAAAAGAAAGATGGACGGAGTGCTGAACAATGCAAACACTCACCCCTAGTCACAGATCTGGGTTTAATCCATCGTTCTTTTGCTCATCATGCCACCCCAGTTTGGACCCAGCCATATGCAAATCAGCCTTGACCCTGTTCCTCATGGGAACAGTCTAGCCCGAACTGCCAGGCCAGGTCCTCCCTGGACTGGAAACAAGCATCCTGGGACCGGTTTCAGGGTTTCACCCTTTGAGCTAGCCAGGTACACTGCAGGAGATATATTTGTGTCTAGCAAAGAAATATGTGTATTTACAAATCAAGACCCGCCCTAAATCTATGGGAACCTGTGCAATTTGTGATTTATTTTCTTAAATAGTGGTTCTCTTTAGTTTCATTCACTGCCAGCAAATATTATTGTCTGTAGTGAATGTCACTAAGTAAAGCTTACGGCCAGATGTTGTCACACAATGATCAGAGTGTAACCATGAGTTAGCAACATCAGTGCTATGTGTCCCAGTGAAAGAAGAAAACCACAAATGAAAGTAGAAAAAAGAAGAATGGCGGTGATACAAACTCCTTGTGTGTTCCTAACAAAACAAAACAACAAAGCAAAATAAACTGATAGGACAATGTTGGCATGTAGTTTGTTTGTTATGATATATGTCGACACGTTTCAACCCTCAGCATGGTGCCAGGGCTTCATCAGGACAGAGATGATGGAGGTACATCTATATTGAACAATCAATGTAACAATTTGAAAGTATGCAGTCTGGGCCTCCATATTAAGGGATGTGAAGTAGCCCACACTGCCCAGTGAGCAGATAATACTAGTTTTAAAAATGGGGTGACACATGTGATAGCAATCACCAGTGTAGTTTAATGAAAACATGTACTCACTTAGAGGGTAATAGGGATGTAGCTTAATGTATATAAACACTATTAATACCAGAACAACATTCTGTAGTCTAATATCTAAAGATGTAATTCACTGGGGGCAGTAATTCTTGCTGACTATTGGTTGTAAATGAAAACAGGGCTTTAAATGGACAGTCCATTACTGAGTACCTACAGTTCTTTAATTTGGAAGGAATAGTAACTGCACTTCTCAGGTCAGCTGCAACACATTAAGAGGAGAATACTGGCACTTCTCAGCAAAAAGCAGATACTCTAGTTAGTGAGTGTCTCTACTTCTATATATTTAAAGCACTGAATTAAACCAATAAGAACCTCTGGTTATGAAAAGCCACAAAGAAATACAGCAGCAGATGAGTTTATGGCCCCTTGTGGTCTGTCTATGCCCTTTTTAATCATCAATCATATGTAGTAACCAGATGTATTCTGGCTTTCTCTGGACCTGCTCCATCCTTGTGTCCCAGCAGTGGCATAACAAAGGCCCCCACAGCCACCAGCAGTGTGGGTGTCCTCTGAGCTCCAAGGCGTCATCTCAACACAGTACACTGTGCACAGGCAGCAGGATCCTGACTAGGTCCAGGCAGGAACAGGTACTTTTGAGTGGGGGCCCCCTTAAGTTTTGTTATGCCACTGTGTCCCAAGGCAATCAGGTGTCCTTATACACTACTGTTGGGCCCTACATGGTCTCCAGCCTCACTCTTTTCCAGTTACATACGTCTCACAGTCTTTATCTTTATAGTCAGTGGCCTGCACCTTTAAGGGCACAGAGTGGGCGTGGAAAGAAAGAGAAAAGAAAAGAAAAGAAAAGAAAGAAAAAAAGAGCTGGAGTAAAAAGAGGGACTAGGGGACAGATGCAGCAAAAATTTGCGAGTCGCAAATGGCCCGAATCGCAATTTGCAACCCCGCAAAATCGGAAATGGGATGCAGAAATCCCATTTCCGAAGCGCAAATTGCGACGTGAGCCTTTACCGACTCGCAAAATTTGCGACCCCATTGTGCGACCCGCAAATAGGTAGATGCAATTTGAGAGTCGCAAACCATATGAAAAAGCCACTCGCAAATTGCAACTAGTCGCAAAAAGCCCATTTTGCACACCCAAATTACCACTAAGTCAGACCAGGTGGTAACCAGAACCAAAGTATAAAAAAAGGAGATCCAGAAGGCATCTGGGTTACTCAAAATGGCTCCACACATGTGCAAGTGCTATGCTCACTGCACCTCTTGGCCTCGGGTAGCTATCAGGGGGTCATTGCAGTGGCAGGTGGGGTATCCCAAAGTGCACTCTCACGATTCTTCAGATGTTTCCTAGATGCCATACTCACACACATGTCCAGATACATATACCTACCCAGGAATGAGGCAGAAATCAACAGCACCAAGTTGGAATTCTACAGAATTGCCAACTTCCCACATGTAATACGGTGTGTAGACGGGACACATATACAAATATGCCCTCCTGCAAATCTTGAATATCTGTTCCACAATAGGAAGTGTACACACTCACTGAACATCCAGGTGGTATGTGTAGCCTATTATGTCATCACTGACATGGTAGCCACATTTCCAGGAAGTACACGACTCATACATTTTCAGGCACAGTGGGATACACCAACGCCTAGAACGTGGGGAGTTTGGAGATGGATATCTATTAGGTATTGCTGCAGACACCCTGAAGCCATACACACAGGTCACTGTAGAAACCATCCATGCCCTGCTAACATTGTTAAATTTTGCCACACAGGTGACAGTGCATATGCGCTACGACCATGGATACTTACCCTGTACCTAACACCCAGAAATGAGAATGAGAGACGATATAACAGTGCACACAGGCGGACCAGAAATGTCATAGAGAGGACCTTTGGACTGTTAAAGGTAAGATTCCGATGTCTCCACAGAAGTGGAGGTGTGCTCCAGTATGCCCCAATAACAGCTTTCAAGATAGTTGGCGCATGCGCTATACTGCACAACATTGCCACCAGACGTGGGCTACATCTCACCCCTGAAGACCCAGATTCGGAGGATGACGAGCAAGAGCTACCACATCGTCAGCCTGGGGATAGAAGCAATGCAAATCAAGGCAGACAGAGACGGGACCACATTGCAAGCCAATACTTTGGAAGGTACGTGGTAACTGTCACCACACACACTAATGTCACACACAAAGAGCCCAGTTGTGAAGTGGATCAAACAAAACATTTTAATAAGTGAACCTAATAACTATATAACTGAACTGTTGGTAAGGGGCTGCACATGTCCACCATCAATGAGGACACATTAACTCCATGTGCCTCATGAGTCCTGCAGTGTTTGGGCCTAACACCTCCTCCTGGTACACCCAGCATGGCTTGTGCTAGGTGGGTCACAGACCCCTGACGTGCACTGCCACTCCGCAAGACACGTGTGTCTGTGGTAGATGCGCTGCTGATGGTGGACCCCTCCTCACTGTCCTGAGGTGTCTCAGCCGTGCCCCTTGCCACCTGCCCGGCCTCCAGCATGTCCACAGCGTGGCTAATGCGGCCCAGTCCCCGAGCCACGTCCCCTGGAAAGTGGCCCAGGTCCACCTGCAAGCTCACAGTACATCATGACAGGCCTGTGGTGTTCACTGCAAGACGGACAATGGATGCAGCCATGCAGTCCAATCTCTGCACCAGTTGGTGCTCACGGCGCCTTGCACTTTGTCTCTCTGACACCAGTTCCGTCACCAGTTGGCGTATGGATAGTGCTAGGTCACTGACATTGTCATTCAATCTTGTGAACTGTGTGTTCACTTCTGCCAGGCCATGTGTAAAATTGTGCTCCATCCTCTGCATTGCCCCAGAAATAATTCTCAACTGCCTTGTTTGCAGGCGCTGACCAGATAGGAGGGATGCCTCAACTGCAGACATGGATGCGTCACCTATATCCTCCTGGGACACAGCCTGGACCTGGAGTCTGCGTCTGCGACCCGGTGGTGCTTCTGGCTCTTGCTGTCTTACACTGTGGCTGGGACCAGGTGTTGTGTCTCTTTCCTCCATGTCCACTTCTTCACCTGGAGGGAACTGTGGTGGTGTGGTGCTGGGCTCTGTAGTGGCTGCTGCAGCCTCCTGCCCTGCCTGTGGCCTGCTTTCTTCACCTTGGATGGTGTGGCTGGTGGGGGTGTCTTGTGGGAGACCTGTGGGACATAGGGAACACACTGTCAGTATCTAACATCTGTTGTATGCCTCCTAATAAACATTTGCCTATAAGCTGACTACTGTACTACATTGCCCACAATGCACCATTCTGGTGGTTGCTAGTCTGGAATGGAGCTAGTCTGGTTGTGCATGCTGCTGTGTACTGGGTGAGTGCGGGTATAGCATTTATAGGTGTACATGCATGATTCATGGTACTCACTTTTTGATGTCCCTTGCGCTGACGTGTCCAGTGCTCCCATTCCTGACACTGCCTCAGGCTCCAGGGTCTGTTCAACCAGTTCCTCCATGGCTGTGAGTGGTGGGATGGTGGATGGGCCTCCTCCTGTGCCCCTCATCTCCCTGAGGCGCTCTGCCACCCTCTCCTTTGTCCTGGAGCGAAGGTCATACCACCGTTTTTTAATTTCCTCGATGCTTCTGTGGCTCACCCCTATGGCATTGATCCTCTCCTGGATGTCCTGCCAGATTCTCCTCTTTTCAGTGTCTGGGACACTCAGGGCTGCCTTTCGCAACAGCTGGTCATGGTGCTGGCAGCATTCCTCTGTCAGCACCTCAAAGTTCCTTTTCAGAGAATTTCTATTTCCTCTTCCTGCCTGCACTGCCTGTGTCTTCCATGGTAGCAGCTGTTCCTCCAGGTAGTTGCTCAGCAGTTAGAAAAGGGTGTGGTCCTCCCTCCTCCCAGGTGTATTTGATGTCTTCCTGGCTCTGATGTCATCAGCAAGAGCCAGGAAGTGTTTTTCCAACTGTTTTGCAGCACCTGCATGCAATTTGCGGCACAGTCGCAATTTGCGATACCGGCTCGCAATTTGCAAGTTCGTTTTTAGCGAGGTCGCAAAAAGCGACTTTGCTAACAGCGGACTCGCAATCTGCGGTGCAACATCATTTGCGAGTCGCAAATTGATGTCGCTTTTTTTTGTTGGATCCCATTTTGCGAGTCGGAAATTGCGAGTCGCAATGACTCGCAATTTCCAACTCGCAAATTTTTTCCTTCCTACATCTGGCCCTAATAGTGAGGAAACAGAGTGAGACAGGAGAGCGGGAAAGACGCTGAGACATGTAGAGGGGAAAAGGAGACTCAAGAATGAGAAAGGAATTAAGGAACATGAAGAGATGGAGAGAGAAGTACACAGGGTGCAGGAGGTGAGGGATGAAGGAAGGAGAAGGAAGAAGGAGAGAAGAAGAGAGAAGTAAAGGAAAGGACAGACCACTAGTGAGGAGAGAGCAGAAGCAGATGTTCTGAGAGAAGATGTTGTTGAGATATGGTGGGCACAGAAAGGAGAAGTGTAGGCTGGAGAAGTGATGAGAGATCAAAAGAAAGGAGTAGTGAAGGGAAAAGGAAAAGGAAAAGGGGGAGGGCAGAATATAATCAAACTGCATTGCAAAATGCACACTTTTCCTTACTCTGAAAAAAAGTAAATCTTTGGGGAGATTCCTCCAAAATGTCCCCCACGCAGTGGTCCGACTTGCTCCCCATGTTCTCTTGCACAGCGGGTAGTGGGAGCTGGTGCGACAATATCTAATATGGCTCCCTTTGGACCCTGGCCCAATTCCGCTAATGACCAAGAGCAGATAAATCCGAGCAAAGAACAACAAATTATAGCGTTTAATCATTCCCAACACTGCCCTCCACGCTCCATTCACTGTGGGCTGGTGATATCCCGGTCAGGCGCCACACGCCCACCGCATCATGGTGCAAGGGTGCCTACGCTGGTGCATGGCAGCCCATTGTGCGCCAGCGCTGGGCAAGAGGACAGTAACGCGCTGTATCTTGGAGATGCTAACATTCCTGACATTTTCCTTGGATGCAGGACAGCACAGCAAGAAGGCTTGGGGCGCTGCCCTGCGTCAAAAGATTGTAAACATTCCCCTGAATTTACTAACCTTTCGGCCTCGCAGAAAAGCAGCTTGCTCTGCTGCGTTGTATGAAAGGTGGAGAGCAGTAGCGCGCCGTATTTACTACGGTATGGTGGCCCTATGCCCTCAAGCAGTGTGCAGAAGTACTTCAGCCAGCCTAGCGCCAACACACGCATCCTTGCAGAATGGTGCAAGGCTGCCTGCGTTTCGAGCAGGAGTATGTTTTTTGCAGGAAGTGCGAGCTTCCTGCCCCAAAACAATCCTTGGAGGCAGATTCCTGCATGTCTGCTGAGAATGCAGCACACATAGAAAGATGAAGTAACGAGAAGAAATAAACGTATTTGTCCTGAATATGCCTCTCTCGGGGAGGTGCTCCACTGTGGTGCATACCCAGGGGTTCCTGCCTTTAGTAAATCTGGGTGCACCCCATAATACATGGGGGGTACATGAGGGCAGCCATGCTACGAGTACTCCATGCAGTCTAGCATAGCGCATGGCGCTGCATTGTGTTACCTTTACAATGCGGCGCAAAGCAATGCAAATCGGCCCTTGTGTGGCTTTGCAAACTCTCGGCTAGTGTTCTGCATCGTGAATGCGCCACAAAGTGGAGCAAACACGATGCAACCTGTGAGCAAATCTGGGCCCGAGTGTGGAGCCCCCATTGAGCTAGGGTGACCACCTGGCATTGAGGCAAATTCTGGACAGGACTGTAAAAAATTCAGGACAAAGGATCAAAATTCAGGACAAAAATTCAGGACAAAAAAATTCAGGACAAATAAATTCAGAACAAACATCAATTTCACAGACACAACCAAGAGAGGCCATGCCTCACTATGTTGTCAGTGCATTTATTTAAAAAAAATTCACATAGACCTATTCATTCACTGTGTCTTTTTGTGATTGCCTCCTGGTATGCTGCATTCAGGTGTCACATTACGTCCTTGTTCAGTAGTAAATGAATGCCCTTCAGTTTTGCGGCAAGGCCATCATCCCTTAAACTTTTGCTGTTACTTTCTCTTCAAGAAAGATTGGGTAGACTTCTACCCAATCTTTCTTGAAGAGAAAGTAACAGCAACATTTTGATTATGTTTTTGAACATTTCAAAACCCCTGGCAAACCGTTTGGGAAACATTAAGGTAATTAACCTTATGCTAGTTTAAACAATTTGAACAAAAACATCTGGCTTACCCCAACCGCCCATGCACTTTCAACCTTACATTTTTTTAATGAGACAGGGCAGATGGTATGGGCGACAGTCTCACACCTAATGTCAGGGTGTGAGGTACCCACAACTTTTCTGTAGTCTTACTGCACTAGAGTGTATGTCCAGGACTCTACATTTATCTCAGAAATGGGAGCCCGGACTACCAATCAAAGATAATAAAAGAGGAGTATGAAATCGAATGGGAGATCCACGGCAAGTGATTCAAAGGGTTGTTGCTAAGAAATGGATAAATAAAGAAGAGAAGAACAAGGTGGGACAATTCCTAACATCAGACAAGATGGGTCCACCAAGACTATCGGAAGGTATTGGGTAACTGGAGAGTTGTCTCTGCACACAGGAGAGAAACAGAAGAGGCATTGTCAAGTGGTTGAACAAGCAACACCCATCCACCTTGGCAAACTCTTCTGGTGCAATGGTCCGCTTTTCGTGCTTGTGAAGGGTGAGCAGGGGCCAGATTTGCTGTGCATTCAATGAACAAAGTCAAATGTCAGGCTCTGTCTTCGGTGGGAACTTTGGCCCTCATTATAACATTGGCAGTATATACCGCCTACCTCCGCGGTGACGGCCTCCAAAAGACCGTCACCATGGCTACCAGCCGTCAGCCGGATTATGACCATAGCCGGACTTCCGCCAGAAGGATGGTGGAAATCCAGGTGTGGTCATGCCGGCCGACTGTAGACCGCTGCAGAACGTACCATGACCCATGATACGGCCTGGCGGTGTTCTGCTGGCGGATGCTGCTGCTGGCAGCAGCACCCCGTCCCGTCTCCTGTTGGAGGACCCCCTCACAAAAGGTAAGTCAGGTGCTCTGACAGGGGATGGGGGTGGGGGGTGTTCTGTGTGTGTGGGTGTGTGTGTGTGTATATATCTGTGCGTACGTGTATGCGGGTGTGTGATGCGTGTTGTCTGTGTGTGCGTGTATGGATGTGTGAGTGTGTGTATGTTGTGTTGTGTGCATGCATGTGTGGATGTATGTATGTCAGTGTGTATGGATATGTGTGTGAATGGATGTATGCATGCGTGGAAGAATATGGGTATGAGTGTGTGTATATATGTGTACGTTGGTGAGTGAAGGTGAGTGTATGTCTTGAGGGGGTCTGGAGAGGGAGAGGGGTTTGGGGGGAAACCTGTGGAGGGACAGGCAGCGGCAAAGACCCCTATCAGTGACAGGGAAGGAATTCCCTGTCACTGATGGTGCCTACCGCCATGGTTTTCATGGTGGTAAGGTTGCCACGAAAAACATGACTTTAGGCGGGGTCAAAATCCCGCGGGCGGGCTCGTGATGGCCGCCTGGCTCCAGTGGTGGACGGTGTAATACATTGGCGGTTTGGCTTGAGCCAAACCGCCAATGTCATAATATTGGGAAAAGTACCGCCAGCCTGTTGCCAGTACTTTTCTCCATTTTACCGCCGTCCGCCAGGATCATAATGAACCCCTTAGTGTTTACTTTTCTTTCTCTGAATTCAAAGTGAGAGGATTTAGGTGACAGTCTTGCTGGATACTGGGGTTAGGAAAGAGTTTTTTCTATCACATGACAACATTTAAATAAACTTCAGAATATATGAACATTAGGAGTACAAATGAAGCACATTTGTGTTAATTCTGAACTGTGCAGGAAACAAATACCTTTATGTGACTGAAACAAATCATTGTATTAGGTGATGCAATTTTCACACTTCATTGTCTGTGCACAGTATAGTTTGATTTGAAAAACTGTATATCTGTGCAAATGTAATGATTATTTCAATCAAAAACGTGTTGTCTGTAATGGCAGTGTGTCACCACACCATGCATACTCCACTCCACACCACAGCACCCTACTCTTCTCCATTCTGAACCACTCCACATTATGCCACTGCACTCTATGCTACTTCACGCTATGCCTCTCTACTCTACTCTGTACCACTCTACTCTATGCCAGTGCACTTTACGCCTCTCTACACCCCTGCGCTCTGCGCCTCTGCACGCTATACCACTCCAGTCTAGGCAACACCAATCTAGTCCGCACAACTCCACTCTATGCCACTCTGCAACACTGCACGCCACTGCACTCTAAGGTAATACACTCTATGCTAGTGCACTTTACTCTGTAGCACTCAACTCTATTTCCCTGCACTCTACATCAATACACTGTACGTCATTCTAATCTACTCTGCACCTCTGCACTCTGTGCCATGGCACTCTACACCACTTTACTCTGTCATCACACTCTATGCAACTCCACTCTACCCTGCACCTCTCCACTCTATGCAACTGCAATCTACTCTGAAACAGTCTATTCTATGCCACTGCACTCTATGCCACTCTGACCACTGCGCTCTAGTTCAATGCACTCTACACCACTGCACGCTGACACTCTACTCTGCAACAGCAACACTGCACTGGTCGCCACTATATTCTACACCACTCTACTCTGTATTACTACATTCTGCACCAATACACTCTATTCCACTGCACTCTATGCCACTCTGCTCTGCCCCATGCCACTCTATGCCACTGCACTCTACACCAGTGCACTCTAAACAACTGCACTGTATGCCACTGTCCTTTACTCTGCACCACTGCACTATATGCCACTGTTCTCTGTACCACTCCACATCACTGCACTGATACTCTACAACACTGCACTCTACACCACTCTACTCTGTACTACTGCATTCTATGCCACTGCACTCTATGCCACTGCACTGTGCATCACTGCACTCTACTACACTGCACTCTAGGGCACTGCATTCTAGGCGCAATACTATACTCTACCCTGCACTGCACCACTCTACAATACTCCACTCTGCGCCACTCATCGCCACTGCACTCTATGCCATGTGAGTCTACTCTGCACTCTGACACTGCACCACTCTGCATTAATTCACTCTCTGCCAGTCTATTGTATGCCACTCTACTCCACTGCACTCTATGCCACTCTACTCTGTCCCACGCCACTCCATTCCACTGCACTCTAAACCACTGCACTCTAAACCACTGCACTCTATGCCAATGCACTCTACACAACTGTACTGTACCCCACTGCACTGTACTCTACACCACTGGGCTCTATGTCACTGCTCCTAAGCCACTCTACTCCACTCCACACTACTATGCCACTAACTTTTAGCCAAGCTAAACAACAGCCACTTTGGTGTATAACATGGCTAAAACACATTAGCAAAGCCAATAACTCTTGCGTAGACGAGACCTATCGGCTTTGCCAATGTTTGTTAGTACTATGAGGTACTGATGTCCCTGAAAGAACTGTGAATGTGTAAGCCCTTATTTTAAAAATGCATTTGACGCCTCGTCAGGCGTAGTAAGCACTATATAAATACAATTACATCATAATATAGGCTGCTACAAAATGCGAAAATACATGTTGGTTACATTTTTAAAAAGTGCTTCTTAAATACAGGTTTTAATAATATGCAGTTTATACCTAGTACAAACATTTTTTATAACACTCCCTTAAAACCACACACTCCTCAGCAGTGCTTAATTTTCTAAATAAAAATGTGACGGTGCTCAAAGCTCTCCTCTTAAACATGCGGTTGCTGCAATTAAAAGTGCGAGCACATAATACTGAGGCAGCGTAATCCTGAAGCCACCTCGGGTCTCTTCAGTCCATTTACAGCCACTCCCTGCCCCTTCAGCTCACTCTGTCAGCTTCCTGCTTTTCCCCTTTCTGACGCTTTTTCGTTTTTCTCTTCTTCCGTCTTTCCCACCTGTCTTTTGCTTGCACTAAATGCTTGAGGCAGAAAACTAAGCGCTGGCCCTCAAAAATAAGTGCTGGTGCTCAGCACCGGAAACAACAGGCACAAATTAAGCACTGCTCCTCAGCTCACTTTGGAACACCATTACAGTAACTCTCTATAAGAATATATCTTTGCCATCAAAAAGCTTCCAGTGACTCCTTTGGTTAAACTCCTTTGCATTTGCAAATTGCCCACATTTGCATTTCTTTGGGGAAGGAGACACCCTGGCAAGAAGGTCTGTTTCTTATCTGTCTGCCCCTTCCTGTCCTAGCACAGGAGACTCCCTGCCTTTCAATCCCTCTGGGGAAACTAATCTGCCTCCAATTTCGCCCTGCCTACCTTGGCCTTTTGGTGAAAGGCTAAAATTATGGACAAATGCCGTTAGTTAAACCTTTCATCACGGACAACGGACGGCAGGGCGAAATTATGGGCAGTCCGTGAAATTTACGGACGGGCAGTCACCCTCCATCGAGCACCTGGTGGACGGATGCTGGATAGATCCCGACGAGAGCGCTGTTCTAGCGCCTTGGTGCCAGGACTCAGGCTTTGGATGAGGAATCTCCCAGAAATAACTACTCCAGAGGTCACTTTCGCTCTCCTGGGAATGGGTGCTATACTTGTAACAAAGGGACGGCGCCTAAGTGTACGGTTTATTATTTAGTAAACGTGTAAACAAACACAAAAACATCCCTGCAGTGGGTGAACAAAGGCACCGATCAGACCCCAGGGCTCCCCCGCCCTTGATGTTACCCCCGCCCGGAGTTATTAATGGGATTTTCCCTCTGCTGCTGTGACACGCGTTGATTTTCTCTTTACCAAGGGGGGCCTCGGGCGGAGAATAGCTGCGCCCGTCACTCAGACACGATGAGCTGCACAGACGGAATCACAGCCCAGTCCGTGCAAATGGAAGCAAAGCAGGTTATGACAGCCCCGGGCGCGTGCAATTACCGCCCCATCCGGGGACGTGGAGGGAAGGGGCCCTGCGGGGCAGCAGGACCGGGGCCAAGGGGGCCCAGCCTGGCCTGGAAGAGGAGGCCGGGGAGCCACGAAGCACGGGGCGGAGCAGCCAACGACCCACTGCAAACAGTCCACACACTAACAGACGTGGAGCGGAGGGGAGGGAGGGGGGAGGGGGCCTGCGGGGCAGCAGGACCGGGGCCAAGGGGGCCCAACCTGGCCACGAAGCGCGGGGCGAAGCATCCAACGACCCACTGCAAACAGTCCACACACTAACAGGCGTGGACCGGAGGGAAGGGGCCCTGCGGGGCCAGCAGGACCGGGGCCAAGGGGGCCCAGCCTGGCCTGGAGACGCAGACCAGGGAGCCACGAGGCGCGGGGCGGAGCAGCCAACGACCCACTGCAAACAGTCCACACACTAACAGGCGTGGACCGGAGGGAAGGGGCCCTGCGGGGCTAGCAGGACCGGGGCCAAAGGGGCTCAACCTGGCCACGAAGCGCGGGGCGGAGCAGCCAACGACCCACTGCAAACAGTCCACGCACTAACAGACCAGCAGGACCGGGCCTGATCAAGCACCAGATTCACAAATAATTCCTGCATGAGTCGGTGTCACTTTTAGGAATATTAGTGGGCGTGGTTTGTGAGGAAGTACAGAACCATAGAGCAGACCCTTTCTTTAAACAGAAGAGCAAAGTCAGTTTTGACTTAATTCACCATTTGTCAGGGAGACGCGCAAACCCTATTACACGTGTGAGGGGGCCCAAACATTGCACCCAGATTCTCCTGCTTGAGATGACATGTCCTAGGGATGCAACCAGTCAACCTCCTGAACCGGGCTTGAAGAGAGGTTGAGGCTGTGTCTGGTGACCAGTGATTCTCAACCTTTTCACTTCTGTGGACCCCCCACCACTTTATCATTATTGAAACCCGACTCATTATTGGAATGTGGGGACCCCATATTGAGTCAATGCTGGAAGTCGGGGACCCCGACCTAAACATTGTTGAAGATTTAAACTGCAAAACAATGCACACAAAATACAGAAACAAGCATTCCATCTAAAACATTCACAAATGGTAACATATTTTATTTAATTTGCCCCGAAAAAAAGTTGTACAAAAAAAAAAAATTAATAGAAAGGTTGGAGCTTTTCCATATTCAATTGAAGCCACACATCGTCCATACTATATTCTGTTTGATGCGCCTGCCCGGCTCCCACAAATCAATCTGAGGATACTGATTTAATTTTTTGCCTCTAATTGCAAGTTCCTTGACATTTACGGTACGTTTTTAAATTTTCAATTGCACATTTAGCTACTTTACTTCTATACACTTGAATAATCTCTTAATATTATTTAATTCATTAAGCAGTCATGGACCCACTGTGGAGGTTTTGCGGACCCCCAGGGGTCCCCGGACCACAGTTTGAGCCACTGCATTAGCCCGGAGAGCCTGCTGAGCGGCCTTTGCTCCTAGAAGCTCTTGCCTTCAGGAGGCTGGTGTTGGTAGAGTGAATTGAAGGCCTTTGTCAGAGGGCGCCGATCCTGAGTGCACTCAAAATTCTGTGAGGGAGATCTGGACCTGCAGAATTGGATTCTTACAAAGAGCAAAACCCCTTGCCAGTATTTCCCACAAGTCAACCAGTTCTCCTCCCTACAGCTGCCAAGAAGATGTGGAGAAAGGAAAACTTCAAGCCAAGCAACAAGTGTACCAGGCCATGGCTTGACGTTCAGATGAGTGAACTGGCTTTTAATTGTGGGACTGGATGTACTTATGGCCACGTGGAGCTCTCTCTACCTGAGGGCCTCTGGTGACAGTGGACTCGTTCAAGAAGTGTTTTACTTCGAGATGAAGAACGTGGAAGAGGTTCTGAGTCCTAAAGTAGAACCAAGGAAAGGGAATCGCAAGCCTCAGGTCGACCAGATGCCCCCATGGGTCAGGCAGGAGATGGAGTTTATCTCAAAACGATGTTCGAACAGTATCAACCTGCAGCAGATTTAAGATCTCATACGCCTTGAAGACTGTTGTCCCTAAGTTCAGGGTGCCTGCTGTGGATGGGCGTGCCATGACCATGTCTATGGCCAACAACCTGTGGAGCTCACTTACTTTAGCGCTTGGAGCACTTTTTCAGTAATTTTAGAAGAAACTGATCAGTTATCTTTTGATCAATAACATCTCACCTTCTCACTGTATTGGTGAGTCTTGGCGCGATTGTTTATTTATCGCACTGAACTTCTTCTAGACCTCTCTAGTGCCAGGAAATGTTGGTTTTCGAAGTAGCTGCAAAATGTGAGTCCTTTTTGTGTTTTATATGTTTACAAATCAAATCAAATTGATCTAAACACACAGACTTGCAGCATTAATCCGAGTAAAAGATGTGAATCCCTGGCCCTTGCGCTGAGCAGGAATTCACACGTTTAACTCAAATTATTTCTTCAACTCTGTGTGTTTAGATCAAATCGATTTTCCATCAAACATGCAAAGATTTTGCCTTATGGAGCTGGTTGATCTAAGAGCTCTATTAAAGTGCGGCTATAATACACTGCTCAGCTCTCTATGTGCCCAGACCAGCCAGAGAATGGCAGAAGCTTGTGCTGGTGTTTTCAGTGTGAACTTCAAGACTGGGCCATCACCACTGTCAATCACCAAGTTTTCATATTAACTGCATTCCTGGCAGGCTGGTGCCCACATTTAACTTAATGCTGAACTTAGCATGGTGGTGGCCATCCAAGATGCATGAATGCCATCCATGGTATAATGGTGACCTTTGCACATTGTTGGCGACACTGGCATGATGGGCTCGGGCACAGTGATAGGTTTTATATACGTTGTGGGAATCACTGGTGTGGGGCGTCTCATCCCAGCCTTGGCACAATGTTACTTGTGTGATTCTGGGATGACATGATTGTATTGCAGCCCTGATGCTGGCACTCCTTGCCACTTGTGGGAGCAGGTAACCAGTTTGTTAGACTAATGGGGAGGGGTCACTTCCTTGACGTGAGCTGTGGCTGACCTCCCACAGTTGGACCTCTGTGAGGTGATTAAATAGCTGACTCATTCTTGGTGGATTGCTCAAGCTGCGAAGCGTCCCTCAGGGAAAGGTGTACAATTCATGTGTGGCATCAAAAGTGGATATTGAATCAGAAGTCATTACAGGCATTGATTCTCAAAAGCAGATGCTTGAGGGCAGTCTGGTCTGGAGCCATCTCTCCAGAGGTTTGCAATCCAGAAAAGTGACCAATAAAAAACACACGTTATTAAAGACAGAGGGGCTTATGGTAAGCCCTCTTAGAACATTGGCCCTCATTCTGACCTTGGCGGGCGGCGGAGGCCGCCCGCCAAAGTCCCGCCGTCAGGTTACCGTTCCGCGGTCGAAAGACCGCGGCGGTAATTCTGACTTTCCCGCTGGGCTGGCGGGCGGTCGCCTTCAGACCGCCAGCCAGCCCAGCGGGAAAGAGGCTTCCACGATGAAGCCGGCTCGGAATCGAGCCGGCGGAGTGGAAGCTGTGCGACGGGTGCAGTTGCACCCGTCGCGTATTTCACTGTCTGCACAGCAGACAGTGAAATACATGTAGGGGCCCTCTTACGGGGGCCCCTGCAATGCCCATGCCAGTGGCATGGGCACTGCAGGGGCCCCCAGGGGCCCCGCGACCCCCCCTACCGCCATCCGGATCTCGGCGGTCCGACCGCCGGGATCTGGATGGCGGTAGGGGGGGTCGGAATCCCCGCGGCGGTGCAGCAAGCTGCGCCGCCGCAGAGGATTCAATGGGGCCGCGGTACACTGGCGGGACCCCGCCAGTGGTGCCGGTCCGACCGCGGCTTTACCGCCGCGGTCGGAATCCCCATTGGAGCACCGCCGGCCTGTCGGCGGTGCTCCCGCGGTCCTCCGCCCTGGCGGTCAAAGACCGCCAGGGTCAGAATGACCACCATTGTTTTTTAAACATTGGGCCTGATTTACACAGATACATTTGGTTGTAAATATAAGTTTATGACCACATGTTCCTTTTGTTATTACAGAAACCCACAAACAGATTCATGATAGACATCACGGTTTTACATGTGTAGAGAAATCAGTGCCCACAAGCTTAGACGTGGTAAATGTGTGCACAAAGGCATGGTCCCCCCTAGACGTTTGGGAACAGCAATGAACAAGGCAATGTTTGGGCGCGCTTAACTTTTGACCACCTTGGACATTGTTGGAGGTTTACTGCAGCCAAGAGATGGATAACTTCATAACTTCTGCACCAGAATCTGATGAAGGAGGGATCCTCTCCACATCTGGTGGGGAGTGTGGCAGGGCTTTACGTGGGCTGGGTCTGCCAGGGTCTTAGAGCCGGTAGTAATAAAAAACAGACACTGATATGGGTCCCTATAAGGCACTATATTCATGCGCTAAACTTTAAAGGCAAAACATTCCCTGATTTCTCAATAATGAATGTGAAAAGCGTTAAAGAAATTCATATCAGCGATTTAATTCCTGTGTATGTTTCACATGTTTCCTTTCATGTAGTGATTTACCCTTGTATAGCGGGTACTTTCAAGTAGTCGCCTCCAGGAGTTTATAACGGGCCAGGGCTGAGAGCTCTGGAGTTGAGGCTGGAGTCAGTTCTAGTTTATCACAATGTGTGTCTGTGAGTCAGGAAGGTGTTCAGAATAGACGGTCATCCAACCCTTGGCCTCTCTGCGGAGCCTAGTGCCAATTTTCATTATATGCAATTGTGTGTGAAGGAGGTCCACCTCGGTGCAAGGGTGCCTCTGTTGCATGCAGGATTGTTTGTGAAGAGGAACGGCCACTTTACTGCACAAAAACACTCTGAGAGGCTTTCTCTTCTTTCTATGTGTGCTGCACAAAGAGGCACTCATAGAAAGAGGAAAGATTGAGGAGAAGTAAACACGTTTCTCCTTGTTATGCCTCACCTGGGAGGCGTAATGCTTTGGCACGCCCCCCATGTTTACAGGCTCTTGTAAATCTGGGGTTGCATCATAACCATGTGTGTTTTGTGGGAACAGCCACCACAACACCCAGGGAACGCCTCCCTGGCACAGAGCAAGGCAATGCAGCGATTTATGCTGTCTTGTCTTACTCCACATCTATGAGTCCATTCAAAACCACAGAAAGTGGATATGTGTGGCCTCATAGATATGAGTTCAAGGTTTGTGCCACCGTTGATTCACAAAAAAGTGATGTAACGGCAGCAGAAAGGGCTCGTAAATATGACCTCTGATGTGTATACAGAGCACTTCCTCATTTGAGAAACTGGTGCAGTTTTCTAGGCTCACTATAAGGAATATGGGTTAATAGTGCAAAGGAATAAACCTGCACGTGCACAGATACATAAATCTACAGGTGAAGATTTACTACTTTCTTCATGAATCAAGCCCTATAGGTGTGATATTATGTGACGTTTAGCCCTGTAACATAAGCAAGGAGGGAGCAACTCTCATTTTCTGGTTTTCATGTCTGTGGAATGAGAAGGAATCAAATTACTTATTAGTTCTGCCTGACTTGGGAAGAGATTTCATGGTCTTATTACGAGACAGCGCACCCTGTTGGGAAGTCACAATACTGTCTGATAGAGTACAGCAGCCTGGTGAGAAGGGCTGAATCTACACATGAAACGTTTGTGCTGAAAGTTAGTAGTAAAATCCATGAAGGTACAGCAGCCTCTTCTGACGTGTTGGATTAGTGATGAAATGGGATCACTGACAGAATATTGGTAACAAATGTATTGTGTGGACAGAACTTTGTGTCAACAACATTGAGGACAAAAATATTGAGAAGGTAGGTACTATTAGGTAAGTATAGATTTGCTACTCCTAACTCCACATCTATGTACCTTGAATACATATGTGGATATATCTTGCAGGTACATATATGTGAAGTTATATAAAGTAAAACTTTACTTTCCTACGGAAACTCATCTTCACATTATTTTTGTCCTCAATATTCTTGACTCAATATTTTGTCCACACAATATTTTTTCTCTGATATTTTGTATAAACACTGATGAAAGGTTAAGCAATCCTGATGAGAAGAGTTGTCCAGGCTGCTGTAGGATCTGCAGGCAAGACTTTCACATCCTTGATTTGCGAAACATCGATCGCCATTAAGTAAGGTTATTAACAGTACGGAGAACAGCCACCATGCTGGATCCCACTGCAAATGCCGACACTGTGCCAGTGCTATTTGAAATATTGTCCTGCTGGCAGTGTCGGCTGTTGGTATGGTTCGAGAAAGTACAGTACTCATACTGAAAAGTGTTGGTTAATAATGGTGGTGTTGGATGCTAGACGTACATTTCACCCCGACAGTTTACCAGCGTTTTTAATATCGAGATACAGAAACATTGGAAAAAATATATTGTGATACTAAAATATCACGATGTAGAAATATTGTTGTAAAGAATATTGTTTTTTTAGGTAAGTAACATCGTTGTTAAGAATATTGTTGTTCTTAATATTGTTTTCAATAACATAGCTGTGAAGAATATATTTTTTTAAATTATCTTAATGTTTTAGTGCATATTAATTTTAAATATAGTTAGCAATGTCAAATCATTTAGAATTTTTAATTCAATTGTAAATAGTAATTTATAGTGTTGTAGCAGGGGTGTTGGTGTTGTAGGGGGATAGGGTGCGAAATTAATACGGAAATAATTGATTATTTATTCACGCCCCCGCAATGCACAGTTTTTTCATCGAGAATATTTTAATACAAATATTACATTGATATTATCAGTGATGTTATCAAAGATGTCATGAGTGCTGTAATTTGTAGGGTAATTAGCAATACATGGGGAGGTTGTGAGTTATAGTTACCGTATGGAATGAGTTATTGTTACTTGAGATAACTTTAACTATAACTGGTGAAATTCTATGGTTTTGTACTTTCAAAATGTGGCCCTCACTGTAACGTCCCTGTAACCTTTGTTTTTTTTCAGTGAGTTGCTAGTTTTAAAAAAATTCTATTTCCTAACTATAACGTCCTTGTAATTTCTATGGTTTTTCTAACGTAAAGTAATTTTCATTACTATACGTTAATCCAACCACCGCTGTGCCCATTCTTCGCCTGTTGGCAGCGACAGTGTGCCCCAGGGTCTGGCCTGCCTCCTTAACCCCCAGCCACACGCTTCGCAAGGCCCATTGGCCAAGCGCAGCTGGGGTTGGCCACAGCCTGTCTCTCTGGGTGTGAGAATAGGTGTGAGAGGGTGTGTCTGGGGGTGAGAGTGGCTGTCGGAGTGTCTGGGTGTGAGAATGGGTGCATCAGTATCTTAGTGGGTGCGTCAGTGTCTGTGTGGGTCTGTGAGTGGGTGCGTGAGGGTTACAGTTGTTCTGTGAGTGGGTGTGTGAGATCCTTAGTCCCTCCGAAAATTAAAGAAGGAAAGAGGAAGTAATGAGGAGAAATAAATAACTTGTGCCCTAAGGTAACTATAACTCACGCCCACGCACTGCACTGCTAATTACCCCACAAATTACAGCACTCAGGGCATCTTTCATAACATCATTGATAATACCAATGTCATATGCAGTAACATTTTTGATAAAAACACTGTACATGGCGAAGGCGTGAGTTATAGTTATCTTAGGGTATGAGTTATAGTTACTTAAGGTAACTCTAACTATAACTGGTGAATTTCTATCATTTTGTACATTTAAAATGTGAGCCTAGCTATAACTTCCCTGTAATCTTTGTTTTTTTAAGTGAATTTCTTTTTTTTTTTCCAATTCTATTTCCTAACTGTAACGTCCTTGTAACCTCTGTTTGTTTCAGTGAATATATATATATATATTGTCATAACGTGATGATAACGAGACTGCTGGATTTGGGCCGCAGTGCCAGCAAGTGCAGGGGAATGAGTCTGATCCTGCGCAGTGTGACAACTGTGGGCCTAACCCTTTCAGCCAGCTAGCATCACCCCACCAGAACCTAAAGGTAAAAGTGATTTGTGGCAGCCCTTTCCATGACAGCTTAGATTTCTCAGGGAAACTGTGGTGGAAGAGATCGTACACCTTCTCTCAGTCACACGTCACATGCAGGCTAAGACAGACAGAAGCAGGCTTAGGTTCAATAAGTTTTACTGAATCAACTGCATTCTGTGTAGAAAGGCATGTATTGCGATTATGAGGATGACAAAACATAATAAAAGCAGAACAGTGATGAGGAAAGTGAAACATAGGAAACGTCCCACCATACTGGCACAACATTGGTTTTAGAATCCCTACCTGCACTACTAATATTGTATACAAGAGCATGGCAGTATAATCCGTAATCTGTCTATCAGGCCCCCTTGAAGAAACCCATCCACCATACCTGTGGTTGTGGGTAAGGAAGAGGTCTGTTGCTCTACTGAGAGTCCTTCCGCATCTGGGCAGATGAGGTGTCAGATCTTGGCAGAAACTGCAAAGTAGGCATGCAGCATTCGATACAGCATTTGACGGCAATAGCTGGAAATCGCCTCTGACATGATGGAGGCAGTGAGGTGTCTTATAATAAAACATTACATGTTCTGAGAAACTGTCCTCATATGACAACACGCATATTTCATACACGTTGAATGCTTTGTACCGGCAAAGACTAATAAGCTTATCACAGTGGAGAAAGTACAGAGTGAATATGTTGTGCAAGAAAAGAATAATAAAGTCTGCAAGAAAGTACACCTGATAAAATAATGAAAAAAGGGCTTCCACTTAACAAAGGCTTTCATAAATAATAAAATGAATAAATTGCCATATATATATAGATGAAAGAGCACAAGCTGCAGGCCTAAGCCAAGAAAAGACTTAAATAATGTGCTCAAGTCGTAGCTAAAGCAGCCTACCAACACCCTCCCCATTGGCGGCTTAGAGTGTAAAGGTCCCTAATGAAACCTAGAGCAGAATCACCATATTTACATGTATTAAAAGCAATCTAAAACATTTAAAATGAAATGTCTATGTTGGCAAGCAGCCAGACCAAATTTGGGTCAAAATAAAAAAAGGTCAATTTAGAATTTAAAAACATGTCCCATAATATAAAACCTAATGTCTGCAATTTAAAAATAATCATTATCTTTTAAAAAAAAGTCGCCAATTTCATCAAAGGTAATGGAATCCAGGAAAGATCCCACTTTGGCAGATGTTAAGGAATCCAATTTGTTGTCAAGGAAAGTGAGAGAGTACTCATGTTCCATTTCCTCAGCTCCGGCCGAGGCGACAGCATCCCATGCAGTGCCAGGTGTTGTAGCACCAAGATCCACTTGATCCATAAATGGAGTCTCATAGGAAGCCTCCTGCAGCAAAGGCAATCTCAATGTGCATGACTGGTAGTGAGCCCTGAGCAAGAACATCAACAGATCAGCGTTCAAAGCACGTATGTGCAGCGTAGAAAGACACACTCACACTGTGTGTTTGAAAGGGCACCGCAAGCAATGAAAGACGGGCTGCAACCAGTTCAAAACCTGTATGAATGACAGAGACCAGTTACACTCCAATTCTTCCAGGAGCGGTGCCCCGAAGTACTGCATCATGCATCATGAAGTACTTCAGCACCTTGAGACCCTTACGGGTGAGTAGTTACGTTCTATAAATCCTGATTTGATTGAATCACGACACAGTTGGGCTGGTGGAAGCACCATCTGTCCTCCTTCTTGAGATGAGGCAGCCATTGCGAATCCTCCAAAAACACTCAAGAAAATAGAGAGTATGGCAGAAGGTATACTGTTGAATATAGAGGAAAAGATGCTGACAACACCAGAACCAACAGCTTTAAAGAAGTGTACAATCCCAGTGGTGTTCGAGGCGTTAAAAATTCACTCAAGTAATTCACTGAAGTGCTTTGGAAAGCTAGGACCAGATCTACAACAAAGTGGTGCAGTGCGGTGCTGTGCCAAAAATAGCAGTGACACTGCACCACTTTTGAAATGCAGGGATACGCCGTATTTACAGGAATACAGCGCACAAGTGTTTCCCCCTGCGCTGGCGCTGAATTAGGCTGCCTGTGCCAATCAGGAATCCTTGCACCACAGTGCAAGGGTGTCTGCGTTGAAGAGGTAGATTGTTTATGTGCAGGAAGGTGTCTCTTCCTGCACATAAACAATCTACAATGGCAATTTGACACAATGCAGCACACACAAAAGTACCAAAGCGTCCTTTGGAATGATTTTTGATGTGACTTGGCAGCCCCTTAGAAGATGGACCAGTAGTACAGAAGTTTGCACCAGCAGGGATAGAAATGGCCACCCTTCCTCCAACTCCAAATAAAGAGAGGAACAGCACGTTTAGTGATGCAGAAACACCAGAGTGTTATGGTGGCGATCCCACTTTACCAAACTCTAAATAAAGCCCTTAGCTTCACCTCTCCTTTTCTTTCTGGTGCCTTGAGTCTGCCAGCTGGAGGACCATAGTGCTGAAGGAAATAACAAGAATAATCTGATAAACAGCAAAACAACTGTATTTAAAGTGTAGGACAGGCTCAAGATAATTTAGTCAATTTAGGGGTAACCGGCTGAGCTCAGGGGAAGAAATACAGGGCTACAGCCCCTCCAGCTTTATATGTAAAATGTATACAATTTTGCGTTTAGAAAAAGACATATTTTTATGAACACACACATTCAGGAGACTTTGAAAGCCCAAAACAAATGGCAAAAACTCGGGATTAAACATTGTCTCTTACTAATTTTATTCCAAATTATGTTTTGTAGACCTCCAGATTCTGCAGGGCTCTATTGCATGAAGTCTCCAAGATCACCAATCTGCCCTGTCAAAATGACTGTCCCCCCTTCCAAGGCGTTTGTGACAGGTCAGCCTCTTTTTCTGTAAGTTAAGAGATACAAGCCATTCATGGCTGTATTGCACAGCTTTCTGTTTCATCCTGTCCCTTGTCACTCCTATTGCAACCCGCCCAATGATTAAGGAAGAGTAGCCTTATACCATGATTATCTCTCCGGATGACGTTTGTCCAATCAGGACTCTACAATTGTCACACCTGCTTTTACTACTATCGCTAACACCTGCTCTCACCGGTGCTACTGGGTGGAAGAAAGGGGTCATCAAACTCTGCTTATAGGAGTAAAGCCCAGCAGAAGCTGACTATAGACTGAACTTCCTTTTGTCAGCAGTCGCTAAAGTGGATGGGAAGTTGTGGCTCACCCGCTTTCTAAACATCTTGAAAAGCACCGGTTTCTAGATGCTAGATATGTGATAAACACGGTTTAAACACCGAGATTGACCGAGTAGCTGCACTGAGTCACGTGAGATTACCCTGATGACGTTTCCACCTGCTGCATCCCGCTGGGGCAGTTATGTCAAGCTGGTACCTTTAAAGGAGGATCTTGGAGACAAACCTTCTCTTTATTCTGTGCCACATGGAACCTTGTATTGTTAACCCATCCATCACTTCTAATTGAAGTACACCAGTGCTTGCTGCATTGGCGTTCCCGAGTCGGCTATTTACAAGCTTCAATGCATTCAGAGTATAGCAGAGAGGCTTGTCACACACTTCTTTCCTTTTTGTTGCTTTCTATATTTTGGCATTTTATTACACCGCCTTGACCCAAGCAAAAAAGAGGGCCATTCTATGTTTAGTATGGGTTTATAATGCATCTGTTTTATTGATTACCTCCAAATATTTTCTGATGTCGTTAGTTAATTGATTGCCAAAATGCATGAGGGTGGTTGTTCCAATTCTTAAGTAACGAGTGCCCTCAGGCACTAAAAACAGCACTGGTGGAAGTTTAAGAAAAAATCAAGAAGATGTGGCTGTATCCTTGCATTGCACTTGCAAAGAGGGGCATTGTCTTGAAACATTGTGAAAACTGGACATAACATGCTTTGCATTGAAATCTGTAGAAACTGCTTTTAAGTTGTCACATCACACATTCACCTGAAATGAAAGTGACATGAAATAAATTAAAAGGAATTTATGAAGCCCACTATACCCTGAGGAGTCAAAGCGCTATAGGAAGGCACCCTGAAGCTATCAAATATCACCCGGAGATGGCTAAAGAATATGGGAGGAGAAAGGCCATGTTTTCAAAAGTTTTTTTAATACAACAAGTGAGTCAGCTTGCACGATATGAGCAGACAAAGCATTCCACAGTTTGGCAGAAGTCACCGAGATGGAAGGTCCTCCCCATCTGACCTTCCAAAATCTGGGAACCAACACCTTCTTGTGGGAGGAGGATCTGAGTAGCCTACGAGGGATGTACCGGTGGAAGAGTGAAAGTTCGCTGGTACCTTTCTTATGCAGAGCTAGAAAGACCATACTATAAGAAAGATATTTATCAGTGTCCTTTTGTTTTAAAAATATTGTTGTTGAGCAGAATCAAAAATCAATCAATCTGCCATCCAAGATATTGACACCCAAATGGAGCAGCAGACATAAATATATCAAAACAGATCCCAATTCACAATTTAGAAGAGTTGATCTCAGCTGCACATGAATGGAAAGGTCTAAAAAAAAAACAGAAAAGGATCCTAAAGTGCCTTCGTGTCAGTTTCCTAGTCAGCACTCACATGCACAACATCTTATTCTAATAACAACAGGTCACGAAACAAAGTGCCATACGCAATGCTAGACAGTAAAGTGCAAATCCATAGGCGACTGTGTTATAGCAGCCATCTCCTCAAACCCAACCAGCATAGTAACACCTAGAAACAGACACTCAAGTACAGCAGCAAACATAAATGTATGGAAAACAGATCCCAATTCACAATTTAGAACAGTGACCTCAGCTGCACACAAATGTGAAGGGCTGAAAATGATGTAGAGAAGGATCCTAGATTGCCTTCGTGCCAGTTTCCTAATCAACACTCACAGATAAAGTGCCTTCTTCTAATTGCAGCAGATCTCAAAACAAAGGCCTTCATCACGACCCTGGTGGTCCGAAGACCGCCAGAGCCGCTGTGGCAGTTTCACCATCCACGGGCCGGTGGTGAATACCATCAAATTAGGAGTTTGACGGTTTGGCCGAAGCCAAACAGCCGAGTCTCCACCCGTCCCGCCACATTACTGCGTTCTGCCGAGCTGGAAATCAGCACCTCCAGCACGGCGGATGGTGTGATACCTTTAGTGGTATCACGAGGTGGGAGACCGCCAGTTTATTTCTGGTAGTCGCACCGCCAGAAAAAGCTGCCGGTCTTACACCCTGGCGACAGGAATAAGCATTCCTGTCACCAGGATACACTTGCACACATGTCCACATAACTGCACACACGCACTCACACATTTCTACACACAAACAGACCCCCACTCACTCACGCAAACGCGACATGCACACCCATTCACACTGACAAACAAACACAAACACCACCCTCATGCAGGCATTCACTCCCCCTCCCCTCATGCACATACATACATTCACACACACACCCCTGCACCGCATACACAAATTAATTCACTTCCCCATGTGCATACATACATTCACACACAAACCCCCCTGCAACGCATATACGCACGGATTCACCCCATCCCCCATACATACATTCAAACATCCCCCTGCACTCCCCCATGCGCATACATACATTCACACACACAACCCCCCTGCACCACATACAGACACTCACCCGCTCTTCACATCCAGTCACATAAACACTCACCCATGTCCACACAAATCACTCACACATTCAGACACGCACACACAAACACTTCCTCATCCTCCGCATTCACGACATACACACACGCACTCACACACACACCCTCCCATGTCGGACGATCCACTTATCTTGTTTGTCAAGGAGGTCGTCCGGGAGGGCAGGTCTTGGCGCTTCCCTCATCGGCAGCCCCTTGCCATCTGGACACCACCACCCCATATTACGGGTTCTACTACGGTCTGCAGTCTCTTTTTGGCGTGGCAGTACCGGTGACGGTACCGCCTCTGCACCACCGACCACAACTGGTCTCACAATTCCACCCGATCTCAGGCGGAAGTAGGAGATCAATCATATTAGGGCGGTCTTAAGATGGTATTTCGGCACCTGCTGCTTCGGCGGTCTTTGGAAAAGGGAATCCCTTGCTATTCCAGGCCCTAGCCTGGCTCTGAGGTACTGGCAACCCTGCATAACTATACTCCTGCAACGTAAGACACAAAATACCTCCTGTAATACATCTGCCTCGACAGAATGCTTGGAAACTAATGCACACCTCTTGCATCCCATTATACCTGGTTTTCTTGGGTAACTTAGCTGTTTTGATAAATACTGGGAACTGAGTCCCTGCTTCCCGGATCATTCTGTTCATAAGAAAAAGATGACCGATATACCTAGATCTATTGATCTGGCAAGCAGCTCAAGCAGAGCAGCATCATAGTATATTTGAATATGGGGTAATGCCAGTCTTTCCTGATTGGCATCAAGCTGAAGTACCAACAGTTTAACCCTATAGGCCTTCTTATTCCAAACAAAAATACCTAAAAAGTGCATCTAATTCTACAAAAAAACTATTTTTGAATTTGTTGAGAACAATCTTAAAAAGAAAGAGGGGCAATGATAGAACTGAAATGTTAAAAAGTGTCACTCTACCCACTCATGCTAAGGAAAGCAGAGACCATCTGTCCCACAAGCCCCTTATCTTCTTGAGCATCACCGCATAACTCAGGCGGAAAAGGTCAGCATAGTTGCTTGTACCAAGATCCCCGGGTAATGGATTGGTTTTGTAGAACAGGCCTGATGCTGCAGACCTGTAGGGAGTTCACTAGCTGGAAAATTGAATAAAAGCTATTCAGTTTTGCTCTGATTAATTTTGTACACCCCAATCTCCTCAAACTGAGCAAGCTCCTTAAAGGCCTCCTGAACATTCTGCTCCTCTGACCTAGGATATAGAATGATGTCATCCACAAACATTTTCAACTTAGGCATCCCATCTAGTGGGGTGATGATTGCCTGGTTCGGCCAGATCCTAGCACCTAGAGGCTCTAAAAAAAAGTAAATAAGATTGAAGACGAGGACACCCCTGCTTTGTACCCCTGTCTATATTTACCACGCCTGCCAAATTAGCATTCACATACATATGAGCTTGTGCCCCTAAGTAGAGATTCTGCAGCAGCGTAATAAACCCAGTAAGGAAACCGAACCTCCTCAGCCCATGAAATAGCACGTCCCAGTTCACTAAGTGAAATGCTTTTTCCACATTGACCATTATTACTACAGCACAAGTCTGTTTAGTGGAAAAATATTCTAGTGCCCGTAACAGGAACCCCGTATTCGCCGCCATGAGCCGGCCCACAACAAAACCTGTTGGGTCATGGTGTATTACTGCCTGGGCTGCCGGGGTTATCCGTCTCACCAAACTTTCATTAGCAACTTATAGTCAATATTTAAAAGACTAATTGGATGATAAGAGTTAACATCTTTTGGGCACATGTCTTTCTTTAAAAACTAAGGACTGTGGACTCTTTAAAAGACGGTGGGACATCCCCACCATCTTTCACAAAATTAAACAACTCATTTAACAAGCATTTACAATGCAACGGGTCTCGCGTTTGCTCATGTTAGAGCTGATCGCGTTGTAAACTCCTAACCCGACTTTTCACCTATCGGGCAAAAGTGCATTTATGTACATAACCCGAAAAAATGAAATTAACTATGTAAAGCGCTCGACTTCTGCCAAGCGAGATTGCGCTCGTAAATTAGAGAAAAAGAAGTCCACGAGCCCGATGGAAAACAGCGAGCCTCGCATGTTTTCTGTACTTGGTCGCTGCGCTCAAGGAGGGCTAGCCACCGGAAAAGGCATGACCGTATGCGTGCCTTCGAGTAATGAAAGCAAGCAGATTTTATTAGGCAAGCCCACACACCAATAAAAAACACTGACGTGAAGTTGACAGGGCTCCGAGCCCTTTTCTAAATACTAAAGCGTCTCGCTGCGATACGCATGCGCGAGCGCATGCAACGCAGGCTCGACCCTAAAAATGGCACAAGCTTCTTAGAGAATACTTTAAAAAACTCCACTGGGAATCCATCGTTTCCAGAAGCCCTCCCATTAGGCATTATAGCAAGGGTTCAGGAATCTCTTTCCCCAATATATTCGAAGCCGGAGATTTACCCAGAACAGATGGCAGCCGCAGAAGTTGTAATGACTGAAAATACTCCTTTATACTGGTCTGCGGGATTAAATTCTTGCTTTCATACAGGGCCTTATAGTGATGTAAAAAGGCCATCTTATTGGAAATAAGCCCGCCAGAAACGGGATTCCGTAGCTGATTAATAAATGCATTCTCAAGCTTTAGACAAGCAGACCACAAGAAATTTCTCAATCATCAGACTTTCCTCGTAGACCTGCGGCTGAGAGGCCCAAGAGCTGTTGATCTTTTCAATGATGAAAAATTCCCTCAGCTCTCTCCTTGCCTCTCCTAAATGGAGCTCTATCTGAGGATCCGGGGCCCTGATAGCTAATCTTAACGTTGGGGGGGGGGCATCAACTGCAGCTTGAAGCTCAGCTATTCTCTTTGCCCGCCCCTTGGATTGCTGCACCTTATATGCAATAACCCGTCCCCGAGCCTTGGCGTTAAAGGCCTCCCAAACTGAAAAGAGTGAAGTCATTCCCATATTTAATGTAAAGAATTCACGAATAAAGACTCTGTTATCTCCCAGCCACTCTTGGTTGGTGAGAAGGTTATGATCCAGCTGCAACATAAGCCTCTCCCTCCTCTTAATTTCCAACTCAGGAGTGACAATGGCAAGAGAATGGTCAGAAAATTAGTCCCCCAGATAACTGAGCTGGTCCAGTTAAGTGAACACAAAATTAAAAAGTTCTTGATCCGGGAAGCAGTGTGGAAGTGACATGAGAAGCAAGCATATTGTGAACAGGCAGAAAGATCAGCACGCCAAGGATCGATCAGTAGCGCCTCTTGTTTCATGGCATCCAACACCTTTTTTATCTGAAGTTCCAGTTGATTTTTTGTCTGATTAGAAGTATCCCATGCCAGACCCTGGATGAAGTTAAAATCACGCTCTAAAGCGATATCTTTATGGCTCTGGGTCATCCCCCACTGGTGCATAGTAACTGACCAGATTCAAAGGATTTCCATCAAAGCTAGCTTACACCCAGATCCACCGACCCTGGGGGTCCCTTATCACTTGAGAGACCTACCAGTCCACCCTTCCACCCAAGTAGACAGCTACCCCTCTAACTGCCAGACTGGTAGATGCAAAGTAGGCTTTCAAATAATACTTTGCAATAAATAGTTCAGGGGAGTTATTTTTCAGATGAGTCTCCTGCAGAATTAACACTTGCTGAGAAAGAGAAGTTAGCCATCTAATAAGCCCCTGTACTTGCGCTTATCTGAAACGCCATTGACGTTGCACAAAATGCATTTTGCATCAAACCCCAACACAGCAACAATCCCTTCCTGAGTAAAGGCATTCTCGTCCAGCTGTTACTAAAGCATAGAAAATCAGACATATTTCTACTCAATGTCGCTGTGGATGGCGAAATGTCTCCATAATATATTCAAAAAAATAAGCAATCAGACATGATTTTGCCCCTTTTAACCAAATGTGCTGCCCACAGCCCAGCTCCAACCCAGTCAGTTTTTCCCCCACCCAGACACAACCCAAGTGCCCAAAAAAGGAAAAAAGAATGTAAAAGATAAACCTAACAGGAGGAAAATTGCCCTAATTACCACTTCTGGCACATAGCTAGCTGCTATGGGTGCCATGACTCTGCACCTGTTCCCCACTCGCATGCCAAATTACCCATTATATTCTAGAGCAACACAGTACTCAGCCTCATACATTAAAATTTTTACCATTTACCCTGAGGACTGATTAGAAATCTGGTGCAGGAGCTCCTGTGCCTTAGACAAATTAGAAAACAGATGAAACTACCCCTTAACCAAGACTGTCAGTTTAGACTGTTGTACGATTGGCGCTTGCATACCCTGTGCTTTAAATAAGTACAACCTTTCCTTCCGACAAGCAGCCGAGGAGGTGATGCCAGAAAAGATACGACATTGGAGTATCTCCGGCATAGAGAACTGTTTTCGCTTCATTACTTTAGCTAGCACTTGTTCTTTGATCCGATAATTCCAAACATTTAGCAGTATGGTACTTTGAAATTTTGCACTGGGGGAGCCCTGAGCCTGAACACAATGGGCTCTTGTTATCAGTAAATCACCAGAATATTCTGGAAGTACCTGGGTCCTAATAAAAGTATTGACTCATTGGAGAGCCTGGTGACCTTCACACCCCTCCGGAACACCCACAATGCGTACATTTGAGTGTTGTGAATGATTTTCCACCTCCTCTACCTTTGCCTCAAGTAAAGACTTTTGTCTGTGAAACTAGCTGACATCTTTTTGTAAGGAAGAAACTTGATCCTCCATTCGAGATACTCTGGACTCTGCCTCTTTCAGCCTCTTACGGAGCAGGTCTATAGTTTCCTCAATTTTAGAAAGTCCTGCATGCAGAGCTGTGACTTCTGTTGCCTGTGATGTCCTGAGTGCTCTAGTCACATCTAGTATTAAGTAGAGCATTATTTAACATCCCATCCTGTTGTTGCTCCTCCTGTTCTGAACATGAAGGAGCTACTGATTCCACCACCATCTGCTCACTTACAATATCAAAAGGCGCTGGGGACTCTGGAACCTGAGAAGAGAAGGTCAGAGGACCCAAAGAGGGCACTTGCAAAGAGTCGGCGCTTAGGGTAGGTGCAGTAGCTGGTATTATCAAAACTGACTGCGGGTAAGTGACTCGATGCTTCCGTAGCACCAGATACTATTTTGCCTTTCGAAAACAGAGGATCCTCCTTAGCTTTTCCATGATTAACTTCCGGCTCTGGGCCAATCACAACTGACAGTGACCCAACAATCTCACTGGTTCCATTAGTAACATCAAGAAATTCAGCTGGACTACCGGCCTGCATTGAGTCCACTGGAGCATCCCCAGGCTGTACTACAACTCCAGACACTTCGCCGGTACCCAAGTGGCCAGAATCATGTAAAAATGTCCTCTAAACTTGGAGGGCTAGCTGCCATCTTAAATTCCTTAAGTTCCTTGCACAGGTGAGAGCTGCGATTCGCACATGCCGCTGCCTGGCCTGAACATTTCTGAGACAACCGAGTTACTTGCTACGCCCCAGACTTGATTTCTTTCTCATAATTAAACCTCCAATGTAGCCACATCTGAACTATTAACGCATTGACATTGCCAGTCTTAGGCAGCATTTGTAGGTCTTACAAACTTTAGAGTGGAGGACCAAGCCAGTGATCCCTAACCGGGTAATGAATTGGAGACAGAACAGGCTGAAAAACACATACAGACACAAAGAGCACTTACCCCCAGTGAGAAACCTGGCAGTTCACTTAGGCGGTCATTCTGACCGCGGCAGGCGGCGGTAGCCGCCCGCCATGCGGTCACCGCCATTTGGCCGACCGCGGAGGCCATTCTGGCTTTCCCGCTGGGCCGGCGGGTGCCCGCCAAAGGAGCGCCCGCCGGCCCAGCGGGAAAGGCCCTGCAACATAGAAGCCGGCTCCGAATGGAGCCAGCGGTGTTGCAGGGGTGCGACGGGTGCAGTTGCACCCGTCGCGATTTTCACTGTCTGGTAAGCAGACAGTGAAAATCATGCTGGGGCCCTGTTAGGGGGCCCCTGCACTGCCCATGCCAGGGAACACCCGTTCCCGCCATCCTGTTCCTGGCGGTAAAAACCGCCAGAAACAGGGTGGCGGGAAAGGTGTCGGAATCTCCATGGTGGCGCTGCTTGCAGCGCCACCATGGAGATTCAGCCCAGGCAGGGGAAATCCGGCGGGAATCCGCCGGATCCCCTTTTCTGACCGCGGCTTTACCGCCGCGGTCAGAATGGGCAGGGAAGCACCGCCAGCCTGTTGGCGGTGCTTCCGTGGTCCGCCAGGGTTGGAATGACCCCCTTAATCTTTTATCCCCTAAGAAGGCCAAATTATTATTACTTCAGAGCCTGCTCATTGAGAGCTTGCCGTAGAAAGCATGGATCCAGGCTCCTCAAGTTTAAAGAGACCGATGATTAATTATCAGCGCTGACCCAGTTCTGTTCCTCACTCCATTCTCTCACGCCCAGCATGGTGCCTAGCAGGGTTAAGTCCCAGGATGCTTGTTCCGGTCCAGGGAGGACCTGGCCTGGCAGTTCGGGCTGGACTGTTGCCATGGGGAACAGAGGAAGAGTGATTTGCATACCGCTGGGTCCAAGCTGGGTTGGTGTCGTGGGCAACAAAACTATGGATTAAACCCAGATCTGTGACTGGGTGTGAATGTGTGGGTTGGTCAGTATTCCGTCCATGTGGGGTCTGCCCATCCCCACCCAGAGAAACCTCGTTTCTGAGGGTCCTGATGGTAAGGAAACATGCACTGGTACTACGACTGGCCTGAGTATCGAAGATGAAGGAATTGTTGCATAAGACACACAGGTTTTTATCTGATTTGATGGGATTTTTAAGATTTCCGTCAGCAGTCTGTTGAACGGTGCCAACTTCCACTAAAACATGAGTGTCCTATAAACATTGCTAAATCTACTATAACATTCTTGGGACCATATAGGGTTTGACCAATATCTTTACAATGCACAGTTTATGGCTATTTTCGTATATTGGGTCCAGGGGTACCTCCGCCCCATTGGTTGAAGTGTTACCCCTGCCACCATTGGTGGACTTGGTTTCCCCCCCACCTGAAGTTCGGGTCTAGATGCACCCCTGCACCCTAACATACCAGACCCTCAGCGCCTTCCCCCTCCACGTACATTAGCATCACTGGGGAAAGGGTAAGTCAGGGTCATGTATCAGACAGTAGCTGAGTAGGACCCTTATTTGAAAACTTGATTCACAACTTAAGGAAAACTTCCCCGTCCCATTATTCCTGAAGCAGATGTGGGTCCTGTGCTCCGCCTCTGATGTCTTTGTCATAAAACAGCTTTAATCAGCTCCGCTGCTGTTTCATTGGCTTCACTAACCGGAGCCTCCACGGGAGTGATGGGTCTCACCTGGGCCGGGGCCAGCATCCCGCGCCCTGGGAGGCAGAGGTTTGGCAATTAAATCCGCTTGAATATTTATTCCCGACACTTCCCAGGCGCTGTTTCTAGTGCTAATTCCGTCCTTTGCATCAGGCAGGAGGGGAAAGGAGGCGCCGCTTTCAGGTTGGGGGGGGAGGGGCGGCTGCTAAAAAACAAAAAAACAGCCTCTGTATCGTCTCTGGCAGCACGTGCTGAGTGGCAAAAAGAAAGAAAAACAGAACCGTAAATAGCAAAAATAGTGCATTCTGAAAGCCTCTTGTCTCGTTTGTGGCTAATATCATAAAATATTTCCAATTAAAAGGAATTAACAGGGCGTTGAAGGCTTCAGCTCTAGTTACATTTTTCGTTGTTTTTTAGTGGAGCCATCACAAAAAGCGGGGAGACATGACAGCTCGGGATGGTTTTTCCTGGGCAATGTTCTGTCAAGGGCGGACGCCACAAAATGACTTGGTAGTGAAAGAATGTCCCGGTATAGGAGTCCAGTCCTTACATTTGAGGCCACAGACAGCAGCCTTTCTGCTGTGGCTACCACATGGCAAGCCTCCCAGGTGGGAGGCTGTGTTTCTTTCTCCTTCACCAGCTTGGGTCATTTTTAGGTCGAGTGCTGTCGTACGTGAGTTAACGTACGAGGCCGGAGGGACAGAACTGGTCTGTCTTCTATGTTTAGGCGCCTCATGACGCCACGACCAATCCGTAGCGAGGACGGTCGTGACGTCAGGGGGCGGTGCGGCGGAAAGGCAGAGGCGCGAACAAAGCGCGGTGTTGCGGCCAGCCGGCTGCTCGTGGGCCTTATTTCTTGTGGCAAGAATAAAAGATATTAACATGAAATCCGGCTCCCTCGCATCCTTCATACTTGCCACTACAAATGGCGACGAAGGTGTGATGCTAGTCCCTGGGGCAGAAGATCCCATAGTTCTGAGAGATGACTGGGTCAATTATGTGCAGCCTGATGATTTACATGATGGATTAGCTGAGGTCCTCAAAATGTTTGACTCCGTTTTTGAAAACAAGGTAGGGTGTGTAAGAGGATTTGTGCATGCTATACGGTTAAAAAAGGGTGCCCTACCAATTAAGCACAAAGTCAGAACGATTCCTCTTTCTGTAAGGGGGGAGCTTAAGGCTGTTCTTGATAAGCTGAAAAGGGAAGGAGTAATAGAGGAAGCAGGTGCATCAGAATGGGTGTCCGCAATCGTGGTGTCCAAGAAGAAGAGGACAGGGGACATTCGGTTGTGTGTAGACCTGCGATCACTGAACAGAAATATCCTGGTGAACTGCCATCCACTGCCCAACATTCAGGAGATATTGTCGGCCACAGCAGGATCGAAGTTTTTCACCCTGATAGACCTTAAGTCTGCATACCACCAGGTATGTCTCACGGAGGAATCCAAGGAACTTACCACCTTTATTACCCCGTTTGGAGCATACAGGTACATCCGTCTTCCATTCGGCCTTGCATCGGCCTCGGGCGTCTTTCAAAAGCTAATGGACCTCCTCTTCTGCGCTATGAAGGGGGTTGAAGCATTTCAGGACGACATTCTGATACACACGGAAGACGAGAAGGGGCATGTGGAACTGCTGCGCAGAGTGTTGGAGGTGCTACAAAAAAGGGGGATGACAGTCTCCAAAGACAAGTGCAAATTCATGGAAGGCAAGATAGAATACTTAGGGCATGTGCTTACCCCAAATGGCATTGCGCCGAAAGATGATTTAGTGAGGGCCATACGAGATGCCCCTTGCCCAGGAGACAAAGACGCCTTGCGATCGTTCCTGGGACTCAGCGAATACTATTTCAAGTTCATGCAAGGATACGCAACCACTGTGGAGCCTCTAAGGAAACTGCTACGGAAGAACGAAAAATATACGTGGACACAGGAACAAAGCACTGCCTTCGAATCCGTCAAACAGGCAATCGCCGCGGCCCCAGTATTCCGACCGTACAACAAGGACCTCCGGAATGTAATCACGGTTGACGCTAGTGCCAAGGGAATCGGTGCAGTGTTTTGCCAATTCCAAGGGAAGAAGGAGAACACTGTTGCATTTATATCGCGGTCATTGAGCGAAGCAGAGAAGCACTACAGCACCATCGAGCGGGAGATGCTCGCGTGCGTCTGGGCCGTGGAGAAACTGAGAAATTATTTGTGGGGCAGGGAGTTCGAATTAGTCACCGACCACAAACCCTTGATATACATGATGGACGGTGAAGGACGTGGCAATGGCAAAGCCAGCTCGAGGCTCCTACGTCTACTGTCTAAGTTGCAAGAATATCACTTCACCGTCAGACACATCAAAGGGGGTCTCAACTGCAGGGCGGATTGCCTATCTCGCATACCGATCCCAGATGAGGAGAATGATTCCCTGGACGACACGGAGTGCGTTGTGGCAATGGTTGACGCAACAGCCATGTGCGAGGGATCCATATCAGAGGAAGAATGGTTGACGGCTCAGGAGAAGGACGTGACTATGCGGAGGGTGATGGACCACATGAAGGCTCATTGGCCCCCTATCCGGAACTTGCACGGGGCACTCAGAAGTTTCCAACAGATTAGTTCCGAACTCACCATCGAAGGCGGCTTTGTGAAGAGACACGAGCTGTTTGTACCTCCGGAAAGTTTAAGAGACAAGCTAATCAGGATTGCCCATAAGGGCCACCCGGGCAATACTGCTACAAAGAATCTCCTCAAGCAGTACTACTGGTGGCCAGGGATGTGCAGCGACGTCAGCAGATTAATTGATCGGTGTGGACCGTGCTTAAGGGCGGATAAGCACTGGAAGACGACAAAAGGAGAGTTGCAGCTTGTGGACATTCCTGCCAGCCCGTGGAACAAGATTGCCATTGATTTTGCGGGCCCATTTACAATGCTACCTGACGAGTGTAGACATCTCATCGTCCTTACGGATTACTTCTCCAAATGGATTCACTACAAGTTCGTCAGGGAAGTTACCACTGAACGAGTGATCAAGGCATTGACGAAAATTTTCGCGATTGAGGGACAGCCGAAGATCATGGTGTCGGACAACGGCACCCAGCTAGTGTCCAGGCAGATGACGGATTTTCTGTCTAGGTTGGGGATTAAGCAGGAGAAGACCCCGCTGTACAGCCCGAAGAGCAATGGGCAGGTTGAGCGTATGAATAGATTCCTCAAAGAGGGCGTGCAACAGGCGATCGCTTCCAACATGAATGTGAAAGCGTTTCTGGCGGACAAGGTGCACACTTTCCACAACACGCCCAGTGAGGTTACTGGACACACTCCGTTTTATTTGATGAGAGGGAGAAGATGCATGAGTGAGCTTACCCCCAAATTCAATAAGTGGTATGACATGAACCGGGAAATTGAGGCAGAATCTGATGAGAGGTTGAGAGTCAAAGCAAGAATAGTGGCCAAACAGGAAAACAATAAGCGGTACGCTGACATGGTGAATAGAGCCAAAACTAAAAATATAGCGCAAGGGGATTGGGTATTGGTGAAGAAACCCAACAGGGTGATGAAGGGGGAGTCTGTGTTTCAAACCCCGGTGCGTGTGCAAGGAGTGACAAGAGGGGCAGTCTGTCTGGAAGGAGCGGGGTGGCGGAGCAAGGACGACATAGTTAGGCTCAAGGCTGGTCAAGAGAAAATCATCATGAAAGATGTCCGTGTGGATGGGGCCGAATGCACGGATGATGTTGACGAGTGGCAAACTCACGAAGCCAGGGATGTAGTCATTGATGAGGAGGAATGTGCGAATACGCCTTCCAGGCGAGGAATAAGTGGACAGGGGAGTGCAGAGCGATGCGAGAAGGCATGGCGTGGCTTGACGGCTGCCTCAGGACAGAATGGTTGCAGGCCCGAATCTGTGGAGAGCGACAGTCACAATGTAATGGGGTTAAGCCGAGAGGATGCGTGCACCGTCAAGGCGAATTCACTTCAGTATGTTACTCCGAGCAGGCCAATTAGGCGTATCCGAGCACCCAAGAGGTTCGAAGATTTTGTTATGAGGTGAAGTTCCTTAAGTTTTCTTGTTCTGTTGAAAAGGGAGATGTCGTACGTGAGTTAACGTACGAGGCCGGAAGGACAGAATTGGTCTGTCTTCTATGTTTAGGCGCCTCATGACGCCACGACCAACCCGTAGCGAGGACGGTCGTGACGTCAGGGGGCGGCGCGGCGGAAAGGCAGAGGCGCGAACAAAGCGCGGTGTTGCGGCCGGCCGGCTGCTCGTGGGCCTTATTTCTTGTGGCAAGAATAAAAGATATTAACATGAAATCCGGCTCCCTCGCATCCTTCATACTTGCCACTACAAGTGCGCAAGCGCTCTGACGTGTTGTCATCTATCTGTGGGCTTTTAACCACGCCCACCGAACGCCCATCACTATCACTCGTTCGTGGGCGTGACTTTCAAAAATCCTCTGCTATCATTGATAAATGCTTTACATTTGTCCCTCCTTAGTGCGGTTTTGTTACCCCTTGGCCATCGACCCTGTTACATGGATAATTGCACCAATGCCTTTACTTTTGACTGCGAGCAAACTTCTTTTTCCTTTTGTGTCTCTCCTTTGCGACCATGGCAGCCATGGCACTTTCAATCGGCTCACTTATGTCAACTGTTTCACTTTTAATTTTCAATTTACGTGGCAAAAAAAGTCCAGTTAGGAATTTACAACGCTAATAGCTCTAACTCAAGCAAACACGAGACCCATTGTATTGCAAATGCTTGTTACATTTGTCCTATAACATGTCCGGCAAACAAATAAGCATTGAGTATTGACTCTCCAACAGTCTTTCAATGAGATTGGATGTTTTCATGAATATCAGACCTCACTGCGACACCGCTTGCTATGATAGACTTTATCACACAGTTTTTACAACAATGGACTTTATCACACATGTTAGGATAGTTCCACGGATATTATTTTAACTAGACAAGATTTTACAATGCACATTATTTTTAACATGCCTATATATAAATTATCGAGGATAACCTTTCTAAAGCAATATATACTAATTTTACATTTAAAAACACTCACAATATATTATCCCCAACCAAGATGGCACCCATTTTTGTATCAGTTTTGTTATTTGTGTCAAATTGTTATTCCAAAAACACATATTTAAAAATAAAACATGTTTTAGTTAAAATTACATTTAAAATCAAATTTTTGTTCCAAGACATATTTTAATTTTTAAAATATTCCTCCTCGCCAGAAATTACATAAAAGGCAACACTCTTCCATTTTGTTGTTACTACTCTGGTGACCTGCTCAGCCAAGAGGACACACTTCCGTACACTGCATGAAGAAAAAGCAAGCCACCTATCTTTCAAACAATGTAGGTACATATGTAATGACAGTATGGGCTTCATTACAAGTCTGGAGGTCCAAGGACTGTCAGACTTGTGGTGGCAGTTGGACCACCTCACTCCAGGCGGTCCAACCACCACATTACGACCCTAACGGTCAGACTGCCAGAGGACCGCCGTCCCCACCAGGAACATTGTTTGTTTCTGACGGGCTGGTGCTCGTCTGACTCGTGCTCAGCCACGCTGGTGCTGAGTTCAGCACCGCCGTACTGAGCACGAGTCCTCTTTCCACCAGCCTTTTCATGGCGGTTCAACTACGGAAAGGCTGTGCTGGGAGCCACAGGGGGGCCCTTGCACTGCCCATGCCATTAGCATGTGCAAAAATCCTCAACATATATAGAAAGAGGTAAATACATTAGAATTTTACTCTTTTTAAAAATAACTAGTTATTACTAACACATGCTTTTCTTTTTCTTCTTGATTTATATTCCCTTAACCACAAATTACAATCGTGTTCACAGGAACAAATAGCAGTGTACAATTTGTGGCCCTCTCAAGAGCTGCATGGAAGTTGCAAATTATACCATAAAACGTAATATTAAATGTTGTAAAAAGAATGGGGTGGGGGGCAATGTGGGCAAGGAAGGGAAGAACGTGTAGCATCTCCTGTTTCAGACTACCAACAATACACTTCACAAAGAACAAAATAATCTAATATGGAACATAAAATGTCCATTCCCTGCCAAGGTTAATTAGCAAACTTATTTTAGTTAAGGTTAGCAAAAACACATGGATTCCTAATAAAATATTTTTTTAATAAATAATGTAACTATTAAACATTTTTTTCATAGATAATAACTAAAGGAATATTAAATCTTCCATCGCATATATGGCCAAATCCAGAACAAGTCATGCAAACCTCAATGGAGATATCTCCATAAAAAGAAGGTGATAAATGACCATTGGCATAAAAAATATATGAATATTTAAAGAAAAAAATAAATTTGCTGTAATTCTACACCACTTTATAGCTCAGATTTGTAAAAAAAAAAAAAACAATTTCTGAATGCAGAACCTACCAAAGGCTCCATATGTACTGTCACATCAGAGCAATGCGTTACTTAAACACCAGGCACATTGCAGATCTGTAAATTATTTTTCAACTGGTCGCAAAGGCAGAACGGTGACTTAAGGTGCCTATATTAAAGATATCACTGAACATAACCACTCCTTCTCTGCAACTGAAACTGAAGTTATGAGAAATAAAGAACAAATAAAATCTCCTTTGTTCACTTCTAAGGGAAGCGTTAAAACAATCCCTATACAGCTGAAATGCCTTCCAACCAAAATTTAAAAAGGGTAATTAGTTGTAGAAAACAAGCAACTAAAGCTGTAGTAACTCAACCCAGAATATTTTCTCACATAGATTATCCAAGCATAATAACCAAAACCTATAATCAAGAACCTTCTTTCATCGATTAGAAATAATGCTGTTTAGGGTTGGTATAACTCTTTAAATAGATCAATATTAATAACCCACCCTAACTTCTATAATTTTTTGAAAATTTAAAAAAAGAAACAAAGTTTTCAAGTAATGAGTGAATCTTTTGTAAATAGTCTTCAGGCAGGAATATAAAAAAAACTGAAAGACAATGAATGAAATTCTCATAATTAAAGTACATTAATTTGACATTTTCAAAGGCACAGACTGTTTGGATAATGTAGCATACATTTTACAATATCAACTGCACTTAAAGTACAGCCTGACTCTTATTTCCTGCCTTGTAAACATTCAATACAATTTATAGTGGCATTCTTTAAAAAATAATTTTAAACCTTGCCTGAAGAAGTCTTCTTTCTTCAAATGACAGCAGCCTGTTAAGAAGCATTGACTGCCATTCAACATTTTCCCGTCAATTGTTAATCCTTTCTCAAACCATTAAAAAACCTGACATTTTCTGTGAGAAAAAATTAAATCAAAGAAACACATCAGGGAATGAAAAAAACAAATTATCAATAAAACAAATAGGAGTCTGTAAAAATTGTGACACAAAAACATTGTTTTAAAAATTAAAAAGTGGTGTTTACAAAAACATGTAAACACTAAAGTCACATTAAACTCTGTACAAAAAAAAACTTTTTTTAAACAATAAAAATGAAAGATTCTGCGGGCAGCGTATTTTCTGCAAATGTGTTAGGGACAAAGGTTAAAATCCACAAAATACAACATTCAATCATTTTCCATCCTCAATGCACCTCCCTCGGACTTTCCCTGTAATAAAGGCGCCTTTACTTTCCCTCAAAGGTTTAAAAAATACTTTCTTACGTCTCTGACACAGCAGCAACCATCCCCCTATGATAGCGACACTGCACATACTGAGATGTTAGAAGCAAATGCGCCAAAGAAGGCGGCTGAGGAAAAAAAAAGTAAAGACCTAAGGTTTCCATTTGATATAATGGGAAAGCGTGGGAAGAACATTATTAATTGTTTTTAAAAATTGTTTAGAACAATGTTGACTAATGTTTTTTTATAAAACACTTTTTTTTAAAACAAATGTGTTTTTCTCTACATTGAAAACAATTATATTAAAAAGATTTACCCATCAGTTTTGGTTATTTATTTAAATTAAAATTCTAAGAATATTCATTACACTTCATTTTAATTATAATATATTTTCTACAGGTTTTCAAAATGTAAACATAATATTAGCCATTCTTTAAATTATTAGTTAGGAAGAATTAAATAATAGGTCTGCAATAATTACTGATAACTTATGACATATTTATTATGAACTCCCCACCCTTGGCACATGCAGCCTTTACATCCTGTTCCTTCATTTTATTTTTAATTCTTAAAGTAATACTTGAGTATTAATTTTGAAAAAGTAACTCATGTTATAATCTAAATGTAATAATTTTCTTCAGTGTTAAATCACCCCTGACCCTTTGCCCCATATCCTTTATATCCCATTCCTAATTGTTTTATATCATTTATTTTCAAAATATATATTTTTTACAATTTTAAATAGCTAAAAGAAGAGTATTAATTGAGAAGAAAGTACTAAAGTATTATTCTGAATTTGAGAATTTACCTCAATTTTAAATAACTACCCACCCATTTATTGTGGGTGATTACCACCCAAACCCCTCTCTCTAAACTTAACCACCCAAATAATTACTCATACATACCGTAAACATACTTACCAAGTACTTACCATATGTGTTTTAAAGGCTATTTGTATCAATAGAAAAGTCTTACATGGTAAATTTCATTACAGTGGCTCAGAATTTCAGGCGAAAGCTCTATCCTCCAAAGAGGCCTGTCTTTGCATTATTGCTGACCTGGAGTCCTTATGCAGCTGCCCTCCTGCAGCCAGCAGTCATCTCAGGATTTCAGTAGATGGCTCTATCTTCCATAGGGGCATGTCTGATACATTGCTGCCAGCCTGGAGTCCTTTTGTAGCTTAATTCCTGCACTGGCTCAGGACTGCAAACAGCCGAGTTAGAGACATGGTTTCCTCTGCCCCAGTGGGACCAGCAGAGTGGTGGTGGATGGTGACGGAGGTCATCGGAGAGCAGTTCAATCAATCAATCAATCACTGCATTTGTAAAGCGCGCTACATACCCGCAAGGGTCTCAAGGCGCTGGGGAGGGGTGGTGCTACTGGTCGAAGAGCCAGGTCTTGAGGAGTCTTCTGAAGGCCAGCAGGTCCCGGGTCTGTCGTAGGATGGTGGGTAGAGTGTTCCAGGTCTTGGCGGCGAGGTAGGAGAAGGATCTGCCGCCGGCTGTGGTTTTTCGGATGCGGGGGACTGTGGTGAGGGCAAGGTTGGCTGAGCGGAGGCTTCGGGTGGGGGTGTGGAAGCTGAGTCGGTTGTTGAGGTAGGTGGATCCGGTGTTGTGCAGTGCTTTGTGTGCGTGGATCAGGAGCTTGAAGGCGATCCTTTTGTTGACGGGAGCTAGTGCAGGCCTCTCAGGTGGAGTGTGATGTGGCTGCAGCGGGGGACGTCGAGGATGAGTCGGGCTGAGGCGTTCTGGATGCGTTGGAGACGTCTCAGGAGCTTGTTTGTAGTTCCTGAGTAGAGGGCGTTCCCGTAGTCGAGTCTGTTGGTGATGAGGGCCTGGGTAACGTTTTTTCTCGTGTCAAGGGGGATCCATTTGAAAATCCTGCGGAGCATAAGGAGGGTGTTGAAGTAGGACGCAGAGACGGCGTTGACTTGCCTGGTCATGGAGAGAGTGGAGTCGAGGATGACCCCCAGGTTGCGTGCGTGGTCAGTGGGTTCCGGGGCTGTGCCTAGTGACGTGGGCCACCAAGAGTCGTCCCAGGCTGATGGGGTGGGTCTGAGAATGAGGACCTCCGTCTTGTCTGAGTTCAGCTACAGTCTGCTGTCCTTCATCCAGTCGGCTACGGCCTTCATTCCTCGGTGGAGGTTAGCTTTGGCGGTGTGGGGATCTTCGGTGAGGGATATGATCAGCTGGGTGTCGTCGGCGTAGGAGATGATGTTGAGGTTGTGTTGTCGTGTGACGTGGGCGAGGGGGGCCATGTAGATATTGAACAGTGTCGGGCTGAGGGAGGATCCCTGTGGGACGCCGCAGATGATCTCTGTGGTTTTGGAGCGGAAGGGTGGGAGCCGGACGCTCTGGGTTCTGCCGGAGAGGAAGGATGTGGTCCAGGCCAGGGCCTTCTCTTGGATACCGGCATCATGGAGGTGTGCTGATAGGGTGTGGTGGCAGACCGTGTCAAAGGCTGCTGATAGGTCCAGGAGGATGAGGGCGGCTGTTTCTCCTTTGTCCATCAGGGTCCGGATGTCGTCAGTGGCGGCGATGAGGGCGGTCTCGGTGCTGTGGTTACTGCGAAAACCGGATTGGGAAGGGTCCAGGATGTTGTTAACTTCGAGGCAGCGGGTCAGCTGTTTGTTGACAATCTTCTCTGTCACTTTTGCTGGGAAAGGGAGCAGGGAGATGGGCCGGAAGTTATTGAGGTCCTTGGGGTCCGCCTTGGGCTTCTTCAGAAGGGTGTTCCAGCTTCCAGCTTTCTGGGAAGGTTGCTGTCTGGAAGGAACAGTTGATTGTTTTCCGGAGGTGGGGCGCGATGGTTGCGTTGGCTTTGTTGAAGACGTGGTGAGGGCAGGGGTCTGATGGGGATCCGGAGTGGATGGAGTTCATGGTTTTGATGGTGTCTTCGTCGCTGACGCTGGACCACATGGTCAGGCGACTGGTGCGAGTGGTAGTCGCAGGGGTGGTGGACTCGTGGGTGCGGGGGGGTTGGAGTTGAAGCTGTTGTGGATGTCGGTGATCTAGCGGTGGAAGAAGGTAGCCAGGGAGTCGCACAGGTCTTGAGATGGCGGGATGTCGTTGGAGCTGGGGTTGGAGAGTTCTTTCACGATGGTGAAGAGCTCTTTGGTGTTGTGTGCGTTGTTTAGGCGGTCCTTGAAGGCGGTCTTCTTGGCGGTCCTGATGAGTTGGTGGTGTCTGCGGGTGGCGCTCTTGAGGGCTGTGTGGTTGTCTGGTGTTCGGTCGTGGAGCCATTTCTTCTCCAGCTTCCGACAGGTGTGCTTGGAGATCCGGAGGTCCTCTGTGAACCAGGCGGCTTTCTTGTTGGTGTGGTTGGTTGTAGAGGTCTTGAGAGGGGCGAGGGTGTTGGCGCAGTCGTTGATCCACTGTGTGAGGATGGTCGCGGCGGTGTCTGGGTCGGTGGGGTCGGTGGGTGGTCTCAGGGCGAGGGCGGTTGTCATTTGGTCCTCGGTGACCTTGCCCCAGCAGCGGCGTGGTAGCTGTTGGGTGCGGTGGTGTGTGGTGGGTTTTCTGAAGGTGAAGTGGACGCATCTGTGGTCGGTCCAGTGTGGTTCGGTGGTGTGGTTGAAGGAGACGTGGGGGCTTGCGGAGAAGATGGGGTCGAGCATGTGTCCAGCGGCGTGAGTAGGTGTCTTTACGAGCCGTTTGAGTCCGAGGTTGGCGAGGTTGTCGATCAGGGCGGTGGAGTTGGCGTCGTTGTTGTTCTCGAGGTGGAAGTTCAGGTCCCCGAGGAGGATGTAGTCCGTGGAAGCGAGGGTGTGGGTGCTGATGAGGTCGGCGATGGTGTCACTGAACTGTGGGCGGGGTCCGGGAGGTCTGTAGATGAAAGTTCCTCTGAGGGTGGTGTTGGGGTCGGTGTGGATCTGGAAGTGCATGTGCTCGGCGGTGGTGAGGGTGTCATCGGTGTTCGTTGAGATTTTGATGGAGTCTTTGTGGATGATGGCGATTCCTCCTCCCACTCCGTTGGTGAGGTCTCTCTGCGGGAGATCTTGTAGCACTGTGGAATGGCTATGGCGTGGTCTGGTGCTGAGGTGGCATTCAGCCAGGTCTCCGTCAGGAAGGCGACGTCGGGGGTGGTGGAGTCTAGGAGGTCCCAGAGTTCGATGGCGTGCTTGCGAGCAGAGCGGGTGTTGAGGAGGATGCAGCGGAGGTGGTTGGGTTCTCTGGCTGGTAGTGTGGAGGGTTGGATGCTGGTGAATCTGCAGTTCCGGCAGGTGAAAGGCCCCTGAGTGCGTTTCGGGGTGGCCAGGTAGCAGGGGTGGTCTCATCTGGTGTTGAGTGCGTGGAGGGTGCTTGCGTCATAGTGCAGCCTGGCGTTGTGGGGTGCGGGTTCCAGGGGTTCTGGTGCTGGGTGCGGTCCAGGCGCGGATCGGCGCAGACAGGCGCAGACAGGCTTGCCTTAGGCGCTCCTTTGGCGCGCCAGCGGCGCAACTGCTGCGCTCGCCCGCTTCGCGGCCTCCATATGAGGGCATAGGGAGGGAGGAGCAGCTGGGAGGTGGGAGCGGGGCGGCCAATGGGAGTGAAGGGGGCAGGCCAGCAGGGGCTGAGCGGCGAGGGAAAAACCCAGGGAAACCCCGGGGAAAAAACAGCAGGAAAAGACGGCGGGAGAGGGACAACAGAGCACAGGGGTACAGAAAGCAAAACACAGGGCCACAAAATGAAAAAACAAAGTGGCGCAGAAGCTAAGCGCAGGGGTACAGAATAAAAAAGGGAGCGAGTAGTCAGGCGGCAAAAGCGGCAACGGAGGTTCAACCCACAGGGGGCTGCGTGGCAGATGGGGAGAGCGACCTGCCTGGTGACAGGGTCAAAGGTTGCTGTGTGTGTGTGTATATGTGAGGAGGCTTGCAGAACTTCTGCTGAAGGGCAGGCTGCAGTGATGCTGCCCTTGTTGTACTATCTGTGTGGAAGGGGGGTGGGGCATGGTTGAAGGGGCAATGTTTGCTTACTAGTCCATTGTGGACAATGGGCGAGTTGAGGGATGTTTCTGGAAACTAGAATATGTGCTTTCTGACGTATGGTGGATTATGTTCATTATTGATGCCTGGTTATGGCTTGCTCTGTGTTTTTACAGGTGCACTGCAGGGAACTCCCAGTGAGTAGGCACTTGGACATTGTATACAATATGCACTACTCATCTTTATGGGCACTCTTTTTTATTAGGACTGGGTTTACTTACTGAGGTAGTTAGTATCGGAAATTGTCAATGTGAGTTTATTAGGACACTGTGAAAGCTGGCCTGGTATTTCACTGTGTAAATACACAATAAGTTCATGTGGGTCCCTTCCCAATGAACGGGCCAAAGCCTAAAATACATAGCTCCTTGACACGCACATCATTATTAGGGGTGCCAATGTGAGCTCCTTGCGGTGTCCCAATTAACGCCATAGCTGCCGGGGATGAACATGGCCTTGTGGTGCTGGGGTCATTGACAGGTGCTCCTTAGAGAGGTGAGGGTGATCTGATTGGCTGCATTGCCCAGTCCTGGTTGCCAATGTGCCGGGTGTGAGTGAATGATTCACTAGGTGAGTGGATGGCCATGCTTGAAAGTCAATCTGCAAAGATTGCGTACAGTGGGGCGACAGTGGGGGACATGCTTCTGGAGGGAGGGGGTAAGCATGCCAATCCAAGAGTAGCAGAGTTGGGCACAAGCCCTACCCTGACCAACTTGCAGTGATACCTAGGATGGCCTGATTACCAGAACTACAGTATTTCAGTGCTGAAATGTCAATCAATATATCTCCAAGGACTTTAGGAGGAGACAGTGAGTGGGTAAGAAAAGCAGGTCATGACCCAGGCACCACCCATCCTAGGTATTCACTTTGTCGCCCTTCTCAAGCCTGAGACCACCATTTCATGTGAAGTCAAAGCCTTTTACAGACAGGCATGATTAATGGAGTTCATGTCCAGGGCACCCAGCACACCCCTCCATGGCTGTGGTGCCTGGGGGCAGACTGTCTTGATACAGGGTGGGTTTAGGAAAGAGGTCTGGTCTGTGCATTATAGTTTAACCCCACTGATTCCCACAACACTGGCTGCGGATTACTGGGACGGTGAAGGGAACCAGCGCATTTGTTACTCCTGCAATGGAAGTTGGTTGCTTGTGTAATGCAGTGAGCGGAAGATCACCATTTGGAAAGATTCAGTTTGTTGTTGGTGTTGAGGGCAGTACAGAAGATTCCTGAACTCCTTCCATGCCCCCTCCTCCGGAAGAGTAAACTCATTCACCTTTCTTCTAAACGGCGAGCCCTGGCATTAAATGATGGCTGTCGTAAGACTGTTCTCTCACCTCTTGACCTGGAAGACACCATGGGGCATATTTACAGGCCCCTAGCGCACCGCCACCTTTTTCGTGACGCTCCGGTGAGACTGTGCCCTGCGCCATGTTTACAGGGCGATGTAGCGCCACTTTTTGTGGTTTAATGCCGCCCTGTAAATATGAGCCCCTGACTCAGTTTACTGCGGCAGAGAGACGTTCAATGGGTGCTGCTGTGCGCTCCACGGCAACACCCACTGCTTTTGACGCTGCCCCAGATTTACAAGGAAACGTAAATCTGAGGCAGTGCCAAAAGCTAACGACACCCCAGGGGTGGCATTAGAGTTGCGCCACGAGGTGAAATACTTTTATTTCTCCTAATTTTTGTTTTTTTATGTGTACTGCATTCTGCAGCACATATAGGTTAAAATCAACAAAAATACATCATTCCAATCATTTTCCATACTCAATACACCTCCCTTAGACTTTTCCTGTAATAAAGGTTCCTTTACTTTCCCTGAAAGGTTTAAAAAATACTTTATGACGTCTCTGTCATAGCAGAGACGTTGCCATTATTGCCATTATTGATTATTTATGTGCGGGAAGGGGCACCTTCCTGCACATAGAGAATCATCCCTGCAATGCAGACACTCTTGCACCATGCCTGCGTTGGCGCTCTGCAGTTAAATTTAGCACCAGCGCTAGAGGAAACACAGGAGTGAGCCGTGTATTTGTAAATATGGTGCATCCCTGTGTTTCTGGAGTGACGTCCCACCGCGCAGCACCGCGCAGCACCACTTCCTTGTAAATATGTCCCCTGGAGCCCATTGGAGGCCTTGACTCTGGGTTCGTCATCCAACAATGTTCACCGGTTCTGCTTCTGAAGAGAGGCTCTCCGAGTCTCAGAGGACTTAGGAAACCCTCAACCCCTCCAGCCCCCACACCTCACCAGCTACTGGTGCCTGGTGCATCAAAGGACCCTGAACCCCCTCCGTCTTGGGGATGAAAACCCCACCAGTAGTTCCAGCTTCATCAGTATTCGGTACAGACAGCTGTGGACTCCTGCACAATCCATTTGGGACGGAGGCAGCGTCACGGCCCTTGAACTTTGACCCACTAATCATCGAGTTTACAGGCTAAATTTTTGATAATTTGTGCTCACTCAATAAATTATCTGGTTAGCTCTGTGTGTCCACTGCGCCTTTTACCACTAAAGGTGTTAGGTCAATAGGAAATCGAGCGGCTGCTGCAGAAAGCAGCATATGTGCTCTTTAGATTCACATTGACGTGACGTGTGAGTTAAATGGCCCTAGAGACCCTTTAACACATGAGCACTCTCTACTGCTCTGTACCCAGTTACAAACAACGGACCAGGTGAACTCGGACATGCTGACCCTGTCTCTGAAAAAACATTGGACATTCTTGCATTGAATTCTACTGGAGATCCAGTGATGCCATGGCCTGAAGTCTGTTTGCACCACCAGGCCCAGGGCCTCTTCTCGCCACCTCTCCTGGCACCTTCCCTGAACATCTAGGCATGCATTATGGCTTGATTTTGCATCTATGCACCGGTGCATGCAGAACCTTATGCCCTTTCCCATACCAGGGGAGTAGTTTACTCAGTGAGTTTCAGGGGATGTGAATCTCAAATTTCCCAACTTAAAAAGCAATGGGCCACACGTTGGAGGGGTGGGAGGACCAGGGTTCGGGTGCACCAGCACACAGCCACAAGGTTCTGCATTTGGTGGACCTCTGTCTGGAGCAGCACAGTGGGTGGAAAGCAGTTTGTTGGAATGCTATCCCAAGCAGTTGCCACTAGTTAGATTAGTTGCAAACATTCATGCCATCAGCGTCCTGGGTGTTTGCCAGCGGTGTACCTATAAACCTGTTGTACCTGTAAACTGGTGCAGCTTCCCAAACCCACCACTGTCAATGTTTCTGAAATCCAAAAGCAGTAAATTTACACCCACTCAAGGAGCACTTCTGTGGCTGCAGATTTACTACTTTTTGTGTAAGTTAGTCACTACATATATTTAAGATACCAATCCAAAAAATGTGAAATAAGAACAACATGAAAAATACAAAACAGACATAGCAGAACCAGCTCAGGGCACCCAGACCCAACTACTAAACCAAGAATTCCATGGAGGGGTGTCACATCCAAACCCTGTGAAGCTACGCCCCTGCCTGTCCCACCTGGGCTTGCTGGTTCTCCCTGGCAACTCATGACTTTAGTCAGGTAGAACACAACAGCCTGGAGCCCCTGCCCTGGGATCACTAATTATAAATGTATTTCACTGCACTCACAGTTCTTCATCTCAGCTGCAAGAAGCCTCCATGGTAGAGTTGTCAAATCGATGCTTGAAGCAGGGCTCCTATTCTCGTCCCCACCTTTTACAGATCATTTTATCAAATCACTAACAGCCCAATTTACTACGCTTGCATCACAAATAGAGGGGGGAATGCAAAATATAAAAATATGATATGGTATTGTTTTAACATATGGAAGTGAGTCACCTTAGTACATCAGATCATATCACTGCATAGACAGACATTTATTACAACGGGAAGTGAGGCCCCACCCTACCAAAGTTAGGGTAGGGTGGGGGAAGTGGTGCCCTCCGGCTGACCCCATATGATAGGTGTGCTAGATACTTGGGAGTGGGGGTTTGGCCCTGGTTGCCAAAGAAATTCTGGTGCATATGCTGCCCCCATTGGCAACCCTGTCCAAGGCCTGATTGAGTAGGCGTGCAGGCACAAACGCTCAAGAGGGATCACTTGAAGGAGCCTAGACCTGAGTGGGCTTTTCACTGTCCCCGCAGGGCACCCATTGAGGGATGGGTGGTTGGCTTGGAGTCGGGTGGGCACATCCCAAAGGACACACCTGAGAAGGGGTGGAGCACTACGAGGGTGGGCCTTTCTGAAAAGGAGCCAGCCAGATCCCAGGGGTAGAAAGAGCTGGTATCCTCAGACGTGGCCGTGGGCCACAGGCATCGGCCACCTGTGTGGGCAGGGTGAAGATGCAAGCACGGGTGCTCCCTGAGTGGGAAGACTGTGCTAATCAGCATGGGTCGGACCCGGAATGTGCCTTAGGCCTGGAGGGCCGCGTAAAGTACGGGCCTGGAACAGCCATTCTCTACCGGCATACGCCCATGATGTAGACCTCCCATGTGGTGTGCGGGCACAGTAAGCCAAAGGCACCTGACTGCGTCTGGGCACCCTGGGACAGATGTAGGAACAAAGCAAATTGCGAGTTGCAATTTGCGAGTCCGAGCGACTCGCAAATTGCAACTCGCAATTTGCTATGCAGAACGGAGTCGCTATGGGGTCGCAAACACCCACCTCATTAATATTAATGAGGTGGGTCGCAAATTGCGGCCCCATAACGACTATGGACACTCACTAACATGGAGGCCTGGTGTAGTCAGCAGACCTCCATGTTCGTGACTGCTTTTAAATGAAGCAGTTTTTTTTTTTCAAGTGTAGCCCGTTTTCCTTAAAGGAAAACGAGCTGCACTTAAAAAAAAATCCGAAACCTTTTGTTTCGGTATTTTTTCAGGGCTGGTAGTGGTCCCTTGGACCACTACCTGCCCTGAAAAAATATTTTTGGGTCCATTCACAAAGGGGAAGGGGTCCCATGGGGACCCCTTCCAATTTGCGAGTGGGTTACCATCCACTTCAAGTGGATGTTAACTGCGACTCCATTTGCGACCGCATACGCGGTCACAAATGGAATTGCATCCCACTGCGGCTCGCAAATAGGAAGGGAACACCCCTTCCTATTTGCGACTCTGAAATGCATTTTGCGAGTCGGTTCCGACTCGCAAAATGCATTTCTGCATAGGAAACTCCGGTTTGCGACTCGCAAACTGCAATTTCTGCCGTTTGTGAGTCGCAAACAGTTTCCTACATCTGGCCCCATATGACCCCAGAGCTTAGGGACTCGTAGAACCTTTCCTCTGCCAATGCAGAGTGAAAGTGCCCACACCACCCATATGGTTTAGGAACTGGCACCACAGCCAGTTTGCTGGTTTGGGTACCTGGGTGAGCCTGGTATGGGTAGGAATTGGTCTCTCTGACCCAGGTGTCCATGTCTATGACTGGGGTGGGGGTGGTTCCTATGTGAATATGCACAGGGCCAAAGTGACCACTGTAACTGTATTTTACACACAGTGTTTCCTGATAGGAACAGGCCGTGATGGCTCAGGCCAGTTGAGGCACACAAGCACAGTGGTAGTGGCTATAGCCGAAGTGTCACCTGCCTTGGCAGGCTGGCGCGTGCTCCAGGGCAGAAGTGCCCAGGAAGTGCTGAACACTCACATGTGTTCCAACTGCCCACAAGAGCTGCACTTCTCATATAGTGATATGGGACACCAAGACTTATAAAGTTTGGTTCCAGTAATGGATTGCAGGGGAGCAGCCACACACTGTTTGGTATAGTTGGATTTAGGATGACAAACCCTAGTGTTATAATGAAAAGAGATCATTTGTTCTTTAGAATCACGCTTTATTTTCATCTCCACTTCTCCTCATCAGCTCTTCACATCTCCTCTTCTCTCAGCTCTCTCTCCCAACATTCTATTCGAACTCCTCTACCTAACAGTCAGAACATTCCATTCTAAAGGGAAGGTGAGGGGGGAATGTACCACTTATATTTAAATATGTCATAACCTCTAATCTAACAAAATCTGCCTATATGAAATTACATGTTGTTACCTTAAAATATTACAACTAAATTACAACACCTAGCCATTGGTAACAGTAGTTTTGCCATTCCTGCTCAGGAAGTGCCACTTCTAAAATTTGAATGAGAACAAGGGGGTTGGACCTGTTTAATGTCAGCAAGGATAGGCCACCTGAAATGAACAAAAAAGCAAGTGCCACTGCTGATGCTACTTAGACCATTTTTTATCTTCGTGATCACACAAATGAATTATCGTGATCACCTTTTATTTCACTTTCAAATTCTGTTGAATGCTCTTTTTGCAGAGGGATGTTTTGTGCAACCGATTCATATACCTTGGAAACACACACAAAACAAAGAGACAATGGGGGTCTTTACAACATTGGCGGTAAAAGGCGCTTACGGCCGCTCAGAAGACCGCCAATACACCGCCGCGGAAGTCCGCCACAGCTATTATGACCCACATCTCGGAATCCGCCGAAATTCAGACACCCACACAAGTCCGCCACACCAAAGGTCAGTGATAAACTGGCGAAAACAATTCCTCCACCGTCACGCCAACAGAAACACGCCCATGCTATCACGACCCACGAATCCACCCGGCGGTCTTTCAACCGCGGTATTCCATTAGTGGTACACACCGCCTCGCTCAAAATACACACACATCTCCAAAACACAGCCACATTGGACAATTCCAAATACGCACACCTGATACACATACAAACACCACTCCCACACACCCAACACAATATAAAACACACACCCACATCACCCACAAACCCCTACGACCAACAATTTTGAGGAAGGCGACAGACAGAGAGCACAGCAATTGAGAACCCCACCACACTGAGGCACACAACACCATCACCCATACAACATTCCATGCACAAAACAACACACACCACTACACATCACCACACACATCAACACATACACCACCCCACACATCACCCATAGCACCCCATGTCACGCCAAAGACACCCCAGGTTTTCCGAGGAGGAGCTCAGGGTCATGGTGGAGGAAATCCTACGGGTAGAGCCACAGCTATTTGGCTCACAGGTGCAGCACACCTCCATAGCCAGGAAGATGGAGCTGTGGCGCAGAATCGTGGGCAGGGTCAACGCTGTGGGACAGCATCCAAGAAATCGGGAGGACATCAGGAAGAGGTGGAACGAGCTACGGGGGAAGGTGCGTTCTGTGGTCTCCAGGCACAACATTGCGGTACAGCGGACTGGCGGCGGACCCCACCTCCTCCCCCACAACTAACAACAAGGGAGGAGCAAGTCTTGACCATCATGCATCCAGAGGGCCTCGGAGGAGTCGGTGGAGGAATGGACACTGGTAAGTCAAATCTTAACTATCATATCCCCCACCCTACCTGCATGCTATCACACCCCACCACCCTCACCCCCTTCCCTATCACTCCAACTCCTCACTAATGTACTAATAACACAAACCACCCATCCCAACACCAAGCCCTGCATGACACAACTAAGCATGGTCACCACTCACCAAAGCATGCTCACTGCACATACCCATAACAACCCCCTAACCATCATCACACAAACCCACACACAGGAATGCTTGCACTGGGGTACATGCACACCCACAACCACCTATTGCACACCATTACACACACAGATGCAATAATCATGCTCTTATATCCCTGCAGGACCACTACGGAACGTCACCACACAGGAGGGTCCAGACATCTCCACTCCACCCACAGAAGAGGCCCACAGTGATGACATCAGCTCTGCCCTACTGGATCCTGATGACCAGCCCGGACAATCGTGGGCCTCGGGACAGTCGGTTCCCCTTGCACAGGCACAGCCCAACACTGACCTTCCACCCTCTGGTAACACCAGCACAGCACCCACCCAGCGGGCCCATACCTCCGTACCCAGGACACGTCAATCAGCGGTGTGTCCACCACTACAGGGAACCCAGGATAATCCACCACCACAACAACAGGGACCTGGGGGCAGTGGTAGTGGGCACACTGTCCAGGGGACGGAGGCACAGGAACACAGGGGAACTGGGAGGGCTGCTGTGCGACAGGGGGCGGACAGGCCAAGGGAACCCACTCTCCACAAGGCCCTCTCCTCCATCATGGGAGCATACCACCACTCCCAGGAGACGATGGCGACGGTCCTGGCAAAGTTTCAGGAGACCCAGCGCCTGCAGGAGGAGCAGTATTTGGGGTTCAGGGAGGAGCTCAGAACCATCAGCTCCGCCCCGGGCACCATCGTAGGGGTGCTGAAGGACATACAAAAGACCATGAGGGACACCGTGGCACTCCAAGGGGCCCCTGACACTAGCATGGACGATGAACTGCCCACCACCTCTGCCGGTGCTAGTGGACAGGACGCCCGCCACAGGACCACCACACCAGCACCCCACCCCCTGCAGACGGACAACCACCCCGCAAGCGGTCCCTGAGATCCAGGAACAGGACAGAGCAAGATGGCAAGACCCCCGCCAGGTAATGAGACCACCCTGATTGTCCTCCCACCGTCCCACTTTGTTACCCTGTCCATACTTAAACTGCCCCAGCTCCACTTCCTATGCCCATATGGGCAGTGCACCTGTGTGACCAATAGACTGGACTCTGCCATAGACATTCCTCCACCATCCCCCATCACCATTTTACAACCCCCCTCCATTTTTGAGCACTTAAATAAACCCCCTTGAAGCACTAAACAATCTGGAGTCAGTCTGTGATTTGGTATATTTGTATTATCAATGACAGTGTCAAAATAGGTATGTTGGCATTACAATTTAAAACCCATGTCACACATCATAAGTCAATGAAGGATGCAAGCAGATGACACACGTTGGTAACCACACCTGTGAAACCGTAATGGAAAGGTACAACTCAGTTACCAAATACTGCTACTAAATGACAGACAGGATAGAGGTAGAAGTGTGAAAGTGAATGTAATAGTAAAATAAAATGTTCTCACCTGTGTGTCACTGGAAATATTGCTGTATGACTGACTCCCTGTTGTCTATGTCTTCTTCCTCCTCATCACTGTACACAGGCTCCACAGCTGCCACAACACCGCCATCTGGATCATCCTCCTGCAGAAAAGGCACCTGGCGTCGCAAAGCAAGATTGTGAAGCATCGAGCAGGCGATGATGATCTGGCACACCTTCTTCGGTGAGTAGAATAGGGAACCACCTATCATATGGAGGCACCTGTACCTGGCCTTCAGGAGGCCGAAGGTGCATTCGATCACCCTCCTAGTCCGCCCATGAGCCTCATTGTAGCGTTCCTCTGCCCTGGTCCTGGGATTCCTCACTGGGGTCAATAGCCAGGACAGCTTAGGGTAACCAGAATCCCATAATAGCCACACACGGTGCCTCTGGAGTTGACCCATCACATACGGGATACTGCTATTCCGCAGGATGTAGGCGTCATGCACAGAGCCAGGGAACATAGCATTTACCTGGGAGATGTACTGGTCTGCCAAACATACCATCTGTACATTCATAGAATGATAACTCTTCCGGTTCCTGTACACCTGTTCACTCCTGCGGGGAGGGACCAGAGCTACATGGGTGCCATCAATAGCACCTATGATGTTGGGGATATGTCCAAGGGCATAGAAGTCACCTTTCACTGTAGCCAAATCCTCCACCTGAGGGAAAACTATGTACCTCCTTACGTGTTTCAGCAGGGCAGACAACACTCTGGAGAACACGTTGGAAAACATAGGCTGGGACATCCCTGATGCCATGGACACTGTTGTCTGAAAAGACCCACTTGCAAGGAAATGGAGCACTGACAGCACCTGCACGTCAGGGGGAATTCCAGTGGGATGGCGGATTGGTGAAATTAGGTCTGGCTTCAACTGGGTACATAGTTCCTGGATAGTGGCACGGTCAAACCTGTAGGTGATGATTAAATGTCGCTCCTCCATTGTCAACAGGATTCCGGCATCTTCTCAAATGTCCCAGCTGACAGTGCCTTGGAAGGACAACAGCGACCACAGAGTCAACAAATTCCCAGGTATGTACCCACAGATACACAGAACACGACACCAAACTCAAAACTCTTCCTGTATGTGTGTTGAGTGTAGTCCTAGGTATGTGTGACGCAGTAGTAAATGAAGCCATGTGGACCCCTGAAATGGCGGCTGCCTGACCTCTAAACTGGGACAATGGGAATGTGAGGTAAATGCGCTGGCGTTGTACCCCGTCGCGGTAGGCGGTCGTAGACCGCGGCGCAATGCTGCATTGGTTAACATTGGACCCTATGGGTCCCAGGAGCCAATGATGAAGTGTGCCGGCGGTGATGATACGCACCGCCGCGGACGTCACCGCTGCGGACGTCACCGCCATTTTCTATCTGTTCAATCACTAGATACCTGATCTTCGACAGGAGAGGACCTACACTGCAAGTGCTGCTGTGACCTCGGTCTGGAAGCGACGATGGCTGCTGCATCTGGGGAAAGGGCCCCTGCCTTCACTGCTCAGGAGTTGGAGAAGCTCGTGGACGGGGTCCTCCCCCAGTACACGCTACTCTATGGTCCTCCAGACCAACAGGTAAGTACACAGGGAGCACGTTGTATGGGCTATGCCTTGATGGAGAGGGCTGGTTGTAAGAGGGAAGGGGGCAGAGTTCAGGGAACATGAAGGACTGTGAATGCATGTGCCACATGGCAAGGGTAGGGATGGGGGCCACTCACATCGACGGTGCAGTTGGTAATGACTTCTCTTCTTCCCCTGTGCATGTCATATAGGTCAGTGCCCACCAGAAGAAGGACATTTGGCGTGCCATCGCCAAGGACGTCCGGACCCTGGGGGTCCACCAGAGACGGGGCACCCACTGCCGGAAAAGATGGGAGGACATTCGCCGCTGGTGCAAGAAGACGGCGGAGGCTCAGCTGGGAATGGCTTCCCAACATGGGAGGGGTGCCCGTCGCACCATGACCCCCCCCTGATGTTCCGGATCCTGGATGTGGCCTACCCTGAGTTGGATGGACACTTGATGGGCACTTGAGGGCATCACAGCAGACACAAGGGGGTGAGTACAACATAATTCTGCTGACTTTGCGTGCAGTGGAGGGGTCTGGGTGGGGGAGGAGGGCTGTGGGTTTCCCTAGGCCAGGGCGAGTTACGCAGGATAGGCCCGTCCGTAATGCAGGCCATGTGGCACTCCACCCCACCTCAGTAGAGTGCCAAGTACAGGTATACATGCTCCTGTGGCATCTATGTGTGCAGATGTCCACCATAGCCATGTAGGCCAGATCCCAGGAATTGCATCTGTAGAGGGCAAGAGCACGGCGTAGTGCAGGGGGCTGCTGTGTCTGTATTGTCCGCCAACGGTAAAACTGTAAACTTCGTACTTGTATAGCGCACTACTCCCTGTGAGGTGCCCACTCCTGGGCAACCTCCAAGGTGAAGCCAGGCATCCCAGCACTGTTGAGGCCGTTGTGGAGATTAAGCAAGCTATTGCCCAGAGTTACAGAGTGGGACCCATGAATTAGATTAGGCACCGATGCGAGAATTATCAGGTCGGAGGAAATTGAGCCCAAGAACCGCTGAGGCGGGAATTTAACCCTGGTCCCTGGCAAGATTTCTGCATCAGGGTCTGCCGCTCTAACCATTGAGCCACACTTCTCCACAAAGCAGTAAGCCATGCACTCAACTTGTCTTTCTTTTGTCGCCCCCCCCCCTTTTTCTGCTCTCCCTGTTCTTTTGTGCATCAGCATCATCAAGCGGAGGTACAGTGGCACTGGAGCACGAGAGAGCTGCATCCCACATGGCCATGAAGGGCCACACCACAGACTCTGAAGACACCAGTGGGACGGAGGGCGAGGAGAGCTTCACATCGGTCACCGGATCACCAAACAGCGACACGGACTCGTCCGCCAATGGGAGCTCCCTTGTGGTGGCGGCACCATCTGTGCTCCCCACTTCTACAGGTACAGCCGCCACCTCCCCTACCAGCACCGCCCTCCCAACAGCCCCTCAGCCTTCGCCCCGTGCCCGCTCACCCAGGAGGGTGGGCATCACCTTCGCCTCAAGCACCTCAGCCCTTGCCCCTGTCACCCCTGCTGCCCTCAGTGAGGAGGCCATTGACCTCCTCAGGTCACTCACTGTTGGGCAGTCTACCATTGTGAATGCCATCCAGGGTGTAGAAAGGGAGTTGCAACACGGTAATGCATTCCTGGAGGGCATTCATTCTGGTCAGGCTGCCCTTCATCGAACCCTGCAATCTCTGGCCTCAGCACTGATGGCATCCATTGTCCCTGTGTCTAGCCTCCCCCCTCCAACTTCCTCCACCCAGACCCAATCCCCTGTACTGCAGCCTATCCCAAGCACACCATCAGACAAGCATGCATACACCTCAACACACAAAAGTAGCTCAGGCAAACATAAGCACCACACAACCCACAGGCACTCACACAAGCATCACACACATACAGACACAGCAACATCCACTGCCTCCACTGTGTCCCCCTCCTCGTCGTCTCCCTCCTCCCTCCCAGTGTCGTCTACACTCTCACCTGCATGCACTACATCTACAGGCACTAGGACTTGCACCAGAACACCCAGCACCACACCCTGCTCACCTTCACTCACCACCCCCACTACCATTTACACGTCCCCTGTGTCCACTCCCAGTGTGTCTGTGACGCCCCCTCCCAAAGAACACAAACGCGGGCACACACACACCCAACATCCATCTGCCTCACGACAGCCTCCAGTACCTGCACCTGCACCCAAATCACCTAAAGTTACGCCTCCTACAATCACCTCCTCTTCCTCCACTCCCAGGCCCCCTCCAGCTACCCATCCCAGTCTTCGTCAACAACTCTTCCTCAGCAACGTTGACCTCTTTGCCCCCACCCCCACCCCTCCAATTGATAGGTCCCGTAGTAGCACCTCAGCCAAAAAAACTCCAGTACCAGTGGTGCGTGTTAAAGGTGTGTGGAGTGCAACGGCCACCAGGGCAGCCAGTGTGACACGGAGCCAAAGCAATGCCAGTCCACCCCCTGTAAAGCACCTCAAGTTGGAAAGTGGCCGACGGGACAGGGTGAAGACTCCTGGCGGCAAAACTGCTCACAAGGGTACCAGGGGGAGTGCAGAGTCAGCTGTGACTCCTCCAAAGGAGGTGAAGGGCCAGAAGAAGTCTGCACAGTCTGGGAAGAGCAGCACGGCGGAGAAGGGCGCCATCCTCCCCGGCGGCCGGGACACCACCGCCAGCACTGTCATCACTGGTCAGGAGACCACTGCCAGAGTCAGTGCCCAGGAGGGCAGCACTGTCGTCACTGGTCCGGAGACCACCGCCAGAGTCAGTGCCCAGGAGGGCAGCACTGTCGTCACTGGTCCGGAGACCACCGCCAGAGTCAGTGCCCAGGAGGGCAGCACAATCGTCACTGGTCCGGAGAACACCGCCAGAGACAGTGCCCAGGAGGGCAGCACTGTCGTCACTGGTCAGGAGACCACCGCCAGAGTCAGTGCCCAGGAGGGCAGCATTGTCGTCACTGGTCCGGAGACCACCGCCAGAGTCAGTGCCCAGGAGGGCAGCACAGTCGTCACTGGTCCGGAGACCACGCCAGAGTCAGTGCCCAGGAGGGCAGCACTGTTGTCACTGGTCCGGAGCCCACCGCCAGAGTCAGTGCCCAGGAGGGCCCCGGCAGCCACAGCCCCGCTGGGCAATGAGGGACCGACATGCCACACACCAATGCACAGGTCAGAGACCGCCATGGCAAAGCACTGCTGAACAGGGAAAACACCGCCATGGTGAAGACCGCTGAACAGGGCAAAGCACCGCTGAACAGGGCAAAGCACAGCTGAACAGGGCAAAGCACCGCTGAACAGGTCAGAGACCGCCACGGCAAAGCACTGCTGAACAGGGAAAACACCGCCATGGTGAAGACCGCTGAACAGGGCAAAGCACCGCTGAACAGGTCAGAGACCGCCATGGCAAAGCACTGCTGAACAGGGAAAACACCGCCATGGTGAAGACCGCTGAACAGGGCAAAGCACAGCTGAACAGGGCAGAGCATCGCTGAACAGGTCAGAGACCGCCATGGCAAAGCACTGCTGAACAAGGAACTCACCACCATGGTGAAGACCGCTGAACAGGGCAAAGCACCGCTGAAAAGGGCAGAGCACCGCTGAACAGGTCAGAAACCGCCATGGCAAAGCACCGCTGGACAGGGAAAAACCACCACATCAAGCATTGTGTGCAGCTGGGATAGTGACGGAACAGAAACCGTCACGGGGAGCCTGATGCAGTCTGGGCACCAGTCCCCCTCCAGAACCAGTGGAGACTCTTATCCACTTGAGAGACTGTGGCTTTGCACTCCCCAGGATTGAACAGTGGGCAAGCCACCCACTGTAGAGACTTGAGAGACTGTGGCATTGCACTCCCCAGGATGTAACAGTGGGCAACCCACCCACTGTAGGGACTTGAGAGACTGTGGCTTTGCACTCCCCAGGATTGAACAGTGGGCAAGCCAACCTCTGTAGAGACTTGAGAGACTGTGGCTTTGCACTCCCCAGGATTGAACAGTGGGCAACCCACCCACTGTAAGGACTTGAGAGACTGTGGCTTTGCACTCCCCAGGATGGTACAGTGGGCAACCCACCCATTGTAGAGACTTGAGAGACTGTGGCTTTGCACTCCCCAGGATTGAACAGTGGGCAACCCGCCCACTGTAGAGACTTGAGAGACTGTGGCTTTGCACTCCCCAGGATGGTACAGTGGGCAACCCACCCACTGTAGAGAGTTGAGAGACTGTGGCTTTGCACTCCCCAGGATTTAACAGTGGGCAACCCACCCACTGTAGAGACTTGAGAGACTGTGGCTTTGCACTCCCCAGGATTGAACAGTGGGCAAACCACCCACTGTAGAGACTTGAGAGACTGTGGCTTTGCACTCCCCAGGATTGAACAGTGGGCAACCCACCCACTGTAGAGACTTGATAGACTTTGGCTTTGCACTCCCCAGGATACATCAATGGGCATGGAGCCCTGTCGTGGATCTGGCGTGGTGCTGTAATCCGGCTGAGGTGCCCCCCCCTTCCTTTCCCCCTGAGGTGCCTGTTGTATTTCTATCTGATGCCCCTGCAGTGTTCTCTCCGTTTGTGGACAGGTATCTAGTGTGGGCTTCGCCCACGCATTTTGGGCCCAGTGGTGCACGGACATTGATATGTTCATACCTGCACTACTTCTCGTAATGTATAAAATCTGGAATGTGCATATATATCTGTATATATTTGGTAACTGTATTTTGCTACATTACAATGTTTGAACTGATTTGCTTTTGTCTTTGCATTCTTCCGGGAGGGGGGGTTGTGGGTTGTTACTGTGCTGTTTGGACATGCATTGGTGTGTGTGTTGTAGTGGGTGAGGGTCAGGTTGGGGCTGGGTGTTTTGCGTGTGTGTCCCCCTGACTTTTGCCTCCCCCCTCCCCTATGTCTTAGGTGCAGTACTCACCGTTGTGTTCGGCGCCTACGTAGATGGTGATCATAGAGGAGCAGAAAGACAAGCGCAGGAAGTATTTGTAGTTCGGGCTCCATGGTGGCCTCCTTCCTCGTGGAGTGTGTTAAGGTGAGCGTTTTCCCATTGCAAAAACTGTTTTTGCCGTGTTTTTATCCACGGTGAATCCACCCCGGAAAAGGTGGTGGATTGGCGGGTTGTGATACTGTGGGCGGTACATTGTCTTCCACCTGTCTGTTGGCGGTGACCGCCACGCTGCTTGTCTGTACCGCCGTGGCGGGTAGTGTGTTAAAGTGGCTGTCTATGTTGGCGGTTTCCGCCACTGTCATAATTCCCTTTTTTTGTCCGCCGGCCTGTTTGCGGTATTTCCGCACCTTTAACACCGTCCGCCAGGGTTGTAATGACCACCAATGTCTTTCCACAGAAGTTACTGACAAACCACATATAACATCAAAAACATAACAAATATATTGCATAAACCCATACATGCAGAAGAAAAAAGTTGTCAACAGTACACAGCTACACATAATTTGATGTAGCAATTGTACCAGTCCATGACCTTCTTGTGAAACAAAGGGCTCCTACAGCTCATGGACTGATGCGTGACCCTTAACATATTGAGCAAAACAGCAGAGGGAGGTGAGGCCAATGCCGCCCTACTGTTCCCACTGGTTCAACCGCCCAACTTGTAATCGGGCCCTAAGTTTAGACCTGAAGTCTAAGTTAAGACCTGAAGTCTAAGGTAAGATCTGAAGTCTAAAGTTAGATCTGATTGCTTTTGTCCAAAACACCGCTGTTCATGTTTGAGATTGTGATTTTGATCTAAAAAAATAGTTGAACAGTTTGCTTGACAAGAAATCTGAAATATTTGTTGACGACCCTCAGGGAAGGAACTGGCACTCCCATCAAAAACAGTACAGCTCATTTGGATTTTTGCACTCAAAAATAATCTGAATGGTAAAAAAGTCTACTTGAAATGCTGCTTGCTTTCAAAAACTACCCAAATGGTACATCTTGTGTTAACATTTCTCCCCAAAATTATGCAACATGCCAAGATAGTATAATCTCAGTAATTTTGCTTAAATTTCATGAAATCCAGTTACCAAAGTTATGCCAGTAACGTCCGTCTAATTACAATTTCGACCAGGCCTACAGATAAGCCCCAAAAATGTGACTCAGATCTGAGACATCTGTTCCAACTCATTTGTCACCAGAAATGGCACCTCGAGCTCAAATATCCCTATTAGAGCTTGGCTGAAGCTGACTTACATAAAGATGATCATTGTCTGGTGAGGCCTGGTGGGTGAAAAGTCAGGGACCAAAAAGGAACCAAGAGAAGTTATCAGTTTCCCGATCTTTGTGTTATATAATCTAGACAGAGTGGGACAAAAACCCATGAAATTATTTTCAGGGAACTACAGTTCCCAAATACTCTAGGTTTGCAGTCCTGTGGGCATACCAGGCTGTGCCCGCCACTCACAATATGATAAAGAGGTCTAAATATCAAATTCATAGCCGTGTTATCCTGACCTTGCTTGAACAATAGAGTTAGCATATGTGAGGGTTGACCGTCACTGGAGATTGCATCTTAATTTAGAATCTTCTGTATAATATTCGGACGCATTACAACTGGTTATGGTATGTTATGTGCATTTGTAGAGCACACTACAAAAGGGTAACCTGGTTCTTTGTAGGACCAGAGGCTTGGCCTCAAGGATGGGGGGAGCAGGTAGAAAACCAGATGTTCAGCCTTTGGCAGAATTCAAGGAGAGAGGAAGAGGCTCTTATGTTAAATAAGAGGCGGCTTTAGGAGCGATGTACAAGATGGGTCCCATCTGATTCTGTTTCTGTGTATGCGCTGGATGTGTGCGAGAACTTGAATGTGCCCTGCTGAGGTGCATGGATGAGTGGGTGGTGGAAGTTTTTACTATTGGAACTTTTCCATACTGCCTTCCTTTCTTGATATATTTCTAGGAGAGAACTTTCTGAATGCAGTAGTACAAAGGTAGTTCCTGCTGAATTAGTGCCAGCAGTTGCAGGTGGTGGACACTGGCACTCATTTGTTGGACTGAAACTTATTTTTATCACCGGACTTTGACCAAGATCAGAAGAGACAGTCAAAAAAGTTATAAGGAAGGAGAACGGGAAATATAGGAAAACAGTGCCAGATGGAGAAAACAGGGATTTGAAAGAACCTGTAACAAAGAAATAGAGAGAAACTGTAGTGTTGTGGAAGAAAAAGGTCTGACATGGACTTAAGATGATGCAGATTTGTTATTCGGTAACACTGCCATTCAGCGGCACTGGAGTTCTGACTGTGAGCTCCTAAGAAAAGCTTTAGGCCTCTGCATTTATTTTTTAGTTATAGAATAAGCACTGGAGGGAGGTTAACCCTCAATTTGAATGTTTGCCTGCCTCCACATTTAATTGGCAAGACTTAGGGCCTCATTATGAAAGTGACTGTCCAAGGACCACCACACTTGCGGTGACTGTCAAACCTCCGCACTCCAGGCAGTCTGGCTGCCACATTACAACACTAGGAAGGGGACCGTCATCACCACCAAGAACATCGTTCCCGGTGGGACTGACAGTGGTCTGAGTTCTACTTAGACATGGTGGTGCTGAACTCAGTGCCAACATGCAGATTACAACTCAGCTTTCCACCAGCGTTTCCATGACTGTCACCCCGCCATGGAAAGGCTGGCAGAAAACCAGTGCCAAGGGCCACAGTGGGGCCCCTTCACTGGCCATGCTGCAAGTATGGGCAGTGCAGGGGCCCTGCTGCCCAGCCTCATCAGAATGCACACTTTTCAGACAGTGCTCATTTCAATGGTGATGGTGTGATATGGTATTGGCCTCGGCTCCCTTAAGGAAGCCAAGAGCATTATTGTAGCACTGCCCATGCCGTTAAGCCCAGCCGGGATGGAGTAATACAATGTTCTCACTGGTCAGTCCAGCTGGAACATTGTAATACGCTTGGGGGGGATGCCACCACCATGGCGGTGGCCTCCTCCCCTCGAGTTTGGCGGTGAGCTCATCCGACCACAAAACTCATAATGAGACGCTTAGTATGACAGAAATGTTTGCCACTGATAATAAGATCTGCAGCTCTAAGGTCATGATTCTGTATGCATCACTAGGGGCCAGATGTAGCAAAGGGTTTGCGAGTCGCAAACGACGAAAAACGCCGTTTGCGAGGCGCAAAAGCCTCTCTGCTATGCAGAAATGCATTTTGCGAGTCGGATCCGACTCGCAAAATGCATTTCCGACTTGCAAATAGGAAGGGGTGTTCCCTTCCTATTTGCGACTCGCAATGCAATGCAATTTCATTTGCGACCGCGAAAGCCAGTCGCAAACTGGAAGGGGTCCCCATGGGATCCCTTCCCCTTTGTGAATGGAAAAAAAAATATTTTTTCAGAGCAGGCGCCTGCCCTGAAAAAAAACGAAACTAAAGTTTTCGTTTTTTTTTTCCAAGTGCAGCTCATTTTCCTTTAAGGAAAACGGGCTGCAGATGGAAAAAAAAAACTGCTTTATTAAAAAGCAGTCACGGACATGGTGGTTTGCTGACTCCAGCAGGCCACCATCCCCGTGAGTGCCCATACTCGCAGTGGGGTCGCAAACTGCGACCCACCTCATTAATATTAATGAGGTGGGTCTTTGCGACCCCATTGCGAGTCGCAGAAGGTGTCTGAGACACCTTTCTGCATAGCAAATTGCGACTTGCAATTTGCGAGTCGCACGGACTCGCAAATTGCAAGTCGCAATTTGCTGTTTTGCTACATCTGGCCCTAGGTCACTCCTGATGTCTCTAAAGACTCACTGGTGCATTCAAGAAGAACACACTGCCCGACAAGTACTGGAACAAGCCATGGTGGCTTTCACTTGGATGTAACGAGTGGGACCACTACATGAGTTTGTTATATGCAGCACATTTATAAGTTTTACAAATAGCTTGTACCTATCACCACCTATCCAAGAGAATAGTTTTTAACTGAGTTGACCAAAAGCTGAGGATGTCTCCTTCAGAGAACTGCATAAAATTGGATTATAGCAAATTTGCAATGCTAATGTCCTTATCAGCCTTCAAGTTAATTGTGAGGGGTTAAAACAGGCTACATTGAAATGAAGTTTGATTTATGCCGGTTCGACTAGAAGCGATGCCTGCTATATGCATTATATAGATTAGCAAGTGCTGTCTCTTTTCATTATTGAGAGCACATTCCTTGGTGATATGTCAGCTCTTGTATCCCCAAATTATGATGTGTTCTAATACGTAAGTGAGGTAGTGGAATGGAAACAGTTTTCAAGCCCCATTTTAAGATTGTAGAGAAGAAAGTTGTTGAGGCATTGATCAAAGTTCAGTTCCAGTAGTAAGGTCATTGAGACTCGTGTACACCTCCCTGAATGGCAGTAGGTCTCTGAAATACACTTAGGCCCATATTTATACTTTTTGACGCTAAACTGCGCTAACGCAGTTTAGCGTCAAAAATTTTTGCGCCGGCTAACGCCATTCTGAAGCACCATGCGGGCGCCGTATTTATTGAATGGCGTTAGCCGGCGCAAGCAGACCGGAGCTGCCTGGTGTGCGTGGAAAAAAAACACGTACACCAGGCAGCGCCGGCGTTGGGAAAAATGGCGCTAGGGCGTCTTAAAAATGGTGCAAGTCAGGTTGACGCAAAAAATCGACTCCACCCGATTTGCGCCATTTTTAACGACACCCAGACGCCATTTACATGACTCCTGTCTTAGTAAAGACAGGAGTCATGCCCCCTTGCCCAATGGCCATGCCCAGGGGACTTATGTCCCCTGGGCATGGTCATTGGGCACAGTGGCATGTAGGGGGGCACAAATCAGGCCCCCCTATGCCAAAAAAAAAAAAAAAAATTATACTTACCTGAACTTACCTGAATGTCCCTGGGGTGGGTCCCTCCAGCCTTGGGTGTCCTCCTGGGGTGGGCAAGGGTGGCAGGGGGGGTCCCTGGGCGCATGGGAGGACAGCTGTGGGCTCATTTTGAGCCCACAGGTCCCTTAACGCCTGCCCTGACCCAGGCGCTAAAATCCGGCGCAAATGCGGGTTTTTTTGCCCCGCCCACTCCCGGGCGTCATTTTTGCCCGGGAGTATAAATACGACGCATTTGCGTCGCAGTCATTTTTTTAGACGGGAACGCCTACCTTGCATCTCATTAACGCAAGGAAGGCGTTCACGCAAAAAAATGACGCTCTTTACTCATAGTTTGGCGCTAGACGCGTCTAACGCCAAAGTATAAATATGGCGTTAGTTTTGCGCCGAATTTGCGTCGAAAAAAACGACGCAAATTCGGCGCAAACGGAGTATAAATATGCCCCTTAATGACGTGGAAGGCGTTTGAGAATTAGGTGCTTTATGGAAGTGATGAAATCCTTCCCTCTCTCATGCTCCTGCTGTTCATTTATTCCAGGCATTAGTTGGTTGTGAACTGTGCAATAGATGAGGATTGATGAACAGGTCTCTCAAACACAAGTGCACTGTTTAAAAGGACAAGTATTTATATTAGAAATAGCCATAAATGTCAGCTTCTTAAAAACAACTGTCTGTGCATACAGGTCCTGCTCAGTTGTAGAGAGTGTTGATATAGAGGCCAGGAGTGAATGAAATACATTTCATTCTTTCAAAGATTAGTTTCAAACTTCAGAGTCTGTCTTTTATACACATATCATGACATGGTTGTATGGTCTCTAGAGGAGGCTATTACCTACATAAAGCTACTTCTTCATTGTATACTGACAAGGTCCAGGTTCCTAAAGGTTTTCAAATTAAATTCTACTGCTCATAGTCAGATTAAATATCACCTGAAAAACACTCATTATTTACAAATCTTCTTACTTAGAAAATTAGTACGGGCACCATTTCATGGGCAATGATATATCTCATTCCTAAAATAAATTGTGACACTTTATAGTTGAAGAACAACATTAAAAACACTGATTTTTTGATTTATGGTAACGTTCTTCTGAGGAGATTAGATTTGTTCATTCCACCGTTGATAGAAAAGAGCATCTAAAGACTGTGAAAGAAAGACTGTCTTCTGATAACTCTTATAATGGTTTTAAATATTATTGGATAAACAACTTCTTTCCAATTCTCTTTGCTACAGTTACATTAGGTGCAAAACCATTTGATAGATTTAGGATGGCAGTTCATGTTTAAGGCATTACATTGGCATGTTTTTGGTTCCAAAATTTGAAATATAATTTCAGAACAGTACAGTGTTCTTATACCAGATCTATTTATGAATGTTTAAGAGGCTCCTTATTTTGATTTGCAGGGGGGTATGATTTTAGGAAGCTAGGGTATGGGTATGTGATAAGGCTTTACCAGGTGATACAAAGGACCAATCTGACAGGGTCCTCGGATGAGCCTGAGGTGGCTGGGCTGCCCGGTGGTGTGACACCGCTGGAGTAACGACCTTTCCCCACTCCCTCCTACCTCCAGAACAATGTATCTCTGGCTAGGGGATACCGGCCGTCTTGCCACTTGACTTTGCTACTCACCATGCTGTATCAGCCTGTTGCGGCCCACTTCACAAGCTGAACTGCATTCCGGAGCCAGCTTCCCCCTGCCTCTCCACCGACATCTTGCTGACCTCCTGTTGGGGTTATCCCCCGGTTTGCATGAGAGCTTAGGTGTATTTAAGTTGACCGGCTGGAGGCCTTATTGAAACAGATTGGGGTGGACCAGACGCCCAGCGCTTTGCACCTCCTGTGCATTGTACTGTTGAGGCACTTCCATGTAATGGGGGTTCACTGAGGCACTTGTCCCCCCGCTCTGGTGGGGTTCAGCTGCGGAGGTGATACTTGCATCAGTCGCTTTCTGAGGATACTGCCGGCTGCTGTGTGGCACATCACCGGACCTGTTGAGCGCTTTTGGGTGGCTACAGGTGGCCATGGGCTGTGGTGACCCAAAACAACAGAGTCTCCCGTTTGAGAAAATAAACAGCAAGCAGACATGGCCACAGCCCCGCTGTGAGACCCAGAGGGGGCCCTGAGTGATTAGGTTGGTGATCGACCGTTGGGGACGGAGGCCATATTGTTAGAGTTGAGGGCTGAGTTTCGCACAATCGATTTGACTCTCTAACCACCAGACTCGATAGTATGAGCGGTCGCCTGGATAAACAACAAACACGCCTGGAGGGTGAGGAAGGTCTAATATCCACCATTGAGGATGATGCTATGTCACTGCGTAAGCGTCTTGAGAAGGTAGAGGGGAGGCTAAAGACTGTGGCCATAAAGAACGAAGAAATAGAGGCCAGCGGGCGCCGCAACAAATTGCGTATTGCAGGAATTGGTGAATCTACTATCACAGGCCTGCTTGACTTATTTGTGGAGAAGTTGCTCATGGATTTACTGGGGCACTAGGACTGCACCTCAACCTTTGTGGTAGAGAGCACACCGTACCTTGGGCCCCAGACCGGTCCCAGGGGCTCCTGCCTGCTTTATAATCGCCCGCCTGCTGAATTTCAGGGACCAAGACACCACACTCCAACTTGCCAGAGAGAAAGCTCCTTTACTGTACCATGGTGCCACAGTGTCCCTTTTTCCCAGTTTTACACCTGTGGTGCAGGAGGCCAGGCGGAAATTCACTGAGGTCAAAGCATTACTTCGTAAAACTGGTGTTCATTATGGCATGATCTATCCAGGCCGGTTGAGGGTTGAGGCCAACAGCAAAACGCGGTTCTTTGACAATCCCAACGAGGCCATGTTGTTTTGTAAGCAATGTCCTCGGTTGACCGTTTCACCTCATGACTCTCCACGTGGTAACAATGATCCTGATGTGGGCCCCCCTCGAGCATGGAGCTATTCTCCTCTAACTAGATGAGTCTTTCTGACTGTACACCGCTGTCAGATTTATGGCCATACTGGCTATCCTTTGATTGTTATCCCCTATCACTGGTTTATTAGTAAGTCCCGTTTGGGCAGTTTTCATGCATTTTGAATTGTCAAGTTTATTTGAGTTGTGGGAGATTCCTGTTGTAGTGTTGCCATGTTCCCATGGTTTATACCATGATCCCTTTTCTTAGTCTTCATGTTCTTTGTTTAGGGTCTTGTGGGTGTCTCCTGGTTATTGTAGCCCGGGTGTGGGTGATGGGAGGGGTGTTTTCTGTCCTCAGTTTATGCACTGTCATGTTATTTTGTTTTGCAATGCAGTCCATTCCCATTCATGTAGTTTACCCAGATGACATCACGTGATCCTCACGGAGGAATGGTGGCCTCCTCACACACAAATGCCTTGAGACTTACTTTCATGTCCTCAAATCTACATGGTCTAAATGATTACCGTAAATGCACGATGGTGCTGCACTACCTGAGCAGGCATGCGGTGCAGGTTGCGTTCCTGCAGGAGATACACCTTGCGGCTGGGACTGCGCCCTCATATGCCACCGCCTGAGGCCCCACCGGTACTTTACGAGTAATAGCACCTACTCCCATGGGGCTTGTATTCTGGTCCACAAGTCTGTGCCTTTTCAGCCACTATTGACCCTAGTGGACTCTGTGGGTAGATATTTGATGGTTACGGGGCTGCTGGAGAAGCACTAGATCTTGTTAGTCAACGTGTATGCACCCAAAATTGACACCCCTGAATTTTTCCAAGACATTCATTCCTATATTGATCGTTCTGACACAGATCATATTTTGTTGGGCAGGGATTTCAACTTAGTAATAGATTTGACATTGGATATCACTTCTCATGCCCCATCCTCTAAGCCCCGCTGCCCTTAAGGCGTGGAAGGGTCTCTGTCCCGCTTTCGCGTTTCAAGACCCATGGCGGCCACATGGCTCTAGTGGTTTGGCATATACTTTCCACTCTGCACCACACAGCACCTGGTCCCGCATAGACTATTGGCTTCTTGCGGGTGCTGCTGCACGATGGGTCAGGGCGGTTCAGCATCTCCCACGAATGCTATCTGACCACTCTCCGGTATTGTTAATTCTTTCTATACCTGCAGTCAGCAGCTGCAGAAAATTCTGGAGGTTCTCGTACATGGCATTGTTGGACGCGCTGTTCTGGTCATCTTTGCGCAAATCAGTGCTCGACTTTTTCAAATGGAATGTTAAATTGGTGGACACTTGGGCGGTGTTGCAGGATGCCTTCAACGCCTATATCAGATGCGTTTGTATTTCAACACACGCTGGTGTTTTGCGTGACATAAGTGGTGGTCTTGCGTCGAGGCACAGCTTGCTGACTTCAACCGTGAGTCCACTGATGCCAAGGCTGCCCCCCATCTGGGTCCTCGTAGGCTTCTGCTTGAGGAGTGTAACGACTTGGCAGAGTGTGAGGTGCAATCCATGTGCAGATATACTAAAGCCCGTAGATACGGGGCGGGAGATAGGCCTGGGAAACTACTTTCTAGATTAATCTGACCATCTTGTCCCAAATCCCATATACTCAAAATTCAAAGAGCTGATGGCAGTATGGCTATCCGCACCACTGAGGTCCTGGCGGAGTTTTTTAAATATTACTCCAATCTTTACACTGCGAGAACTGAACCCAGGGGTTCAACATTTCGGGACTATAGTGACGAAATCGCCATGGTTTAGTTGTCATCGGTCCTACAGCAATTCCTCAGTGACCCCTTCTCTGTTGATGCAATAGATTCTTTGGCCAGGATGCGTCTCCTGGGGTTGGATGGGTTCACTGGAGCATTTTTCAAGCAGTTTAAGGACTTTCATAGCCCTCACCTCCTACCGGTGTACTACGAGGCTCTTAAGATTAGGTCCTTTTGGGAATCGATGAGGCGGCCATAGCTCTGTTGCCAAAACCTGGTAAAGATCCTCTAAATTGTGGGTCTTACCACCCTCTCTCCTTGATTAATTTTGACAACAACATTTTAGCCAAAATGATAGCCACACTTCTATCCCTTTTGCTGGAGACGATCATCTCAGTCCGGCTTTATCCCGCACTGCTCCACTTCCATTAACCTGCACATTATATTCAGTGCTAAATAGAGTGTCCCCTGAGGTTCCAGCTGTGGTTGCGTTATTAGATGCTGAGAAGGCTTTCGACTCGCTCGAGTGGCTTTTTCTACATGCAGTCCTGTGAAAGCTTGGGTTTCCCTGGGGCTAAACAGAATTGATCTCTCTGCTCTGTTTGTGGCCCACTGCAGCTATACGACTCAATGGCAAGTTGTCTCCTTTTTTCCAAGTGACATGGGGCACTCGGCAAGGTTGCCCTCAATCCTCCTTGCTTTTTATCATGGCTATGGACTCATTTGGTGTCCCATTTATGTGAGGGTCATATCCATAGATGACTGCGAATGGACCACAGCTCTGCTGCTGGTATCGCTATACGCGGACAATATGTTACTGCTCATACGTCATCCCAAGACCAACCTTCCACCACTATTGGAGGAGGTGACTCGTTTTGGAACATTCTCAGGGCTCCATATCACTTGGGCTAAATCAGAGCTTTTCCTATTGGGTAAAGCTACCCATCCACCTGTGAAGGGGTTCCCCTTACTCTGGTGTTCTGATTCTGCAAAATACCTTGGTATTCATTGTTGGAAAATGGGTTATTGGTAAGGGCAGGTAGGTACCTACACTTAGCAATAGGCCACTAATCTCCACTAAGGTCCAGTTAGGTCTCAGTAAATTAAACCCAGCTCAACCCTTGGTAGCTTGGCAACGAGCGGCAAGGCTTAACTTAGGAGACAGAGTGTAAAGCATCCAAATATCACAAAACAGTAATTAAATAAAACACAGGAAACAGTTTAAAAATCCAAAACCAATTTATAAAAATAGATTATATTTTTATCTTTAAAATGACACCAAAACGAATAAAATCAGATAAGGGGAGCCGGAGATATGAATTTTTAAAGAATTATTTTTTTTTTAGCGCCTAGAAACAAAAAGCGCCAATCAGGTCATCTGGTTGCACCTCGACTGGGGCAAAGTCAAACTTTCAGGCCGACCGCGATGGAGCCCTGCTCGGCTACAGGCCGCGGGAGGCCTCGGTTAAAAGTTTACCTTCACACTTAGGGGGTCATTCTGACCCCGGCGGTCTAAGACCGCCGGGGCCAGGGTCGGCGGGAGCACCGCCGACAGGCCGGCGGTGCCCCGCAGGGCATTCTGACCGCGGCGCTTCGGCCGCGGTCAGAAGAGGCAAACCGGCGGTCTCCCGCCGGTTTACCGCTGCCCTTTGAATCCCCCATGGCGGCGCAGCTTGCCGCGCCGCCATGGGGGATTCTGACACCCCCTACCGCCATCCTGTTCCTGGCGGTTCGCCCGCCAGGAACAGGATGGCGGTAGGGGGTGCCGCGGGGCCCCTGGGGGCCCCTGCCGTGCCCATGCCAATGGCATACTGCACCCGTCGCACCCCTGCAACTCCGTCGGCTCAATTCTGAGCCGGCGTCCTCGTTGCAGGGGCATTTCCTCTGGGCCGGCGGGTGCTCTTTTGGAGAGCGCCCGCCGGCCCAGAGAAAATGTCTAAATGGCCGCCGCGGTCTTTTGACCGCGGTCGGTCATTCAGCGGCGGTAGTTTGGCGGGCGGCTCCCGCCGCCCGCCAACATTAGAATCATGCCCTTAGTCTCTTTTTCAAAGATTTTCTTCAGCGGAACGAACCTGCCAGTCCAATCCGACCTCCTGGAGCCCTTCTCCGGATACGCGATGCTGGAATCCTCTGTGGAGATTTTTACCTTCGGATTTAGTCATTTTTTTGAGGTGAAAATCCTTCGACCGGGGTAAACCTGGATCTTGATCCGACGTCCATGGAGCCCTCCTCGGATACGCTGGCTGGGACGTCCAGTTCAACTTTTTACCTTCGTACTTAGTCTCTTTTTCTGAGATTTTTCTTTACCGGGACAAACCAGCAAATCAGGCCGGGTCGCGGTTGAGGCAAGCCGGCTAGAGTTGCCGCGGCGGGTCGGTCCCTCTATGGAGCATTTTTACAAAAGTTGTCCAAACTTCTCCAAACTTCTGGGGCTTCTCCCAGATGTCCTTTTAAGGTTCTTTTGGGGTCCACAGCTCACCCCAAGGGTCCAGAAGTTCTGAGATGGTCCTTGGGGGGTGCGGACTACAACTCCCAGAATGCACCTGGCGCAAACTCCTTTTTGGCCACTGGACAGTGGTCAGCTGGTCGCTTTCTTCAGGAGTTGGTGCAGGGGACTCTGGATAGCAATTTTTCACCTGTAGCAAACAGGGAGTCCCTCCTTGAACCAGTTGAAGCCAGGCAAAGTCCTTCTTGTGGTGAAGCTCAAGTGTGCAGCTGGTGCAGTCCTTCTGAGTGCAGGTTCCAGGTGCAGGCCAGGGGTCCAGCAGGGCAGTCCTTCTTCTTCTGTTGTTCTTCCTTGATGGATGTGGTAGGGAACTGAGGTGTGGGTGCAGGTCTGCCAGTTTTATCCTTGCTCCCGGGTGAAAAGCAGGGGGGGGTCCAGGTTCTCCAATCAGGTGCAGGGTCCTTCCCCCCTGTGATGACCACTTCCTGGGAAGTGTGGCAAAAATCAATCCCAGGAGGCAACATCCTCCAAAAATCCATCATGGCTGAATCTGATTTTTGGAGGTTACATCTGGCTGAGCCCACCCACTGGTGTGGATAAAAATCATAAACACACCCCTCTCCTGCCCTCTTCTAATCAAGGGGGCACCTAGTTGTCTGAGGTTGCAGGATGTGGGGGTGTTGCTGGTTGCTCCAAATGTCCTTCTCTGCCTTTGAAGACCAGTTTGGCAGCACTCCCCCTTCCTGCCTCACCATCTGCTGAGGGGAGATTCCTTCCCACAGGCACATTCCTTTGTGTGAAGCCAGGCCACTTCACACCTCATCAAGGCAGCTTGGCTAAGCTGCTAAAGGCTGACCAATCAGAGCACAGCAGCAAAAACAATGCAGGGCTGACATGGGCAACTTTTCAGGTAAAGTTTAAAACTCTTTACCTGAACAAGTTATATTAAATCCAACAACTGGAAGTTGTGGGATTTATTAGAACAATTAATTTGATACCAAATTCTTGGTATGCATCATTTAAGGAGACTTTAAAAATTAAAATAAAGTCTCCCCATTCTAGCCTATGAAGGCCATTTACTACAATGAGGGAAAAACAAATTTGGCTGTTTTTACCTCACCAGGGCTTATAAAACTATTTTTATAAAGTCCCTGCTTACAGTTACATAGCACCCAGCCCTAGGGGCACATAGGGCACACCTTAGGGGTGACTTATATATAAAAATAAGGTAGTTTAAGACTTTGGAACTACTTTTAATTCCAAAGTCGAATTTGCATATAACTTTAATTTAAAAGCAGCCAGCAAGGCATATGCATAGATGATTGCAAATGGACCACTGGTCTGCTGCTGGTATCGCTATACGCGGACGACATGTTACTGCTCATCCGTCATCCCAAGATCAACCGTGCACCAATATTGGAGGAGGTGACTCGTTTTGGCACATTCTCAGGGCTCCATATCACTTGGGCTAAATCAGAGCTTTTCCCATTGGGTAAAGCTACCCATCCACCTGTGAAGGGGTTCCCCTTACTCTGGTGCTCTGATTCGGTGAAATACCTTGGTATTCATTTACACAGAAACAGGGAGCAGGTGCTGCGGGTCAATTACGGGCCCGCAGTGAAAGACTTGCTGCCCAGGTGGACAGATGGGTAAAAATACCGATATCCATGGCAGGCCAAATATCACTCCTCAAAATGGTGGCCCTCCCGCAATTTTTATATCTGTTTCTAAACATTCCAATCCTGCTTACAAATGCTCTGTGCCTGACTACCCATCTGGTATGGGCGGATCGTCACACGCGCATTCGCTGTGAGGTCCTGACTCTCCCGTATGAACACGGTGGTTTTGGAGTTCCACACTTCCAGCTCTACTACCTTGTGGCACAGTGCCCATACTCTTATCATTGGTATCATCCGGATGCTCATCTCCCATATTTGATTCCGGAGATAGACCTTTCTGCCCCTGTCCCGCTGAATGCCCTTTTGCCAGGGGGTGTCCCATTACATAGCAGCGATATTCAAACTCTCTCTACCACCAGGTGGGCATGGCTCAGGGTTGCTCCTGTGCTTCATTGTGGCACGCTTTGTTCTCCTACCTTGGCACTCATAAATTATCCATTTATACCCATCACCCAAGAGGCTTTAGTCCAACACACGTTGAGCACCTTCCATCTGGACACCTTCGGGGATGTTTTCCCAGATGATCACATATTCTCACGCACCACTGACATTAGACTCACTGCTGCCATGCGCTTACAACACTTTGTACTCTGCCGGCTGCAGCGCACCGTGCGGGCACACTTTGCCACATATGCTTTGGCTCCTGCAGAGTTTGCTCCTCTTTCCTTGGTTGCTACTGCGAATTCGGGAGCACGCTTGGTATCCAAACTTTATTTATTTTGTATTAAAGCTCTCCCGATACCAGACACTTGACTCAGGGAATCCTGGGATGGGGATCTGGGTCGCAGAAGGTGTGGGGCACATGCTGTGCACAGACCAGGTTTGTCTCATCCAATCAACCTCATAAATTAATCCATTTTAAATTGCTTAAGAGAATATACATCACGTCTGCAGATATTGCCCGGATTGACCCAAACCACTCCTCTGCTTGCCCCAGATGCAGTGCCCCAACTGCCAACTTCAAACATATGGCCTGGACTTGTCCGGGGATCAGTTCCTTTTTGGTGCGAGGTGTATGACAAATTGTCAGCCATTGTTGATTGGCCTCTGTGGTCTGACCCGCTCGTGGCCCTTCTTGGCTACACAGGTGACCTACCCAAGACCATTATACACCTCACCGCGCTCTATCTCCTGCTGGCTAGACGGGTGATAGCTTCTGAGATGGAGTTCTAAAAAACACACCCGATATCCACTCTTGGCTGGCCAGCCTCACATATTGTGATACAAACAGTGAATTGTACGCTACTTTGCAACCTGTGAGTTCCAGACCAAAGGATATCTGGCAACGGTTGAGAAATGTTTTGCTTGAACTTTCCACTTCTCCTCCAACGTCCCGGGCGTCTATTGATGCCAGTCAAGGTTGAGTTCACCATGTTCACGTTATTCACTCTGTGTGAAGTTTACTGTACTTATGTCTGCTGCCTACCTTGCTTGCGATTTGTAACTGACATTGATATACAGGACACGTACTGATTATTGTCATTTTTTTTCAGTGATATTCCCATGCTTGAACTGCATTGCTGTTTGTTTGTTCCCTAAATATATCTAAATGATACATAAAAATGTTTAAAAAAAAAAGTCAACGGGGCGTATCTGTGGCACACAAGGGGATCAGTCAGGAGAGGTTCACTCCCTGGCAGTGGGTTTGGTCTTGGCATTTACTCCTCCTGGATGTCTGGGTGGATGTTCAGCTCTGGGGAGGTTCCTCTGCTACAGGGGGTGGGATGTCTGAGGCATGTCCTTCCCCTGGCAGGGCCTCATTTCCACTAGCAGCCTCATATGTTGAAGAGCCTGATGACTCATTAGTAGTGGAAGAGGCCTGAAGTCCTGTAGCAGACCTACTCAGGGTAGTGTTGATATCCCTCAGCACCCCAGCAATGGAAGTCAGTATTGCATTGTGTGCCTGCCACTTCTACATGACTTCCTGTTGGTTGTCCCTCTGCAGTTTCTGGATTTCCCCCACCATTTCATGGTGATTACCTAGCCCATCATGCCTTGGGAATTTTGGTAGGCTTCCAAGACTCGGGAAATGGTCTTCTAGTCAGTATAGTCCCTTTGAGCCCCACCACCTCTGGCTCACAGCATACATCCAAATCACCCTACCCAACAGGCCTATGCCCATGGCACAGTATGCCCACTCCCAGTGGTGGCAGGACCATCAATGTCAGGGGTGACAAGAGGAGACTCAGGTACCTGTACTGCGGGGCATACAATGGATGACACAGTCCTTGGGACACAGGTTTGGTGGAGAATGGTTGCCTGTGATGTTGATGCAACAGGTCTGAGAGGAGTCGATTTGGGCAGGGTGATGCTAACAGTTTTTGACTGACCAGGTGTCCCTGATGGGCCAGCTTTGTCTTCAGTGTACACACATTCAGGGGTGTTGTCCTCACTGGGGCCTTCATCCAGAGGGGTAGTGACAGCTTCTCGTATTCTCTCCATGATGACACTGGCAAGGCTACCTGTGGGAGAAATGGAACACAGAGTTGCTGTTACATTTAGGCTATTATTGATGTTGTGTGATTCACCAGAAATGACAATGAGAGCTGCTGCACAATCTTACTTAGAACAACATAAGCATCTATAATTTCAATACCATACACCATGCTTATACCTGTTAACTATGTTGGTAGTGATTGGACTGCTGAAACCATCTTATGTTGTCTGATTATTGACATGGGTGTTCACCTTTGTTGCCTAGTGAAGTGCCTGGCATGATACATGGCACAAAAATTATCTGAACAATGCACAATAGTGTCAGAGTAAGGACACAGTATGGGAGTTATCAACAGACCTTGACCTATAACTAGATGTACTGCATGTACATGCACTTTGGCATCTATATTCCCCCCCGGTGAGTTCATTTCAATCTTAGGAATCTTTATTCTAAGTGCATTAGGGTTGAACACCCAACTATAACTTTGTTTTGCTTGTGATGACAGTGGGAGTGGGCCATTGCATTGCTGTCATTGCATTAACTGTTTCACACTTGCACATACAAGATGGGTTCTTGGTCGTTAGTTCCACATGCATGACATCTCACATTGGTGCATTGTTCAGGTTTTCATAATGGTTGGATATTGTATTCTGGGAATAACAGTGCTATGAGTTGCCTGCACTTCAAGTGCCATTTCCAAGGGATGTGGGGCCAGATGAGTTTAGTGGACATGTGGCATGCCAGGGAGGGGTATTGAACATTTGGACAGAGGTGTAATGGGTGGTATGTTAAATTGGGGTGGGGTAAGGTGGTGAGGGAGCATGCAGGACGAAACAACTCGGTGACATGTATGTTGTGGGGACTTACCAGACTCCATTCCCCCAAATATTCCTGTCAGGCCCTCAGGATGCAGTATGTCCAATACCTTCTCCTCCTACGATGTGAAAGTAGGGGGAGGAGGCGGAGGCCCACCACCAGTCTTCGTTACCGCCAACTGGTGCCTGGCAGGCAGGGAATGCACCTTCCCCCTGAGGCCGTTCCAACTCTTCTTTATGTCCTCCCTTGTAAGTGGATAACTGCCTGCAGAATTAACCCTGTTGACTTTTATTTGCCACAACCCCATTTTCCTGGCTGTTGATACTTGCTGGACCTGTGATCCAAATAGAAATGGCTCTTCCCTGACAATTTCGCCCACCATGACCCTCAACTCATCATCCGTGAAACGTGGATGTTTTTGTGGGGACATGGTAGTGGTGGTGAAGGCGGATGTGGTAAAGAAAAAGGCTGCAGAAAAAGGTAAATGGTGAGATGTAGGTGCTGCGATGTGAGTGGGTGACTGTTGTTGCGGATTGTGTATGGTAGTAAAATGTGTGTTGTGTATGTTGTGCAGGTGTGTGATGTGTGTGTAGTGAAATGTAAATGGGTGCCTATTCTTGCTTTTTGTATCTCTCAAAAATTGGGGTTGTCTGTGGCAGTGTGTGGTGTTCTGTTTGCAAAGAATTGTGGATAGTGTAGGGGTGTGTTTTATAGTGCAGTGTATAAGTGTGTGGATATGTGTCAGGTGTGGGGTATTCAAACTATCTAATTTGGTGTTGTGTTCAGTGTGAAGTGTGTTGAGACTGCCGCAGTTTCCACCGCCAATGGTTTTCTGCCATGGAAGACCGCTGTCTTGCTTTGTGGATTGCAATATGATGGGAGGATTTTTGTCTGGCTAGCGCTGCAGGGGGTGGGACCGCCTCTTTTCCGTCCTCCAGTGTCCTTGCGGTTTTGGATATTTGGCTGTTTTTTGTTGGACTTCACAGTGTGACTCTTAACACAGCAGTTGGATGACCACCAACATGGTGGTCTTTTGGCGGCTGCCACCACAACGGTCTTCCCAAAAGACTGCCAAACTCATAATGAGCACCATTGTTTTCTGCCTGCATATATCTGTAAAAATTAGTAAAAATGGAAAAACTGGAGTCTTAGGGCCTTATTACGAGTGTGGTGGTCCGAGGACCTCCAAATTTGCTTTGACGGTCAGACCACCACAGATTTGGTAGTCTGACCGTCCAATTACAACCCTGGCAGCCATCCCCGCCGGGAACCTGGTTCCAGATGGCATGAGGGTGGTCGCACTTGTAACCAACCAGGGCAATGCTGAACTCAGTGCCGCCTGGCTGATTACAACCCCTCGTTCTGCCAGCCTTTTCATGGCAGAGACCTCGCCATGAAGAGTCTGGAGGAAAGCCAGTGTTGGCGCCCCCCCTGCCCAGCACCATCAGAATGCGCACTATCTGCTTTGAAGACAGTGCTCATTCCGAGGGAGCTGAAGTGTTAGAATATTGGCCTCGGCTCCCTTAAAGGAGGCGAGGCCAATATCGTAACACTGTTCCCACCAGCCACCCCAGCAGGAACCCGTATAACAATGTTCCCGCCGGTCAGCCCGGCCGGAACATTGTAATATGCTCGTGAGGAACATCACCGCTAGAGGGGTGGCGTCATCCCCATGAGTTTGGCGGTCCCGTGGTGGAACCGCCAAACTCATAATGAAGCAAATCTCATTTTCCAATATGTTACTATTATGTTAGGCTATTCTATTGAAGACTGCTACCTTGTCCCATTAAGTGGTAGAATTTTAGACATTTTTCATGTTGTTTGGATAAACTACAAAAATATTAATGACAGGAATATTGTAGGTAAGGAGTGTTTTTTTTTTAATACCTTTGTGAAAAATATTGATTTAGAAAATATTTTTGAATGTAATATTGTTTTTAAGTATTATTTTGTACGTAATTCATTGCAGCGTATTTGATAATACACTTTTAATACTTTTTTGTGTTTTTAAGAAGATCATGTATTAATTATGAAATTGTTGAAATTAGTACTTTTAGTTATTTCTGTGTCTAAATATAATGAATTTATATTTTTTTTGCAGAAGGATATGAGGTTATTAGGGGATAAGGGTGGGGAGATTATTGAAAAGTGAATGATTTAATTCAAATTCATTGGTCATTACTTTAATGATATGCTAATTAGTATAGTAAAATCTTGCAATTTACAATTTCTTTGGTTACATTAATAATCTCAATATTCTTAACAAGCAATAGCTTATCATTTTGAATATATATTAATTATAATTATAATAAAATAAAAAAATAATATGTAATTGTAAATTTTTAAATAAATAATACAATGATAACACATTTATGAGAAATATAATAAAACGAATGTCATAATCTGAAATAAAATTATTTTGAATACAATTTTCGTTTCAGATTATTAAAAATCTACATGTTATTAAAATTAAATTCTTTAATTTTTCATGATCAAAATTACAATGTAAACGTAAAACCTTTTTAGGACAAATTTTACTTTTATATTTACCTTTATTTGAAACGTTGTCTAATTATAATATCAAAATAATAAACATTTGTATTAATTATTATGTATGCATTTATATTTTGTATATTTATATGTTATTGGTTCATTTATGAAAAATGTGTTAACAAAAAATCAATAAGAAGATTTTGTTTAATATTTGAATACATTTGGCTGTTAGGGATATATTTTCTAAAACGTGTTAAATTTAATTAAAAACAAAATATTTTTTTATTTTATTTTTATTGTTATGATTGGTAATTGTGGTGTATGATATTTTGTTTCATGTTAAAATATTAGGACTGGTTAAAAATGTTTAAAAATATATTACTTTGTAATAGTGATAAGAATAATCCATTATATATAAATGTTTTATTATTAATACATAGGTTTGAATTTAGAGTTAATTTGTTTTTTATTGTAATTTTAATTTTATTTTATAGTTGAAAATATTTTGGGAGAATGGAGTATTGATTGTGCATATTAAACTTTTAGCGTGCAGTGTCTTGTATAAAATCTGCCAGATTGTAGTGCAAATAGTGAATGTCAAATAGTTTATTTTGGAGTGTGAATAGTAAATGCCACCATATTAGTGTCCAACACCTTCTCCATATTGGTGTGCATTGGAATGGGAATAGTTAATGTCATCCATTTAGTGGCCAAGACATTCTCCAGATTGGTTTAGATTGGAGTGGGAATAGCAAATGTTCCCCTTTTAGTATCTAATAATTCCCCCAAAGTGGTTTATGTAGGAGTGAGAATATAAATGTAACCACGTTAGTGTCAAACACCTTTTTCAAATCGGTTTTGATTGGAGTGGGAATAGTAAATATCACGCATTTATTGTCCAACACAGTTCCAAAATTAGTTTGAATTGGATTTTGATCAGTAAATGTTACCCCTCTACTGTCCAACCCTTTGTTTAAAATAGTTTGGAGTGTGATTAATTTTATAATTTTAGTGCAGACTCCTTTGTTTCAATTGTATTTGTATGTAGTAGAAATAGTTAATGTTATTTAATAGTATTGTTGGTGTTTAGAAACATAATAAGAGATAGTTTTTTTAGTTTTATTTAGCAGGCATTTCATTTTTATTTCTACTTTGTGTCTCATAACTTATTTGTGTCATTTTTAGTTTGTTTCCCAGGATCCATGTCACAATAAGGTGCTACTGTTCATCAGAATAGGTAAGTTCTGTTTTTTTAAAGGTTTTGAGTGCAGAGGTGGATGTGCGGCCGGTCTAGAAGTTAGTTATATTGTTGTTTGTGTTTCTTTGCACATACATTTGTAGCAATAGTAGTGTTTTGTACTACCAGGTAGTTTTGCGTTTTGTTGCATTGTTTTTGTAATGTATCGATATTGTGGTATGTTACTTATTTTTTTATGATTTCGGCCTCATTACGAGTTTGTCAGTTCCAATGAGGGACCCCATATTTGCGGGAAGGCACCACCACCATGGCAGTGGCGTCCTCACCCAGCCCTATTACAATGTTCCAGCCAGTCTGACTGGCATGAACTTTGCAATAGAGTGTTCCCAATGGTCAGACCGGAAGGAACAGTACTAGGAGATAGCACTCGGCCCCCTTAACGGAGCCGGGTGCTATCTCCCAGCACAGATGGGTAGGCCAGCACCCTAGGAATGCGCATTGTCTGCAAAGCAGACACTGCACATTCCGACGGTGCTGGGATGGGGGCCTTGCACTGCCCATGCCATAGGCTTGGGAAGTTAAGGGGCCCCTTTGTGGCCCCCAGTACACCCTCACCTCCAGCCTTTCCATGTCGGTGAAACTGCTGTGGAAAGGCTGGTGGTGAGAGGAGTTGTAATCAGCCATACCGCACTGAGTAAAGTGGTTCCCTGGTTGAGTACAACTCAGACTGCCATCACCACACCAGAAACTATGGGCCAGATGTATCATGAAGGCCTTTTGCGATTCAGAAATAGCGATTTTTAAGAAATCGCTATTTCCGACTCGCAAAATGCCATGTATCACATTTGCAAATCGGTAATAGAGATTTCTTAAAAATCGCAAATGCTATTACCGAATCTCAAATTCCTTATTTGCGATTTCTTATTTGGAGAGTCGCAATTTGCGACTCTCTAAACAGGGTCGCAATTTTAAGGAATCGCTACTTTAGCAATTCCTTAAAATTGCATTCAGAATGTCTTTCATACATTCTGAAATGGCATTTTGCATTCCCAAACGGGCATTCGCACCCTTTGCAAATGCAAAATGCTTTCATACATCTGGCCCTATGTTCCCAGTGGGGACTGCAGTTCCCTGTTGGGTCTGCCCATCAGGGTTGTAATTGGGCAGTTGGACCACATGGAATGTGGCAGTCCGATCATCAACACGAGTGTTGCGCTCCTTGGACCGCCACTCTCTTAATGCGGCCCTAAGTGTAATATATATGTATTTTTTAGAATGTATTGTGTTTTGCAGGTGGGTTTTCTTATTTTTAGGATTTTGGGCCCAATTACGACATTGGTGGTCCAAGGACCGCCAATGTCGCCATGGTGGTTGGACTGCTGCGGTTGTGGTGGCCCGACCGCCGCATTACAAGTTTGGTGGGCAGACCCGCCAACCTACTGCCGTCTCTGCCAGGATCTAAAAACCCGATGCGCTGACGGCAGATGCAGGTTGCAATCAGCCAAGGTGGTGCTAAACGCAGCGCTCCCCTGCTGATTACAAACTTGTTCTCCACCAGCCTTTTCATGGCAGTACAACTGCCATAAAAAGGCTTGCAGAGAACAGGTGCAGAGGGCCACTTGAGGGGCCCCTGAAATTCCCATGCCTGTGGAATGGGCAGTGCAGAAGTCCCTCTGCGCAGCACCCTCGAAATACACACTATCTGCCGTGCAGACATTGCGCATTTTAAGGGTGCTGGTGCCCCCGTGTGTGCAGCAGTCGTCTGCTCAACTATGAGCTGATGACAATCCTGCTTCCACTTTCCAGCTGAGCTGACTGGCGTAAACCTTGGTTTTCGGCCGGTCAGCCCAGTGGAAAAGTCTTAATGAGGCCTGTGGGGAGGTCGCCAGCATGGCAGCCACCACCCTATCCAGAGTTTGGGGGACGGGTGTTATCGTCCGCCAAACTCATAATAGGGCTCTCTCTCTATGAACATGTCCTATAGGCATTGGGAGTTACTGTCTTTGGTAAGGATATCACTTTTGATTATAATAAACCAATATTTTTTATTTTGATTTCTTTTTTTGAGATTTCCCTAATTAATTATTTTTGTAAACACTTTTTAGCTTTATTTATGGTTCTTGGATACATTGGACAGCTTTGAGGGGACTTTATTGGACTTGTTTTGGGCGTTTTAGAAATTAAGTCTCCCATTTCTTGTGCATTATTTATGCTTAGACTGATTTAATAAAATATTATGTTCATTATTTATAGAAACAATGATTTGTAATGGTGGTTAAGATTATGCTATACATTTTTGGGAGTTTAGTAAATTAGTATTTATTTTATAATATGCTTTTGGCTATTTCTAAATAATCTATTCCCTTGTTGCTTCTGAAGAGTTTTACTTTAAATTGTAACATGTTGGAGGTGTGTTTGCTAAGTTTAGGTGCCATTTGGGTTTCAGATTACCCCATTTGTAGTTGTTGGTAGCTTTTCTCTTTTTATTATGCTTGTATAAATATAGAGTGTAGGTTAAATTCTGCTGAGTGTGAATTGGAAGGCATTTTGCCATCCTTCAGTAGCTTTGTTTCTTTTGGCTTCCTGTGCTGATGTGCGGTCATAGACATTCCACCATGATATTTGGAATTCTGGTGGTATCTGTGTCTACAGCGATGCAGTCTGCCAATCCAAGTATCTTCTAAATAATCTATTGCGGTTTTCGTTTGCATTTGTTTTTGTGGTATAAAAGGTTTTCTTTTAGAAAACTGTACTGGTTAGCTATGTCTGTGACAGGGACATATCAATCAATCAATCAATCAATCATTAAACTTATAAAGCGCACTATGTACCCGTTAGGGTTTCAAGGTGCTGGGCGGTGGGTGGGGGTTGCAGCTGCTATCGGTCGAAGAGCCATGTCTTGAGGAGTCTCCTGAAGGTGAGGAGGTCCTGGGTCTGGCGCAGGGAGGTCGGGAGAGAATTCCAGGTCTTGGCGGCGAGGTAGAAGGATCTGCCTCCGGAGGTCTTGCGTTGAATTCGGGGGACGATGGCGAGGGAGAGGTTGGCAGAGCGGAGTTGACGGGAGGGCACGTAGAAGTTGAGTCTGTTGTTCAGGTAGGCTGGACCGGCATCGTGTAGTGCTTTGTGCGCGCGGGTGAGAAGTTTAAAGGTGATCCTCTTGTCCATGGGGAGCCAGTGGAGGTCCTTCAGGTGGTGGGAGGTGTGGCATCGGCGGGGGATGTCGAGGATCAGGCGGGCGGATGCGTTCTGGATGCGTTGGAGTCGTTGGATGTCTTTTGATGGGATACCTGTGTAGAGTGCGTTGCCGTAGTCAAGTCTGCTACTGACGAGGGCCTGGGTCACCGTTTTTTTGGTTTCCGTCGGGATCCACTTGTAGATTCTACGGAGCATGCAGAGGGTGTTGAAGCAGGAGGAGGAGACTGCGTTGACCTGTTTGGACATGATGAGGGCAGAGTCGAGGATGAAGCCGATGTTGCGTGCGTGGTTGGCTGGAGTAGGTGGGGGTCCCAGTGAGGTGGGCCACCAGGAGTCGTCCCAGGCCGAGGGGGAGCGTCCGAGGATGAGGACTTCCGTCTTATCTGAGTTTAGCTTCAGGCGGCTGTTTCTCATCCATTCGGCGATGGATTTTAGTCCCTCGTGGAGGTTGGCTTTGGCGGGGTGTGGATCTTTAGTAAGGGAGAGGATGAGCTGGATGTCGACGGCGTAGGAGAGGATGCTGAGGATGTGCTGACGGGCCAGTTGTGCGAGGGGTGCCATGTAGACGTTGAATAGCGTTGGGCTTAGCGAGGAGCCTTGGGGGACGCCGCAGATGAGGTTGGTGGCTTCGGAGCGGAAGGGTGTGAGTCGGACTCTCTGGGTTCTGCCGGATAGAAAAGAAGAGATCCAGTTGAGGGCTTTATCTTGTATTCCGGCTTCGTGGAGACGAGTTAGTAGGGTGCGGTGGCAGACCGTATCGAAGGCGGTGGATAGGTCTAGGAGGATGAGGGCTGAAGTTTCGCCGTTGTCCATTTGCTGTGTGATGTCGTCTGTGGCGGCGAGGTGTGCAGTCTCGGTGCTTTGATTGCGTCTGAATCCGGATTGGGAGGGGTCTAGGATGGAGTTGTCTTCGAGGTAGTGGGTGAGCTGGGCGTTGACGATCTTCTCGATGACCTTCGCTGGGAAGGGGAGGAGGGAGATCGGGCGGAAGTTTTTGAGGTCGTTGAGGTCAGCCTTTGGTTTCTTGAGGAGGGCTTGGATGTCGGCGTGCTTCCAGCTGTCCGGGACGGTGGCGGTGTTGAAGGAAAGGTTGATGATCTTACGAAGTTGGGGGGCGAGGGTGGAGTCCGCTTTGTTGTAGACGTGGTGTGGGCAGGGGTCTGATGGGGATCCTGAGTGGATGGAGTTCACGGTCTTTCGGGTTTCGGCGTCATCTACGTGGGTCCAGGTGGTGAGGCGGTCAGCGTAGGAGGAGTTGTCGGGGGTGGGGTCTGGCGGAGGTGTGGAGTTGAGGCTGTCGTGGATGGCGGCGATTTTCTGGTAGAAAAAAGTAGAGAGTGCGTCGCAGAGTTTCTGGGATGGTGGGATGGTGTTGACGTTGGCGCTGGGGTTGGAGAGCTCCTTCACGATGCAGAAGAGTTCCTTGCTGTCGTGCGTGTTGTTGTTAAGGCGTTCTGTGAAGTGGGAGCGTTTGGCGAGTCGGATAAGTTGGTGGTGCTTGCGGGTGGCTTCCTTGTGGGCTGCTAGGCTGTCTGGTGTGCGTTCGAGCAGCCATTTTTTCTTGAGTTTCTGGCAGGAGTGTTTTGAGGAGATGAGTTCGTCTGTGAACCAGGCTGCTTTTTTCTTTTCTTGGTTGACGGTGGGCCTCTTGAGTGGTGCGAGGGTGTTGGCGCAGTTGAGGAGCCACTGTTGGAGGTTGATGGTGGCGGAGTCCGGGTTGGTGGGGTCGGTCGGCGGGTTCTTGGCGAGGGTGCTGGTTAGTTGGTCTGCGGTGACTTTTCCCCAGCGGCGGTGTGGTGGTAGTGGGGTGCGGTGATGTTCGGTGTTTTTCTTGAATGTGAAATGGACGCAGTGGTGTTCGGTCCAGTGGAGTTCGGTGGTGTGGTTGAAAGAGATGTGGTTGCTTGCAGTGAAGAGTGGGTCTAGGGTGTAACCGGCGATGTGGGTGGGTGTGTTGACCAGTTGTCTGAGTCCGAGGTTGGAGAGGTTGGTGGTCAGTGATGCGGTGTTGGCGTCGTTGTTGTTCTTCAGGTGGAAATTGAGGTGTCCAAGGAGGATGTAGTCCGTTGAGGCGAGGGCGTGGGTGCTGGCGAGGTCGGAAATGGTGTCACTGAAGGGGGGTCTTGGTCCTGGTGGTCGGTATATGAGAGTTCCTCTGAGGGTAGTGTTGGGGTCCGTGTGGATCTGGAAGTGAAGGTGTTCAGCTGTCTTGAGGGTGTCGTCCGTGTGGGTGTGGATCTTGAGGGTGGATTTGTGGACGATGGCTATTCCTCCACCGATTCCGTTGGTGCGATCTCTTCTGGTGATCTTGTAGCCGTCAGGGATGGCGATGGCGATGTCCTGGGCCAAGGAGTCGTTCCACCAGGTTTCGGTCAGGAAGGCTACGTCTGGGGCGGTGGTGTCGAGCAGCTCCCAGAGCTCGATGGCGTGCTTTCGTGCGGAGCGTGTGTTGAGGAGGATGCAGTGGAGGTGGTTGGTGTTGGTTGATGTAGGCTTCCTTGTTCTGTTGCAGGTGAAGTTGCAGGAGCGGCAGGAGAAGGGTCCTTTCGTGTGCTTCGGAGTGGCCTGGAAGCAGGCTGTGGAGGAGCCAAGGTTAAGGGCGAGGAGTTCGCTGGCCGAGTAGCGGAGTCTGGTGGTGCGGGGGCGTGCGGGCCAGTGGGGGTGGCGCTGGGCGCGGTCCAGGCGCGGACGGGCGCAGACAGGCTTGCCTCTGGCGCACCTCCGGCGTGCCTGCGGCGCGCCCGCTGCGCGGACGCGCAGCGCCAGCCATTAAGAAGGGAGGGGGGAGGGGGGAGGGAGGAGCAGCTGGGAGGCGGGAGGCGGGAGGGAGCGGCGAATGGGGGCGCGAGAGGGGCGGGCCGTGGGGAGGCAGCGGCAGTGAGCGCACAAGGGGTGAAAAAAAACAGGAAACAAGGCACAATAAAAAGAGTAAGGCACAATTCAAAACAGTCACAAAAATACGCTAAATGGCACAAAATACAATTGGAATACGGCAATCAGAAGGGGCACAAATGGGGGCTAGAGCGCAAGGAGGCAGGCGCTGAAAAAGTGGAAAAACACTTACAGGAACGGCGAAAAAGCGGCAGAAGCCTCGGGCCTCGAACACGCTAGCAGCAGCGTGGGCGGGGGTCAGGGGCACGAGACAGCAGGGTGGTGCTGCGGACGTGGGGGGCGAGCTCTGGACCAAAAACAGGTCAGAGGTCGCTCACTCGCGACACGCAGCGCCAGCCATTAAGAAGGGAGGGGGGAGGGAGGAGCAGCTGGGAGGCGGGAGGGAGCGGCGAATGGGGGCGCGAGGGGGGCGGGCCGCGGGGAGGCAGCGGCAGGGAGCGCACAAGGGGCGAAAAAACCAGGAAACAAGGCACGATAACAAGAGTAAGGCACAATTCCAAACAGTCACAAAAATACGCTAAATGGCACAAAATACAATTGGAATACGGCAATCAGAAGGGGCACAAATGGGGGCTAGAGCGCAAGGAGGCAGGGGCTGAAAAAGTGAAAAAACACTTACTGGAACGGCGAAAAAGCGGCAGAAGCCTCGGGCCTCGAACACGCTAGCAGCAGCGTGGGCGGGGGTCAGGGGCACGAGACAGCAGGGTGGTGCTGCGGACGTGGGGGGCGAGCTCTGGACCAAAAACAGGTCAGAGGTCGCTCACTCGCGACGCGCAGCGCCAGCCATTAAGAAGGGAGGGGGGAGGGAGGAGCAGCTGGGAGGCGGGAGGCGGGAGGGAGCGGCGAAGGGGGGCGCGAGGGGGGCAGGGCCGCGGGGAGGCAGCGGCAGGGAGCGCACAAGGGGCGGAAAAAACCAGGAAACAAGGCACAATAACAAGAGTAAGGCACAATTCAAAACAGTCACAAAAATACGCTAAATGGCAAAAAATACAATTGGAATACGGCAATCAGAAGGGGCACAAATGGGGGCTAGAGCGCAAGGAGGCAGGCGCTGAAAAAGTGGAAAAACACTTACAGGAACGGCGAAGAAGCGGCAGAAGCCTCGGGCCTCGAACACGCTAGCAGCAGCGTGGGCGGGGGTCAGGGGCATGAGACAGCAGGGTGGTGCTGCGGACGTGGGGGGTGAGCTCTGGACCAAAAACAGGTCAGAGGTCGCTCACATAGGCAAGTGTTATAATTTCAAAGGAAAATTGTCTGTTTGTAGCATATTCTACACTTAGGGCCTCATTACGAGTTTGGTGGGTGGACCACCGGACTGCCATGGCAGCGGTCCTTTGAACCATGCCAGGCTGATGGTCCTGGGACCGCTAAATTATGAGTTCCCCATGGGGCTGGCGCGACTGGCGGTGGAGGCAGGGGGCAGTAGAATGAAGCCACTGCCTGCCATGACCCCCTACCTGTCAGCAACAACAGGCAGACTGTGCCCATGCACCACGCCGTGCTTCGGACACAGCATGCACCTGAACCCAAAATGTTTGGGGGGCCCCCATATTTCCCTCTTGGAGCCTCTGGGACCCCATTTTGGGCCCCTTACCTGCCTGACCGGCACTCTTTCCATTATAGTAGGGTCACTATTGAAAGCTTGGCAATCTGGCAGGTCGTAATGGCCATGGCAGTCCCAATGCCAGGATCTCCAACATTGGCTGCCGCAGTCAGGACCGCCACGCTCCCTGCCCTACTAAATATGGAGGTCCCAGTGGACCTCTGGCGGTCTTTTGGCGTTCCCATCACCAAACATGTAATCCCGTGGTCCAACTGCCAAAGTTGCGACGGCCAGACTGCCATCGACACCATGGCAGTCCACGTACCTCAAAACTTGTAATGAGCCCCTTAGTGCAAATTGTTGGAGGTATCTCCATGTGTTTGATTGAAATGGTGCCCACAGCCTTCTTTGGCTGTGTGGGGGTACATTTTTAAAATTAATTGAATGATGGCTTGTTCAAAGTTTATGATTTTTTTGTGAGTAGTGGCTATTTGTTTTATGATTAATGTGTTTTAAGAGAAAGAGCAGAAATGTGCCATATCTTAGTACATGACGCACTTCTGATGTCTCCCTCTCACACGACGCAGAACATCGTGTTGTCATTGCTGAGCTGCTTTGCATGAAATCTTAGTAAATATATCCCCTATTTATTATTTTTTCTTTGTTTATACTGTCTTATTCTTTTATGAAGGAATGTTTATTCTTACTGATAATATTTATTGATATGTGCCATTATGGTATATGCTAAAAATAATAAAAGCATGGTTACTGGTATAATAAATTTAACTGAAAATTCCTATGCAAGACTCCGGATTGTTTATTGTGGATGCCATACCACTTTAGCAGCATAACGATACCAACCCATGCATGGTCCCCAAGTAGCCACATGCATTTTAAGGTAAGCATCATAATGGTACAGCGTCTCAGCGTTATGATGTATGCAAGCATGTGTACATGAGCATGTGTCATAGTGAGACAGCCATTTTGTTTAATTTCTGTTCCATGATGGCGAGTGCCCATTTTGTCACACTAATTCAAAAAAAATGTTTGAATGCATATTTAGTGCAAGGAGAGACTTGGTAGCAAATTGTAGCTGCCCCATCTTTCTAAAAAGTAAAACAAAAAAGTAATTAAAATTTGGACGTAGAGGAGCAGGGGAAAAATTGAAGAATTGGGCCAACTTTTTGCCCATATCTTTGTTCCCCTTTCCAGCCGAGAGTCTGAAAAAATCCATCAATCAATCAATTAACCATTCAATTAATCAGGATTTGTAAAGTGAAGCCAATCACCCAACAGGGTATCAATTTGCTTGGAGGTTCTGGTGGCCCAATCGAACAGCCAGGTCTTGAGGGCCCTTCAAAATTTTGGAAGTGAGGTGATAGTCCGGAGTTGCATGGGGAGGCTGCACAAAAGATGGGGGAAAAGCAAAGAGAAAGCAGTGAAAACAAGAGAAACGCAAGAAGAAGGTGCCCAGAATATGCAGGAAAAGGCAAGGAGGAGGCACACAAAAAAGTGGGAAAAAGCAAGGAGAAGACAGGAGCAAGAGCGATGCAGCAGCACGGGAGAACTGGGCCTGGGACGACATTTCTGACTACCTGGAAAACAACATCCTACTTGTCTCAAGCCAGTCAGAGTTTTGTCAGCTACAAAGCACTGAAACAGCTCTCACTGCTGTCAATCCTGGGTTATCTTGGACTGGGGTGGGGCTCTGCAGCTCTAATCGTCCTAGAAGTCTCAGCGGCCTTCGACATGGTCTGCCATTTTCTTCTTCTCAAGCACAGGTCGATCGTCAGCATTGGCCAGTCGTCTTGTAAGTGGTTTGCATCCTTTTTGTCCAACAGATGCAATTCTGTGTCTCTTGCCCAGTATTGTTCAGACTTGGTTCTGCTTTAAAAAGGTTTGCCTCAAGGCTCCTCCTTTAGCCCCAACCTTTCTAATATCTAAATGGTATCCCCCTTGATTTTAAAATGGAAGTTGTGTTCTTTGCAGATGATACCCAGATATTCATATCTATTTTCATTAATAAATCTGATGTGCAAGGAAGATTCCATAAGTGCTTAAGTGCAGTAGCAACACAGACATTGAACAACTGCCTGAAATTAAAGAAGAATGAAAGAACAAAGGCCCATATTTAAGGTGGCCTAGCACCATTCTAATAATACATTAGCATCATTTTTTTAGGCTAATGTGGCGTGAGATGGCCAAAATCACCACGCCATATTTACAAAGTGGCACAATGCACAATGCATGCATTGCACCACTTTGTAACCCTTTGCACTACATTATGCCTGCGCCAGGCACATTGTATGCAAATGGGGCGTTTCCTGGTTGGGGGGGCCAAAAAAAAAAGCAAAGAAATCTAGGAGATTTCTTTGCGTCATTTTTTTCGACAGTTTTAACGCCTGCGCAGAGCAGGCATTCAGAGGAGGCTCCCATTGGGTACCATGGGCCTCTGGGTGCTTTGCAGGATTAGCATCAAAATTGTTTAAGCTAATCCTGCAAAGCGCCGAACTAGTATAAATAATTATGACGTAGCTCCCTTAATACCGCCATGGTGCGCTGTATATTAAATGCAGCGCACACATGGTGGCGTTAGGGGGCACTAAGGGGGACAAGTAAAGTGATGCTGCACTAGGCACAGCGCCACTTTTCATAAATGTGCCCCAAAGGTCTTCTTCTTGATACAGTGTCCCTCACATGGTTATGCAGTTAGAGGCTGGATTATGTCAGGCACATTCCCTCTCTCTTCAGTCAAAAATCTAGGGTGCAGGTTTGACAATAACCTCTCCCCTGCACACTATACATGGTGACTGCTCCATTCTGTGCTTTGCTTAGGTTGCTACAGAAAGTCTTGCCTCTGTTGCCAGTATCCTTACAGACGTCAGGTAACGCCCTGGATCTCACCTCACCTAAATGTCTTCATTAAAAAACCTTGAAAAAAAATCAGGCGGCAACTAGGGGCCTGATTCACTCTGATAAAAATACACTTTTGTGTAAGTTTACAGTTATTTTGGTATTCACAAACCACAAGCCATCCAGGCGCACTTCACCAGCTTGCTATTGTTAAGAACTTGTAGGATACTCTGGCCCGTATTTATACTTTTTGACGCTAAACTGCGCTAACGCAGATTAGCGTCAAAAAATGTTGCGCCGGCTAACGCCATTCTGAAGCGCCATGCGGGCGCCGTATTTATTGAATGGCGTTAGCCGGCGCAAGCAGACCGGCGCTGCCTGGTGTGCGTGGAAAAAAACCACGTACACCAGGCAGCGCCGGCGTTGGGAAAAATGGCGTTAGGGCGTCTTAAAATGGCGCAAGTCAGGTTGACGCTAAAAAATCGTCTTAACCCGATTTGCGCCATTTTTAACGACGCCCAGACGCCATTTACATGACTCCTGTCTTAGTAAAGACAGGAGTCATGCCCCCTTGCCCAATGGCCATGCCCAGGGGACTTATGTCCCCTGGGCATGGTCATTGGGCATAGTGGCATGTAGGGGGGCACAAATAAGGCCCCCCTATGCCACCCAAAAAAAAAAAAAAAAAAAAAAATGTATACTTACCTGAACTTACCTGAATGTCCCTGGGATGGGTCCCTCCATCCTTGGGTGTCCTCCTGGGGTGGGCAAGGGTGGCAGGGGGGGTCCCTGGGGGCAGGGGAGGGCACCTGTGGGCTCATTTTGAGCCCACAGGCATCTTAACGCCTACCCTGACCCAGGCGTTAAAAAGGGGCGCAAATGCGGGGTTTTTTGACCCGACCACTCCCGGGCGTGATTTTTGCCCGGGAGTATAAATACGACGCATTTGCGTCGCCGTCATTTTTTTAGACGGGAACGCCTTCCTTGCATCTCATTAACGCAAGGAAGGCGTTCACGCAAAAAAATGACGCTATTTGCCCATACTTTGGCGCTAGACGCGTCTAACGCCAAAGTATAAATATGGCGTTAGTTTTGCGCCGAATTTTCATCGAAAAAAACGACGCTAATTCGGCGCAAACGGAGTATAAATATGCCCCTCTGTCTGTTGTATATCGCCTTTACAACAGGCACCTCTGTAATCTCACCTTTCCCTATGTGCCTTTTCTAAATCTTCTCCCTACTAGTGAAAGATTAACCATATTCCCTGATCAGAAATGCCTGACAGATGGCCCGTTCGTCAGTTTTATGCTTCCTACCCCTTGGAGCACAGTTTCACTGGACTTCTGACATTCTCTTTGTGATATCATATTCAGAAAGAAACTCAAAAGCTGGCGTTTCATCCAGCAGCTCTGCCTCCCTCCATCGCCAGTGTGGGGTGGAGGCGAAGTGCCGGCGCCCCCCCCATGGCTAACAGTTAATAAAACCCCTAAAAATAAACATTAACCAGACCAGTTACCAGGAGTGCTATATGTTGCTGCAACATATTCTTGTAGATTTTGATGGAGGCCCATATGGAAAAGTATGGAGAATGTATTTATTTATGGAATTTATGAAGCACACAATCATCCCTAAAGGGATCTCTTGGTGCCAGACAACCCTCCTGACCCAAACACTGCTCCAGCAACCAAATGCAGAGAATGTCAGAGAGGGAACAAATATGTCTCCAACTATCTATGAAGTGTGATGAGATCAGTGGTGGAGCACAGATGGGAAGGGAGAGCGTTCCAATGAAATACAGACAAACAAGTGGAGACGCGCCCACCCATGCGTGACCTCCTGATTGAACTACACTAAAGAGCAGGCTGACTGGCAGGTTGGAGAGCTCTGGCTGGCTTGTGGAGCCTGCACCTGAGAGCTGTGGACCCGGTGTAATAAACTGCTCAATACACACGGCAGAGGACCTTAGAAACAACCCTTGTATGGACCGGTATCCACCAAAGAGAATTCAGACAGGCTCAAACCAAATATCTAGCCGGACGATTGGAAACCAGTTGTGCCGCCATATTTGGCATTGATTATTGACAAGTAATAAGATAATCGGCCATCCCTACATATAGGAAATTGTCATAATACATTCTGCTCACCATAAATGTTTGCACAATAGTTTTATGTCACATCATGGGAATTCAATAAAAGACCATCAAAACAGTACCCACACACAGAGTTATCCTGGTCCCACATGGAAAAGGAATTGTCAATCATGAAACCCAAGTACTTAGCTGCTCTTTTAGGCTTGGGTGCAGGGACCAACAAAGCTGGCCACCATGAATCATCCCCGACAATACAAGCTTTCCTGAGCAGCAAGATCTTGGATTTCTCTCAATGTCTGATTAAGCAGTGGGACCGCAACCAATCCACCTCTTCGAAAGCCCATTCACCAAACTCCCTCTAGGCTCTATCTTGCTCTCATTGATGGAAATGCTCAACTGAGTGTCATCTGCATAAGAGAAAATGAATGGAAAATATTTTTAAATGTAAAAATACATATATATATATATATATATATATATATATATATATATATATATATATATATATATATATATGATTTTAAATATATACATATTTTTTAATAATGTTTAAAATGCCAACATAATTTTAAGCACAAATGATATCAATCACATAACCCAACACGGCTTCAGGCGTGCAACAGATCTGTAACTGCAAGGGGGAAGGCAGGAAGGGAATAGTCAGGTCTCTGCTACCCTCATCAGCAGATGAAACTCATTACAGTTGCATTAATTACACACAACCTGCCCTCATCATAAAGCAAGTTACACATCAAAAACATTTGTTCGACTCTGAAGGTGATATCTTTGTTGCTTTGTGCCTCATTTGTCGGAAGAATTGCTTGAAGAGGAGGGGTAGAAGAGAGAAAGGATGTGATAACGTGTGTGTTAATAAACAGGTTGCTGAGGTGCACTTTGAGTAATTTTAGGTACAATGTGTTGTAAGTCTAATGTGTTGTTAGATAAACACACACGTGTTTGACGTTTACCTTTCGGTGAAGGTTGGTGGGAGGACAGAGTAGCATGAGTGGTAATACAAGAACTGATTGCGTGAGAGGGGCGTTGGGTGCTTCGCTGACCTTAAGTTGGCGTCTCCTGGAATAGGCAGGTCATCAAGCAGGCAAGAGAGCATGGTGATGAAAACACACTCTTCAAGGGGGACAAAACTGAATTGTGATCTAGATAGATCAGTAGAAGGCCTCCTTCACCTGCCTCCTCTCAATCAATCAACAGTGATTTCTAAAGCATAGCTAATCACCCGTAGGGTCTCAAGGCCTGCCACCTGTTCTTGAGGTCTCTCATGATGTGCATCTCTAACCCAGGGCAGAGCCTGTCTCCTCCTGCCACATGGCTGCCATATTTGCCCCAATGAGGGTGTAAGGAGATAGACCATGGAGTACCCGCTAATGATCACTCACAAGATAACTACCACACCGGTCTCCTCCTCCACGACGTACTCCATTCTCTCAACTGGAGCTGCCCGCATCTTTGAATCTGTAGGTCTGCGTTGCATCCTGTTAGATGGCAAGTCCAGGGGCAAAAAACCAGAGATGAGAATATCCTTTGTTTATATGTTTACAGTGTTATTATGTGTCAGATGTTTGTGGTTTGGTTCATGTGTGTGGTGCTTCCCTGATCCCCCTTTATTCAGAGTTCTCCACTCTGGTACCAGATATTTCTCCCTCAGCGACGGAGATCTACACCGCCAAGCAGAAAAATACTGGATTGCCCATAAATGTGCTACATGGTTGTGATTTCACAGCTGGAGTCTTCAATCCTTGTCTACTATGTTAGAAACTCCTCCATCCTCCTACTAGGAGGAGATTTTCACCTGGAATGGGCGAATGCCTTCTGGGTGGAGATCTTTGGTTGGGTGTAGGCGCAAATCACCAGGTGCGGGAATATTCACAATATTCTCTGAGCTTAACAATACAATAGAGTGAAGAAAGGAAAGTCAGCTATAGGGAAGGGAGAACACAAAACTAGAGAAAGTGAGAGTAGGGAGAGAGGGAGATGCTAGAGAAGAGGAGAGAAGGATGCTGAGATGTGAAGATGGGGAGGGGTAAGCAGAAGAGAACGCCTTGGCCATAGTCAGGAAATACATCCTTCATGATCTTGTAAAGACCTTTCTGGAAAAAGTATGCTTGACACTGGTTGGAATCGCACATCTAAAATAGAAAAAAGCTTAAGCATTTCCTACAATCCTAAAACATTAGGAATTGTAAGAGAAAATGAGGGTCACATTGATCTTTGTTTCTTTTTAAAGCATGCACCTGAGTGGAACAAGAAGGGGCATAAAAGAGAGGAACAGTATAAACACTGTCACAGAAGATGATGGGGAAATAGAAGACCAGGGTTGTGCTAAATTTGTGTAATTTTCTTTTGCATAATTATGTGCAATGTCAGGACAATTATGTGCATTCACACAAAATGTAAACCTAGCACTGTGGACATGAAGGCTCATTTCTCACTGAATGATCAGTGGCAGACACACAAGTGCCATGAACAACAGCCACTCTTGTGTTCCCGCGTTCCCGTGGTAAAATCTTGCTGCAAATATAATTACTTGTAAATTACTTGAGGTGGCATGATTTTTAGAATTTTACGTAACAAGGATAATGCAACATTCCTGAAATTATAGAAATTGTGGCTGCATAATTGACATTTTGCCTTCGCTTGGTCAAAACTGTATTGAGGAGGAAGGGGGAGGAGTTATAGTTTGGAAGACACAGAGAAGACAGGGGAGAGGAGGGGAAGGGCCTTACCAGCACTGCAGGGGTAAGGACTGGTTGAAGGGCTCGGCGAGGGGTAAGGAATGGAGTAAACGGGGAGACAGAGGGGTACACAGGTGTTACAATTCAATATGAAAGTTCATGGAAACAGTTCAAGGAAGATGCTCCTCAGAATCAATGTTTTGAAGTTTGTTTTTGTGATTTTCACCAACATTCGGTAATGTATCAATACTTCGTGATCCGTAATGCTCTACCAAAGCCTTGGAAGTTTACAGTCTACCCTGGTCATTTGGGAACCCTTCCCAAAGTCCATCTGTGTAGGATGGTCAACCATTGTGCGAATGATAAGGGTAACATCCGGGGCATGTGTCCCCGGTGAACCCCAAGTTCCTTTTTTCAACCTCATACTGCACAGCCCGAGATTTGAGTACTGTTACTCAAGACACTATTAACTTGCAGAGGCCGTAACAATGGCGCCTACTAAACTGAAATGCAATGATGGCGGTCTCCTGTCCCTGCAAGGCTTCCATCTTTGCATTCAAAGTTAGGCATAAGGTTGTTGTCAAAGGCATTCTGCCTCATGAATATTAATGAGACAAGAGTTCTGAAAGTCATTATCCTCCAACGCTTTGCTCTGTGCTAAGCTCATGCATTAATCACAAGTTTAAGAACTGAGGTCACAATTATTTAACTATTTATTGATGCTTTTGTATGGAGCAGACATGACCCACACTTTACAAGATGGAAATCAAACTGGGGAGAAGAACCACTATCAAATACAAAAGATGCTAAATGATGTGAAAATTAACAAAGAGATCAAAACACATGAAACTAAACTAAAAACACGATTTTCAGAATATTGTTGAAGAGCACTTACATTGAAAGGAGCGAATTGTGCAAGGGTAAGCTAAAGAGATGGCAGTTACACATGTACACTGGCCACACAAACAAGATTACATCCAGTTACATAAATACAATGTCTGGACATACACGATTACATCCAGATACATATAAACAATATCCAGACCTACATGATTACATCCAGGTACATAAAAGCATTCCTCAGCATATAATATTATATCCAGGTATATATATATACAATGTTTGGACATATAAGATTACATCCAGTTCCTTGTAAACAATGTCAAGACATACAAGGTTACTTCTAGTTACATCCATACAATGTCCGGACATACAAGATGACGTCCAGGTGCATATAAACAGTATCCAGACATACAAGATTACATCCAGTTACTTATAAACAACGTGCAAACATACAAGATCACATCCAGTTCCTTATAAACAACGTGCATCATACAAGATTACATCCTGTTACATATATACAATGTTCTAACAGACAAGGTTACAACCAGTTACTTATAAACAACGCCAAAAATACAAGATTCCATCCAGTTACTTATAAACAAGGTCCAAACATACAAAGTTACTTCTAGTTACAGCCATACAATGTCCGGACATACAAGATGACATTCAGGTGCATATAAACAGTATCCAGACATACAAGATTACATCTAGTTACGTATACACAACGTCCAAACATACAAGATTACATCCAGTTACATATATACAATGTTCGAACAGACAAGCTTACAACCAGTTACATATAAACAACGCCAAAAATACAAGATTACACCCAGTTACTTATAATCAACCTCCAAACGTACAAGATTACATCCAGTTCCTTATAAACAATGTCAAGACATAAAAGGTTACATCTAGTTACATCCACACAATGTTCGGACATGCGAGATGACGTCAAGGTGCATATAAACAGTATCCAGACATACAAGATTACATCTACTGTAGTTACTTATAAACAACGCCAAACATACAAGATTACATGCAGTTACTTATAAACAACCTCCAAACATACAAGATTACATCCAGTTACATATAAACAACGCGAAACATACAAGATTACATCCAGTTCCTTATAAATAATGTCAAGACATACAAGGTTACATCTAGTTACATCCACACAATGTCTGGACATACGAGATGACGTCCAGGTGCATATAAACAGTATCCAGACATACAAGATTACATCTAGTTACTTATAAACAACGCCAAACATACAAGATTACATGTGGTTACTTATAAACAACGCCAAACAAACAAGATTGCATCCAGTTACATATAAACAACGCCAAACATACAAGATTACATCCAGTTCCTTATAAACAACGTCCAAACACACAAGGTTACTTCTAGTTACATCCATACAATGTTCCGACATACAAGATGACGTCCAGTTACATATATACAATGTTTGAACATACAAGATTACAACCAGTTACTTATAAACAACGCCAAACATACAAGATTGCATCCAGTTCCTTATAAACAATGTCAAGACATACAAGGTCACATCTAGTTCCAGCCATGCAATGTCCGGACAAACGAGATCACGTTACTACCAACTACCAGAAGACATTGCAACGCAGTGAGGTTCAGTTTTTCGAAGTTTGCATTGGATGGAGCCTTCATAGGTGATTGCTAAGTGACCAGCTGTACCCCCAGTTCTATCTTGGCCAATGATTAAGTGGCCTCGGGGTGAGACACTGCAGACCAGACGGCAATACAGCCAGGTTAGGAGACAGAAAATAGTCCCGGCACCAAAATGAAAGTTGCCCCTATCAGTGAATTGCCAGCTAAGAAGTGCCCAATGTTTGCAAATTGCGTCAGTTTTGACCTTTTGAAGACGCGCTGTAGAAGTGTTTGCAAGCTATGGAGGAGTGCATGCATTTAAGCTTGCTGCAGACAATGTTTGTTTTAATATCAGGGAAATCAGCAGTACAGATCAGCCCAAGAGACCATTAAACAGGCCCACAAACACCCCAAAACCCAGCCGACTCAATGACCTCTCAGACCAGCCCGTGGGGCACTGCCTGGACCCCCCCGGCCAGTCCCACCCAGCATTCAGCCTCCTAAAACACATCCGCCCTTGATGCCCACAAGCAGTTCTATGTCTGCTTCTCATGACTGCTGGTGACCATGCTGAGACCTGTTATCCTGTTTCCATAGCTTTTATCTGCCTCAGATGCCTGTGTAATTTAGAACTAGAGGACTTAACTGTTTTTTTTTCTTTAAGTACTATTTATTGTTCGTGCAAGAAATCTACATCCGCAATTCTATAGATTGAGGGGCATAGCTATACTTGGTTTGTGCCATTTTAGCGTCAGTTATTTTGACGCTAAAATGCCTCAAACTTAGCTCCATATTTATATTTTGATGCTAGACCCGTATAGCATCAAAATATTGGGCGAACCCACCTTGTGTCATTTGAGATGCAAGGTAGGCGTTCCTGTCCAAAAAATGGTGCTAAGCCTTCAGTGCCATATTTATACCCCCGTACAAAAATGAGGCACAGGTGGGAGGCAGACCCAAATAATGAGGCTAAGCTTGCTTAATGTAATTTTTCAACACCAGGGTCAGACCAGGCGTTAGGGTACCTGTGGGCCCCTGTGGACCCATTTCCATGACCAAACAACATGGAATGTGCCACAAGTGCCCACCCCAAGCCGCAGGAACACCCCAACCCACACCAGAGGGACGCCATAGGATGGGAGACACCAACCTGGGTAAATATTGGTAAGTATAATTTTCTTACAGGGGGCTCCCTGCCTGGCACTGGTTATTATGGCCTTGTGCAGAGGACACTGGTCCCCTGGGCTGGCCATTGGGGTGGTGGGCATGACTCTTGTCTTTACTAAGACAAGAGTCATTTTGGGTTCTAGTGCGTCAGAAAATCATGCTAGGCTGGTTAGCAGCATATTGTTGTGCTGCTAACCAGCCTAGCATCATTTCTGACCCACTAACGCCTTTTCCCCTTTCCCTCCCCCGGCTAGCGTCTTTTCTTTGGACGATAGCCTGTCCTATGCGCCACCATGCGTCATTCCATAAATATGACACCAGGCTGGTGCTATGGATTGGTGCTAGCAGGCCCTATGGATTTTGCCGCAAAACTGCGTTAACGCAGTTTTGCGGCAAAATCCATGAATATGGGCCTGAAGGTTTGGTATTCAGTCTTCATGCAGTCGCCTCTGCAATTGTATTACAGTTTTACTTGAGTACTATGTTATTTTTCTAAAGTACATATGAAGGCCCAGATTTATTATTGTTTTGTGCAATGCAACGCTGCATAAAGTTACTGCGCTGCATTGTGTGAAAGCGGGAAAAGAGAATGGGGCATAATAAGCCCCTAGCGCCACCTTGTGCCACATTAGTTTCTTTTTTTTACGCTAATGTGGCCCAATGAGACCAAAATCCTCGCGCCATAGTGCTGCACTGCACCCATTGCACCACTTTGTAACCATTTGTGTACGTTATGCCTGCGCCAGGAAGAAGGAGTATGCAAAGAAGGTGTTCCCCTGTTAGGGGGGCCGAAAGAATGGCGCAATGGCATCAATTTTTATGGTACTTTTAACGGATGCTCAGAGCAGGCCTTAAAAGGGGGCTTCCATTGTTCATAATGGGCCCCTGTGTACTCTGCCTGCAGAGTACATCAGTAGGGTCATGAAAAATGATGCTATTACCCCCTACCATGCGCCATGGTGTGCAGTGTTTTTAAATACGGCGCACACATGGTGGCAGTAGGGGGGTGCTAAGAGGCGCAGGGAAAGTGGTGCTGCACTCGGTGCAGCACCGCTTTCCATAAATCTGCCCCAAAATGTGTCCTGTCCACTAAAATATGGTGAATTATTTATCTGCCCGTGGTCTGGCATGCTATTAGCAGCCGTACACAAATGCACAAACCTTTGCGCCACAGTACAAGGATGTGTGCGTTCTCCAAAGCATGAGTTTTGTACTTGAAGGTGCCTTGAGCAGGTGTAAGATTTTACCACAAATCCCTGTCTATCAATGTTTGTGGATGGAGATTTGCGTCAAGGCCATGGGTGGTTCCATTAGAATACCCTCGCACCACCCATGGAACGCCCTCTTGATGCAAACTATCGCAAAGCAGTTCATAGCACAACTTTGTGTTACTTTGGGATGCTATCAACGCAAATCCTGATTTGTCTTGGATAGTAAATTCCACCCTAACACTTAGCGCCAGGTTTGAGTCACAAAAGTGTCACAAACTGTGTACAACGTGTTAGTAAATTCCAACATTGTGCGCGTTGTACCCCCCCATGGCATCCTACCTTGTGTCATTCATTGACAGTTGATTGCTCCACACAGCAAGGTAGAGGAGGCCTCAGCCAGCCGTTCATTGGTTAGATCAGACACAACGGGGGGATGTTTAAGGCGCGGGCGGTTCCAACCAGTTACGCATCAGTTCAATGATATTGTGCTTGTATTGCGTCAGAAGAACGGTGAACCAGGGGTGTGCAAATTCTCATGACTTTGTTGTGTAAAACTTTGTACAATTTCATGTACATTTAGTAAAATAAGCCTTTTGTTGCGTGTTTCCTCTGTATATCATACCTTGGTGAGACATTTTCTATGCAAACCAGTCTCCTTCTGGCTTGTCGTGAGAATATTTTATGCAAGGTGAGCACTGATATCTGCAGGATGCTGATATCTGAAGGAGGCACCAGAGGATGCTGATATCGGAAGCAAGCACCCAAAGATGCTGATATCTGAAGCAGGCACCAGAGGATGCTGTTATCTGGAGGATGCTGATATCTGAAGCAAGCACCCAAGGATGCTGATATCTGAAGCAGGCACCAGAGGATGCTGATATCTGGAGGATGCTGATATCTGAAGCAAGCACCCAAGGATGGTGATATCTGAAGGAGGCACCCAGGATGCTGATATCTGAAGCAGGCACCCGAGGATGCTGATATCTGAAGCAGGCACCAGAGATGCTGATATCTGGAGGATGCTGATATCTGAAGCAGACACCCCAGGAAGCTGATATCTGAAGCGGGCACCAGAGGATGCTGATATCTGGAGGATGCTGATATCTGAAGCATGCAACCGAGGATGCTGATATCTGAAGCAAGCACCCAAGGATGCTGATATCTGAAACAGGGACCCGAGGATGCTGATATCTGGAGGATGCTGATATCTGAAGCAAGCCCCCAAGGATGGTGATATCTGAAGGAGGCACCCAGGATGCTGATATCTGGAGCAGACACCTAAGGTTCTGATATCTGAAGGAGGCACCCCGGATGCTGATATCCGAAGCACAGCCAGGCTCTGAAGCTACAGGAGTGTAATATTAGAGTTTGCTGACAGAACTATCTGCTGAGGGGATGTTTGAAAATAGAATTACGGATAACAGCTGCCGGAAAACTGATATAAAATGTTTGCTTAGTGAATCTCATCTGGAATAGCAAGAGGGCTTGATTAAAATCAGTCCTGGGAAGAGATCCGAGAATAAGCAAGAATTGATGAGCCGCCGTGGAAGTGATGCTGGTACCTGGACAGAGTCCTCACCTGTGGCAGAGGTTTGCGCCTGTTCACTCTCAATGGGCTCAGTATTTTTTATTAATTTCTTTCCGTTGTCTTGTCTGACAGACACTTCCCGTCAATAATTGTGCTTTTTGTGATTAAATATTTCCTTTTCTCAAAGTCTTCGAACATTTGTTACCCTTTCATTTCCTTTGGTGAGCCTCCTGGGCATAATTAGCCTAAAAGCAGCGTTGGCATCCCTGGGAGATGTCTCTCCTCATCACCGATCCTGTCTGTCCTTCGATGAGATTTATTATAGGAAGTAAACCAGGGGACGCATGAATTGTGGCCAGGCGCCCACACTGCCAGCTCTATTCACAAAGACCTTTTTGGTTGTAAATTTAAGTTCACAGCTTAATTCACACTTTTTTTGCATGTTGTTTTTAAATGTTGGTGTTGACAGGTTTTGGAGTTCAGAAAGTTTTGTTGTATATTCTGTGGTTTTGTTAGACATTATAAATAGCTGTCAGTTATGGAATTTTCTGGGGACTCGCGTGGGTAGAGTTTTAATGCCAGACTATTCTAATTTAGCAACTATTTGGGGGGTCAAGTGTAATTGTTGTGGCTATGCATATATTTTACTAGAGTATTTGTGTTGTATATTTTGGAACACAATTTTTTTGGGGCATTAGAGGATCATTATTTTCATCTTTTAAATATATGTAACATTTATAAGCGTCTGGTCAATTGTCTCCATCGTGGTTGTAAATATGATAATTCACAGCTATAGCAACTCAAGTTTTTTAAGAATAGATGTTGTGATGTGGGAAGTTTTTTTATAGTAAGTTATTTTTCTAAAAAGTTTCATTGGTGTTCACTTGCATTTAATGGAGGTGTGGGTAATAACTGAGGCTATGGTCGACAGTCTTTATTAGTTGAGTATTTTTGAAATTCAGACAGGTTTTGGAGAACGGGTTTTAGAATAGTAATTGTCTCCCCCTCTCAACCACCAAAATAAAAGACCTTTCCCCCATAGTGGGTGTTAGAAATGGGGTCTTTGATTGGCAGTCAAGTTACCCCCTGTCCAAGCAAGGACCCTCTCTCTAGTCAGGGTAAGTCACACACAATCCAAATTATCCTGTGCCCACCCTCTGGTAGCTTGGCACGAGCAGTCAGGCTTAACATAGAAGGCAATGTGTAAAGTATTTGTGCAATAAATCATACAATATAGCCCCACAAAAATACACCGCAAAGTGTTTAGAAAAATATATAATATTTATCTGGTAAGATGCAGGTCAAAACGATTAAAATACAGGAAGTATATGTTGAGCTATCACTGAAAAGTGATATAAAGTGTCTTAGGTCTTTTAAAAGCAAAGTCTCTTTCAAGCACAAAGTACCTGGTTCAAGTGAAAAATCTCTGCAAAGAACAGCAGAGGAGGAGATGTGTGGAAACAAAGGGGTGTGGGTTGATTTCCCGGGCTGCACACGGCGATGCATTGTTTAGTTTGTATGCAGCGATGGCTGTGCATCAATTTCCGGGGCTCGATCGTGGATCCTCTTCGGGTTGCAGGGTTTTCAGACGCCCCGGGGACGGTGCGTGGATTTCCTGTGCTGACAGGATGAAGTCACAGGAGCTGCGTCGATCTGGTGGGCTTTGCGTGGAATTTTCTACCGCACGCCAGGTGCTGCGTAGATTCCTCTCTGGAAGTTGGGTTGCATCGTTCCGGCTCGGCTGTGCTTCGATTCGGTGGGCCGTACGTCGAATTTCTGGTCCCTACGCTGATGCTGCGTCAATCATCTCATTACGAAGTCGGGCTGCGTGGGTCCGGTTTGGAGTGCAGTGAAATTTTTACCGCAGTGCAGGCTGTGCATCATTTCTGGCAGGATATGCATTGAATTTTGCCGCACAAGGAGTCCTTCTTGAAGAGATGAAGTCTTTTTGTTCCTGAGACTTCAAGGAACAGGAGGCAAGCTCTATCCAAGCCCTTGGAGAGCACGTCTTCACCACAGCCAGAGAGCAGCAAGGCAGCAGGGCAAAAGCAAGGCAGCAGTCCTTCACAGAAAGCAGACAGGTGAGTCCTTTGGGCAGCCAGGCAGTTCTCCTTGGTAGGATGCAGGTTCTGGTTACAAGTTTCTTCTCCAGGAAGTGTCTGAGTTGGTAGGGGCAGAGGCCCTGTTTCTATACCCAAATGTGCCTTTGAAGTGGAGGAGACTTCAAAGAGTGGCTTAGAAGTGCACCAGGTCCCCTTTCAGTTCAATCCTGTCTGCCAGGATCCCAGTAGGGGGTGTGGCAGTCCTTTGTGTGAGGGCAGGCCCTCCACCCTCCTAGCCCAGGAAGATCCATTCAAAATGCAGATGTATGCAAGTGAGGCTAAGTATCCTGTGTTTGGGGTTTGTCTGAGTGAATGCACAAGGAGCTGTCAACCAAGCCCAGCCAGACGTGAATTGTAAGGCACAGAAAGATTTAAGTGCAGAGAAATGCTCACTTTCTAAAAGTGGCATTTCTAAAATAGTAATATGAAATCCAACTTCGCCAGTCAGCAGCATTTTATATCACCATTCTAGCCAACCTAAAAATGACCTTCCTACCCCTTTCAAATCAGTAGCTACCACTCAAACAATGTATGAGGGCAGCCCCAATGTTAGCCTATGAAGGGAGCAGGCCTCACAGTAGTGTAAAAACGAATTTAGGAGTTTTACACTACCAGGACATGTAAACTACATAGGTACTTGTCCTGCCTTTTGCCTATACAACACCGAATCCTATGGGTTACCTAGGACGTACCTTAGGGGTGTCTTATATATATAAAAAAGGGGAGTTGTAGACATGTCAAGTACTTTAAATGCCAAGTCGAATTGGCAGTGAAACTGCACACACAGGCCATGCAATGATGAGCCTGAGACAAGGTTAAGGGGCTACTTAAGAGGGTAGCACAATCAGTTCTGCAGACCCACTAGTAGCATTTAATCTACAGGCCCTGGGCACATATAGTGCACTTTACTAGGGACTTATAAGTAAATTAAATAGTCCAATTGGGTATGAGCCAATATCATCATGCTTAAAAGGATAGAGCATGTGCACGTTAGCACTCGTTAGCAGTGGTAGAGTGCGCAGAGTCTAAAAACGAGCAAAAACAGTATTTCAAAAGTGGAGGGAGGGGGCAAAAAGTTAGGGATGACCACCCTAAGGCTCTCAGATCTAACAGTGGGATTAAAGGTTCAATAGTAAAATTCCCCCAAAAAGTAAATGATGCACTTTCCCCAGTGTTTGTGGGACTTAAGTTTGAAAGTAAATCTTCCCCTCAAGCCCAATTAATGCAGTTTCCTAATATGCTATTTAGTATTTTTCTTATGTGTGGGGAGAGGCTTTGACTCTAGAGGTGAAGCCTTGAGGGGGTCAATAATAGGTTTGCGTGAAATTTCAATCATGCCAGAGTAATTTGATAAATTTTGTGTTAATCTTTTGATGCAAAATTCCTGAACAATACGTGATTAAACCCGTTGACATTGTTATGAGTGATTTGGCGTAAAAACCTGAAGCAGTAGAGCAAGAACAGTGAACATAGTGGAAGCTGCCGGTGTAGGAAAGTACCCTCTTTTTGCCATGGTTACCCCAAATTTCTTCACCTGAGGTAAGCAGCCTAGTATGTTGGCTTTTGATGTTTATTCTCCACTAGGACATTTAGGGCCATATTTATACTTTTTGAAGCAAACCAGCGCTGGCACTGGTTTGCGTCAAAAAATGTACCACCGGCTAACACCATCCCTACGCACCATGCGGGTGCCATATTTAAGGGTTGACGTTAGCTGGCACCGCAGGCTGGTAAGAGTAATAAAAAATTACTCAAACCAGGCAGCGCCAGCGTAGGGGAAAATGGGGGTTGTGCGTCAAAAATGGTGCAAGTCAGGTTTGAGTCAAAAACCATGGCTCAAACCGGACTTGCGCCATTTTTTGGCGCACAACCCCCAAAGGACTCCTGTCTTAGGAATTAGGCCCCCCATGCCACTTAAAAAAAAAAATATATAATACTTACCTGAACTTACCTGTACTTACCTCGGATGGGTCCCCCCATCCATGGGTGTCCTCCAGGGGTGGGCGAGGGTGCCAGGGGATGTCCCTGGGGGCAGGGATGGGCACCTGTGGACTCCTTCCATGGTCTCCACAGGTCCCTTAACGCCTGCCCTCAACCAGGTGTTAAGAAACGGAGCACATCAGGCTGGGCGCCGTTTTTTAAGGCCCCCCTCCTCCTGTGCATCAAAATGACGCGGGAGTATAAATAAGGCGCACAGGCCTGAAAGTCATTTTTTGAGCGGGAACACCTACCTTGCATGTCATTAACACAAGGCAGTTTCCTGTATCCAATAAATGACGCACTCTGAGGAATTTTGACGTCCTCAGGGTCAGGAATCATAGTATAAATATGGTGCACATTTTGCGCCAAATGTGCGTCAAACTTTTTAAAGCACATTCGGCGCAAACGGAGTATAAATATGCCCCTTGATTACCTAGCATATCACAAAGTGATTCTTCCCTATCAGACTAATTACTTTGTATATATTATCCCCTCATTTCTGCAATTAGTCTGCCAACCTTCAACAGCCATCCCCTTTTAGCCAATAGCTCTTTCTGTTTTATTTTTAACCTTCATTTTTCAATTTGGACCCTGTCTTCGTCTTCCCAACAGAGTGTGACTATAAGGGGCAACCCCCCACCGTTAGATCCCAGACCAGAGGCTAGCTGCCTTTTTGCGCAGGGTAAGTCCGTACTAATAAGCTACCCCTTCCCCAAGACCTCTTTGTCTCTCTTGCATGTGTATGTGTGTGTTGCCAATGGCATGTTTTTGACACCATGAGTGTGCTGTGGTTTGCATTGAAGTGGCACAGTGACCTCACAACCATTTATCATTTTCATTTTCTTTCTCTTTAGGCATCCCCCAGAATTACTCAGGTAGGCCCCACATGTATATATAGTTTTCTGAACGCTTATCCTTCAGTTGAGCATATAATTTCACTCTTCATCTCTAGGGATCCCCGACCCTGATGAATGCCCCAGACCTTTTGGCTCTTGGTGTGTGCAGAAACATGTTGGTCCCAAATTTTTAGACCCCTTGAGTTATTATCCTCAATAAAGTCTTCACCCTTGGTTTTATTCTTACCTACGAACGCCTATTTTAAAAAGTCTTCAAACAAAACAGGCGATTTGTAAGGTAATTTTATTACGCAACCTTCATCTGGATCCCTTGTATTATCCAGCTAGATTAAATTTCAGAACTTCCTCTGCAGTTCTTTTAACAACGAGGTTGAGTCTGCCCAGGTAGTATCATCTTACCTGGGTGGGGCTAGGTGGTCATACGATGAAGCATGACACTATAATGTGTGTGAGACCACCTAGTCCATAAAGGGAACTCTCTCAAAGGTCCAGCCACTCAGCTCACTCATACTTCTCTTGTTGACGACGCACTCAACCAGTGCTTCCTTAACAGGCCCCAAGAGTCCTGTTTTCTCTATTAGCACCCCACACACCTTGTGTGTTTATACCCCCAATTTCTGCCTGATGTCAGTGTGCTTGACTGTATTCACTGGGATCCTGCTAACCAGGACCCCAGTAATTATGCTCTCTCTCCTCTAAATTTGGTTGTTGCATACTGGTAACCCAGTATTTCACCCACAATTGTCATACTGGTGCCCCCTTATAAGTCCCTAGTATATGGTACCTAGGTACCCAGGGCATTGGGGCTCCAGGGGATCCCTATGGGCTGCAGCATATGTTTTGATACCCATAGGGAGCCAATGCAAAGGCTTCTGCAGGACTGCCATTGCAGCCTGCGTTAAAAGGTACATGCACCCGTTCTCCTCTATTTACACTGCACCAGATCACTTATAAGTCACCACTATAGCAGGCCCTCTAGCCCTGAGGGCAGTGTGCAGAGTACCTGTGAATGAGGGCACCCCTGCACTAGCAGAGGTGCACCCATGACGTCCAGGACCATATTACCGGACTTAGTGAGTGAGGGGACGCCATTTTATGCATGTACTGGACATTGATCACTACCTATGTCCAGCCACATAATGGTAACTTTAAACATAGGCATGTTTGGTATCAAACATGTTGGAACCACACCCCAAGGCTTTTGCAAGCACTGGTTGTATGATTCCATGCACTCTGGGGGCTCCTTAGAGGCCCCCAGTATTGCCATTACAGCCTTCTGAGGTTTTCCAGGCAGCCCCAGCTGCTGACACCTCTCAGACAGGTTTCTGCCCTCCTGTTGCTCAAGCAGCTTGAGCATAGGAAGGCAGAAGAAATTATTTCTCTTCGGAGAGGGTTGTCACACCCTCTCCCTTTGGAAATAGGTGTTGCAGGCTTGGGAGGGGTAGCCTCCCCCAGCCCCTGGAAATGCTTTGAAGGGCACATTTGGTGCCCTCCTTGCATACTCCAGTCCTCACCAGTTCAAGGACCCCCAGTCCCTGCTCTGGCGTGCAATAGGACTAAGAAAAAGGGACTGACCACTCCCCTGTCCATCACCACCCCAGAGGTGGTGCTCAGAGCTCCTCCAGAGGGTCCCTGGGTTTTGCCATCTTGGATTCTAAGTTGACAGGGAACTGTGGGAGCATCTGTGGGAGATGGCCAGTGCCAGCAGGTAACATTAGAGCCCTCCCTCGATAGGTGCTTACTTGCTTTGCTGACCAATCCCCCTTTCAGGGCAATTTAGGGTATCTCCTTAGGGTGGTTCTTCAGATTCGTTTTGCAAGATTTCAACAGGAATCCTCTGCATCCTCTACTCCACCTTCTCACTGAAGAAACTGCATCTGGACCCTCCAGGAACTCTACAAACTGCAACAAAGAAGCAAAGATGACTTCTGCAACATTGTATCTTCAGCAACTGCAACTGTTTTACTGTTGTGCATCCTCGGAGGACAGCATGTCTTCAGCCTGCACCAGAAGAGTGAAAGAATCTCCCTTGGAGTGAAGGAGTCACTCACCTGCTTCAGCAGGCACCCCTCTGCATCGATGACCGGCTGCGTTAATCCCCTCTTCTGACAAGCTGAATGGATCCTGCATCACAGGTGGTAGACTGAAGTGGTCCGGATGGGCCTAATGTCCTGCTGTCCAACTTTGGTGGAGGTAGGAGTTTGCCTCCCCACGCAAGACAGTTCCCCCTGTGCACCACATGTTTTGCAATTGCCTCCTAAGGGAGTATAGTTTCTATGGTATTTTTGGCATTTGTGTCACCAAAATAATGTACCTTTATTTTTTCTTTCATGCGTGTGAGTACTGTGTGACTACAGTGGTATTGTATGAGCTTTGCATGTCTCCTAGATAAGCCTTGGCTTCTCATCTACAGCTACCTCTAGAGAGCCTGGTTTTTAAACCCTGCCTACATGTCACTAATAAGGGATAACTGGAACTGGTTTAAGGTGTAACTACCATAGGTACCCACTACAAACCAGGCCAGCCTCCTACAGCCGGCTGCTGCTGTTCTTGTTCTGTTGCACTCCTTAACTTGAAATGCATCCTTGGTGCTATTCTGAACGCTAAGTTGCTTTTTGCGGTAAGAAAATACACGAAATGCTGGATTATGCTCCTTGCATAATTGCACGTCATCCTGTGTAATTTTGCTGTCATTTTGTGTAATTATGCTATAGCAAATTATGCAAGTTACACCCAGCCCGTCAGGATGCCCTTCCCCTTTTTCAAATACGACAATAAAACATATTCAAATCTGTGTATCTACATACATAGTTTATGGCATTCTACTTGTTTTAAAAAAAATATATTTAATCAAACCCAGGATAAAAGGGAAAACCACACTGAAGAGAAGTCATCCATCTACCAAACCACAAAAGCACACTTTTAGACAAAGATCTATCTTTCTCCCAAATTTGGTTTCATTTCTGTATCTTCGTCCAATTTTTCCCTATGGAAATTCCATCGGGGAAAAAGAGTTTGCGACCCCTCTTTTTCCCAGCCTCGGATTTACGGATCACCTCAAAACATTCCAGGAAGGAATTGTGGCAGATGAACCTTTTTTTTGTAAAGTTTCATGAACATTTTTAACAATGGCACTATAATGTCACTAAGCTTTGTTTTTTCGGTGAGTTTCTAAGGGTTGTTGTAATGTCATATAAGATATTACTACCATACCTAACTATAACATCAATTTAACCTTTGTTTTCCCAGTGAATGTCTAGGATTCTTATTTTAACTTAAAGTAAGTTTTTGTACCCTCTCAGTATAATGACCTGTCATAATGGAGAGAAAACGTTACATTTTGGCCCAGTGGTCCGACGTACCTTCTCCTTGAAGATCTTCGGAGTATCTACCAGATATTATTGATGTGCCAGCAGTCTTATCTGCCCCGGTCCTCTGCTCACTAATGATGTTGTAGAAGCCAGGAGTGGGGTTATTAAAGCACTCTTTCTGATGTTGTATTCACAAAGAAGTGTGGTGTCCCAGTCTGTGTTGTGGCATGGGCATGATTTTTTGGTCACATGACCCCGAACTCAGAAGCATTTGGAAAGTCAGTTTGGGGTGATATACCTGAATATTAGGGACCTAAGTATGATTTCCTTTTAGAGGTACTTACAAAAGTATAATCTTTTCTGATTACTTTTTTAATGATGTTGTTTCTTGTGGTCTCAGTCTAAATTAATTTCCCGCTTTTTGTCAGTATAAATGAAATCTCTATAGTGATGTGATTGTGTGTCATGTTCCTGTTGAATGTGGGTGCCATTGTTGCAGCTATGATTCTTTAAGGGGCATCTTAGAGTAATCCATACCATTATTCTCAGTCTTCAGGATTAAGGGCCTCATTATGAGTGTGGCAGTCTTATGACTGTCACAATCGTGGTGGCGGTCTGTACTGCCGCAAATGTGGCTGTCTGATTGCCACATAACAACCCTGGTGGTCCGACCGGCAGGGAACTATTCTCCGCCAGCCTTTTCATGGTGGAGAACAGGTGCAGGGGGCATTGCAGGGGGCCCCCTGCCCAGCACTGTTACAATGTTTACTGTCCTCTTTTCAGACAGTGAACATTGTGAGGGTGCTGTTGCACCTTGCAGGCGACAGCATTGCTGCCGGCTCGATTACAGCTGTAGCCTATTTCTGCTATTTCCACCTGCAAACCCAGCAGGAAACCTTTAATAAATCTCTCTTGCAGATGGAAGACTCTGTCCGCCAAACTCCTACGTGGTGACCTCCCTACCAGAGGTATTAAGGGATTCCCGCTGGGATTTCAGAGTGGGTGTCTCAAAGTGTATAGATTTCAAATTGAGGATAGTAATTCTATATGCAGCTATATGTACTTACTTGAGTTATATTTTCACAGTTGATATCCTACCTTGATTATTCTTATAGCACAATACTTTTGTGGATGGCATTCAGAAACAAAAATCCCCACTTTTGTACCCTCTATGCCATTATGTACCCTTCCATCCACCCATTACTGTTTTCCTTACTCTATGGCCTGTCATATGGTAATTAAGGTGTTGTGTTGTGTTTTTTTAGAAAGTTTGATGGTCTTTTGTGTTTTGGTTCACTAGTCATTGCCATTAAGCATAGATTGTATTTGTTAGTTATAGGTCATTGTTTTGTAATTTATTTTTTTCTATTATTGGCTTTGTGTGCCTTCATTGATATCTTAATTTTATGTTTGAATGTCCTGTTACAGTTTTGAAGGTGTTGTAAGGACATTTGAATTTATCCATTCTGTTTTTTAAAGAAACAATTTCTAGCAAACCAATATTTGCATTTTTGGTTTGCCTTGATTTTTTGGCTTTCCAGGTGCATTTGTTTCTTTTAATAATTTTTACGATTGTTTGGATGGATTTCCAATGGATTTGTATCATTTTTCAATTTCTTTTTTTTAACTTTTTTTTACCCTTTTTGGTGGATTATATTTTTGAATACATCACAACAGAGAAAGATCTGCATCTACAAACCTGTAAGTGATATTTAAGTTATTTATTGGCAGGAATTTTACATAAGCCACAGTTGTTTTACAGTTAGATCCTACATTCATTCCCACACTTCCTCTGTTACAGCTAAAATCCATAATTAGGCAAGTAACTTGGTCTGCAAGTCTCCGCCTGGAGAAAAAGGCCTGTGCACACAGGCAGGGCTTCCAATCTGTAATTGATTCTATACGATTAAAGGAAATGCTCTCCTACCTCAGCTGGAACCTACCTCATGGGGTCAGGAGATTCTGGCTCCTGCTGCAACAGGGGCTGCTCCCTCTCATTACATTGCGGCTAGTCGGTATGGCTCCTCAGCTACTTTCGATCTCTGTCAAAATGGTGATCAAGACCTGAATCATGTTGTTTTCACATGCCCGGACGTGCTGCTATTCCATCGTACATGGCTACGTCCTATTTGTATCAAACTCCCCCTATGCGCTGCTTCAGAATTACTACAGGCCTTTTCTGCGCCCCCAAGAGAAATGTTTTGCTATGAAATTTCTTTTTTTTTAATACTTTATAACTTTATATTAACTTATTTATCAAATTATTTTTTCTTTTCTTGAAAAATGGTAAATGTAAATTGTCTATGAAAGTTTTGGTCTTCTACGTTTATGTTTTTTTATATGTTTGTTTTATGTGGACCTCCATGGGATTTCCGTATCATAAATACAAATAAACTTGAAACTATTGTTAGAAGTCAAATAATATATGTATTTATGAATTTGTATTTAATGTGGTTGCTATTTTTATTATTCTATTGTATGTATTTTATTACATTGTTTTTACCAGAATTTACTTATACTATACATTTTTTGTCTTAACTGATATGTAAAAATAGCTTGTTTGGTAATTAGTTTAAAAATATTTTATTGTTACTCTATTGGGTTTGTACTTTGGTTTATTGGGTGTTGTGTAGGAAATTTAATTTTTATAATAGGGTTCTGGCTATTGACTCTAAGTAGTGTACTCCTTTGTTGATTACAAAGAGTTTTACTTTGCATTGCAGCATGCCATACATTCTATTGATTTGTTTGGTTACTTTAGGTTTAATCTGGGTTACTAATTGTTCCATTCTTAATTTTTGTTAGCTTTGTTCTTTTTGTAGGGTTTCAATTAATTTGTATAGTGTACGTTGGGTTCTGCCTAATGTGGTTTGGAAGGCACTGTGACATTCTTCCATGCACTGTTTGTTTTGGTTTCCTGTGCCATGGTTCTGTCAAGGACATTCCACCATAGACTTTTCAATTTTGATTGGTGTCTTTGTCCTGACCAGTGTATTCCACCAATCCAGGTGTCTTTAAAATTGTCCACTAGGAGACTTAGGGCTATATTTATACTCTGTTTGCACCGAATTTGCGTCAAAAATGTTTACGCAAATTCAACCCAAACCTAACACCAGATTTATACTTTGCCGCCCGACCCCGTGAACGTCAAAATTCAGCAGTGTGGGTCATTTTCTGGATGCGGGAAACCGCCTTGCGTTGATGACATGCAAGGTAGGCGTACCCATCCAAAATATGACTTTAAGGCATGTGCGCCTTATTTATACTCCCGTCTCATTTTGACGCACAGAAGGGGGTGGGCCTTAAAAAATGGCGCACAGCCTGACTTGATCCGGTTTTTAACGCCTGGGTGAGGGCAGGCGTTAAGGGACCTGTGGGCTCATTTCCATGGTCTCTGACCATGGAAGCAGTCCACAGGTGCGCTTCCCTGCCACCAGGGACACCCCCTGCACCCTTGCCCACCCCTGGAGGACACCTATGGATGGGGGGACCCATCCCAGGTAAGTACAGGTAAGTTGAGGTAAGTAATTTTTTTATTTTTTTTTAAGTGGCAAAGGGGGGCCTAACTTGGGCCCCCCTACATTCCACTGTGCCCAATGACCATGCCCAGGGGACAGACGTTCCCTGAGCATGGCCATAGGGCAGGGGGGCATGACTCCTGTCTTTCCTAAGACAGGAGTAATTTCAATGGGGGTTGTGCGTCAAAAAATGGCACAAGTCCAGTTAGAGCCATGACTTTTTACTCTAACCTGACTTGCACCATTTTTTGATGCACATCCCCCATTCTTCCCTACGCCTGCGCTGCCCGGTACGAGTCATTTGTTTTTCACTCTAACCAGCCTGCAGCGCCGGCTAATGTCAATCCATAAATAAGGCGCCCGTCTGGCACGTTGGAATGGCGTTAGCCGGCGGTACATTTTTTGACACAAACCATCTCCGGTGCTGGTTTGCATCAAAAAGTATAAATATGGGCCTTAGGCCCTCATTATGACATTAGCGGTAAATCCCACTTACCGCCATGCCAACTGCCGCCAACATAACGCCGCCGCCGCGGATAATCACCAACCATATTATGACACACACATACCAATCCGTCACTATACAGCCGCACACACAAGTCCGCCAGCCCAAAAGTCAGTGATAAACTGGCGGTAGCAAAACCCACACGAAGATGGAGCTATGGCGGAAAATCATGGATAGGGTCAACGCCGTGGGACAGCACCTAAGAACAAGGGATGACATCAGGAAGAGGTGGAATGACCTACGGGGGAAGGTACTTTCCATTGCAGCAAAACACCAGCTCACAGTACAAAGGACTGGCGGTGGATCCCCACCTCATCCCCCACAGCTTACAACATGGGAGGAGCAAGTCTTGGCAATCATGCATCCTGAGGGCCTGGCAGGAGTAGCAGGAGGACTGGACTATGGTGAGTCAACTCTCTATTACTAACACCCCCCTTCATGCATGCCATCACATACCCCCACCCTCACCCTCATTCCCATTACTCCACTACCTCCCACATACCCCACCATCACAACCCACTCATCCCAAGACCAAGCCCTGCATGCAACACCAATGCATGTACACCCCTCACAGAACTCCATGGACACCTATCACCACTGCATGCACACTAGAGAGAATCACCTAGCCCACCAAATAGCAACTCACACAAGTCAAATCTGCCAGGGCAATAAAAACCATAGAGGACAACACACCCATGCACAATATGTCACAAGCAGAAACGATAACACTGCAATTACATCCCCACAGGTATCTGTAAAGATGAGTCTTCAAACGTAGTTTATTTCCATCCTTCCTTTATTTCACCAGTTGTATATACAGCATCTCCAGCATAGCAAAGTACAGCACCACCAGACAACAGTTCCTTCTCCTCTCCTTCACCTTTCTCACTCCCAGCCTCCTCTCTCCATTCTAGAATTCCAACACGCTGATGATATTCTAGCATTGACCCATCAACACTGCATGACCATCTCTACACTTCTCCCCCCTACATGATATACAACGCATAACAAACAAAGGGATAAATAAATAATAATATACATATATAAAAATATAAGTCAAAACTACAAGCACTAGCTTATACTAAAGGTATTACCAATATTCAAGAAACATTGCATTCTAATATATCAACGATGAATTTTGCACACACTTCCCATACTCCAGGAAGAACCATCCTCCAAAACTACCACATTTCGTTTGACTTCCTTCACCAGTTGAGGAGCAGAATACTTACTGTCCCCCTTCACCAGCACTCCACTTTTCCTTGTCACTACCCAATCACCTTTATCTATGTGAGTATATTTCACCCTCATCCATTTGTTATATTGATGGATATTTTTTCTTTGCATCTCTTCTACGTTTTTTCTTATTGCACTCCTGTCCACTCTTACATTCCTTTCCGTTTTCAACCACACCAGGCATTCTTTCACACCAGGCATTCTCCCCTTCAGTGACACAAACGGTGCCACTCCAGTGATTGAATGAGGAGTTGTGCGATAAGTCCACATCATTTTACATAACTCTTTTTTCCAAGAAAGATGATTAGCTAAGGACAACTGTATATTATCCATTATCACCCTGTTCACCCTTTCGACTAAACCATTGGCCTGTGTCCGAAAGAGAGCAACCCTCTCATGATTAATACCCATCCTCCGAAAATATTCCACCATATCATGTGACACAAACTGTACTTCATTATCAGACACTATAGTTTTTGGAATACCTTCTTCTAAGAAAACTTCCTCAAAGAATTCTATAACTTTTGCTGTGTTTACGTGGTCAACTATTTAGACCACGAACCATTTTGAGTGATAATCAACTAGCACAATAATGAATTTACTCCTAGTACCCAACCTTGAGACGGGACCAATGAAATCCACAGCTAATTTTTCCCAAGGTCTTTCCGGAAAACTTATGGGGGCCAGAGGAGTTTGTCTTAGAATCTTTGTTTTGTCACTATTACCACAAGGTACACAATATTTCACTGTCTCTTCTACTTGTTTGTCTAATCCAGGCCACCAAAACAATTGTCTTATTTTCCTTTTCATCACTCCATGTCCTAAATGTCCCTGGTGTGTTATGTCAATAATGTGCTTCCTAACACCCTCTGGAGGAATAATTAGATTCTTCCTATATACCCTTCCCTCCAGTATACTCAGTTGGTCCTTAATCCTATAGTAAGAAGACACATCATTATCTTGTTCATCTTCATATGTCCACCCTTTGATTATTTTATTTTCCACCTTATTCATAACCAAATCATTTGCTTTTGCATTCGCCCACTCGTCCTTGCTTATAGCCAGTTCACCCAAAATGGTGCCCACAAAATCCTCAACTACTTCACTCTCAATTTCACCCACATCCACAGGCATCCTAGATAAATAATCTGCCACCACATTTCTATTACCTTTTACGAATTCCACATTGAAATTATATTCTATTACAGACAATAACCATCTTGAAATTTGCGGTGTTATGTTCCCTTCCAAACCACGCCCCCCTTTAAAAATATAAATAAAGGGCTTATGGTCAGTCTTCAATTTAAAAGGCACTCCCCACAAGTAAAACTTGAAATGATTGATTCCCCCGCAACAAGCCAAGGCCTCCCTTTCAATTACCGAATATGATAATTCCGCACCCTGCAATCGTCTTGAAGCAAACCCAACAACATACTCATTACCATCCTTTCTTTGTGTCAAGACCGCTCCTACTCCAACATTACTCGCATCCGAAGTCATATACGTCTTTGCTGTTACATCAAAGATACCTAAGGTAGGAGCACTCAAAATACATTTTTTTACATTCTCAAAAGCATATTTGCAGTCCTCAGCCCACTCATATGCTACTCCTTTCTTCATCAATCTCCTTAAGGGTTCCACCATCTCTGTAAAATTCCTTATGAATTTGGCACAGTATTCCGCAAGACCCAAAAAAGATCTCAATTCATCCTTGTTTTTTGGTTCTGGCGCTTTCTCAATAGCAGCCACAATGCTTTTCTTGGGTCTAATACCGTTTCCACTCACAGAATGTCCCAGATAGGTTACTTCAGATTTTCCAATTTGACACTTCTCCTCCTTAATAGTTAAGCCCTTTACTTTTAATCTGGACATCACTTCTTCAAATAAGATGTTATGTTCCTTTTCGTTATTACCCACGATCAGAATGTCATCTTGAAAGCATAATACCTTTTCCAAATCCCTGAAAATCTCCTCCATTAATCTTTGGAAAACGGCCGAGGCAGAAGCTAATCCAAAAGGCATCCTCTTATAGCGGAATGCCCCCAGAGGAGTTACAAAGGATGTCAAGTGCCTAGAATCTTCATGTAAATTAGTTTGATGATATGCTGATGACATATCCAATACACTAAAGATGCATCCTTTCCCTTTTACAGACAACATCTGGGAAATATTAGGCAATGGTTGTCTGTCCACCCAAATGTTTTTGTTCAAATCCCTAAGATCGATGCATAGGCGAATTCTCCCCCCTTCCTTAGGTGCTACAACAATGGGAACGAGCCATTCTGAAGACTCAATAGGTTCAATAATACCATCTCGCAACAATCTATCCAATTCATTCCTCAACGGTTCTCTCATTAAGTTAGGTATGCCACGCACCTTGTGAACAACCGGTTTAGCATCTCTCTTCAAAACTATTTTATGAGAAAATCCTTTCAACACCCCTAGTCTTGCAGAAAAAACTAGTGGATGTTTACGAATTAAAGGATGGCGACAATTTTCATCAATTTCATTAACTTTTTCTTTTTCCATTACCATCACAGGTTCTTTAGCATTGGGATTCAGGATTATCCCTAAATCTTTCTGGTGACGCCAACCCAATAGATTGGTACCAACATCCGTGACATATATTCTTCCTTTAACTGCTCTTCCCTTGAAAGCAATTGTCATCCAAATCATACCTATCATCACTATTCTTTTCCCTGCATACCCCACAGCTTTTATGTCAGGCTCCAACATTTCCTCTTCTCCAACCTTATTCCATACTTCCTCATAAGTCTTTTTAGAAATGAGGGTAAATAGACTTCCAGAATCCACCAACAATTTAACTGGAATGCCATTCAACAACATCTGGGCATGAGGTTTGTCTAAAACATTTGTACTTTCCAGATCAATTTTGTGTATCAAATTGTGGACGTTCGTTTTAACATTAGATGTTGAATCAATGAGGTTTTCTTCCACAGTTAATATTATCTCTTCCAGATTCCCACACACATCCTGGATTTCTTGGATTGCACGTCCGCCACCTTCGTTGTTTTTAAACTTGCAAACTTTGGCAAAATGCCCTCTCTTTCCGCAATTGCGACATATAGCACTTCTTGCAGCACACATTTTACTTGATGCTATGTTTCCAGGTGCACCACACCTATAGCACTTTATCTCCCTTGAATCAAATCTTCCCCGACCTGGATCCTCCCAGTTCTTTGTCGACTTTTTCTTCATTCCACCAGTTGTAAGTTTGCTCTTATCCTTTATCTCATTGACAATGTTTTGCTTTTCTTCTCTATTCGGACCTTCTATTTCTTGTAGCCATACAGCTGTGTGTTCCATTGCTTTAGCGATTTGTACAGCTTCATCCAGATTAGGATCTTTCAATAGTAATTTCTCTCTTATCTTTTTATTGTAAGCACACCTTACAATCAGGTCTCTTATCAGAGAATCAGATAACTGTTCGAAGCGGCAGGACAACGCAAGTCCACGTAAGGTTGCTACATATGATGCCATATCTTCCTCAGGATTCTGCATCCTCGAGAAGAATTTGTGACGCTCTAAAACCAAGTTAGTTTTTGGTGTAAATTGTAAATCCAGCATTTGTAAAGACATTTCAAACAGATTGGAGGGCTGGCCATCACCCATACCCAAAGAAACGTCCGGTAGATCCTCATAGATCCTTCTTCCCTCTATACCTAAATGATGAAGAAGAATCGCTTGTCTTCTAATTGGACTGTAACGATCTTCCCCAATTGCCAGCAAGTAGGTAGAAAATATTTTTTTCCACTGTTTCCATGGAATAGATGGTTCTCCAGGAGTTGGTAAAAAGGGTGGTGGTGAAGAGATACTTTGATCACCCATAACTTCTTTAGAATTTTATTCAATATTATTAATTTAAATATTAATTAAATATACGTATAGTATCTCAATTTCAAAGTATTCAACTTCTATATACTCAATTTCTTAGAATTGCATTAGTCTTTCTTCACCTTCTATTATTATTATTATTTTTCCAGATTAAGAACGTCCAGACGAACGAGGTTGACGATTAGACTCCAATACACACGTAAGTCCTTCTGTTTAATTTATTTTTAGATCCTTCTTGTTATTTATTTATTCATGTAATTAAACGCTGCTCGCGGCATGTTTGTTTACTTTTAAAAATGCCGGCCGCGTGCTAGTCTACATAGCTGTTTGGTGCTTGCAGCATGTTTTCTTATGGACAGTGCTCGCCGCAAGTTTTACAGAGCTTCTCTTGCGCGTTTATTTATTCATGTAATTAAACGCTGCTCGCGGCACGTTTGTTTTCTTTTAAAAGAGCCGGTTACATAGCTGTGGGCGCATGCTGTTTGGTGCTCGCGGCATGTTTTACAGAGCTCGCGTCGCGAGTACAACAGAGCCTCTTTTTCGTGACGCTGTTTACGAGCTGATAACGGTGGCAGCTCAGCTCGCGGCTGCTGCGTGTTACACACGTCCGTTAGAGACGCGATAACACACCGTTAGCATTGAATTAATAGTTATTGTAAAATACAATTGTAAACTTCAGTTACACAGCGTCACTTTAACTTATAGTCGTCTAGTTCGGTTCATTAACTATTTCTCTCCCAAGAAAATATTTAAAGTTCATGAACAAGTTGGTAATGTTTTCTTTGCTCACCAGATCCAACAGATGACGATGTTAGGAGGTTCTTTAGTAGTCTTCACCTTGTTTCTTTCCCTTTTTTTTCTTTTCTTTTTAAATGTTGAATTGTTGATTTTATCCAGGAGTGGAGATGCTCAAACCGTCTCCTGCACGGTATGGCCCCTCGTCGCCAATGTAAAGATGATTCTTCAAACATAGTTTATTTCCATCCTTCCTTTGTTTCACCAGTTGTTTATACAGCATCTCCAGCATAGCAAAGTACAGCACCACCAGACAACAGTTCCTTCTCCTCTCCTTCACCTTTCTCACCCCCAGCCTCCTCTCTCCATTCTAGAATTCCATCACACTCATGACATTCTAGCATCTACCCATCAACACTGCATGACCATCTCTACACTATCCCAGCCAATGTCACAAAAGAAGAGGTGCCAGCAACATCCAGTCCCCCCACAGAAGAGGCCCACAGTGATGACAGCAGCTCTGATTGCCTGGATCTGGATGACCAACCTGGCCCATCAGGGATCTCCGGACAGTCGGTTACCCAGGCACAGTCACGCTCCACCACAGAGCCTCCCCCCTCAGGAAACACCACCACAGCACCCACCAAGCGGGCCCATACCTCTGTCCCCAGGACACGTCAATCAGCAGTGTGTCCACCACTACAGGGACCCCAGGCCACCTCAAAAGCACAGGACGATCAGGGACCTGGGGTCAGTGGCAGTGGGCACACAGTTCAGGGGACAGAGGCACAGGACAACAGCGGCGCTGGGAGGACTGCTGTGCGACAGGGAGAGGACAGGCCCAGGGAACTGACTCTCCAGGAGGCACTCACCGCGATCCTGGGAGTATACCAACATTCCCAGGATACGCTTGGCCAGATTCTGGACAAGTTGCAGGAGAACATGCGACTGCAGGAGGGACAGTTCCTGGGTGTAGGAGGCTGGCCTGGCTTGTAGTGAGTACCAAGGGGTACTTGCACCTTGCACCAGGCCCAGTTATCCCTTATTAGTGTATAGGGTGTCTAGCAGCTTAGGCAGATAGATAATGGTAGCTTAGCAGAGCAGCTCAGGCTGAACTAGGACTGTAAGGGGACAAGCAGCCAGTGTGGCAAGGCCAATGCCACTAGGTGTGACAGAAACTGTCTTGGGACTGACTACCCCAGTTTCTACTATGGACCCATAAGTGAACCCAACTTCACCCTTAACTTGACTGTTGCCAGCAGTCCCACCACTAGTACCACTACTGCTAGGGGCACTAGAGCTTGATGTATTAGTGGTGGTAGGCTCAGGGGGTTTACCTGGACAGGACTTATCCCCTGGCATATGGCCTCTGTTTTTACACACAACGCACCAAGGCTTTTTAAATTGTGTAGGTTGAGAAGAAGAGGAAGAATTTGTTTTATCCCCACCCCCTGAAGAGTGTTTAAGATTTGAAGTGGGATCTTTGGTTTTACCCTTATCCCCATGCTTATCTTGAGATTTTTCACCATCTTTCTTCTTAGTGTTCTCTTTGTCACCCCCTGTATGAACTTTTCTGTTCACCCTTGTTCTGACCCATTTGTCTGCCTTCTTTCCCAATTCTTGGGGAGAGGTCAGATCAGAGTCCACCAAGTACTGGTGCAACACATCAGACACACAATTATTAAGAATATGCTCTCTCAGGATCAAGTTATACAGGCTGTTATAATCAGTCACTTTACTGCCATGTAACCACCCCTCCAAGGCCTTCACTGAATGGTCAATGAAATCAACCTAGTCTTGTGAAGACTCCTTTTTGGTTTCTCTGAACTTTATCCTGTACTGTTCAGTGGTTAAGCCATAACCATCCAGGAGTGCATTCTTAAGAACTTTGTAATCATTAGCTTCATTTTCTTTCACAGTAAGGAGCCTATCCCTACCTTTTCCACTAAATGATAGCCATAGGATAGCAGCCCACTGCCTTTGAGGGACATCCTGTACAGCACAGGCCCTCTCAAGTGCAGCAAACCACTTGTTAATGTCATCCCCCTCCTTATAAGGGGGAACTATCTTGTGCAGATTCCTGGAATCATGCTCTTTTACAGGATGACTATGGGGAATACTGCTGCTGCCACCATGGGTTTCTAAACCCAACTTCTGTCTTTCCTTCTCTAATTCTAAAGACTGTCTATCCAAATCCAGCTGTTGCTTTTTAAGCTTCAGTCTGGTTTGTTCCACCCTCAACTTATTGAGTTCCCTTTCTAACAATCTGTCATCAGGGTTGGTGGGAGGGACATTTCTAGATACAGAGGTATGATGGGAATGAACAGAAGGAGACTTGTCCCTTACAGAGGGCACCCTAACAGCTTGGCTAACAGAAACATCAGTACCACTGTGATGTGAATAAATGCTTTTGCTATGATCTGAGACAACACTATTTGTATGGTGTGGCTCTTCATCATTACCAACTATGCTAGACTGTCTAGTAATGGGCAGGCTAGGAACTTTCTTTCCTGAATCTTTTCCTGGGGGAGTCCCTGGATCAGATTGCGAACATTTGCTACTTTTTCAACAGATGTGGCCCCTATGGCCTTATCTTGTTCTCTAAGCATATTAAGCAACAATTCCAAGGAAGGATTCTTCCCTACACTCAAACCTCTCTCTATACAGAGACTCCTTGCTCCTTTCCAGCTAAGGTGGTCATATGCAAGTTTGGACAGATCAATGTTTTGGCCTGTGCCAGACATTTGTAGAGAGAGTTAAAGTGATAGAACAAGAGAAAAAAGTTTGTCAGAGCTTTTAGAAAGACAGAGAAAAAACGTTTAAAACTTTTTAGAACTTTTTAGAAAGTTTAGAAGTACTTTTCAGCACTTAGAATAGAGTCAAAAGAGGAAATGCAAAACTTTTTGGCTATGTGTACTGTATATACACTGACTTTGTTTTGTATATTTTTCTCTTATGAAAAGTACAATGACAAGAGTGGTAAGCAGTCTCAAAGCACTTATCCCACCGCTGCACAACCAATGTAGGAGGCTGGACTGGCTTGTAGTGAGTACCAAGGGGTACTTGCACCTTGCACCAGGCCCAGTTATCCCTTATTAGTGTATAGGGTGTCTAGCAGCTTAGGCTGATAGATAATGGTAGCTTAGCAGAGCAGCTCAGGCTGAACTAGGAGACGTGTGAAGCTACTACAGTACCACAAGTGTCACTTGGACAATATCATAAGAAAACACAATACACAGTTATACTAAAAATAAAGGTACTTTATTTTTATGACAATATGCCAAAGTATCTTAGAGTGTACCCTCAGTGAGAGGATAGGAAATATACACAAGATATATATACAAAATAGCAAAAATATGCAGTATAGTCTTAGAAAACAGTGCAAACAATGTATAGTTACAATAGGATGCAATGGGGAAACATAGGGATAGGGGCAACACAAACCATATACTCCAAAAGTGGAATGCGAACCACGAATGGACCCCAAACCTATGTGACCGTGTAGAGGGTCGCTGGGACTATTAGAAAATAGTGAGAGTTAGAAAAATAACCCTCCCCAAGACCCTGAAAAGTGAGTGCAAAGTGCACTAAAGTTCCCCTAAGGACAAAGAAGTCGTGTTAGAGGAATAATGAAGGAAAGACACAAACCAACAATGCAACAACTGTGGATTTCCAATCTAGGGTACCTGTGGAACAAGGGGACCAAATCCAAAAGTCACAAGCAAGTCGGAGATGGGCAGATGCCCAGGAAATGCCAGCTGCGGGTGCAAAGAAGCTTCTACTGGACAGAAGAAGCTGCGGTTTCTGCAGGAACGAAAAGGGCTAGAGACTTCCCCTTTGGTGGACGGATCCCACTCGCCGTGGAGAGTCGTGCAGAAGTGTTTTCACGCCGAAAGAATGCCAACAAGCCTTGCTAGCTGCAAATCGTGCGGTTAGCGTTTTTGGACGCTGCTGTGGCCCTGGAGGGACCAGGAGGTCGCAAATTGGACCAGGAGAGAGAGTGGACGTCGAGCGAGACAAGCAGCTCTCTCAGCAGCAGGTACCACCTGGAAAAGTGCCAGAAACAGGCATACAAGGATGCATGAAACGGTGCTCACCCGAAGTTGCACAAAGAAGTCCCACGTCGCCGGAGAACAACTTAGGAGGTCGTGCAATGCAGGTTAGAGTGCCGTGGACGCAGGCTGGACTGTGCACAAAGGATTTCCGCCGGAAGTGCACGGAGGCCGGAGTAGCTGCAAAAGTCGCAGTTCCCAGCAATGCAGTCTAGCGAGGTGAGGCAAGGACTTACCTCCACCAAACTTGGACTGAAGAGTCACTGGACTGTGGGGGCCACTTGGACAGAGTTGCTGGATTCGAGGGACCTCGCTCGTCGTGCTGAGAGGAGACCCAAGGGAACGGTAATGCAGCTTTTCGGTGCCTGTGGTTGCAGGGGGAAGATTCCGTCGACCCACGGGAGATTTCTTCGGAGCTTCTAGTGCAGAGAGGAGGCAGACTACCCCCACAGCATCCACCACCAGGAAAACAGTCGAGAAGGCGGCAGGATCAGCGTTACAGAGTTGCAGTAGTCGTCTTTGCTACTATGTTGCAGTTTTGCAGGCTTCCAGCGCGGTCAGCAGTCGATTCCTTGGCAGAAGGTGAAGAGAGAGATGCAGAGGAACTCGGCAGAGCTCTTGCATTCGTTATCTAAAGTTTCCCCAGAGACAGAGACCCTAAATAGCCAGAAAAGAGGGTTTGGCTACTTAGGAGAGAGGATAGGCTAGCAACACCTGAAGGAGCCTATCACAAGGAGTCTCTGACGTCACCTGGTGGCACTGGCCACTCAGAGCAGTCCAGTGTGCCAGCAGCACCTCTGTTTCCAAGATGGCAGAGGTCTGGAGCACACTGGAGGAGCTCTGGACACCTCCCAGGGGAGGTGCAGGTCAGGGGAGTGGTCACTCCCCTTTCCTTTGTCCAGTTTCGCGCCAGAGCAGGGCTAAGGGGTCCCCTGAACCGGTGTAGACTGGCTTATGCAGAATTGGGCACATCTGTGCCCAAGAAAGCATTTCCAGAGGCTGGGGGAGGCTACTCCTCCCCTGCTTCACACCATTTTCCAAAGGGAGAGGGTGTAACACCCTCTCTCAGAGGAAGTCCTTTGTTCTGCCATCCTGGGACAAGCCTGGCTTGACCCCAGGGGGGCAGAAACCTGTCTGAGGGGTTGGCAGCAGCAGCAGCTGCAGTGAAACCCCAGGAAAGGCAGTTTGGCAGTGCCAGGGTCTGTGCTACAGACCACTGGGATCATGGAATTGTTCCAACAATGCCAGGATGGCATAGAGGGGGCAATTCCATGATCTTAGACATGTTACATGGCCATATTCGGAGTTACCATTGTGATGCTACATATAGGTAGTGACCTATATGTAGTGCACGCGTGTAATGGTGTCCCCGCACTCACAAAGTTCAGGGAATTGGCCCTGAACAATGTGGGGGCACCTTGGCTAGTGCCAGGGTGCCCTCACACTAAGTAACTTAGCACCTAACCTTTACCAGATAAAGGTTAGACATATAGGTGACTTATAAGTTACTTAAGTGCAGTGTAAAATGGCTGTGAAATAACGTGGACGTTATTTCACTCAGGCTGCAGTGGCAGGCCTGTGTAAGGATTGTCAGAGCTCCCTATGGGTGGCAAAAGAAATGCTGCAGCCCATAGGGATCTCCTGGAACCCCCAATACCTTGGGTACCTCAGTACCATATACTAGGGAATTATAAGGGTGTTCCAGTAAGCCAATGTAAATTGGTAAAATTGGTCACTAGCCTGTTAGTGACAATTTGAAATAAATGAGAAAGCATAACCACTGAGGTTCTGGTTAGCAGAGCCTCAGTGAGACAGTTAGGCACCACACAGGGAACACATACATATAGGCCACAACCTTATGAGCACTGGGGTCCTGACTAGCAGGGTCCCAGTGACACATAACAAACATACTGAAAACATAGGGTTTTCACTATGAGCACTGGGCCCTGGCTAGCAGGATCCCAGTGAGACAGTGAAAACACCCTGACATACACTCACAAACAGGCCAAAAGTGGGGGTAACAAGGCTAGAAAGAGGCTACTTTCTCACACAACCCCCCCCCCCCAAACGAAGGACAATAAGGCTAACCTTGGCCAGTTGAGACTTTATTGTCTAAGTGGTGATAAGTAGAGAGTAGCTCTGCAATAGACTGGTTACTCCCTTTATCATCCACTATATGGTTACTTCCCTGTGGGGATGTAAACCACCCTGTTTGAAGTTTTTTAGCTAAGCAACAATGTGAAGATGTATTTTCAGAGTTTCTATCAGTAAGTTTTAGTTTAGAGCAGTGGGAATTGTCCACTGAACCTATTTGTAGTGATGGAAATGCCAGACAGGGATGCTGTCTCAGTAAAGCCATAGCTGGGCAAAAACCTTGTCCATATGGCTGGAAGAGAGAACAGGGATGCTGTTTCTCTTGAGTTGGAGCAGGGCAGGGATGCTGTCCTATGAGCTCCACACTAGGGCAGGGATGCTGTCCTAAGTGTTGTGAGGCAGTGCAGGGTTTCTGCACTAAAGTTTCTCTGGGAGGGTTGGAGGGATGCTCCATGTTAACAAAAATGGTGCTCTTTTTCTCACCAATGTTAGTTATCCCACAGAGAGGTACTTCTACCTCAGGGAGTACAGTTTTGCCAACTGCTGATTCCCTTGGAACAGGTGCCACCCCAGGAGAGGTTTCTCCCACCACAAGAATGGTATCCTGAATGGTAGGGTGGTTAGGGGATACTGTGATACCCTTTTTACCTGTTGTTGGAGAGGGATCCTGAGTGTTCAGGCCTTCTCTCCTTTGCTTTTTCATTTCAGTAGAAATGAGAGGGAACAATTCCTCTGGGATGCCCAGCATGGCTGCATGGGCATAAAACTCTACATCAGCCCAACCTGTGGCCTCTAGGTCATTACCTAAGAGACAGTCTACAGGTAAGCTAGGTGATACCACCACCTGCTTGGAGCCAGTAAATCCACCCCAACTAAACTGAATTATAGCTAAGGGAAGAAACTTAGTGGAGTTATGGACATCAATAATCTTATACTGTTGTCCAATGATGTGTTGATCAGGGTGCACTAGGTTTTCAGTCACCAAAGTGATACTGGCACCTGTGTCCCTGTAGGCCAAGGCCTCAACACCATTTATTGAAACTGTCTGCCTGTACTTATCCATTGTAAGGGGACAAGCAGCCAGTGTGGCAAGGCCAATGCCACTAGGTGTGACAGAAACTGTCTTGGGACTGACTACCCCAGTTTCTACTATGGACCCATAAGTGAACCCAACTACACCCTTAACTTGACTGTTGCCAGCAGTCCCACCACTAGTACCACTACTGCTAGGGGCACTAGAGCTTGATGTATTAGTGGTGGTAGGCTCAGGGGGTTTACCTGGACAGGACTTATCCCCTGGCCTATGGCCTCTGTTTTTACACACAAAGCACCAAGGCTTTTTAAATTGTGTAGGTTGAGAAGAAGAGGAAGAATTTGTTTTATCCCCACCCCCTGAAGAGTGTTTAAGATTTGAAGTGGGATCTTTGGTTTTACCCTTATCCCCATGCTTATCTTGAGATTTTTCACCATCTTTCTTCTTAGTGTTCTCTTTGTCACCCCCTGTATGAACTTTTCTGTTCACCCTTGTTCTGACCCATTTGTCTGCCTTCTTTCCCAATTCTTGGGGAGAGGTCAGATCAGAGTCCACCAAGTACTGGTGCAACACATCAGGCACACAATTATTAAGAATATGCTCTCTCAGGATCAAGTTATACAGGCTGTTATAATCAGTCACTTTACTGCCATGTAACCACCCCTCCAAGGCCTTCACTGAATGGTCAATGAAATCAACCCAGTCTTGTGAAGACTCCTTTTTGGTTTCTCTGAACTTTATCCTGTACTGTTCAGTGGTTAAGCCATAACCATCCAGGAGTGCATTCTTAAGAACTTTGTAATCATTAGCTTCATTTTCTTTCACAGTAAGGAGCCTATCCCTACCTTTTCCACTAAATGATAGCCATAGGATAGCAGCCCACTGCCTTTGAGGGACATCCTGTACAGCACAGGCCCTCTCAAGTGCAGCAAACCACTTGTTAATGTCATCCCCCTCCTTATAAGGGGGAACTATCTTGTGCAGATTCCTGGAATCATGCTCTTTTACAGGATGACTATGGGGAATACTGCTGCTGCCACCATGGGTTTCTAAACCCAACTTCTGTCTTTCCTTCTCTAATTCTAAAGACTGTCTATCCAAATCCAGCTGTTGCTTTTTAAGCTTCAGTCTGGTTTGTTCCACCCTCAACTTATTGAGTTCCCTTTCTAACAATCTGTCATCAGGGTTGGTGGGAGGGACATTTCTAGATACAGAGGTATGATGGGAATGAACAGAAGGAGACCTGTCCCTTACAGAGGGCACCCTAACAGCTTGGCTAACAGAAACATCAGTACCACTGTGATGTGAATAAATGCTTTTGCTATGATGTGAGACAACACTATTTGTATGGTGTGGCTCTTCATCATTACCAACTATGCTAGACTGTCTAGTAATGGGCAGGCTAGGAACTTTCTTTCCTGAATCTTTTCCTGGGGGAGTCCCTGGATCAGATTGGGAACCATTTGCTACTTTTTCAACAGATGTGGCCCCTATGGCCTTATCTTGTTCTCTAAGCATATTAAGCAACAATTCCAAGGAAGGATTCTTCCCTACACTCAAACCTCTCTCTATACAGAGACTCCTTGCTCCTTTCCAGCTAAGGTGGTCATACGCAAGTTTGGACAGATCAATATTTTGGCCTGTGCCAGACATTTGTAGAGAGAGTTAAAGTGATAGAACAAGAGAAAAAAGTTTGTCAGAGCTTTTAGAAAGACAGAGAAAAAACTTTTTAAACTTTTTAGAACTTTTTAGAAAGTTTAGAAGTACTTTTCAGCACTTAGAATAGAGTGAAAAGAGGAAATGCAAAACTTTTTGGCTATGTGTATATACACTGACCTTGTTTTGCATATTTTTCTCTTATGAAAAGTACAATGACAAGAGTGGTAAGCAGTCTCAAAGCACTTATCCCACCGCTGCACAACCAATGTAGGAGGCTGGACTGGCTTGTAGTGAGTACCAAGGGGTACTTGCACCTTGCACCAGGCCCAGTTATCCCTTATTAGTGTATAGGGTGTCTAGCAGCTTAGGCTGATAGATAATGGTAGCTTAGCAGAGCAGCTCAGGCTGAACTAGGAGACGTGTGAAGCTACTACAGTACCACAAGTGTCACTTGCACAATATCATAAGAAAACACAATACACAGTTATACTAAAAATAAAGGTACTTTATTTTTATGACAATATGCCAAAGTATCTTAGAGTGTACCCTCAGTGAGAGGATAGGAAATATACACAAGATATATATACACAATAGCAAAAATATGCAGTATAGTCTTAGAAAACAGTGCAAACAATGTATAGTTAAAATAGGATGCAATGGGGAAACATAGGGATAGGGGCAACACAAACCATATACTCCAAAAGTGGAATGCGAACCACGAATGGACCCCAAACCTATTTGACCTTGTAGAGGGTCGCTGGGACTATTAGAAAATAGTGAGAGTTAGAAAAATAACCCTCCCCAAGACCCTGAAAAGTGAGTGCAAAGTGCACTAAAGTTCACCTAAGGACAAAGAAGTCGTGTTAGAGGAATAATGCAGGAAAGACACAAACCAACAATGCAACAACTGTGGATTTCCAATCTAGGGTACCTGTGGAACAAGGGGACCAAGTCCAAAAGTCACAAGCAAGTCGGAGATGGGCAGATGCCTAGGAAATGCCAGCTGCGGGTGCAAAGAAGCTTCTACTGGACAGAAGAAGCTGCAGTTTCTGCAGGAACGAAAAGGGCTAGAGACTTCCCCTTTGGTGGACAGATCCCACTTGCCGTGGAGAGTCGTGCAGAAGTGTTTTCCCGCCGAAAGAACGCCAACAAGCCTTGTTAGCTGCAAATCGTGCGGTTAGTGTTTTTGGACGCTGCTGTGGCCCTGGAGGGACCAGGAGGTCGCAAATTGGACCAGGAGAGAGAGGAGACTTCGAGCAAGACAAGGAGCCCTCTCAGCAGCAGGTAGCACCCGAAGAAGTGCCAGAAACAGGCACTACGAGGATGCGTGAAATGGTGCTCACCCGAAGTCGCACAAAGAAGTCCCACGTCGCCGGAGAACAACTTAGGAGGTCGTGCAATGCAGGTTAGAGTGCCGTGGACCCAGGCTGGACTGTGCACAAAGGATTTCCGCCGGAAGTGCACGGAGGCCGGAGTAGCTGCAAAAGTCGCGGTTCCCAGCAATGCAGTCTAGCGAGGTGAGGCAAGAACTTACCTCCACCAAACTTGGACTGAAGAGTCACTGGACTGTGGGGGCCACTTGGACAGAGTTGCTGGATTCAAGGGACCTCGCTCGTCATGCTGAGAGGAGACCCAAGGGACCGGTAATGCAGCTTTTTGGTGCCTGCGGTTGCAGGGGGAAGATTCCGTCGACCCACGGGAGATTTCTTCGGAGCTTCTAGTGCAGAGAGGAGGCAGACTACCCCCACAGCATGCACCACCAGGAAAACAGTCGAGAAGGCGGCAGGATCAGCGTTACAGAGTTGCAGTAGTCGTCTTTGCTACTATGTTGCAGTTTTGCAGGCTTCCAGCGCAGTCAGCAGTCGATTCCTTGGCAGAAGGTGAAGAGAGAGATGCAGAGGAACTCGGCTGAGCTCTTGCATTCGTTATCTAAAGTTTCCCCAGAGACAGAGACCCTAAATAGCCAGAAAAGAGGGTTTAGCTACTTAGGAGAGAGGATAGGCTAGCAACACCTGAAGGAGCCTATCACAAGGAGACTCTGACGTCAACTGGTGGCACTGGCCACTCAGAGCAGTCCAGTGTGCCAGCAGCACCTCTGTTTCCAAGATGGCAGAGGTCTGGAGCACACTGGAGGAGCTCTGGACACCTCCCAGGGGAGGTGCAGGTCAGGGGAGTGGTCACTCCCCTTTCCTTTGTCCAGTTTCGCGCCAGAGCAGGGCTAAGGGGTCCCCTGAACCGGTGTAGACTGGCTTATGCAGAATTGGGCACATCTGTGCCCAAGAAAGCATTTCCAGAGGCTGGGGGAGGCTACTCCTCCCCTGCCTTCACACCATTTCCCAAAGGGAGAGGGTGTAACACCCTCTCTCAGAGGAAGGCCTTTGTTCTGCCATCCTGGGACAAGCCTGGCTTCACCCCAGGGGGGCAGAAACCTGTCTGAGGGGTTGGCAGCAGCAGCTGCAGTGAAACCCCAGGAAAGGCAGTTTGGCAGTGCTAGGGTCTGTGCTACAGACCACTGGGATCATGGATTTGTGCCAACAATGCCAGGATGGCATAGAGGGGGCAATTCCATGATCTTAGACATGTTACATGGCCATATTCGGAGTTACCATTGTGATGCTACATATAGGTAGGGACCTATATGTAGTGCACGCGTGTAATGGTGTCCCCGCACTCACAAAGTTCAGGGAATTGGCCCTGAACAATGTGGGGGCACCTTGGCTAGTGCCAGGGTGCCCTCACACTAAGTAACTTAGCACCTAACCTTTACCAGGTAAAGGTTAGACATATAGGTGACTTATAAGTTACTTAAGTGCAGTGTAAAATGGCTGTGAAATAACGTGGACGTTATTTCACTCAGGCTGCAGTGGCAGGCCTGTGTAAGGATTGTCAGAGCTCCCTATGGGTGGCAAAAGAAATGCTGCAGCCCATAGGGATCTCCTGGAACCCCAATACCCTGGGTACCTCAGTACCATATACTAGGGAATTATAAGGGTGTTCCAGTAAGCCAATGTAAATTGGTAAAATTGGTCACTAGCCTGTTAGTGACAATTTGAAATAAATGAGAGAGCATAACCACTGAGGTTCTGGTTAGCAGAGCCTCAGTGAGACAGTTAGGCACCACACAGGGAACACATACATATAGGCCACAACCTTATGAGCACTGGGGTCCTGACTAGCAGGGTCCCAGTGACACATAACAAACATACTGAAAACATAGGGTTTTCACTATGAGCACTGGGCCCTGGCTAGCAGGATCCCAGTGAGACAGTGAAAACACCCTGACATACACTCACAAACAGGCCAAAAGTGGGGGTAACAATGCTAGAAAGAGGCTACTTTCTCACACAACCCCCCCCCCAAACGAAGGACAATAAGGCTAACCTTGGCCAGTTGAGACTTTATTGTCTAAGTGGTGATAAGTAGAGAGTAGCTCTGCAATAGACTGGTTACTCCCTTTATCATCCACTATATGGTTACTTCCCTGTGGGGATGTAAACCACCCTGTTTGAAGTTTTTTAGCTAAGCAACAATGTGAAGATGTATTTTCAGAGTTTCTATCAGTAAGTTTTAGTTTAGAGCAGTGGGAATTGTCCACTGAACCTATTTGTAGTGATGGAAATGCCAGACAGGGATGCTGTCTCAGTAAAGCCATAGCTGGGCAAAAACCTTGTCCATATGGCTAGAAGAGAGAACAGGGATGCTGTTTCTCTTGAGTTGGAGCAGGGCAGGGATGCTGTCCTATGAGCTCCACACTAGGGCAGGGATGCTGTCCTAAGTGTTGTGAGGCAGTGCAGGGTTTCTGCACTAAAGTTTCTCTGGGAGGGTTGGAGGGATGCTCCATGTTAACAAAAATGGTGCTCTTTTTCTCACCAATGTTAGTTATCCAACAGAGAGGTACTTCTACCTCAGGGAGTACAGTTTTGCCAACTGCTGATTCCCTTGGAACAGGTGCCACCCCAGGAGAGGTTTCTCCCACCACAAGAATGGTATCCTGAATGGTAGGGTGGTTAGGGGATACTGTGATACCCTTTTTACCTGTTGTTGGAGAGGGATCCTGAGTTTTCAGGCCTTCTCTCCTTTGCTTTTTCATTTCAGTAGAAATGAGAGGGAACAATTCCTCTGGGATGCCCAGCATGGCTGCATGGGCATAAAACTCTACATCAGCCCAACCTGAGGCCTCTAGGTCATTACCTAAGAGACAGTCTACAGGTAAGCTAGGTGATACCACCACCTGCTTGGGGCCAGTAAATCCACCCCAACTAAACTGAATTATAGCTAAGGGAAGAAACTTAGTGGAGTTATGGACATCAATAATCTTATACTGTTGTCCAATGATGTGTTGATCAGGGTGCACTAGGTTTTCAGTCACCAAAGTGATACTGGCACCTGTGTCCCTGTAGGCCAAGGCCTCAACACCATTTATTGAAACTGTCTGCCTGTACTTATCCATTGTAAGGGGACAAGCAGCCAGTGTGGCAAGGCCAATGCCACTAGGTGTGACAGAAACTGTCTTGGGACTGACTACCCCAGTTTCTACTATGGACCCATAGGTGAACCCAACTACACCCTTAACTTGACTGTTTCCAGCAGTCCCACCACTAGTACCACTACTGCTAGGGGCACTAGAGCTTGATGTATTAGTGGTGATAGGCTCAGGGGGTTTACCTGGACAGGACTTATCCCCTGGCCTATGGCCTCTGTTTTTACACACAAAGCACCAAGGCTTTTTAAATTGTGTAGGTTGAGAAGAAGAGGAAGAATTTGTTTTATCCCCACCCCCTGAAGAGTGTTTAAGATTTGAAGTGGGATCTTTGGTTTTACCCTTATCCCCATGCTTATCTTGAGATATTTCACCATCTTTCTCCTTAGTGTTCTCTTTGTCACCCCCTGTATGAACTTTTCTGTTCACCCTTGTTCTGACCCATTTGTCTGCCTTCTTTCCCAATTCTTGGGGAGAGGTTAGATCAGAGTCCACCAAGTACTGGTGCAACAAATCAGACACACAATTATTAAGACTATGCTCTCTCAGGATCAAGTTATACAGGCTGTTATAATCAGTCACTTTACTGCCATGTAACCACCCCTCCAAGGCCTTCACTGAATGGTCAATGAAATCAACCCAGTCTTGTGAAGTCTCCTCTTTGGTTTCTCTGAACTTTATCCTGTACTGTTCAGTGGTTAAGCCATAACCATCCAGGAGTGCATTCTTAAGAACTTTGTAATCATTAGCTTCATTTTCTTTCACAGTAAGGAGCCTATCCCTACCTTTTCCACTAAATGATAGCCATAGGATAGCAGCCCACTGCCTTTGAGGGACATCCTGTACAGCACAGGCCCTCTCAAGTGCAGCAAACCACTTGTTAATGTCATCCCCCTCCTTATAAGGGGGAACTATCTTGTGCAGATTCCTGGAATCATGCTCTTTTACAGGATGACTATGGGGAATACTGCTGCTGCCACCATGGGTTTCTAAACCCAACTTCTGTCTTTCCTTCTCTAATTCTAAAGACTGTCTATCCAAATCCAGCTGTTGCTTTTTAACCTTCAGTCTGGTTTGTTCCACCCTCAACTTATTGAGTTCCCTTTCTAACAATCTGTCATCAGGGATGGTGGGAGGGACATTTCTAGATACAGAGGTATGATGGGAATGAACAGAAGGAGACCTGTCCCTTACAGAGGGCACCCTAACAGCTTGGCTAACAGAAACATCAGTACCACTGTGATGTGAATAAATGCTTTTGCTATGATGTGAGACAACACTATTTGTATGGTGTGGCTCTTCATCATTACCAACTATGCTAGACTGTCTAGTAATGGGCAGGCTAGGAACTTTCTTTCCTGAATCTTTTCCTGGGAGAGTCCCTGGATCAGATTGGGAACCATTTGCTACTTTTTCAACAGATGTGGCCCCTATGGCCTTATCTTGTTCTCTAAGCATATTAAGCAACAATTCCAAGGAAGGATTCTTCCCTACACTCAAACCTCTCTCTATACAGAGACTCCTTGCTCCTTTCCAGCTAAGGTGGTCATATGCAAGTTTGGACAGATCAATATTTTGGCCTGTGCCAGACATTTGTAGAGAGAGTTAAAGTGATAGAACAAGAGAAAAAAGTTTGTCAGAGCTTTTAGAAAGACAGAGAAAAAACTTTTAAAACTTTTTAGAACTTTTTAGAAAGTTTAGAAGTACTTTTCAGCACTTAGAATAGAGTGAAAAGAGGAAATGCTAAACTTTTTGGCTATGTGTATATACACTGACCTTGTTTTGTATATTTTTCTCTTATGAAAAGTACAATGACAAGAGTGGTAAGCAGTCTCAAAGCACTTATCCCACCGCTGCACAACCAATGTAGGAGGCTGGACTGGCTTGTAGTGAGTACCAAGGGGTACTTGCACCTTGCACCAGGCCCAGTTATCCCTTATTAGTGTATAGGGTGTCTAGCAGCTTAGGCTGATAGATAATGGTAACTTAGCAGAGCAGCTCAGGCTGAACTAGGAGACGTGTGAAGCTACTACAGTACCACAAGTGTCACTTGCACAATATCATAAGAAAACACAATACACAGTTATACTAAAAATAAAGGTACTTTATTTTTATGACAATATGCCAAAGTATCTTAGAGTGTACCCTCAGTGAGAGGATAGGAAATATACACAAGATATATATACACAATAGCAAAAATATGCAGTATAGTCTTAGAAAACAGTGCAAACAATGTATAGTTACAATAGGATGCAATGGGGAAAAATAGGGATAGGGGCAACACAAACCATATACTCCAAAAGTGGAATGCGAACCACGAATGGACCCCAAACCTATGTGACCTTGTAGAGGGTCGCTGGGACTATTAGAAAATAGTGAGAGTTAGAAAAATAACCCTCCCCAAGACCCTGAAAAGTGAGTGCAAAGTGCACTAAAGTTCCCCTAAGGACAAAGAAGTCGTGTTAGAGGAATAATGCAGGAAAGACACAAACCAACAATGCAACAACTGTGGATTTCCAATCTAGGGTACCTGTGGAACAAGGGGACCAAGTCCAAAAGTCACAAGCAAGTCGGAGATGGGCAGATGCCCAGGAAATGCCAGCTGCGGGTGCAAAGAAGCTTCTCTTGGACAGAAGAAGCTGCGGTTTCTGCAGTAACGAAAAGGGCTAGAGACTTTCCCTTTGGTGGAGGGATCCCTCTCGCCGTGGAGAGTCGTGCAAAAGTATTTTCCCACCGAAAGATCACCAACAAGCCTTGCTAGCTGCAAATCACGCAGTTAGCGTTTTTGGACGCTGCTGTGGCCCTGGGGGGACCAGGAGGTCGCAAATTGGACCAGGAGAGAGAGGGGACGTCGAGCAAGACAAGGAGCCCTCTCAGTAGCAGGTAGCACCCGGAAAAGTGCCAGAAACAGGCACTACGAGGATGCGTGAAACGGTGCTCACCCGAAGTCGCACAAAGAAGTCCCACGTCGCCGGAGAACAACTTAGGAGGTCGTGCAATGCAGGTTTGAGTGCCGTGGACCCGGGCTGGACTGTGCACAAAGGATTTCCGCCGGAAGTGCACGGAGGCCGGAGTAGCTGCAAAAGTCGCGGTTCCCAGCAATGCAGTCTAGCGAGGTGAGGCAAGGACTTACCTCCACCAAACTTGGACTGAAGAGTCACTGGACTGTGCGGGCTACTTGGACAGAGTTGCTGGATTCGAGGGACCTCGCTCGTTGTGCTGAGAGGAGACCCAAGGGACCGGTAATGCAGCTTTTTGGTGCCTGCGGTTGCAGGGGGAAGATTCCGTCGACCCACGGGAGATTTCTTCAGAGCTTCTAGTGCACAGAGGAGGGAGACTACCCCCACAGCATGCACCACCAGGAAAACAGTCGAGAAGGCGGCAGGATCAGCGTTACAGAGTTGCAGTAGTCGTCTTTGCTACTATGTTGCATTTTTGCAGGCTTCCAGCGCGGTCAGCAGTCGATTCCTTGGCAGAAGGTGAAGAGAGAGATGCAGAGGAACTCGGCTGAGCTCTTGCATTCGTTATCTAAAGTTTCCCCAGAGACAGAGACCCTAAATAGCCAGAAAAGAGGGTTTGGCTACTTATTAGAGAGGATAGGCTAGCAACACCTGAAGGAGCCTATCACAAGGAGTCTCTGACGTCACCTGGTGGCACTGGCCACTCAGAGCAGTCCAGTGTGCCAGCAGCACCTCTGTTTCCAAGATGGCAGAGGTCTGGAGCACACTGGAGGAGCTCTGGACACCTCCCAGGGGAGGTGCAGGTCAGGGGAGTGGTCACTCCCCTTTCCTTTGTCCAGTTTCGCGCCAAAGCAGAGCTAAGGGGTCCCCTGAACCGGTGTAGACTGGCTTATGCAAAATTGGGCACATCTGTGCCCAAGAAAGCATTTCCAGAGGCTGGGGGAGGCTACTCCTCCCCTGCCTTCACACCATTTTCCAAAGGGAGAGGGTGTAACACCCTCTCTCAGAGGAAGTCCTTTGTTCTGCCATCCTGGGACAAGCCTGGCTTGACCCCAGGGGGGCAGAAACCTGTCTGAGGGGTTGGCAGCAGCAGCAGCTGCAGTGAAACCCCAGGAAAGGCAGTTTGGCAGTGCCAGGGTCTGTGCTACAGACCACTGGGATAATGGAATTGTGCCAACAATGCCAGGATGGCATAGAGGGGGCAATTCCATGATCTTAGACATGTTACATGGCCATATTCGGAGTTACCATTGTGATGCTACATATAGGTAGTGACCTATATGTAGTGCACGCGTGTAATGGTGTCCCCGCACTCACAAAGTTCAGGGAATTGGCCCTGAACAATGTGGGGGCACCTTGGCTAGTGCCAGGGTGCCCTCACACTAAGTAACTTAGCACCTAACCTTTACCAGGTAAAGGTTAGACATATAGGTGACTTATAAGTTACTTAAGTGCAGTGTAAAATGGCTGTGAAATAACGTGGACGTTATTTCACTCAGGCTGCAGTGGCAGGCCTGTGTAAGGATTGTCAGAGCTCCCTATGGGTGGCAAAAGAAATGCTGCAGCCCATAGGGATCTCCTGGAACCCCAATACCCTGGGTACCTAAGTACCATATACTAGGGAATTATAAGGGTGTTCCAGTAAGCCAATGTAAATTGGTAAAATTGGTCACTAGCCTGTTAGTGACAATTTGAAATAAATGAGAGAGCATAACCACTGAGGTTCTGGTTAGCAGAGCCTCAGTGAGACAGTTAGGCACCACACAGGGAACACATACATATAGGCCACAACCTTATGAGCACTGGGGTCCTGACTAGCAGGGTCCCAGTGACACATAACAAACATACTGAAAACATAGGGTTTTCACTATGAGCACTGGGCCCTGGCTAGCAGGATCCCAGTGAGACAGTGAAAACACCCTGACATACACTCACAAACAGGCCAAAAGTGGGGGTAACAAGGCTAGAAAGAGGCTACTTTCTCACACAACCCCCCCCCCAAACGAAGGACAATAAGGCTAACCTTGGCCAGTTGAGACTTTATTGTCTAAGTGGTGATAAGTAGAGAGTAGCTCTGCAATAGACTGGTTACTCCCTTTATCATCCACTATATGGTTACTTCCCTGTGGGGATGTAAACCACCCTGTTTGAAGTTTTTTAGCTAAGCAACAATGTGAAGATGTATTTTCAGAGTTTCTATCAGTAAGTTTTAGTTTAGAGCAGTGGGAATTGTCCACTGAACCTATTTGTAGTGATGGAAATGCCAGACAGGGATGCTGTCTCAGTAAAGCCATAGCTGGGCAAAAACCTTGTCCATATGGCTGGAAGAGAGAACAGGGATGCTGTTTCTCTTGAGTTGGAGCAGGGCAGGGATGCTGTCCTATGAGCTCCACACTAGGGCAGGGATGCTGTCCTAAGTGTTGTGAGGCAGTGCAGGGTTTCTGCACTAAAGTTTCTCTGGGAGGGTTGGAGGGATGCTCCATGTTAACAAAAATGGTGCTCTTTTTCTCACCAATGTTAGTTATCCCACAGAGAGGTACTTCTACCTCAGGGAGTACAGTTTTGCCAACTGCTGATTCCCTTGGAACAGGTGCCACCCCAGGAGAGGTTTCTCCCACCACAAGAATGGTATCCTGAATGGTAGGGTGGTTAGGGGATACTGTGATACCCTTTTTACCTGTTGTTGGAGAGGGATCCTGAGTTTTCAGGCCTTCTCTCCTTTGCTTTTTCATTTCAGTAGAAATGAGAGGGAACAATTCCTCTGGGATGCCCAGCATGGCTGCATGGGCATAAAACTCTACATCAGCCCAACCTGAGGCCTCTAGGTCATTACCTAAGAGACAGTCTACAGGTAAGCTAGGTGATACCACCACCTGCTTGGGGCCAGTAAATCCACCCCAACTAAACTGAATTATAGCTAAGGGAAGAAACTTAGTGGAGTTATGGACATCAATAATCTTATACTGTTGTCCAATGATGTGTTGATCAGGGTGCACTAGGTTTTCAGTCACCAAAGTGATACTGGCACCTGTGTCCCTGTAGGCCAAGGCCTCAACACCATTTATTGAAACTGTCTGCCTGTACTTATCCATTGTAAGGGGACAAGCAGCCAGTGTGGCAAGGCCAATGCCACTAGGTGTGACACAAACTGTCTTGGGACTGACTACCCCAGTTTCTACTATGGACCCATAAGTGAACCCAACTACACCCTTAACTTGACTGTTGCCAGCAGTCCCACCACTAGTACCACTACTGCTAGGGGCACTAGAGCTTGATGTATTAGTGGTGGTAGGCTCAGGGGGTTTACCTGGACAGGACTTATCCCCTGGCCTATGGCCTCTGTTTTTACACACAAAGCACCAAGGCTTTTTAAATTGTGTAGGTTGAGAAGAAGAGGAAGAATTTGTTTTATCCCCACCCCCTGAAGAGTGTTTAAGATTTGAAGTGGGATCTTTGGTTTTACCCTTATCCCCATGCTTATCTTGAGATTTTTCACCATCTTTCTTCTTAGTGTTCTCTTTGTCACCCCCTGTATGAACTTTTCTGTTCACCCTTGTTCTGACCCATTTGTCTGCCTTCTTTCCCAATTCTTGGGGAGAGGTCAGATCAGAGTCCACCAAGTACTGGTGCAACAAATCAGACACACAATTATTAAGAATATGCTCTCTCAGGATCAAGTTATACAGGCTGTTATAATCAGTCACTTTACTGCCATGTAACCACCCCTCCAAGGCCTTCACTGAATGGTCAATGAAATCAACCCAGTCTTGTGAAGACTCCTTTTTGGTTTTTCTGAACTTTATCCTGTACTGTTCAGTGGTTAAGCCATAACCATCCAGGAGTGCATTCTTAAGAACTTTGTAATCATTAGCTTCATTTTCTTTCACAGTAAGGAGCCTATCCCTACCTTTTCCACTAAATGATAGCCATAGGATAGCAGCCCACTGCCTTTGAGGGACACCCTGTACAACACAGGCCCTCTCAAGTGCAGCAAACCACTTGTTAATGTCATCCCCCTCCTTATAAGGGGGAACTATCTTGTGCAGATTCCTGGAATCATGCTCTTTTACAGGATGACTATGGGGAATACTGCTGTTGCCACCATGGGTTTCTAAACCCAACTTCTGTCTTTCCTTCTCTAATTCTAAAGACTGTCTATCCAAATCCAGCTGTTGCTTTTTAAGATTCAGTCTGGTTTGTTCCACCCTCAACTTATTGAGTTCCCTTTCTAACAATTTGTCATCAGGGTTGGTGGGAGGGACATTTCTAGATACAGAGGTATGATGGGAATGAACAGAAGGAGACCTGTCCCTTACAGAGGGCACCCTAACAGCTTGGCTAACAGAAACATCAGTACCACTGTGATGTGAATAAATGCTTTTGCTATGATGTGAGACAACACTATTTGTATGGTGTGGCTCTTCATCATTACCAACTATGCTAGACTGTCTAGTAATGGGCAGGCTAGGAACTTTCTTTCCTGAATCTTTTCCTGGGGGAGTCCCTGGATCAGATTGGGAACCATTTGCTACTTTTTCAACAGATGTGGCCCCTATGGCCTTATCTTGTTCTCTAAGCATATTAAGCAACAATTCCAAGGAAGGATTCTTCCCTACACTCAAACATCTCTCTATACAGAGACTCCTTGCTCCTTTCCAGCTAAGGTGGTCATATGCAAGTTTGGACAGATCAATATTTTGGCCTGTGCCAGACATTTGTAGAGAGAGTTAAAGTGATAGAACAAGAGAAAAAAGTTTGTCAGAGCTTTTAGAAAGACAGAGAAAAAACTTTTAAAACTTTTTAGAACTTTTTAGAAAGTTTAGAAGTACTTTTCAGCACTTAGAATAGAGTGAAAAGAGGAAATGCAAAACTTTTTGGCTATGTGTATATACACTGACCTTGTTTTGTATATTTTTCTCTTATGAAAAGTACAATGACAAGAGTGGTAAGCAGTCTCAAAGCACTTATCCCACCGCTGCACAACCAATGTAGGAGGCTGGACTGGCTTGTAGTGAGTACCAAGGGGTACTTGCACCTTGCACCAGGCCCAGTTATCCCTTATTAGTGTATAGGGTGTCTAGCAGCTTAGGCTGATAGATAATGGTAACTTAGCAGAGCAGCTCAGGCTGAACTAGGAGACGTGTGAAGCTACTACAGTACCACAAGTGTCACTTGCACAATATCATAAGAAAACACAATACACAGTTATACTAAAAATAAAGGTACTTTATTTTTATGACAATATGCCAAAGTATCTTAGAGTGTACCCTCAGTGAGAGGATAGGAAATATACACAAGATATATATACACAATAGCAAAAATATGCAGTATAGTCTTAGAAAACAGTGCAAACAATGTATAGTTACAATAGGATGCAATGGGGAAAAATAGGGATAGGGGCAACACAAACCATATACTCCAAAAGTGGAATGCGAACCACGAATGGACCCCAAACCTATGTGACCTTGTAGAGGGTCGCTGGGACTATTAGAAAATAGTGAGAGTTAGAAAAATAACCCTCCCCAAGACCCTGAAAAGTGAGTGCAAAGTGCACTAAAGTTCCCCTAAGGACAAAGAAGTCGTGTTAGAGGAATAATGCAGGAAAGACACAAACCAACAATGCAACAACTGTGGATTTCCAATCTAGGGTACCTGTGGAACAAGGGGACCAAGTCCAAAAGTCACAAGCAAGTCGGAGATGGGCAGATGCCCAGGAAATGCCAGCTGCGGGTGCAAAGAAGCTTCTCTTGGACAGAAGAAGCTGCGGTTTCTGCAGTAACGAAAAGGGCTAGAGACTTTCCCTTTGGTGGAGCGATCCCTCTCGCCGTGGAGAGTCGGGCAAAAGTATTTTCCCACCGAAAGAGCACCAACAAGCCTTGCTAGCTGCAAATCACGCAGTTAGCGTTTTTGGACGCTGCTGTGGCCCTGGAGGGACCAGGAGGTCGCAAATTGGAGCAGGAGAGAGAGGGGACGTCGAGCAAGACAAGGAGCCCTCTCAGCAGCAGGTAGCACCCGGAAAAGTGCCAGAAACAGGCACTACGAGGATGCGTGAAACGGTGCTCACCCGAAGTCGCACAAAGAAGTCCCACGTCGCCGGAGAACAACTTAGGAGGTCGTGCAATGCAGGTTTGAGTGCCGTGGACCCGGGCTGGACTTTGCACAAAGGATTTCCGCCGGAAGTGCACGGAGGCCGGAGTAGCTGCAAAAGTCGCGGTTCCCAGCAATGCAGTCTAGCGAGGTGAGGCAAGGACTTACCTCCACCAAACTTGGACTGAAGAGTCACTGGACTGTGGGGGCCACTTGGACAGAGTTGCTGGATTCGAGGGACCTCGCTCGTTGTGCTGAGAGGAGACCCAAGGGACCGGTAATGCAGCTTTTTGGTGCCTGCGGTTGCAGGGGGAAGATTCCGTCGACCCACGGGAGATTTCTTCAGAGCTTCTAGTGCACAGAGGAGGGAGACTACCCCCACAGCATGCACCACCAGGAAAACAGTCGAGAAGGCGGCAGGATCAGCGTTACAGAGTTGCAGTAGTCGTCTTTGCTACTATGTTGCAGTTTTGCAGGCTTCCAGCGCGGTCAGCAGTCGATTCCTTGGCAGAAGGTGAAGAGAGAGATGCAGAGGAACTCGGCTGAGCTCTTGCATTCGTTATCTAAAGTTTCCCCAGAGACAGAGACCCTAAATAGCCAGAAAAGAGGGTTTGGCTACTTAGGAGAGAGGATAGGCTAGCAACACCTGAAGGAGCCTATCACAAGGAGTCTCTGACGTCACCTGGTGGCACTGGCCACTCAGAGCAGTCCAGTGTGCCAGCAGCACCTCTGTTTCCAAGATGGCAGAGGTCTGGAGCACACTGGAGGAGCTCTGGACACCTCCCAGGGGAGGTGCAGGTCAGGGGAGTGGTCACTCCCCTTTCCTTTGTCCAGTTTCGCGCCAAAGCAGAGCTAAGGGGTCCCCTGAACCGGTGTAGACTGGCTTATGCAAAATTGGGCACATCTGTGCCCAAGAAAGCATTTCCAGAGGCTGGGGGAGGCTACTCCTCCCCTGCCTTCACACCATTTTCCAAAGGGAGAGGGTGTAACACCCTCTCTCAGAGGAAGTCCTTTGTTCTGCCATCCTGGGACAAGCCTGGCTTGACCCCAGGGGGGCAGAAACCTGTCTGAGGGGTTGGCAGCAGCAGCAGCTGCAGTGAAACCCCAGGAAAGGCAGTTTGGCAGTGCCAGGGTCTGTGCTACAGACCACTGGGATAATGGAATTGTGCCAACAATGCCAGGATGGCATAGAGGGGGCAATTCCATGATCTTAGACATGTTACATGGCCATATTCGGAGTTACCATTGTGATGCTACATATAGGTAGTGACCTATATGTAGTGCACGCGTGTAATGGTGTCCCCGCACTCACAAAGTTCAGGGAATTGGCCCTGAACAATGTGGGGGCACCTTGGCTAGTGCCAGGGTGCCCTCACACTAAGTAACTTAGCACCTAACCTTTACCAGGTAAAGGTTAGACATATAGGTGACTTATAAGTTACTTAAGTGCAGTGTAAAATGGCTGTGAAATAACGTGGACGTTATTTCACTCAGGCTGCAGTGGCAGGCCTGTGTAAGGATTGTCAGAGCTCCCTATGGGTGGCAAAAGAAATGCTGCAGCCCATAGGGATCTCCTGGAACCCCAATACCCTGGGTACCTAAGTACCATATACTAGGGAATTATAAGGGTGTTCCAGTAAGCCAATGTAAATTGGTAAAATTGGTCACTAGCCTGTTAGTGACAATTTGAAATAAATGAGAGAGCATAACCACTGAGGTTCTGGTTAGCAGAGCCTCAGTGAGACAGTTAGGCACCACACAGGGAACACATACATATAGGCCACAACCTTATGAGCACTGGGGTCCTGACTAGCAGGGTCCCAGTGACACATAACAAACATACTGAAAACATAGGGTTTTCACTATGAGCACTGGGCCCTGGCTAGCAGGATCCCAGTGAGACAGTGAAAACACCCTGACATACACTCACAAACAGGCCAAAAGTGGGGGTAACAAGGCTAGAAAGAGGCTACTTTCTCACACAACCCCCCCCCCCAAACGAAGGACAATAAGGCTAACCTTGGCCAGTTGAGACTTTATTGTCTAAGTGGTGATAAGTAGAGAGTAGCTCTGCAATAGACTGGTTACTCCCTTTATCATCCACTATATGGTTACTTCCCTGTGGGGATGTAAACCACCCTGTTTGAAGTTTTTTAGCTAAGCAACAATGTGAAGATGTATTTTCAGAGTTTCTATCAGTAAGTTTTAGTTTAGAGCAGTGGGAATTGTCCACTGAACCTATTTGTAGTGATGGAAATGCCAGACAGGGATGCTGTCTCAGTAAAGCCATAGCTGGGCAAAAACCTTGTCCATATGGCTGGAAGAGAGAACAGGGATGCTGTTTCTCTTGAGTTGGAGCAGGGCAGGGATGCTGTCCTATGAGCTCCACACTAGGGCAGGGATGCTGTCCTAAGTGTTGTGAGGCAGTGCAGGGTTTCTGCACTAAAGTTTCTCTGGGAGGGTTGGAGGGATGCTCCATGTTAACAAAAATGGTGCTCTTTTTCTCACCAATGTTAGTTATCCCACAGAGAGGTACTTCTACCTCAGGGAGTACAGTTTTGCCAACTGCTGATTCCCTTGGAACAGGTGCCACCCCATGAGAGGTTTCTCCCACCACAATAATGGTATCCTGAATGGTAGGGTGGTTAGGGGATACTGTGATACCCTTTTTACCTGTTGTTGGAGAGGGATCCTGAGTTTTCAGGCCTTCTCTCCTTTGCTTTTTCATTTCAGTAGAAATGAGAGGGAACAATTCCTCTGGGATGCCCAGCATGGCTGCATGGGCATAAAACTCTACATCAGCCCAACCTGAGGCCTCTAGGTCATTACCTAAGAGACAGTCTACAGGTAAGCTAGGTGATACCACCACCTGCTTGGGGCCAGTAAATCCACCCCAACTAAACTGAATTATAGCTAAGGGAAGAAACTTAGTGGAGTTATGGACATCAATAATCTTATACTGTTGTCCAATGATGTGTTGATCAGGGTGCACTAGGTTTTCAGTCACCAAAGTGATACTGGCACCTGTGTCCCTGTAGGCCAAGGCCTCAACACCATTTATTGAAACTGTCTGCCTGTACTTATCCATTGTAAGGGGACAAGCAGCCAGTGTGGCAAGGCCAATGCCACTAGGTGTGACACAAACTGTCTTGGGACTGACTACCCCAGTTTCTACTATGGACCCATAAGTGAACCCAACTACACCCTTAACTTGACTGTTGCCAGCAGTCCCACCACTAGTACCACTACTGCTAGGGGCACTAGAGCTTGATGTATTAGTGGTGGTAGGCTCAGGGGGTTTACCTGGACAGGACTTATCCCCTGGCCTATGGCCTCTGTTTTTACACACAAAGCAACAAGGCTTTTTAAATTGTGTAGGTTGAGAAGAAGAGGAAGAATTTGTTTTATCCCCACCCCCTGAAGAGTGTTTAAGATTTGAAGTGGGATCTTTGGTTTTACCCTTATCCCCATGCTTATCTTGAGATTTTTCACCATCTTTCTTCTTAGTGTTCTCTTTGTCACCCCCTGTATGAACTTTTCTGTTCACCCTTGTTCTGACCCATTTGTCTGCCTTCTTTCCCAATTCTTGGGGAGAGGTCAGATCAGAGTCCACCAAGTACTGGTGCAACAAATCAGACACACAATTATTAAGAATATGCTCTCTCAGGATCAAGTTATACAGGCTGTTATAATCAGTCACTTTACTGCCATGTAACCACCCCTCCAAGGCCTTCACTGAATGGTCAATGAAATCAACCCAGTCTTGTGAAGACTCCTTTTTGGTTTTTCTGAACTTTATCCTGTACTGTTCAGTGGTTAAGCCATAACCATCCAGGAGTGCATTCTTAAGAACTTTGTAATCATTAGCTTCATTTTCTTTCACAGTAAGGAGCCTATCCCTACCTTTTCCACTAAATGATAGCCATAGGATAGCAGCCCACTGCCTTTGAGGGACACCCTGTACAACACAGGCCCTCTCAAGTGCAGCAAACCACTTGTTAATGTCATCCCCCTCCTTATAAGGGGGAACTATCTTGTGCAGATTCCTGGAATCATGCTCTTTTACAGGATGACTATGGGGAATACTGCTGTTGCCACCATGGGTTTCTAAACCCAACTTCTGTCTTTCCTTCTCTAATTCTAAAGACTGTCTATCCAAATCCAGCTGTTGCTTTTTAAGATTCAGTCTGGTTTGTTCCACCCTCAACTTATTGAGTTCCCTTTCTAACAATTTGTCATCAGGGTTGGTGGGAGGGACATTTCTAGATACAGAGGTATGATGGGAATGAACAGAAGGAGACCTGTCCCTTACAGAGGGCACCCTAACAGCTTGGCTAACAGAAACATCAGTACCACTGTGATGTGAATAAATGCTTTTGCTATGATGTGAGACAACACTATTTGTATGGTGTGGCTCTTCATCATTACCAACTATGCTAGACTGTCTAGTAATGGGCAGGCTAGGAACTTTCTTTCCTGAATCTTTTCCTGGGGGAGTCCCTGGATCAGATTGGGAACCATTTGCTACTTTTTCAACAGATGTAGCCCCTATGGCCTTATCTTGTTCTCTAAGCATATTAAGCAACAATTCCAAGGAAGGATTCTTCCCTACACTCAAACATCTCTCTATACAGAGACTCTTTGCTCCTTTCCAGCTAAGGTGGTCATATGCAAGTTTGGACAGATTAATATTTTGGCCTGTGCCAGACATTTGTAGAGAGAGTTAAAGTGATAGAACAAGAGAAAAAAGTTTGTCAGAGCTTTTAGAAAGACAGAGAAAAAACTTTTAAAACTTTTTAGAACTTTTTAGAAAGTTTAGAAGTACTTTTCAGCACTTAGAATAGAGTGAAAAGAGGAAATGCAAAACTTTTTGGCTATGTGTATATACACTGACCTTGTTTTGTATATTTTTCTCTTATGAAAAGTACAATGACAAGAGTGGTAAGCAGTCTCAAAGCACTTATCCCACCGCTGCACAACCAATGTAGGAGGCTGGACTGGCTTGTAGTGAGTACCAAGGGGTACTTGCACCTTGCACCAGGCCCAGTTATCCCTTATTAGTGTATAGGGTGTCTAGCAGCTTAGGCTGATAGATAATGGTAACTTAGCAGAGCAGCTCAGGCTGAACTAGGAGACGTGTGAAGCTACTACAGTACCACAAGTGTCACTTGCACAATATCATAAGAAAACACAATACACAGTTATACTAAAAATAAAGGTACTTTATTTTTATGACAATATGCCAAAGTATCTTAGAGTGTACCCTCAGTGAGAGGATAGGAAATATACACAAGATATATATACACAATAGCAAAAATATGCAGTATAGTCTTAGAAAACAGTGCAAACAATGTATAGTTACAATAGGATGCAATGGGGAAAAATAGGGATAGGGGCAACACAAACCATATACTCCAAAAGTGGAATGCGAACCACGAATGGACCCCAAACCTATGTGACCTTGTAGAGGGTCGCTGGGACTATTAGAAAATAGTGAGAGTTAGAAAAATAACCCTCCCCAAGACCCTGAAAAGTGAGTGCAAAGTGCACTAAAGTTCCCCTAAGGACAAAGAAGTCGTGTTAGAGGAATAATGCAGGAAAGACACAAACCAACAATGCAACAACTGTGGATTTCCAATCTAGGGTACCTGTGGAACAAGGGGACCAAGTCCAAAAGTCACAAGCAAGTCGGAGATGGGCAGATGCCCAGGAAATGCCAGCTGCGGGTGCAAAGAAGCTTCTCTTGGACAGAAGAAGCTGCGGTTTCTGCAGTAACGAAAAGGGCTAGAGACTTTCCCTTTGGTGGAGCGATCCCTCTCGCCGTGGAGAGTCGGGCAAAAGTATTTTCCCACCGAAAGAGCACCAACAAGCCTTGCTAGCTGCAAATCACGCAGTTAGCGTTTTTGGACGCTGCTGTGGCCCTGGAGGGACCAGGAGGTCGCAAATTGGACCAGGAGAGAGAGGGGACGTCGAGCAAGACAAGGAGCCCTCTCAGCAGCAGGTAGCACCCGAAAAAGTGCCAGAAACAGGCACTACGAGGATGCGTGAAACGGTGCTCACCCGAAGTCGCACAAAGAAGTCCCACGTCGCCGGAGAACAACTTAGGAGGTCGTGCAATGCAGGTTTGAGTGCCGTGGACCCGGGCTGGACTTTGCACAAAGGATTTCCGCCGGAAGTGCACGGAGGCCGGAGTAGCTGCAAAAGTCGCGGTTCCCAGCAATGCAGTCTAGCGAGGTGAGGCAAGGACTTACCTCCACCAAACTTGGACTGAAGAGTCACTGTACTGTGGGGGCCACTTGGACAGAGTTGCTGGATTCGAGGGACCTCGCTCGTTGTGCTGAGAGGAGACCCAAGGGACCGGTAATGCAGCTTTTTGGTGCCTGCGGTTGCAGGGGGAAGATTCCGTCGACCCACGGGAGATTTCTTCAGAGCTTCTAGTGCACAGAGGAGGGAGACTACCCCCACAGCATGCACCACCAGGAAAACAGTCGAGAAGGCGGCAGGATCAGCGTTACAGAGTTGCAGTAGTCGTCTTTGCTACTATGTTGCAGTTTTGCAGGCTTCCAGCGCGGTCAGCAGTCGATTCCTTGGCAGAAGGTGAAGAGAGAGATGCAGAGGAACTCGGCTGAGCTCTTGCATTCGTTATCTAAAGTTTCCCCAGAGACAGAGACCCTAAATAGCCAGAAAAGAGGGTTTGGCTACTTAGGAGAGAGGATAGGCTAGCAACACCTGAAGGAGCCTATCACAAGGAGTCTCTGACGTCACCTGGTGGCACTGGCCACTCAGAGCAGTCCAGTGTGCCAGCAGCACCTCTGTTTCCAAGATGGCAGAGGTCTGGAGCACACTGGAGGAGCTCTGGACACCTCCCAGGGGAGGTGCAGGTCAGGGGAGTGGTCACTCCCCTTTCCTTTGTCCAGTTTCGCGCCAAAGCAGAGCTAAGGGGTCCCCTGAACCGGTGTAGACTGGCTTATGCAAAATTGGGCACATCTGTGCCCAAGAAAGCATTTCCAGAGGCTGGGGGAGGCTACTCCTCCCCTGCCTTCACACCATTTTCCAAAGGGAGAGGGTGTAACACCCTCTCTCAGAGGAAGTCCTTTGTTCTGCCATCCTGGGACAAGCCTGGCTTGACCCCAGGGGGGCAGAAACCTGTCTGAGGGGTTGGCAGCAGCAGCAGCTGCAGTGAAACCCCAGGAAAGGCAGTTTGGCAGTGCCATGGTCTGTGCTACAGACCACTGGGATAATGGAATTGTGCCAACAATGCCAGGATGGCATAGAGGGGGCAATTCCATGATCTTAGACATGTTACATGGCCATATTCGGAGTTACCATTGTGATGCTACATATAGGTAGTGACCTATATGTAGTGCACGCGTGTAATGGTGTCCCCGCACTCACAAAGTTCAGGGAATTGGCCCTGAACAATGTGGGGGCACCTTGGCTAGTGCCAGGGTGCCCTCACACTAAGTAACTTAGCACCTAACCTTTACCAGGTAAAGGTTAGACATATAGGTGACTTATAAGTTACTTAAGTGCAGTGTAAAATGGCTGTGAAATAACGTGGACGTTATTTCACTCAGGCTGCAGTGGCAGGCCTGTGTAAGGATTGTCAGAGCTCCCTATGGGTGGCAAAAGAAATGCTGCAGCCCATAGGGATCTCCTGGAACCCCAATACCCTGGGTACCTAAGTACCATATACTAGGGAATTATAAGGGTGTTCCAGTAAGCCAATGTAAATTGGTAAAATTGGTCACTAGCCTGTTAGTGACAATTTGAAATAAATGAGAGAGCATAACCACTGAGGTTCTGGTTAGCAGAGCCTCAGTGAGACAGTTAGGCACCACACAGGGAACACATACATATAGGCCACAACCTTATGAGCACTGGGGTCCTGACTAGCAGGGTCCCAGTGACACATAACAAACATACTGAAAACATAGGGTTTTCACTATGAGCACTGGGCCCTGGCTAGCAGGATCCCAGTGAGACAGTGAAAACACCCTGACATACACTCACAAACAGGCCAAAAGTGGGGGTAACAAGGCTAGAAAGAGGCTACTTTCTCACACAACCCCCCCCCCCCCAAACGAAGGACAATAAGGCTAACCTTGGCCAGTTGAGACTTTATTGTCTAAGTGGTGATAAGTAGAGAGTAGCTCTGCAATAGACTGGTTACTCCCTTTATCATCCACTATATGGTTACTTCCCTGTGGGGATGTAAACCACCCTGTTTGAAGTTTTTTAGCTAAGCAACAATGTGAAGATGTATTTTCAGAGTTTCTATCAGTAAGTTTTAGTTTAGAGCAGTGGGAATTGTCCACTGAACCTATTTGTAGTGATGGAAATGCCAGACAGGGATGCTGTCTCAGTAAAGCCATAGCTGGGCAAAAACCTTGTCCATATGGCTGGAAGAGAGAACAGGGATGCTGTTTCTCTTGAGTTGGAGCAGGGCAGGGATGCTGTCCTATGAGCTCCACACTAGGGCAGGGATGCTGTCCTAAGTGTTGTGAGGCAGTGCAGGGTTTCTGCACTAAAGTTTCTCTGGGAGGGTTGGAGGGATGCTCCATGTTAACAAAAATGGTGCTCTTTTTCTCACCAATGTTAGTTATCCCACAGAGAGGTACTTCTACCTCAGGGAGTACAGTTTTGCCAACTGCTGATTCCCTTGGAACAGGTGCCACCCCAGGAGAGGTTTCTCCCACCACAAGAATGGTATCCTGAATGGTAGGGTGGTTAGGGGATACTGTGATACCCTTTTTACCTGTTGTTGGAGAGGGATCCTGAGTTTTCAGGCCTTCTCTCCTTTGCTTTTTCATTTCAGTAGAAATGAGAGGGAACAATTCCTCTGGGATGCCCAGCATGGCTGCATGGGCATAAAACTCTACATCAGCCCAACCTGAGGCCTCTAGGTCATTACCTAAGAGACAGTCTACAGGTAAGCTAGGTGATACCACCACCTGCTTGGGGCCAGTAAATCCACCCCAACTAAACTGAATTATAGCTAAGGGAAGAAACTTAGTGGAGTTATGGACATCAATAATCTTATACTGTTGTCCAATGATGTGTTGATCAGGGTGCACTAGGTTTTCAGTCACCAAAGTGATACTGGCACCTGTGTCCCTGTAGGCCAAGGCCTCAACACCATTTATTGAAACTGTCTGCCTGTACTTATCCATTGTAAGGGGACAAGCAGCCAGTGTGGCAAGGCCAATGCCACTAGGTGTGACACAAACTGTCTTGGGACTGACTACCCCAGTTTCTACTATGGACCCATAAGTGAACCCAACTACACCCTTAACTTGACTGTTGCCAGCAGTCCCACCACTAGTACCACTACTGCTAGGGGCACTAGAGCTTGATGTATTAGTGGTGGTAGGCTCAGGGGGTTTACCTGGACAGGACTTATCCCCTGGCCTATGGCCTCTGTTTTTACACACAAAGCACCAAGGCTTTTTAAATTGTGTAGGTTGAGAAGAAGAGGAAGAATTTGTTTTATCCCCACCCCCTGAAGAGTGTTTAAGATTTGAAGTGGGATCTTTGGTTTTACCCTTATCCCCATGCTTATCTTGAGATTTTTCACCATCTTTCTTCTTAGTGTTCTCTTTGTCACCCCCTGTATGAACTTTTCTGTTCACCCTTGTTCTGACCCATTTGTCTGCCTTCTTTCCCAATTCTTGGGGAGAGGTCAGATCAGAGTCCACCAAGTACTGGTGCAACAAATCAGACACACAATTATTAAGAATATGCTCTCTCAGGATCAAGTTATACAGGCTGTTATAATCAGTCACTTTACTGCCATGTAACCACCCCTCCAAGGCCTTCACTGAATGGTCAATGAAATCAACCCAGTCTTGTGAAGACTCCTTTTTGGTTTTTCTGAACTTTATCCTGTACTGTTCAGTGGTTAAGCCATAACCATCCAGGAGTGCATTCTTAAGAACTTTGTAATCATTAGCTTCATTTTCTTTCACAGTAAGGAGCCTATCCCTACCTTTTCCACTAAATGATAGCCATAGGATAGCAGCCCACTGCCTTTGAGGGACACCCTGTCCAACACAGGCCCTCTCAAGTGCAGCAAACCACTTGTTAATGTCATCCCCCTCCTTATAAGGGGGAACTATCTTGTGCAGATTCCTGGAATCATGCTCTTTTACAGGATGACTATGGGGAATACTGCTGTTGCCACCATGGGTTTCTAAACCCAACTTCTGTCTTTCCTTCTCTAATTCTAAAGACTGTCTATCCAAATCCAGCTGTTGCTTTTTAAGATTCAGTCTGGTTTGTTCCACCCTCAACTTATTGAGTTCCCTTTCTAACAATTTGTCATCAGGGTTGGTGGGAGGGACATTTCTAGATACAGAGGTATGATGGGAATGAACAGAAGGAGACCTGTCCCTTACAGAGGGCACCCTAACAGCTTGGCTAACAGAAACATCAGTACCACTGTGATGTGAATAAATGCTTTTGCTATGATGTGAGACAACACTATTTGTATGGTGTGGCTCTTCATCATTACCAACTATGCTAGACTGTCTAGTAATGGGCAGGCTAGGAACTTTCTTTCCTGAATCTTTTCCTGGGGGAGTCCCTGGATCAGATTGGGAACCATTTGCTACTTTTTCAACAGATGTAGCCCCTATGGCCTTATCTTGTTCTCTAAGCATATTAAGCAACAATTCCAAGGAAGGATTCTTCCCTACACTCAAACATCTCTCTATATAGAGACTCTTTGCTCCTTTCCAGCTAAGGTGGTCATATGCAAGTTTGGACAGATTAATATTTTGGCCTGTGCCAGACATTTGTAGAGAGAGTTAAAGTGATAGAACAAGAGAAAAAAGTTTGTCAGAGCTTTTAGAAAGACAGAGAAAAAACTTTTAAAACTTTTTAGAACTTTTTAGAAAGTTTAGAAGTACTTTTCAGCACTTAGAATAGAGTGAAAAGAGGAAATGCAAAACTTTTTGGCTATGTGTATATACACTGACCTTGTTTTGTATATTTTTCTCTTATGAAAAGTACAATGACAAGAGTGGTAAGCAGTCTCAAAGCACTTATCCCACCGCTGCACAACCAATGTAGGAGGCTGGACTGGCTTGTAGTGAGTACCAAGGGGTACTTGCACCTTGCACCAGGCCCAGTTATCCCTTATTAGTGTATAGGGTGTCTAGCAGCTTAGGCTGATAGATAATGGTAACTTAGCAGAGCAGCTCAGGCTGAACTAGGAGACGTGTGAAGCTACTACAGTACCACAAGTGTCACTTGCACAATATCATAAGAAAACACAATACACAGTTATACTAAAAATAAAGGTACTTTATTTTTATGACAATATGCCAAAGTATCTTAGAGTGTACCCTCAGTGAGAGGATAGGAAATATACACAAGATATATATACACAATAGCAAAAATATGCAGTATAGTCTTAGAAAACAGTGCAAACAATGTATAGTTACAATAGGATGCAATGGGGAAACATAGGGATAGGGGCAACACAAACCATATACTCCAAAAGTGGAATGCAAACCACAAATGGACCCCAAACCTATGTGACCTTGTAGAGGGTCGCTGGGACTATTAGAAAATAGTGAGAGTTAGAAAAATAACCCTCCCCAAGACCCTGAAAAGTGAGTGCAAAGTGCACTAAAGTTCCCCTAAGGACAAAGAAGTCGTGTTAGAGGAATAATGCAGGAAAGACACAAACCAACAATGCAACAACTGTGGATTTCCAATCTAGGGTACCTGTGGAACAAGGGGACCAAGTCCAAAAGTCACAAGCAAGTCGGAGATGGGCAGATGCCCAGGAAATGCCAGCTGTGGGTGCAAAGAAGCTTCTACTGGACAGAAGAAGCTGCGGTTTCTGCAGGAACGAAAAGGGCTAGAGACTTCCCCTTTGGTGGACTGATCCAACTCGCCGTGGAGAGTCGTGCAGAAGTGCTTTCCCGCCAAAAGAACGCCAACAAGCCTTGCTAGCTGCAAATTGTGCAGTTAGCGTTTTTGGACGCTGCTGTGGCCCTGGAGAGACCAGGAGGTCGCAAATTGGACCAGGAGAGTGAGGGGACATCGAGCAAGACAAGGAGCCCTCTCAGCAGCAGGTAGCACCCGGAGAAGTGCCAGAAACAGGCACTACGAGGATGCGTGAAACTGTGCTCACCCGAAGTCGCACAAAGAAGTCCCACGTCACCGGAGAACAACTTAGGAGGTCGTGCAATGCAGGTTAGTGTGCCGTGGACCCAGGCTGGACAGTGCACAAAGGATTTCCACCGGAAGTGCACAGAGGCCGGAGTAGCTGCAAAAGTCGCGGTTCCCAGCAATGCAGTCTAGCGAGGTGAGGCAAGGACTTACCTCCACCAAACTTGGACTGAAGAGTCACTGGACTGTGGGGGCCACTTGGACAGAGTTGCTGGATTTGAGGGACCTCGCTCGTCATGCTGAGAGGAGACCCAAGGGACCGGTAATGCAGCTTTTTGGTGCCTGCGGTTGCAGGGGGAAGATTCCGTCGACCCACGGGAGATTTCTTCGGAGCTTCTAGTGCAGAGAGGAGGCAGACTACCCCCACAGCATGCACCACCAGGAAAACAGTCGAGAAGGCGGCAGGATCAGCGTTACAGAGTTGCAGTAGTCGTCTTTGCTACTATGTTGCAGTTTTGCAGGCTTCCAGCGCGGTCAGCAGTCGATTCCTTGGCAGAAGGTGAAGAGAGAGATGCAGAGGAACTCGGCTGAGCTCTTGCATTCGTTATCTAAAGTTTCCCCAGAGACAGAGACCCTAAATAGCCAGAAAAGAGGGTTTGGCTACTTAGGAGAGAGGATAGGCTAGCAACACCTGAAGGAGCCTATCACAAGGAGTCTCTGACGTCACCTGGTGGCACTGGCCACTCAGAGCAGTCCAGTGTGCCAGCAGCACCTCTGTTTCCAAGATGGCAGAGGTCTGGAGCACACTGGAGGAGCTCTGGACACCTCCCAGGGGAGGTGCAGGTCAGGGGAGTGGTCACTCCCCTTTCCTTTGTCCAGTTTCGCGCCAAAGCAGAGCTAAGGGGTCCCCTGAACCGGTGTAGACTGGCTTATGCAAAATTGGGCACATCTGTGCCCAAGAAAGCATTTCCAGAGGCTGGGGGAGGCTACTCCTCCCCTGCCTTCACACCATTTTCCAAAGGGAGAGGGTGTAACACCCTCTCTCAGAGGAAGTCCTTTGTTCTGCCATCCTGGGACAAGCCTGGCTTGACCCCAGGGGGGCAGAAACCTGTCTGAGGGGTTGGCAGCAGCAGCAGCTGCAGTGAAACCCCAGGAAAGGCAGTTTGGCAGTGCCAGGGTCTGTGCTACAGACCACTGGGATAATGGAATTGTGCCAACAATGCCAGGATGGCATAGAGGGGGCAATTCCATGATCTTAGACATGTTACATGGCCATATTCGGAGTTACCATTGTGATGCTACATATAGGTAGTGACCTATATGTAGTGCACGCGTGTAATGGTGTCCCCGCACTCACAAAGTTCAGGGAATTGGCCCTGAACAATGTGGGGGCACCTTGGCTAGTGCCAGGGTGCCCTCACACTAAGTAACTTAGCACCTAACCTTTACCAGGTAAAGGTTAGACATATAGGTGACTTATAAGTTACTTAAGTGCAGTGTAAAATGGCTGTGAAATAACGTGGACGTTATTTCACTCAGGCTGCAGTGGCAGGCCTGTGTAAGGATTGTCAGAGCTCCCTATGGGTGGCAAAAGAAATGCTGCAGCCCATAGGGATCTCCTGGAACCCCAATACCCTGGGTACCTAAGTACCATATACTAGGGAATTATAAGGGTGTTCCAGTAAGCCAATGTAAATTGGTAAAATTGGTCACTAGCCTGTTAGTGACAATTTGAAATAAATGAGAGAGCATAACCACTGAGGTTCTGGTTAGCAGAGCCTCAGTGAGACAGTTAGGCACCACACAGGGAACACATACATATAGGCCACAACCTTATGAGCACTGGGGTCCTGACTAGCAGGGTCCCAGTGACACATAACAAACATACTGAAAACATAGGGTTTTCACTATGAGCACTGGGCCCTGGCTAGCAGGATCCCAGTGAGACAGTGAAAACACCCTGACATACACTCACAAACAGGCCAAAAGTGGGGGTAACAAGGCTAGAAAGAGGCTACTTTCTCACACAACCCCCCCCCCCAAACGAAGGACAATAAGGCTAACCTTGGCCAGTTGAGACTTTATTGTCTAAGTGGTGATAAGTAGAGAGTAGCTCTGCAATAGACTGGTTACTCCCTTTATCATCCACTATATGGTTACTTCCCTGTGGGGATGTAAACCACCCTGTTTGAAGTTTTTTAGCTAAGCAACAATGTGAAGATGTATTTTCAGAGTTTCTATCAGTAAGTTTTAGTTTAGAGCAGTGGGAATTGTCCACTGAACCTATTTGTAGTGATGGAAATGCCAGACAGGGATGCTGTCTCAGTAAAGCCATAGCTGGGCAAAAACCTTGTCCATATGGCTGGAAGAGAGAACAGGGATGCTGTTTCTCTTGAGTTGGAGCAGGGCAGGGATGCTGTCCTATGAGCTCCACACTAGGGCAGGGATGCTGTCCTAAGTGTTGTGAGGCAGTGCAGGGTTTCTGCACTAAAGTTTCTCTGGGAGGGTTGGAGGGATGCTCCATGTTAACAAAAATGGTGCTCTTTTTCTCACCAATGTTAGTTATCCCACAGAGAGGTACTTCTACCTCAGGGAGTACAGTTTTGCCAACTGCTGATTCCCTTGGAACAGGTGCCACCCCAGGAGAGGTTTCTCCCACCACAAGAATGGTATCCTGAATGGTAGGGTGGTTAGGGGATACTGTGATACCCTTTTTACCTGTTGTTGGAGAGGGATCCTGAGTTTTCAGGCCTTCTCTCCTTTGCTTTTTCATTTCAGTAGAAATGAGAGGGAACAATTCCTCTGGGATGCCCAGCATGGCTGCATGGGCATAAAACTCTACATCAGCCCAACCTGAGGCCTCTAGGTCATTACCTAAGAGACAGTCTACAGGTAAGCTAGGTGATACCACCACCTGCTTGGGGCCAGTAAATCCACCCCAACTAAACTGAATTATAGCTAAGGGAAGAAACTTAGTGGAGTTATGGACATCAATAATCTTATACTGTTGTCCAATGATGTGTTGATCAGGGTGCACTAGGTTTTCAGTCACCAAAGTGATACTGGCACCTGTGTCCCTGTAGGCCAAGGCCTCAACACCATTTATTGAAACTGTCTGCCTGTACTTATCCATTGTAAGGGGACAAGCAGCCAGTGTGGCAAGGCCAATGCCACTAGGTGTGACACAAACTGTCTTGGGACTGACTACCCCAGTTTCTACTATGGACCCATAAGTGAACCCAACTACACCCTTAACTTGACTGTTGCCAGCAGTCCCACCACTAGTACCACTACTGCTAGGGGCACTAGAGCTTGATGTATTAGTGGTGGTAGGCTCAGGGGGTTTACCTGGACAGGACTTATCCCCTGGCCTATGGCCTCTGTTTTTACACACAAAGCACCAAGGCTTTTTAAATTGTGTAGGTTGAGAAGAAGAGGAAGAATTTGTTTTATCCCCACCCCCTGAAGAGTGTTTAAGATTTGAAGTGGGATCTTTGGTTTTACCCTTATCCCCATGCTTATCTTGAGATTTTTCACCATCTTTCTTCTTAGTGTTCTCTTTGTCACCCCCTGTATGAACTTTTCTGTTCACCCTTGTTCTGACCCATTTGTCTGCCTTCTTTCCCAATTCTTGGGGAGAGGTCAGATCAGAGTCCACCAAGTACTGGTGCAACAAATCAGACACACAATTATTAAGAATATGCTCTCTCAGGATCAAGTTATACAGGCTGTTATAATCAGTCACTTTACTGCCATGTAACCACCCCTCCAAGGCCTTCACTGAATGGTCAATGAAATCAACCCAGTCTTGTGAAGACTCCTTTTTGGTTTTTCTGAACTTTATCCTGTACTGTTCAGTGGTTAAGCCATAACCATCCAGGAGTGCATTCTTAAGAACTTTGTAATCATTAGCTTCATTTTCTTTCACAGTAAGGAGCCTATCCCTACCTTTTCCACTAAATGATAGCCATAGGATAGCAGCCCACTGCCTTTGAGGGACACCCTGTACAACACAGGCCCTCTCAAGTGCAGCAAACCACTTGTTAATGTCATCCCCTCCTTATAAGGGGGAACTATCTTGTGCAGATTCCTGGAATCATGCTCTTTTACAGGATGACTATGGGGAATACTGCTGTTGCCACCATGGGTTTCTAAACCCAACTTCTGTCTTTCCTTCTCTAATTCTAAAGACTGTCTATCCAAATCCAGCTGTTGCTTTTTAAGATTCAGTCTGGTTTGTTCCACCCTCAACTTATTGAGTTCCCTTTCTAACAATTTGTCATCAGGGTTGGTGGGAGGGACATTTCTAGATACAGAGGTATGATGGGAATGAACAGAAGGAGACCTGTCCCTTACAGAGGGCACCCTAACAGCTTGGCTAACAGAAACATCAGTACCACTGTGATGTGAATAAATGCTTTTGCTATGATGTGAGACAACACTATTTGTATGGTGTGGCTCTTCATCATTACCAACTATGCTAGACTGTCTAGTAATGGGCAGGCTAGGAACTTTCTTTCCTGAATCTTTTCCTGGGGGAGTCCCTGGATCAGATTGGGAACCATTTGCTACTTTTTCAACAGATGTAGCCCCTATGGCCTTATCTTGTTCTCTAAGCATATTAAGCAACAATTCCAAGGAAGGATTCTTCCCTACACTCAAACATCTCTCTATACAGAGACTCCTTGCTCCTTTCCAGCTAAGGTGGTCATATGCAAGTTTGGACAGATCAATATTTTGGCCTGTGCCAGACATTTGTAGAGAGAGTTAAAGTGATAGAACAAGAGAAAAAAGTTTGTCAGAGCTTTTAGAAAGACAGAGAAAAAACTTTTAAAACTTTTTAGAACTTTTTAGAAAGTTTAGAAGTACTTTTCAGCACTTAGAATAGAGTGAAAAGAGGAAATGCAAAACTTTTTGGCTATGTGTATATACACTGACCTTGTTTTGTATATTTTTCTCTTATGAAAAGTACAATGACAAGAGTGGTAAGCAGTCTCAAAGCACTTATCCCACCGCTGCACAACCAATGTAGGAGGCTGGACTGGCTTGTAGTGAGTACCAAGGGGTACTTGCACCTTGCACCAGGCCCAGTTATCCCTTATTAGTGTATAGGGTGTCTAGCAGCTTAGGCTGATAGATAATGGTAACTTAGCAGAGCAGCTCAGGCTGAACTAGGAGACGTGTGAAGCTACTACAGTACCACAAGTGTCACTTGCACAATATCATAAGAAAACACAATACACAGTTATACTAAAAATAAAGGTACTTTATTTTTATGACAATATGCCAAAGTATCTTAGAGTGTACCCTCAGTGAGAGGATAGGAAATATACACAAGATATATATACACAATAGCAAAAATATGCAGTATAGTCTTAGAAAACAGTGCAAACAATGTATAGTTACAATAGGATGCAATGGGGAAACATAGGGATAGGGGCAACACAAACCATATACTCCAAAAGTGGAATGCAAACCACGAATGGACCCCAAACCTATGTGACCTTGTAGAGGGTCGCTGGGACTATTAGAAAATAGTGAGAGTTAGAAAAATAACCCTCCCCAAGACCCTGAAAAGTGAGTGCAAAGTGCACTAAAGTTCCCCTAAGGACAAAGAAGTCGTGTTAGAGGAATAATGCAGGAAAGACACAAACCAACAATGCAACAACTGTGGATTTCCAATCTAGGGTACCTGTGGAACAAGGGGACCAAGTCCAAAAGTCACAAGCAAGTCGGAGATGGGCAGATGCCCAGGAAATGCCAGCTGCGGGTGCAAAGAAGCTTCTACTGGACAGAAGAAGCTGCGGTTTCTGCAGGAACGAAAAGGGCTAGAGACTTCCCCTTTGGTGGACTGATCCGACTCACCGTGCAGAGTCGTGCAGAAGTGTTTTCCCGCCAAAAGAACACCAACAAGCCTTGCTAGCTGCAAATTGTGCAGTTAGCGTTTTTGGACGCTGCTGTGGCCCTGGAGAGACCAGGAGGTCGCAAATTGGACCAGGAGAGTGAGGGGACATCGCGCAAGACAAGGAGCCCTCTCAGCAGCAGGTAGCACCCGGAGAAGTGCCAGAAACAGGCACTACGAGGATGCGTGAAACTGTGCTCACCCGAAGTCGCACAAAGAAGTCCCACGTCACCGGAGAACAACTTAGGAGGTCGTGCAATGCAGGTTAGAGTGCCGTGGACCCAGGCTGGACAGTGCACAAAGGATTTCCACCGGAAGTGCACAGAGGCCGGAGTAGCTGCAAAAGTCGCGGTTCCCAGCAATGCAGTCTAGCGAGGTGAGGCAAGGACTTACCTCCACCAAACTTGGACTGAAGAGTCACTGAACTGTGGGGGCCACTTGGACAGAGTTGCTGGATTTGAGGGACCTCGCTCGTCATGCTGAGAGGAGACCCAAGGGACCGGTAATGCAGCTTTTTGGTGCCTGCGGTTGCAGGGGGAAGATTCCGTCGACCCACGGGAGATTTCTTCAGAGCTTCTAGTGCAGAGAGGAGGCAGACTACCCCCACAGCATGCACCACCAGGAAAACAGTCGAGAAGGCGGCAGGATCAGCGTTACAGAGTTGCAGTAGTCGTCTTTGCTACTATGTTGCAGTTTTGCAGGCTTCCAGCGCGGTCAGCAGTCGATTCCTTGGCAGAAGGTGAAGAGAGAGATGCAGAGGAACTCGGCTGAGCTCTTGCATTCGTTATCTAAAGTTTCCCCAGAGACAGAGACCCTAAATAGCCAGAAAAGAGGGTTTGGCTACTTAGGAGAGAGGATAGGCTAGCAACACCTGAAGGAGCCTATCACAAGGAGTCTCTGACGTCACCTGGTGGCACTGGCCACTCAGAGCAGTCCAGTGTGCCAGCAGCACCTCTGTTTCCAAGATGGCAGAGGTCTGGAGCACACTGGAGGAGCTCTGGACACATCCCAGGGGAGGTGCAGGTCAGGGGAGTGGTCACTCCCCTTTCCTTTGTCCAATTTCGCGCCAGAGCAGGGCTAAGGGGTCCCCTGAACCGGTGTAGACTGGCTTATGCAGAATTGGGCACATCTGTGCCCAAGAAAGCATTTCCAGAGGCTGGGGGAGGCTACTCCTCCCCTGCCTTCACACCATTTTCCAAAGGGAGAGGGTGTAACACCCTCTCTCAGAGGAAGTCCTTTGTTCTGCCATCCTGGGACAAGCCTGGCTTGACCCCAGGGGGGCAGAAACCTGTCTGAGGGGTTGGCAGCAGCAGCAGCTGCAGTGAAACCCCAGGAAAGGCAGTTTGGCAGTGCCAGGGTCTGTGCTACAGACCACTGGGATCATGGAATTGTGCCAATAATGCCAGGATGGCATAGAGGGGGCAATTCCATGATCTTAGACATGTTACATGGCCATATTCGGAGTTACCATTGTGATGCTACATATAGGTAGTGACCTATATGTAGTGCACGCGTGTAGTGGTGTCACCGCACTCACAAAGTTCAGGGAATTGGCCCTGAACAATGTGGGGGCACCTTGGCTAGTGCCAGGGTGCCCTCACACTAAGTAACTTAGCACCTAACCTTTACCAGGTAAAGGTTAGACATATAGGTGACTTATAAGTTACTTAAGTGCAGTGTAAAATGGCTGTGAAATAACGTGGACGTTATTTCACTCAGGCTGCAGTGGCAGGCCTGTGTAAGGATTGTCAGAGCTCCCTATGGGTGGCAAAAGAAATGCTGCAGCCCATAGGGATCTCCTGGAACCCCAATACCCTGCGTACCTCAGTTCCATATACTAGGGAATTATAAGGGTGTTCCAGTAAGCCAATGTAAATTGGTAAAATTGGTCACTAGCCTGTTAGTGACAATTTGAAATAAATGAGAGAGCATAACCACTGAGGTTCTGGTTAGCAGAGCCTCAGTGAGACAGTTAGGCACCACACAGGGAACACATACATATAGGCCACAGCCTTATGAGCACTGGGGTCCTGACTAGCAGGGTCCCAGTGACACATAACAAACATACTGAAAACATAGGGTTTTCACTATGAGCACTGGGCCCTGGCTAGCAGGATCCCAGTGAGACAGTGAAAACACCCTGACATACACTCACAAACAGGCCAAAAGTGGGGGTAACAAGGCTAGAAAGAGGCTACTTTCTCACACTGGGGATCAGGGAGGACGTGAAGGACATCAACACCACCCTGGTCTCCATTGCAGGGGTGCTGGCAGACATGGCCAACACTATGGGGGAGGCAGTGTCACACCAGAGGGCCCCTGACACTAGCCAAACCGCCAAACAGCCCTCCACCTCCGCTGCTGCTAGTGGACAGGAGGCCCCGCCACAGGAAGAACAGGCCACCAGCACCCCTCCCCCTGCAGAAGGAGAACCACCCCACAAACGTTCCCTGCGATCTAGGCAGAAGCCAGAGACTATTGCCATGACCCCTGCCAGGAAATAAGACTCTCCTGATTGTCACCCTTGTGTCACCCTGTCCAGCTAGAACTGCCCCCTTGAACAATGCACCTGTGATACAAATGTTATGTTATAGAATATTGGCTTTGTATAGCGCATGTCTGCCCTGAGGCTTCCCAGCGCTTGCGATAGCGATCTTCATCAGTTTAGGCGTAAAGCGAAGGTGTGAAAACAGACAGGTCTTTAACAGACGACGGAATGATAATTCATGTCTGGTCTGCCGAAGGGAAATCGGCAGGGAATTCCAGAGCTTAGCACCGAAGAAGGCCAAAGACCTTCCTCCCCATTGGACTTCTTTTATAGATGGTATAACTGCTAGTCCTGCTGAGGAAGACCTAAGGTATCTAGTTGGCTCATAAAAAGAAGCTAAGGAGTGTAGAAGCGGAGGGCCCTTAGCATACAGGGCTCTGTGAATATAACAGAGCGTCTTAAACTTTATCCGTTGCTCAATGGGAAGCCAATGAAGAGCTGCAAGGGCTGATTTGGCCGAACGATGTCTGGGCAAGTTGAAAGAAGGCGTGCCGCCATGTTCTGAAGCACCTGTAGTTTTTTTTAAACATATTTTGGAGAGCCCAGAAACAGGGCATTTCCATAGTCTATCCGGGAGGTAATAAGAGCTTGTACTATGATCCTTTTGGCAATGAATGGGAGAACTTTAGAGACTTTCCTAAGGAGTCTGAAAATTCCAACACAGGTAGCGGATATTTTCTTTGCCTGATTATCCACAGAAAGCCAAGGGTCAAACCATACACCCAAGCTCTTGATGTGATTCTCAGGAGATGGAAGATCTTCTAAGAGGTCCGAGATCGGGGTTACTTGAGAGCACAGTGAATGATAACCCATGATCAGTACCTCATTTTTTTCTCCATTCAGCTTGAGTTTGCATTCCGTCATCCAGTTGGATACTGCCCGTAAACAAGGGGCAAGCTGAGATTTAAAAGAGTCATGAGCGGAGGAGAGAGAAACTACAAGCTGAGTGTTGTCGGCATAAGACACTATCAATAGACCAAAGGGTTAAACTATTCTAGCCAATGGACTCATATAGACATTAAAAAGTGTGGGGCTCAGTGAAGACCCCTGCGGTACTCCCCAGAGGCTCTTGAAATTCTCTTTAAAAAAGGAGCGATCGAGAACCTGAAAAGTTCTACCTTCTAGGAACTGAGTGAACCATTTAAGGGCTTTTCCACTGATTCCAATTTCCCTCAGTCTATGTAGTAGAATGCCATGGTCCACGGTGTCAAAGGCTGCGCTTAGGTCCAGCATCACAATTGCGGAAGCCTTACCCTGGTCCATTCGTTTCCTGACTTCTTCAGTCATCCCTACCAAGGTTGATTCGGTGCTCTGGGAGGGCCTAAAACCCATCTGAGAGGGATGAAGAATGTGATTTTCCTCCAGAAACTTAGCAAGATGGGTATTTACATGTTTCTCTAGAATTTTAGCGACAGTAGGTAGCATAGGGATAGGTCTGTAATTATTCAACACCGATGGATCCAGGTTAGGTTTCTTAAGTAAAGGCTTTACTATTGCATGCTTCCACTGAGGTGGTAAAGGGCCACAACTCAAAGATAGATTTAATAAGTCCGTCAAGATGGGAGCTATGGGCGACCAGACCTCATATTGAGGCAGACTCCGTAAGTCCTTCCTTATCTGGCGAGGCTCATGTCGAAAGGTGATGTAACTCAGCGTAATAGGTTCTTAGAAACGTTTATGGCCCTTTTTGAAGGGTATCAGTACTCCACTTAAAGGTGTGCAAGCTTGTGGTGAAGAAGAAGGAATAGTAGAGACCCGTTAAGTTGGATTAAGCAGGAGAGACAGGGGGAAGAAGAAGCAAGGCAATGTGGTCCAGACAAGCCGCACTGGCCTAACGCCAGCCGCTTCCATCAACAACCGGTTGCCTGCAGCCCAGCTTCAGTTTGTTTATGCCCCAACACCTTTGACCCTGCTTGCAGAATGCTAGGCACTTGCCTTATTGCCTTAGGCCACCATCCCCTGTGAACTCCAGTCCTGGGCAGTCTTGGGTGTCCTGGGAGTCCTAGGAGGATCAAGGTAGATTGCAGGATCAGGACCAGGAATTCTCTCAGTGATTTCACCCAGGATCATCCGTCATAGAATGTATGACCCGGTGCAGGGTCCTCACTGGCCCCACCAGGGGCTGCCAAACTCTGGGGCCACCAGGGGCCGAGACCAACAGCAGCAAAAACTGTGGAAATGTGTTAGCCTCAATAATAGATGAGGCAATGCCACCCCAGTGCGCTCAGGTACGCTCGGACCTCGGTTTGTCGCTATTGCCTCTCTGGGCTCAGGCGGGGCTGGGCTCCTTGCTTTTGCTGGGAACTGGCAACAGCATATGTAGGAACATCAGCGCGAGGTGCAATATATTACTGTATAATTCTTTTTTTTCTTCTACATTTAAGATACATATATTAAATTATTTGCATTAATATTCAACAAAAAATTGTTTTATAATTTAATTTTAAACTTCAAATAACTTTTATAAATGTCCTTATACTTTATCATGGGGAGATTCCCCCCTGCCCCCCATCCCACTATCCCCCCCAGATACGGACATCTCTGCCAAGTGCGCAGAGCATGAAAAATGGTCATAGAGTTACTGCTGGAGTATTGGCAAAGTTATTAGCACAGATGGCAGCCATCTTGGTATTGTGTGATGGCCATCTAGAATTAGTAGATTAACAGCAAAGTGCAAAATAGCATTCCAAGATGGGTTCCTGCAGTTACTATCTTTGCCAAGGCTTGTGATGCTCTTATACAAGCTTTGGCAACGTCCATACTGTGAGCAGCAGGTGGCTAATGGAGGTTAGCCTTTTTTGTGTCCAGGTTGTAACAAGGTACCTGTAAACAGTGAAATTAAGAAGGGATGAAGGACAACACGAGATGGAGAAAGAGAGAGAGAGACGTAGTACTTGTGTGACCAAACCTTAAATGAGATTTATGAAGCCACACAAGGCAACCTTGCGTGTCCCTGCATGGCTTCATAAATCTTGAGTAATGAAACGCAGTGAAAATTGCTGTGCTACATTATGCTGTGCCAGGGAGGCATTTCCATGGGTGTCCCAATGCAACATCCATAAATTTTAACACATTCCCAGATTTACAAGAGCTTGTAAACCGCCAGCTCCACCCCCTCCTGGAAAACCTGAACAACATCACCTTACCCAACTGATCACCAAACCCACGCACAAGGCCAGACACACACTCGACTCCATTTTCACCTTCAGTGAAAGATTCTAATTCAGCCATGTCACAGAACTCACCTGGACCGCCACGCTGTCATTCACTTCACCATCCATGAGGCTCAATACATAACCTACAAGCATCTCAGCTCCCTCCATTGGAGCTGGGCAAGGTAACAGAGATATACTGGACCTAAGACCTTAGCGCCACCCAACCCAAAGTTTCATCAGACCCCACCAGGCCGCCAAGAACTTCTCCACGTGGACACCAAATGTGCCAACAGAGTTACCCCGATGAAACAACGAAACCTCAAAACAAGGCAGAGCTCAGAATCACCAGATACAACTGTTACGAATTTGAGAAACAAAGGTGCACCACGAGGACCCCTGTTGACAGAACTTCTTACAAAGCAGCCCTCAGTAGCTATCCCTGGTGCATCATGGAAGCAAAGAGAACAGCCATCACAGCATGCATCTACACAGCAGCCAACCACACAAAAGAACTCTTCAAAATAGTCAAGGAATTCACCAGTGCAGCAGCCATAATGAACACCATGCACATCTCTCAAGAACTTTACGACACCCTCTCAGACGACTTTCACAGCAAGATTGCCACCATCCACAATAAGATTATCACCACATACAACAACTTGGACCCACAACCCAGAGCTCTCACCCTCAGCAACCTCGACCAACCAGCACACACCAGCCGAATGATCAACATTTGGTCCCCAAGCACCTCTCAGACCATCTCGGCTATCATGTCATCTATTCACTCCGGAGCACCCACCGGCCCCTACCCACACTGGCTTTTCAACCTCAGAACTGATCCTATAACTCACCAGCATTATCAACACCTCCATCACCACAGCAGCCTACCCAGACAGCTGGAAACACGCAGAGGTCAGACTCCTTTTAAAGAAACCCTCCACTGACCTTTAAAATTATTGACCAATCTCACTACTCCCCCACCAGGCCAAAGTACTCAAGAAGGCCATCAACAAACAGCTTACCGAATACCTTAATCTAAATCACCTACTTGATGCCTCCCAATCCAGATTCTGTGCCAACCACAGCACTGAAACTGCCCTTGTCGCTGCCACAGATGACATCAGTACCCTCGTCGACCATGGGGAGACAGTGGCCCTCATTCTGCTCTACCTCTCCGCTGCTTTCAACACCATTTTCCACCACACCCTCATCAACAGACTCTACAATATCGGCATTCAGCAAAATGCCCTCAAGTGGATCACCTCCTTCCTCACAGGACACACACAGAGCATCTGGGTGCCTCTCTTTGCCTCCGAACCCAAGGACATGAGGTATTTCCCAAGGATCATCCCTCAGCCCCACCTTGTTCAACACCTACATGACCCCTCTCAGCATCATCAGATCCCTCTGCCTCAATATAATTTCTTACGCAGATGACACCCAACTCATCCTCTCGCTCACCGAAGAACCCTCCACCATGAGAATCAATTTCTGCAACGCCATGACCATTGTAACCAACTGGATGAGAGGCAACTGCCATAAGCTCAACTCCGACAAAATGGAAGAGCTGATCCTTGAGAAGAACACTTCCATTTGGGACCAAAGCTGGTGGTCAGCAGAACTCGGACCAACACCCACACCAACAGACCATGCACACAATGTAGGCACTATCTTTGACAGCAAACTGACCAGGAAACAACAAATAAATGCAGTTGTCTCCTCCTCCTTCCATACCCTTCGCATGCCCTGCAGAATCTTCAGATGGATACAAGTTAACTCTATAAAGACCGTCACTCAGGCCCTTGTCACCAGCCACCTCGACTACAGCAATGCTCTCTGTGCCAGCATCTCCATCCAGCTCCTCAAAAGACTTCAGACCACACAGAATGCTGCAGCCAGACTCATCATGGACCTCGCCAAATGGACCCCCTCACCCTCCACCTCAAAAACCTCCACTGGATCTCCTTCTAGAAAAGTTGCCAGTTCAAGAACCTCACGCACATACCTGCAAAGTTTTAAATGATCAAGGACCTGCCTATATCAATCATCAACTGAACTTCCACCTATCCGCAAGACATCTGCGCTCCCCCTCACTTGCCCATGCACATACACCCAGCATCCGTCGCACCCACGGGGGGGTTGCTCCTTCTCCTACATTGCCGCCGAAACCTAAAACGACCTACACCTCCATCTTTGTACAGCATCCTCCCTGGTGGGTTTCAGTAAGAATATCAACACCTGGCTCTTCGACAGAGACATTGCACCCACAGCACCCAGAAACCCCTAGGGATGACAGTGCAGGGCTATACAAATGCAAATTGATTGACTGATCGATTGATTTCCCTGTGACACAGTGATAGTGCAGTGAGGTGAATTGCTGGCTGCCCTGCACCACAAGTCCATAAATATGGGTCTTTCTGTTTTTGAGCTCTGCCTTTCTCATTACCTTAACTATAGTTTGAGTCAACATATGCACTCAAGGAGCCAAGAAGAGGTTCAATGACCTCTTGTGCAGCACAGAAACCGGCTTTATGATATGGTACCAGACTGGGAATCTTATGAAACTGGCTCTCCTAGGAGATGTCAGTAATCCGAGGACCTGATTCACAAGCAAGGTGGTAACATGCAGCGTTCAAGTATGCCTAGCAGGACTTCATGGTGCCTACCTGATTCCAAAAAAATCCATGTCTGCATGTGAGTAACAACTATTTGCACATGCAATGGCATGGTATTTCCCAATAAAGAAGGGATAAATGCCTGTTTTGATAACTCTGCTTTCAGAGCGTTAAGAATCTTGTGAAATGAAATGGCAGGAAAGACAAAAGTGAAAAAAGTGTGTCCTCTGAATACACTATCTACTTACAAGAGGTGAAGGATAGGAGGTGGCTTAGTACACACAGAACAGGTGTCCTCTGAATACACTAGATACTTACAAGAGGTGAAGGATGGGGGGTGTCTAAGTACACACAGAACAGGTGTCCTCTGAATACATTAATTACTTATGAGAGGTGAAGGATGGCAGGTGTTTAAGTACACAGAACACGGAGGTGTAAACTAATACACTAGTTACTTATGAGAGTTAAAGGACAGGTGTCCTCTGAATACACTAGTTACTAGCAAGAGGTGAAGGATGGGAGGTGTCTAAGTACACACAGAACAGGTGTCCTCTTAATACACTACCTATCAATCAATCAATCAGTGTATTTGTAGAGCGCACTACCACCGTGAGGGTCTCAAGGCTCTGAGGGGGGGGAGGGTGCTGCTACTGCTCAAATAGCCAGGTTTTGAGCCGCTTCCGGAAAGTCAGCAGGTCTTCGGTCTGTCGTAGGGGCAAGGGAAGAGTGTTCCCGGTCTTGGCGGCGAGGTGGGAGAAGCATCTGCCTCCGGTAGTCGCTCTTCGGATGCGGGGACGGTGGCGAGGGCGAGGCCAGCTGAGCGGAGTTGGCGGGACCGGGTGTAGAAGGTGAGTCGTCTGTTGAGGTAGGCTGGACCAGTGTTGTGGAGCGCCTTGTGTGCGTAGGTGAGGAGCTTGAAGGTCATCCTTTTGTTGACGGGGAGCCATTGTAGGTCTCTCAGAAGGGGAGTGATGTGGCTGTGGCGGTGGGCATCAAGGATCAGGCGTGCGGAGGCGTTTTGTATGCGTTGCAGTCATTTGATGGGTTTGGCTGGGGCTCCTGCGTAGAGGGTGTTTCCGTAGTCAAGTTTGCTGCTGACGGGGGCATGGGTGGCTGTTCTTCTTGTATCTGTGGGGATCCATCTGTTGATCTTGCGGAGCATGCAGAGGGTGTTGAAGCAGGATGAGGAGACGTCGCTGACTTGCTTGGTCATGGAGAGTGTTGAGTCGCGGATGATGCCCAGGTTGCATGCATGGTTGCTGGGTGTTGGGGCTGCTCCCAGAGTGGTCGGCTACCAGGTGTCGTCCCAGGCTGAGGGGTTGGCGCCTGAAGATGAGGACCTCCGTCTTATCTGAGTTCAACTTCAGTTTGCTGTTCCTCATCTATTCAGCGACGGCCTTCATTCCTTCGTGGAGGTTGGATTTGGCGGTGAGGGGTTCCTTGGTGAGGGAGAGGATCAGTTGGGTGTCGTCGGCGTAGGAGAGGATGTTGAGGTTGTGCAGCCAGGCGACACGGGCGAGCAGGCCATGTAGACGTTGAAAATTGTAGGGCTGAGGGACGAACCTTGGGGTACGCCGCAGATGATCTTGGAGGCTTCGGAGCAGAAAGGGGGGAGGCGGACTCTCTGGTTTCTGCCGGAGAGGAAGGTGGTGGTCACTCCAGCGCTTTGTAACGGATCCCTGCGTTGTAGAGGCATGTGTGTGGGATGCGGTGGCAGACGGTTTCGAAGGTGGGCGAGAGGTCCAGGAGGCTGAGGACCACGGTTTCGCTGTTGTCAAGCAGGGCCCTGATGTCGTCGGTGGCGGCGATGAGGGCAGTTTTAGTACTGTGGTTGCTGCAGAACACTGACTGGGATGGGTCCAGGATGTTGTTTTCTTCGAGGTAGTGGGTCAGTTGTCTGTTGACGATCTTCTGTATGGGAGCAGGGAGATAAGGATGGAAGTTCTTGAGGTCTCTCGGGTCCGCCATGGGTTTCTTGAGTAGGGGTTTGGTAGGTCTCAGCATGTTTCCAGCTCTCTGGGTAGGTCGCGGTCTAGAAGGAGATGTTGATGACTTTGCGGAGGTGGGGTGCGATGGTGGTGCTTGCTTGGTAAAGATGTGGTCCGGGCATGGGTCTGACGGAGATCCAGAGTGGATGGTGCCCATGGTTTTGATTGTGTCGTCTTCGTTCACGTTGGTCCAAACGAGCAGGGGGTCATAGTTGAAAGTGGGTGGAGAGTCTGAGGAGTCGGTGATTGGCGGGGTGGTCTGGCTGTTGAAGCTGTCATGGATGTCTGTGACCTTGTGGTGGAAGAAGGCGGCGAGGGAGTCGCACAGGTCTTGTGAAGGTGGGATGTCATTTGTGCTGGAGCTGGGGTTGGAGAGTTCATTCACGATGTTGAAGAGCTTCCTGCTGTTGTGTGCGTTGTTGTCCAGGAGGTCTTTGAAGGAGGTTTTCTTGGCTAATCTGATGAGGTGATCGTGATTGCGGATGGCGTTCTTGAAGGCGGCATGGTTGTCCGGTGTCTGTTCGAGGAGCCACTTTCTCTCCAGTTTCTGACAGGTTTGCTTGGAGGCTCGAAGGTCCGAGGTGAACCAGCTGGCTCTCTTTTTGGCACCTCTTTTGGAAGGTTTATTGAGCGGGGCAAGAGTGTTGGCACAGTCGTCGATCCAGCGCCAGAGGTTGCAGGCTGCGAGGTCAGGATTGGTTGGTTTGGTGGGTGGTTTTCGGGCGAGGCTGGTGTTCAGCTGGTCTTGGCTGATTTTGCTCCAGTTGCGGCGGGGGATCTGTTGGGTGCGGTGGTGCATGGTGGGTTTCTGGAAGGTGCAGCGGTGGTCAGCCCATGGGAGTTCGGTGGAGTGGCTGAAGGTGACGTGGGGGCTAGCGGAGAAGACGGGGTCCAGCGTGTGGCCAGTGGAGTGTGTTGGGGTAGAGACGAGATGTCTGAGTCCGAGGGTGGCAAGGTTGTCGATTAGGGTGGTGGTGTTGGGGTCGTTGTTATTCTTCAGGTGAAAGTTCAGGTCGCCGAGGAGGACGTAGTCAGCGGAGGCTAGGGCGTACCTGCTGACATGGTCGGCGATGGAGTCGCAGAACTGAGGCCATGGTCTGGGAGGTCTGTAGATGAGGGTTCCTCTGAGGGTGGTGTTGGGGGTTGGTGTGGATCTGGAAGCGCAGGTGTTCGGCAGTGCTGAGGGTGCCGTTGGTACAGGTCGTGACCCTGATGGTGTTCTTGTGGACAATGGCAATTCCGCCTCCGACTCCGATGGTGCGATCCCTGCGGGTAATCTTGTAGCCATCCGGGATGGCTATGGCGATGTCTGGGGCCGAGGAGGCATTCATCCAGGTCTCCGTCAGGAAGGCGACGTCCGTGGTGGAGGTGTTGAGCAAGTCCCAGAGTTCGACGGTGTGTTTGCGTGCGGAGTGGGTGTTAAGTAGGATGCATCGGAGGTAGCTGCAGTCAGGCTCGGCAGGAGGTTTGGCGATTTGGAGGCTGGTGAAGCTGCAGTTCCGGCAGGTGAAGGGTCCCTGAGTGTGCTTAGGGGAGGCCAGGAAGTAGGCTTGTGCTCGTCCAGTGTTGAGTGCACGGAGGGTGCTGGCGGTCTAATGGCGTTGCTGGCCGTGGTGATCTTGGGGACCAGGGGTCATGGCACTGGGTGCGGTCTGGGCACGGAGGGGCGCCGACAGGCTTGCCTTAGGCGTTTGTGCCGCGGCTGCCATATAAGGGGAGGTGGGAGGGAGGGGCTGCAGGGAGGAGGGAGGGGACCCCGAATGGGTGAGCAGCGGGGCGGGGCCGCAGGGACACAGTGGCGGGAAAAGGGAAATTGACGTGGAGGGAGGGGGGTAGGGCCGCAGGGACGCAGCAGCGGGAAAAGGGAACTTGAAGTGGAGGGAGGGGGGCGGGGCCACAGGGACGCAGCGGCGGGGCCGAAAAAAAACAAATAACAAAATGGGAACCTGGAGCAGCGTCAGCACCGGCACGCGGTGCAGGGGAGCGGCCTGCCTGAAGCAGGGTCAAGGGTCGCTCCCCTCACTGCGCCGCGGCTGCCATATAAGGGGAGGTGGGATGGAGGGGCAGCAGGGAGGAGGGAGGGGACAGCGAATGGGCGAGCAGGGGGGCGGGCCGCAGGGACACAGCGGCGGGAAAAGGGAAATTGACGTGGAGGGAGGGGGGCAGGGCCGCAGGGACGCAGCGGCGGGAAAAGGGAACTTGAAGTGGAGGGAGGGGGGCGGGGCTGCAGGGACACAGCGGCAGGCCGAAAAAAAAACAAATAACAAAATGGGAACCTGGAGCAGCGGCAGCACTGGCACGCGGTGCAAGGGGGCGGCCTGCCTGAAGCAGGGTCAAGGGTCGCTCCCCTTCACTGTGCAGCGGCTGCCATATAAGGGGAGGTGGGAGCAGCAGGGAGGAGGGAGGGGACAGCGAATGGGCGAGCAGGGGGACGGGGCCGCAGGGACACAGCAGCGGGAAAAGGGAAATTGACATGGAGGGAGGGGGGCAGGCTGCAGGGACGCAGCAGCGGGAAAAGGGAACTTGAAGTGGACCTACTAACAAGAGGTGAAGGATGGGAGGTGTCTAAGTACGCACAGTACAGGTGTCCTCTGAATACACTACCTACTAACAAGGGCTGAAGGAGGGGGGTGTCTAAGTACACACAGAACTGGTGTCCTCTGAGTACACTACATACTAACAAGGGTTGAAGGATGGGAGGTGTCTAAGTAGGCACAGCACAGGTGTCCTCTGAATACACTACCTACTAACAAGAGGTGAAGGATGGGGGTGTCTAAGTACACACAGAACAGGGGTCCTCTAGGTACACTAGTTACTAACAAGAGGTGAAGGATGGGGGTGTTTAAGTACACAGAACACGGAGGTGTCCTCTGAATACACTAGTTACTTATGAGAGTTGAAGGATGGGGGTGTCTAAGTACACACAGAACAGGTGTCCTCTAAATGCACCAGTTACTAACAAGGATGGGGGGTGTCAAGGTACTGGTGCGTTTATTGCACGCATAGGTCAAAATATGAAACAGTATGGACAGGATTTTCCAAAAAACAATTCTTGATCATTTAGACTCACATTTTCCTTTTGTTTTCAGACTACAATTGTCAAACTTGTATACTCGATTAGTTCAACATTTGACAAAGTCACAGCCATTTCATGAGCAGAGGCCTGGAGGTAATATATTGCAGACCACTGAGAGCTTGATTGGAAAGCTACAAATCTGATTTCTATCACCATTATGTCTGACATGCTTCAGTTTTAACAGGATTTTGGAAAACATGAAAATAAACAACAGTGGCAAAGCCAAAGGTTCAGCCTTTTGGTTTTTGGTTTTATTAATGCATGTCTTGTTTTGACTTGTTTTTTTGTACAACTTTATAGTTGTGGGAGCTGCAGGGCTCTCACCATTATAAAAAACATTGGTAAAAATAAAATTATTTTTTGTTTTCAAACAGCACACATTGCCACAATATTTCTGGCACTGAATAAAACTACTTTGTGTGCTGATATGCTCCTTGTGAAAGAGCAGAATATCGTCACTCACAGTGAAGCCAGTCAGTAGACAGAGAAAAAGAAATAATTTTGATAAAAACAAAAGGTCTTGGTTAACCCCAAAACTAATTATCGTCCCAATTCGTAAAGAAAGTCACTATGGTGCACTGTTGTATATATCTTTGCATTAGGGCAGATTTACAGCTTTAATGAATTCACAAGAATTTACAGAAGTAGCCAGGAAATCGTACTCCTACAAAATATTTGTAAACTGCATTTTAGCACGAGCAAATCTGCATGTATAGATTTGCTCACAACAAGTTCACTTTCCCTCCAACCACTTTTTCCCTGCCCTGGAAGAAACTTTACTTGTGCCTTGTCAGGAGTAAATTTATAACCTTTCTCAGTATGGGGACAGATTAGAGAAGAGGTGCAGAAAAGCCCTAAAACATGCAAGATTGTGGGTTTGCACAGACTCTAGGGGCATTCCAGCCATGAAATTGTTCGTTACTGCTACCTCCAGCCCCGTATGTAGGTCTGCAGAAAGGTGGCAATATACAGGAATTGCTAGTATTCAAACCCTACTATAGTATGAGCCCTGGCATAATGGAAGAGACTATGGGCCAGATTTAAGAGAAAATGATGGTGAGCATCGCTCCGCCAAACTTAGCAGCGTCACACACCGTCATTCTCAAAATGCAGGCATGCGCTGTATTTACTAGAACACGGCGCACCCCTGTGTTTCCCCCTGCGCCGGCGCTAGATAGGTTGCCATGCGCCAACGCAGCAACCATTGCACCGTAGTGGAAGGATGGCTGCGTTGAGGGGGAGATTGTTTTTGTGCAGAGAGGAACACTTCCTGCACAAAAACAATCTTAAATGGAGATTTGCAGAATGCGGCACACATAGAAAGAGCAAAGAATGAGGGGAAATTAAAGCATTTCTCCTTGTTGAGCCATTCTAATGCCACCCTGGGGTGGGGTTAGACTTTGGTGCTGCCTCAGCTTTACATAAACTCGGTAATCTGGGGTACTGTCAAAATGCAATGGGTGTTGTTGCGGCACGCCTGCAGCAACACCCATTTCACGCCCCTTCAACGCAAAGTGCTGCGTGTGAAGGGGCCGTATTTACAAGGTGGTGTTAAGTCACAAAAAGTAGATACAGTGCAGTTCATAGCACTACCAGAGCATCACTATGAGTCCGGTGGCACTAGGGGCTCTAAAATATGCCCATTTATTCAGAGCTTTTATATAATGAAGTCACAGTTTGCCGCAGCACCACTTGGCACTAGAAAAAAGTGGAATTGTTTTACAGGGCAAGTAGATTTATGAAGCAACTTGCCCAGTGGACAAGTAGGTATTTTATTAAATTCCACAGCCTGAATCACCATCTTGACTAATGAACGTATAAGAACTGTAACTATTAGGAATCTAATTTTAGAACATATTTTGAATCTTCTTTGTCAGGAAGAAACATAGTTAAATATGATTGTGACCTCATTCCGCAATGACCCGAATCCAACTAATTCTGTAGTTTCTTATTCAGGCTACATACCTGTAAGGGTTCACTTTGTTCACTGGAAAAACTCTTTCAAATGTGTACATTTAGGTTTTAGCAACATCCTGTGATTGAAACTTTTCATTCAGAATACATGACCCTCCTCAATTTCTTGGAACCTTCTTTCAGGGCATGGAACAGTCAGTGACTTTTATTCTGTTATCAGTCGCTTCTCCACATGTGCAGCAGGGATGCTCAGATCACTGCGTTGGGGGATTAATACCCGCAATTTGATAAGCCCGGCCCTGAACTTTATGCCCAATGTAATTAATTCATTTCTTTTCTCAGCCTAAAAATAAACCAGTGTTTTCCTGCATCCACTAAGGGCAATTCCCTTAATGTAACTGGCACAGATACACCTCCCATTAACACTGACTTTCTTTCATCATGGCTTAGTCTGATTGCATGGCATTCATTATAATTTACACTATGGGCCAATGTCACAGATAGAAAACACTCATTAAACTGACTGATAATTGGCAAAAGAGTGATGCTTCAATTAACATCTCACCTCCTAACTGGCACCTGTAGTAATGATGTAAAAACCGAGGCGGCTAGTGAACCTTTGAAGCGCTAGGAACTTCACAGTGGCAATGAATAAACCCACATTTATAGTTCATGGAGGGATGGTGGGGGGAGGGGCGATGAAACACAAACAGGCCAAAAGTGACCTTCATAGCACGCTGTTCACATCAATTAATTAAAAATAGGGTTTCTGAAGAGCAAGCAATGAAATATTCCAAACATTTTGTGGTGCAGAGGCAGCAAAGGAGGCCTCATACTTTGTGTCATGAAACCTCAGCATGGAGTGAGGAGAGACATCCAACATGTGTTTGGTGACTGATACAGTGTTCTTCATCTCAAACCACCCAGCTCAACAAATTCAGAGCCTCATTTACAGGGCTCATGGCGCAGATGGAGCAGCAAGTGCCTTACTGCACCAGCCTCCACCACAGGGAAAGGGCAAAAACGCACCGTATCTACAAGACGTGGTGCATTTCAGTCCTCCCCCCTGCACTGGGGAGAAATAGCTGCCTAGCACCAACGCAGTTACCCATGCACCATGGTGTAAGGGTGTCTGTGCTGTTGGCAGAATTGTTTTTTTGCAGAAAGGGACACCTTCCTGCACAAAACCAACCCCTGGAGGCTTTTCCTCTTTCTATGTGTGCTGCAGAACGCATCACACATAGAAAGAGGATAAAACGAGGAGAAATAAAAATATTTCTCCTTGTTGCGGCTCTGCTGGGAAGGTGTACAGTTTTGACGCATTCCTAAGTTTTCAGATCCTTGTAAATGTGGGGCACTGGTAAAATCCATGGGTGTTGTGTGGTGAAAACACCCTGCAACGCCCATGGAACGTGTCCCTGACACAGTGTGAGGGAAGGCAGCGACTTGCGCTGCCTCGTCTTACTCCAAATCTAGAGGCCATGAAAAACCTCGTAAAGTGGCTTTGCTTGGCCTTGTACCTATGTGTCTGCACTCTGGGCTGCTGGAGCGTCATAACAAATGAGGCACCGGCAGTGAAAGGGGCGTATTTGGTTGTAAAAAAGCCCATGAGTGGTAAGTTAGTTGGGTGAGATAATGCTCCTGCTACACAGATCTGTGTGTGACTTCTAAGCTATTGTTTCAAATCCTGAAATGAATGACTTACCCTTCCATTATCCCAAAGTCTTCAACCTGAGCACTATGCCTGCTGGACTGTAGTAGCCTCCTTAAATACTCAAGAAAGTGCCTTGAAACGCTGCATCTGTACACACATTAATCTTACCCTAGGGAGGCAAAGGGGGTCCATTCAGCAGGAGCACTAAGAATGCTACAGTGAATTAATTAAATACTTGCTAAGAAATTGCCGGGGTGAATGTTTTCAGTGACAAAGGCTGAAATTGTGGACTTTGTGGAGTTAATAATCAGTAGTAGTCGGGAGGCTATTGTGAGAACTGTATCTTCTAGTCTGCTCTTACACTCTGGGGGGCATATTTATGAACACCTTACAATGCTATTGTGTCACTTTTTCTGATGCAACAGTGGCACAAACATTGCAACCATATCTAATAGGCCCGACCAAGCCACTTTGCGTGGCTTTAAGTGGCTTCAGAGATATGGAGTGAGACAAAGCAGCACAATCAGTGCACAAGGGAGGAGTTTCATGGACGTTGTGGTGGGTGTTCCCATGCAACACCCATGGATTTTGATGTTTTCCCAGATTCACCAACCCGGGTAAACCTGAGGATGAGCCACAATCCTACACCTCCGCAGGGGAGGTGCAACGCGGAGACATATCTCTATTTCTCCTCATTGTTTTCCTCTTTCTGTGTGTGCTGTATTGATTGTGCAGCACACACCAAAAGAGAAAAAAAACTCCTGTGATTGTTTTTGTGCAGGAAGGTGTCCCTTTCTGCACAAAAGTAGTCCTGCCTGCAGCACAGACACCCTTTCACCGTGGTGCAAGGGTGCCTGTGTTGGTCCTAGGCATCCCATTGTGCATCAGTGGGGAAAAGACAGGAAAGCACCATATTGCTTAAATACAGCACATTCCCGCCTTTGTCTTTGATGCAGGGCAGCGCAACAACGTGACTTGCTATGCTGCCCTGCTCCAAAAGTTCTTAAACCTTGCCCTATGTTTCCATGTCCAAAGCCCTTCTGAGCCCTTGCCATCTGCAGAAGAATCATCTAGGCATCTTCCACAACAGGACATTAATGGCCAGAGCTGTTTGTTTGTTAACTGATAAGTTACTCGGGTGAATGGGGAGCTCTGCTCCGCTGATGGAGCTAACAGAATTTTTAGCACTCCATGCTCCTCGCGGAGCAGAGCAGACTCGGTGCACACTGCAGCCCATTAATGGGCTAAACAGCACAAGCACAGATAGTCTGTGCTATAACTGGGCTGCAGTGCATACCGGTGATGGATCCAGGGCCAGGCATCCCTCTGCTAGCAGCCCGGAAGCAGGGGGCAGAGGGAGGCGGAGAGCCAGGCCTGGAGGACCCAGATAAGTCCTTGTCTCTTTTTTTCTTGTTTGTGCACGCTGGTGCACAAGCAAGGACTCAAATGGCAGTTTTCACTGCGTACGGCCCTGGCCTGAATTCAGGTCAGGGATGTAGGCAGCAAAAGCTCGGCCGTCCTCCAAACTCATAATGACCCCCTTAGAGTTCATTTATTTTTCCTGGGTACAAGTGGGAGCAGGTCCAGCCCTTAGGGTTATCCTTATAGGTCTCAACAGCAGCTGCAGTACTTCTTCTGACTTCTTCTGAAGTGGGTGCGCTGGGTGCCACATTTATGACTGACATTACCCACTTTTTACAGTAGTTCCTGTGTGCTCCACTGAAAACAATCCCACAGTGCCTAAATTCGACATGGCAGAATCTTTCTTAAAGCTGACTTTTTAAAAGTACCTTCTGTTACATATTAAAAATCAGACTTTATCAATCAATAGAGTTTGCAATATATATTTTGAAAAATCTTAAAAACAACTTTGTAGAAGTTTCATGAGCAGCGATAACTTTATTGAATTGTAATAATTTATGTCAGTGCTTTTCCATGGAACAGCTAACCCTGCTAAAATGAAAATATATTTTGTTTTGGAGCCTTGTCACTGAAAGGACATGTTTTAAATTAAACTGGTACATGTTCTACTTTGAAATGCTAGCACCCAGTGTCATTTGGCATTCAGGCCTTCCTAGGGGTGGCTTACTAATATTAATATTTGAAAGGAGGATCTGTCTAAAGGGATTATTTCAGCAGCTCAAAATTGCTTTTTTAAAACTACACAGAATGGCTACAGTATTAGACCTGCAGTCATGTTTTGTTCTGTTACTCTACTGGTGGGAAAATGTGAACTGCAATCCACTAGTGACATTTCATTTACAGGCCCTTTGTATACTTTGCACCACATTAGGTAAGTTAAATACACCGATTTGGAGTGTAGTTAATTCCAACATGGTTTAGGAGTCAGAGACCCTGCACTGGGGCTTGGTTAGCATATTCCAAGTGTTCAGAGTCAAGCCCTTAACAAATTTGACCTTGAAGCTACCAAAATTGGGAGCTCTTAGAATCCAGTACTGAGTACCACCTAAACATTTACATTGCAGGTGCGGTTGATGTGTGTATTTTATGGTGCAATAATGCACTACAACAAAGGCCCACTCTCCACCCACAGACCTCGCACTGACAGGCTTGGTATTATATTATCTCAACACAGAGCAAAGATGAGAATTCTTGGAGAAGGAGCACTTTTGGTCTAGAACTCATGAGCCTGTAATCCTCTCCGCTAAGGTAGGGATTGTTCCCAATAAGGCTGAATTTACCTCAGGCAGGTTTTTTGAGGTTGGGTAACCATGTGCCCACATATATAACTCATACCCAGTTCCTAAATATCTGCTCCCAGGCACAACTAATGTTTAACTTTGCAGCCCACAAATAAGAAGGAAAACAAACAGTTTACAGGAGAGTGGATGGTACTAATTCAATTTAATTAAAATGGTTGAAGACCTAGGCCTCTCTTGCAAAGACCTAAATTAAAGCAGTTATATGCATGGATGCTATGTAAACCTGGGGGCCTCATTTCCAAGAGGTCTGTGCCGCTGAGCATTACTTTTTATGATGCTCCATTGGTGCAGGGCTCTTAATCACATCCATGAGGCAACACAAACAACTGTGCGTGGCTTTGCATGGCCTCATAGATATGGAGTTAGCAAGACAGACCAAAGCTTTACATTCCCTTACTCTATGTCAAGGAGGCGTTCCATGGGTGCTGCGTTGGGTTTTCCTATGCAACGCTCATCGGTTTTAACACATTGCCAAATGAACGGCATTCTGCAGCACACATAGAAAAAGGAAAAAGCATCCATTGATTGTTTTTGTACAGGAACTTGCCCCCTTCATTCACAAAAACAATTGTGCCAACAACGCAGACAACCTCGCACTATGGTGCAAGGGTGCAAGGGTGCCTGCGTTGGTGCTTGACAACAATTTCTGCTCCAGCACTGGCTGAAAGGACAGGAATTCACTTTATCATGTAAAAACAGTGCATTCCTGGCCTTTTGATTTGTCATAGTGCAGTGCAGCTAAAAGGTTTGTGGTGCTGCCCTACGCCAAATGTTTGCAAATGAGGCTCCTGGTATCCAGCCACTCTGCAGTGAGCCCCCACCTGGGTCACTACTACAAAGCTCCACTGACACCTCCTTCAACTTTGACATTCATACATGACAGGCATGCATGATAACTTGTTGCATATGCATCTCCCACACACACGTACATTCATACACTTAGATATTCACAATTTCACATTCCTTCCTAGCAGCACCTACACCACTTCGTTTGACACAGTACTTACCGACGATGGTGAGTGAACTTGGCTGCATCTTCACAGTTCTTTGCTTAGTCCCCATTCATGTCCACTAAGGGGCATATTTACACTTTTTGATGCAAAACTGCACTAATGTAAAATATAAATATGGAGTTCGTTTTACAACGAGTTTGCATGAAAAAAAACTGATGCAAATTCTGAGCAAATGGAGTATAAATATGCCCCTAAGTATCTAAGACCTGCAGCTATGTGCTAGGCCTGCATATGGCTCAGAAGTCTGCATGCAGTTCCGCGCACCCTGACCCCTGAGGATGCCTGCCACATCCATGGCATGGACTGTGGAAGCAAGAGAACCTCTGGGGCTCAGGGTCTAGGGTGCAAGGGTTAGAGAGGAGCAGTTGGGGAGCCAGACAATCAGTAAAGTATAGATATGAGTGCAGAGAAACTAGTGGAAGCCTTTTCACACTATGTAGCCTTCTTGAATGAACACCTCCACTCTCACTAGAAAGGTCTCCAGAGCCAGATAATGAGAGGAAGGCTGAGCAAATCTCACGTCATGCCCAGGGTGAGCCAATTATCAGCCTGAGACCTGTAAACCCTTCTGCTTCTGTCAGAACCTACCTGCCCAGCAGGCGCTTCAAAGACTCATTCTGGGTGTATGGCATTGGGGCCAAAAAATATTAAAAAAAATGTTACCACACACTCGGATCTGCAGTATTTTTTTAAAAAACTTTTGGCTCCTATGCTTTAAAAACAAATGTGGGGGAAGTTACACAATCATTTGTATAGGGGGGTCATGCAAACCCTTCCCGTAGCCTTTGCGAGGCCCTGGGGACCTCTTCCCCAGGCCAATATTTTTTTAAAGGGGAGGTTTGTCCTCGCCCCCGTCTCCGAGCCTGCTCGAGGTCCCCGGGACTCATCCCCTGGGCTGATCATTTATGCAAAGAGGAGGAGCACAGCTCCCTTCCCTGAGCCTGCTGGAGGCCCTGGGAACCCCATCCCTGGGGCCATATTGAAATTGAAGGGGAGGTGGCGCATGGCCCCCATTCCCTGAGCCATTCTTTGGCCTGAAGACCCCATCGCCAAGGGTGGCTCAGCCGTGGTGTCCCGAGGACCTCAACCCCTAGGGCTCTGTACATTCCTTGCCCATGATCATGTTTATTTGTTCTGTGAAATGCACCATGTTGAACGCTTATTTATTTATTATGAGGTTCTGTATGTGCTTTTCTTATTTACATTAGCACATATTTCAGCACCTGTGCTTCTTTTTTCATTGTGTTTTGCTTTGGCTGTGTGGGTTTGTAATATATACTTATAATGTGGGGTTTTGTTTGGGTGCAAGCATCTAGGTTTAATGGTGTTTTTCATTGCCGTTTCTTTTTAATTTTTAGGTCTGGCCCAAAGGCAGGTTTATTGTGCTTTCCAAAGCTTTCATAATAAAAATATATGCATGCAATGTCTACCAGTAAACCCTATTGATCCGTGCTACTCAAATGTGAGTCCAAATCTCTTCCTATCACAGTTAATGCTATATAACAGAGAGTCAGCCCACTGCAGTTATTGAATCCCATCTCTTTAAGTGACTGCATTTTTCCTTGTGGAGATGTATACATCCGCCTACAATATAACTTGAAGCACTTCCATCTGACTCAAGAGGGACGCATGGTCACCACTTGAGGTACTGCGGTTTTGTTCTAGACTTCAAGCAACTGGATCTGACTCGAGAGCAGCATCTAGTGACAACTTGAGGTACTGCAGCTTTGTGTAGACCAAGCAGGTGCATCTGACTCGAGAGCGACATCTAGTGGCAACTTAAATTACTTAAGCTTTGTGTAAATGTCAAGCAGCTGTATCTGATTTGAGAGCAGCATCTAGTGAGAACTTGTGGTACTGCAGCTTTGTGTAGACTTCAAGCAGATGGATCTGATTTAGGAGGGGCATCTAGTGACAACTTGAGGTACTGCAGCTTTGCGTAGACTTCAAGCTGCTGGATCTGACTTGAGAGCAGCATCTAGTGACAACTTGAGGTACTGCAGCTTTGTGTACACCAAGCAGGTGCATCTGACTCGAGAGCAACATCTAGTGGCAATTTAAATTACTTAAGCTTTGTGTAAATGTCAAGCAGCTGTATCTGATTTGAGAGCAGCATCTAGTGAGAACTTGTGGTACGGCAGCTTTGTGTAGACTTCAAGCAGATGGATCTGATTTAGGAGGGGCATCTAGTGACAACTTGAGGTACTGCAGATTTGCAAAGACTTCAAGCAGCTGTATCTGATTTGAGAGCAGCATCTAGTGACAACTTGAGGTACTGCAGCTTTGTGTAGACCAAGCAGCTGAATCTCACTCGAGAGCGCCATCTAGTGACAACTTAAGTTACTTAAGCTTTGTGTAAACGTCAAGCAGCTGGATCTGACTTGAGGGTGGTATCTGGTGACAACTTGAGGTGCTGCAGCATTGGGACAGACTTTGTTACGCAGTTGCTTCTGACTCAAACAGGACATCTAGTAAAGTTTGTGAGGGCTGTAGCCTTGCTTCAAGACTCAAAATGTTGCTGTTAACTCAAGAGGGTCATCTAGTAATTACTTGAGGCACTCCAGCTACCAGAAAGGTCAGAAATGTTGGCTTTGCCAGTGCTAGTTTTGATAGTGTGATTGCAATTTTAATGTTCCTAGTTGGTGCAGTCAGGCAGATGTCTTTCCCTTCACAAGAGTGTCCTTTTGCTTGGCTTGGTGACGGCTGCTCAGTTTGCACTGATTGATCTGGTGTTTGTATTCCATTTGGATCACTGCGGACTGTGAGACGTGCCTGGGTTTCTTTTTCTTCTCTTCATCTGATCCTTTAATCATTGAACCGGTTTTTGAGAATGTCTTCAGTTTTTGCACGTAGTCTGAGGAACTAGAAAGAACCCTTGCGCCTCACCAGACCGTCTGTATCACCACACTGACTCTTCTCTGGGAACACCCACTTCTCCCCTGGAGAAATTTACAAATGTGAACACATATAAGGAGGAAAAAGAGGGGGGGATTAGAAAAGCCAGGTTTTCATTCGTTTTCTGAAGATTACTCTAGATGGGCTCTCACAGGTGAACAGGAAGGCTGTCCCAAAGTTTAGGCGCTAGATATCCAACGAGCGCCCACTTTGTCTTGCTCTGTTGATCTGGGGGATCATAGTCAACAATAATCAGATGAGTGAAGGGCCCTTGAAGAAGTATAGGGCCTGATGAATGGTGAGCTGGCATGGGACATTATTCTAGAAAGTTCTAGAAGTGATGCAACCGGCCTCAAACTGCGTCTGCCATTTGGCAGCAAGAGCACCTCCCAGGCCTGCAGTGAGGGAGAGATGTGTCTTGAAACACTCAGCACCAGGTGGCTGCAGAACGCTGCATCCCTGGGTGACATCTGTGGAGCACATGAGATGAGCTGCGATGCTGTGCCCTACTGTGGCCCAGGCAGGAGTAAGATGACACCTCTACATGCACAATAAACAGGTCCTGCCTTTGTGAATAGATGCTATCAAGGTGCTGACCTATGCCTACAAGGCCCTGCAAAACGAAGTACCAGCATATATCAACAAATGCCTCAACTTCCACCAACTGACCAGACACCTTCTATCAGCTTTCCTCTCCCACGCAGACACCCCACAGATCCATCGGCCCAACAGCGGATGACTCTTCTTCTTGCATCTGGCAGCCAAGGCTTAAAACAAACTCCCCCTGCACCTCAGCACTGCACAATCACTCCAGTAATTCAGAAAAGAACTAAAGACCTGAATGTTCAAATGATCATTCCTGCAAGTAGCAGCATACAGCTCCTAGAGAGCCTAGAGACCCTCACGGGTGATGTCCCGCGCTCTATAAATGTTCAATTTATTGATGAATATTTCAATGTATGAGTCCCACACATGTATGCAGGGCTTGTGTGTGGGACTGAATTGTGGTATTATCTACTTTTATCCCAAAAAAACACACAATTACTGAACCTATGGTTATTGCCTGGGTGCTGCGTCCTTGCTCCATCCCTCTCCCCTGCCTCAGCCTTCAGCACTTCCTGTGTCTATCATGTCCCTGCTGTGACCCATCACCTTGACTTACCATCACTTCCGTTTCTTTCCAATCACTTCATCGGAAGGTCCCTGTCTGTTTGCAGCCTCCTCTTTGTGACTGATGTCTCTGCTGCTCGCCTCTTCAGTTCATGTTTGTCCTCTGTCAACTCTTAGCTTCTCTACTTCTAAACGCATTGACCTTGAATCACCTTGGCAGCTCTGAAGGATGTGACTGCTAGATACATGAGGGCATCTCAGCTGCAGAGGGATGGAGCCCTTGGCTGACCGGCCCACAGAGGACACTTCCAGAGCCTGGGAATGCGGTGGCTGCCATGTGATGTGCAGGAAGAGATGTTCACACTCTCCTAATAATGCCATTAAAAATATATTTCTGCTTGGCTGAAATGAGGCCAAGGGGGACCTGGTATTTTACGCCAACGATCGAATATTAAATGGGTTTGAGCTATCTTGAACTGCAGGAAGTGTCAGCAAACAGAGAGGAGAAGATACTCGTTGAAAGGCAAGTCATTGAATCTGTTTTTTGAAACTGATATAATTGTGTCTAAGTCAGAGGCCTCTCCTCCTCCAGGAATAAGCAGTAAAAGCTGCAGTTGCTACCTGTGGAGAGTCACATTTATAAAGTGAGTACTTTACTTATATACTTGCAATGCAAGAGGACTTCAGTATCAGTAGTAGTTAAACAGGTGCCGCCCAGTGACCGCTGCAGGGTCAGAGCTAAGGGCTCACAGTATCCACCACGGGTAACACCCAGTATCCGCAGACCGCTGGAGGATCAGAGGTAAGGACTCACAGTATCCACTGCGAGTACCACCCAGTAACCGCAGACCGCTGCAGGGTCAGAGGTAAGGACTCACAGTATCCACCACGGGTAACACCCAGTATCCGCAGACCGCTGGAGGATCAGAGGTAAGGACTCACAGTATCCACTGCGAGTACCACCCAGTAACCGCAGACCGCTGCAGGGTCAGAGGTAAGGACTCACAGTATCCACCACGGGTAACACCCAGTATCCGCAGACCGCTGGAGGATCAGAGCTCAGGGCTCACAGTATCCACTGCGAGTACCACCCAGTAACCGCAGACCGCTGCAGGGTCAGAGGTAAGGACTCACAGTATCTAGCACGTGTTACAACCAGTAACCGCAGACCACTACAGCCTCAGAGCTAAGGACTCACAGTATCCACCATGTGTAACACTGAGTAACCGCAGACCGCTGCAGGGTTAGAGGCAAGAGCTCACAGTAACCACTGCAGGTAACACCCAGTAACCACAGACCGCTGCAGGGTCAGAAGAAAGAGCTCACAGTATCCACCACGTGCAACACCTAAAAACCGCTGACCGCTGTAGGGTCAGAGGTAAGGACTCACAGTATCCACCATGGGTAACACCCAGTATCTGCAGACCGCTGGAGGATCAGAGGTAAGGACTCACAGTATCCACTGCGAGTACCACCCAGTAACCGCAGACCGCTGCAGGGTCAGAGGTAAGGACTCACAGTATCCACCACGTGTAACACTGAGTAACCGCAGACCGCTGCAGGGTCAGAGGCAGGAGCTCACAGTAACCACTGCAGGTAACACCCAGTAACCACAGACCGCTGCAGGGTCAGAAGAAAGAGCTCACAGTATCCACCACGTGCAACACCTAGTAACCGCAGACCGCTGTAGGGTCAGAGGTAAGGACTCACAGTATCCACCACGGGTAACACCCACTATCCGCAGACCGCTGGAGGATCAGAGGTAAGGACTCACAGTATCCACTGCGAGTACCACCCAGTAACCGCAGACCGCTGCAGGGTCAGAGGTAAGGACTCACAGTATCTAGCACGTGTAACAACCAGTAACTGCCGACCACTACAGGCTCAGAGCTGAGGGCTCACAGTATCCACCATGTGTAACACCTAGTAACCGCAGACCGCTGCAGGATCAGAGGTAAGGACTCACAGTATCCGCTGCGAGTACCACCCAGTAACCGCAGACCGCTGCAGGGTCAGAGGTAAGGACTCACAGTATCTAGCACGTGTAACAACCAGTAACCGCAGACAACTAAAGGCTCAGAGCTGAGGGCTCACAGTATCAACTGCGAGTAACACCCAGTAACCACAGACAGCTACAGGCTCAGAGCTCACAGTATCCACCACGTGTAACACCTAGTAACCGCAGACCGCTGCAGGATCAGAGGTAAGGACTCACAGTATCCACTGCGAGTACCACCCAGTAACCGCAGACCGCTGCAAGGGTCAGAGGTAAGGACTCACAGTATCTAGCACTTGTAACAACCAGTAACCGCAGACCACTACAGGCTCAGAGCTCAGGGCTCACAGTATCCACCACGTGTAACACCTAGTAACCGCAGACCGCTGCAGGGTGAGAGGTAAGGACTCACAGTATCTAGCACTTGTAACAACCAGTAACCGCAGACCACTACAGGCTCAGAGCTCAGGGCTCACAGTATCCACCACGTGTAACACCTAGTAACCGCAGACCGCTGCAGGGTCAGAGGTAAGGACTCACAGTATCCACCACATGTAACAACCAGTAACCGCAGACCACTGCAGGATCAGAGGTAAGGACTCATAGTATCCACTGCGAGTACCACACAGAAACCGCAGACTGCTGCAGGATCAGAGGTAAGGACTCACAGTATCCACTGTGAGTACCACCCAGTAACCGCAGACCACTGCGGGGTCAGAGGTAAGGACTCACAGTATCCAGCACGTGTTACAACCAGTAACCGCAGACCACTACAGGCTCAGAGCTAAGGACTCACAGTATCCACCACGTGTAACACCGAGTAACCGCAGACCGCTGCAGGGTCAGAGGTAAGGACTCACAGTATCCACCACATGTAACAACCAGTAACCGCAGACCGCTGCAGGATCAGAGGTAAGGACTCACAGTATCCACTGCGAGTACCACCCAGTAACCGCAGACCGCTACAGGCTCAGAGCTAAAGGCTCACAGTACCCACTGCGAGTAACACCCAGTAACCGCAGACTGCTGCAGGGTCAGAGCTATGGGCTCACAGTAACCACTGCAGATAACACCCAGTAACCACAGACCGCTGCAGGGTCAGAGGAAAGAGCTCACAGTATCCACCACGTGCAACACCTAGTAACCGCGGACCGCTGTAGGGTCAGAGGTAAGGACTCACAGTATCCACCACGTGTAACACCCAGCTCACTGCACACTGCTGCAGGGTCAGCGGTAAGGGCTCACTGTATCCACTGCAGGTTACACCCAGTAACCGCAGACCACTGCAGGGTCAGAGCTAAGGGCTCACAGTTTCTACTGCGAGTAACACCTAGTAACCACAGACTGCTGCAGGGTCAGAGATAAGAGCTCACAGTATCCACTGCAGGTAACACTCAGCAACTGCAGACTGATGCAGGGTCAGAGGTACGGACTCACAGTATCCACCACGTGTAACACCCAGTAACTGCAGACCGCTGCAGGGTCAGAGGTAAGGGCTCACAGTATCCACTGCGGGTAACACCCAGTAACCACAGACCGCTGCAGGGTCAGAGGCAAGAGCTCACAGTATCCACCACAGGTAACACCCAGTAACCGCAGACCGCTGCAGGGTCAGAGTTAGGACTCACAGTATTCAGCACGTGTAACACCCAGTAACTGCAGACCGCTGCAGGGTCAGAGGTAAGGACTCACAGTATTCAGCACGTGTAACACCCAGTAACCGCAGACCGCTGCAGGGTCAGAGGAAAGAGCTCACAGTATCCACCACAGGTAACACCCAGTAACCGCAGACTGCTGCAGGGTCAGAGGGAAGAGCTCACAGTATCCACTACAGGTAACACTCAGCAACTGCAGACTGCTGCAGGGTCGGAGGTAAGGCCTCACATTATCCACCAGGTGTAACACCCAGTAACTGCAGGGTCAGAGCTAAGGGCTCACAGTATCCACCACGTGTAACACCCAGTAACCGCAGACCGCTGCAGGGTCAGAGGAAAGACCTCACAGTATCCACCACAGGTAACACACAGTAACCGCAGACCGCTGCAGGGTCAGAGGTAAGGACTCACAGAATCCACCACAGGTAGCACCCAGTAACAGCAGACCCCGTCAGGGTCAGAGGTAAGGGCTCACAGTATCCACTGCGGGTAACACCCAGTAACCGCAGACCGCTGCAGGGTCAGAGGAAAGAGCTCACAGTATCCACCAAAGGTAACACCCAGTAACCGCAGACCGCTGCAGGGTCAGAGGTAAGGACTCACAGAATCCACCACAGGTAGCACCCAGTAACAGCAGACCCCGTCAGGGTCAGAGGTAAGGGTTCACAGCATCCACTGCGGTTAACACCCAGTAACCGAAGACCGCTGCAGTGTCAGAGGCAAGAGCTCACAGTATCCACCACAGGTAACACCCAGTAACCCCAGACTGCTGCAGGGTCAGAGGCAAGAGCTCACAGTATCCACTACAGGTAACACTCAGCAACTGCAGACTGCTGCAGGGTCGGAGGTAAGGCCTCACATTATCCACCATGTGTAACACCCAGTAACCGCAGACCGCTGCAGGGTCAGAGGAAAGAGCTCACAGTATCCAGTACAGGTAACACCCAGTAACCGCAGACTGCTGCAGGGTCAGAGGCAAGAGCTCACAGTATCCACTACAGGTAACACTCAGCAACTGCAAACTGCTGCAGGGTCGGAGGTAAGGCCTCACATTATCCACCATGTGTAACACCCAGTAACTGCAGGGTCAGAGCTAAGGGCTCACAGTATCCACCACGTGTAACACCCAGTAACCGCAGACCGCTGCAGGGTCAGAGGAAAGAGCTCACAGTATCCACCACAGGTAACACACAGTAACCGCAGACCGCTGCAGGGTCAGAGGTAAGGACTCACAGAATCCACCACAGGTAGCACCCAGTAACAGCAGACCCCGTCAGGGTCAGAGGTAAGGGCTCACAGTATCCACTGCGGGTAATACCCAGTAACCGCAGAACGCTGCAGGGTCAGAGGCAAGAGCTCACAGTATCCACCACAGGTAACACCCAGTAACCGCAGACCGCTGCAGGGTCATAGGTAAGGACTCACAGTATTCAGCACGTGTAACACCCAGTAACCGCAGACCGCTGCAGGGTCAGAGGTAAGGACTCACAGTATTCAGCACTTGTAACACCCAGTAACCGCAGACCGCTGCAGGGTCAGAGGAAAGAGCTCACAGTATCAACCACAGGTAACACCCAGTAACCCCAGACTGCTGCAGGGTCAGAGGCAGGAGCTCACAGTATCCACTACAGGTAACACTCACCAACTGCAGACTGCTGCAGTGTCGGAGGTAAGGCCTCACATTATCCACCATGTGTAACACCCAGTAACTGCAGGGTCAGAGCTAAGGGCTCACAGAATCCACCACGTGTAACACCCAGTAACCGCAGACCGCTGCAGAGTCAGAGGAAAGAGCTCACAGTATCCACTACAGGTAACACACAGTAACCGCAGACCGCTGCAGGTTCAGAGGTAAGGACTCACAGAATCCACCACAGGTAGCACCCAGTAACAGCAGACCCCGTCAGGGTCAGAGGTAAGGGCTCACAGTATCCACTGCGGGTAACACCCAGTAACCGCAGACCGCTGCAGGGTCAGAGGAAAGAGCTCACAGTATCCACCAAAGGTAACACCCAGTAACCGCATGTAGGAAAGAACCATCTTGCCTGGCATGTTACCCCCATATTTCACTCTATATATGTTGTTTTAGTTGTATGTGTCACTAGGACCCTGCCAACCAGGGCCCCAGTGCTCATAAGTGTGCCCTGTATGTGTTACCTGTGTTATGACTAACTGTCTCACTGAGGCTCTGCTAATCAGAACCTCAGTGGTTATGCTCTCTCATTTCTTTCCAAATTGTCACTAACAGGCTAGTGACCAATTTGACCAATTTACATTGGCACACTGGAACACCCTTATAATTCCCTAGTATATGGTACTGAGGTACCCAGGGTATTGGGGTTCCAGGAGATCCCTATGGGCTGCAGCATTTCTTTTGCCATACATAGGGAGCTCTGACAATTCTTACACAGGCCTGCCACTGCAGCCTGAGTGAAATAACGTCCACGTTATTTCACAGCCATTTTACACTGCACTTAAGTAACTTATAAGTCACCTATATGTCTAACCTTTACCTGGTAAAGGTTGGGTGCTAAGTTACTTAGTGAGTGGGCACCCTGGCACTAGCCAAGGTGCCCCCACATTGTTCAGGGCCAATTCCCCGGACTTTGTGAGTGCGGGGACACCATTACACACGTGCACTACATATAGGTCACTACCTATGTGTAGCTTCACCATGGTAACTCCGAATATGGCCATGTAACATGTCTATGATCATGGAATTGCCCCCTCTATGCCATCCTGGCATTGTTGGCACAATCCCATGATACCACGGGTCTCTAGCACAGACCCGGGTACTGCCAAACACCCTTTCCCGGGGTTTCACTGCAGCTGCTGCTGCTGCCAACCCCTCAGACAGGTGTCTGCCCTCCTGGGGTCCAGCCAGGCTTGGCCCAGGAAGGCAGAACAAAGGACTTCCTCAGAGAGAGGGTGTTACACCCTCTCCCTTTGGAATAAGGTGCCAGGGCTGGGGAGGAGTAGCCTCCCCCAGCCTCTGGAAATGCTTTGATGGGCACAGATGGTGCCCATCTCTGCATAAGCCAGTCTACACCGGTTCAGGGATCCCTCAGCCCTGCTCTGGCACGAAACTGGACAAAGGAAAGGGGAGTGACCACTTTCCTGACCTGCACCTCCCCTGGGAGGTGCCCAGAGCTCCTCCAGTGTTCTCCAGACCTCTGCCATCTTGGAAACAGAGGTGCTGCTGGCACACTGGACTGCTCTGAGTGGCCAGGGCCAGCAGGTGACGTCAGAGACTCCATCTGATAGGCTTCTTCAGGTGTTGCTAGCCTATCCTCTCTCCTAAGTAGCCAAACCCTCTTTTCTGGCTATTTAGGGTCTCTGCTTTGGGGAATTCCTTAGATAACGAATGCAAGAGCTCATCCGAGTTCCTCTGCATCTCTCTCTTCACCTTCTGCCAAGGAATCGACTGCTGACCACGCTGGAAGCCTGCAAAACTGCAACAAAGTAGCAACGACGACTACTGCTACACTGTAACGCTGATCCAGCCGCCTTCTCGACTGTTTTCCTGGTGGTGCATGCTGTGGGGGTAGTCTGCCTCCTCTCTGCACTAGAAGCTCCGAAGAAATCTCCCGTGGGTCGACGGAATCTTCCCCCTGCAACCGCAGGCACCAAAGAACTGCATCACCGGTCCCCTGGGTCTCCTCTCAGCACGACGAGCGAAGTCCCTTGAACTCAGCAACTCTGTCCAAGTGACTCCCACAGTCCAGTGACTCTTCAGTCCAAGTTTGGTGGAGGTAAGTCCTTGCCTCCCCACGCCAGACTGCATTGCTAGGAACCACGTGTTTTGCAGCTACTCCGGCTCCTGTGCACTCCACGAAGATTTCCTTTGTGCACAGCCAAGCCTGCGTCCACGGCACTCTAACCTGCATTGCACGACCTCCTGAGTTGTCCTCCGGCGGCGTGGGACTCTCTTGTGCAACTTCGGGTGAGCACCATTTCACTCCACTTTGTACCACCTGTTCCGGCACTTCTGCGGGTGCTGCCTGCTTCTGAGAGGGCTCCTTGTCTTGCTGGGCGCCCCCTCTGCCCCCTGACGCAATTGGCGACATCCTGGTCCCTCCTGGACCACAGCAGCACCCAAAAACCTTAACCACAAGCTTTGCAGCTAGCAAGGCTTGTTTGCGGTCTTTCTGTGGGAAAACACTTTTGCACGACTCTTCACGAAGTGGGACATCTATCCCCCAAAGGGGAAGTTTCTAGCCCTTGTCGTTCTTTCAGAATCCTCAGCTTCTACTGTCCAGTAGCAGCTTCTTTGCACCCACAGCTGGCATTTCCTGGGCATCTGCCCACTCTCGACTTGATCGTGACTTTTGGACTTGGTCCCCTTGTTCCACAGGTACCCTCGTCTGGAAATCCATCGTTGTTGCATTGCTGGTTTTGGTCTTTCCTGCAGAATTCCCCTATCACGACTTCTGTGCTCTTTGGGGAACTTTAGTGCACTTTGCACTCACTTTTCAGGGTCTTGGGGTGGGCTATTTTTCTAACCCTATAATCAAAAACAAATGGCAACTCATTAATTGAAATCAATGCACATTCTAATTATGTAAGAAGAAACTTGTGGGTGCTCATACACTGAGACACATCGTTGCCGTGATGTGTAAAACCGGGTTTTATAAATAAACCCGTTCTAGTAATAAGGAGACAAACAAGTGGGGCACACCAACAAAACAATATCTATACTTTAGAGATAATATAATATCTTGATGAGACAAAATGACGTATCGTAATAAATTCCACTAGAATGCTTGTTTGGTCCTCTCTCTTCCTTAAACAAAGTAAACAATCACAAATCTGACCAGAAAATAATAAACACAAATGTGAAACTAACCAAGAGAAGAGTATATCCATGCAAGTAGAAATTTTAATACAAAAGGAATATAACTTCTTATATACATAAACATATACATATATACAAAACATATAGAAAACAAATGAATAGCCATCAGCCGACATGTGTTTCGTCCTGACTGGACTTCTTCAAGGCTTTGCTCATTTCTATGTCCGATATGCTCATATCACATCTACCTCACTCTGTTTCAAAACCACAGTTAATCACATCTTTTCCTTCTTCGTAATCAATTTGAATACTGGGCATTGCTAGTTTCATCTATTGATGAGTCAACTATCCACCCCTCTTTCTGTTCTTTTGTTTACTTCTCAGTCCCGTTTGCTAATAAATCTCGGCAAAAACGTCGAGGGAAATATATGCCTCCTGTCAGTCTTCCGGCTTTTTTTCCAAAAATCAATGCGAGCCCCTCGCCGGAAGACCGACGGGAGGCACACAATTCCCTCCGTCTTTGCTGTAAACCAGCTCTTTTTGAAGATAAACGCTCGCATTGATTTTTGGAAAAAAAGCCAGAAGACTGACAGGAGGCATATATTTCCCTCGACGTTTTTGCCGAGATTTATTAGCAAACGGGACTGAGAAGTAAACAAAAGAACAGAAAGAGGGGTGGATAGTTGACTCATCAATAGATGAAACTAGCAATGCCCAGTATTCAAATTGATTACGAAGAAGGAAAAGATGTGATTAACTGTGGTTTTGAAACAGAGTGAGGTAGATGTGATATGAGCATATCGGACATAGAAATGAGCAAAGCCTTGAAGAAGTCCAGTCAGGACGAAACACATGTCGGCTGATGGCTATTCATTTGTTTTCTATATGTTTTGTATATATGTATATGTTTATGTATATAAGAAGTTATATTCCTTTTGTATTAAAATTTCTACTTGCATGGATATACTCTTCTCTTGGTTAGTTTCACATTTGTGTTTATTATTTTCTGGTCAGATTTGTGATTGTTTACTTTGTTTAAGGAAGAGAGAGGACCAAACAAGCATTCTAGTGGAATTTATTACGATACGTCATTTTGTCTCATCAAGATATTATATTATCTCTAAAGTATAGATATTGTTTTGTTGGTGTGCCCCACTAGTTTGTCTCCTTATTTTTCTAACCCTCACTGTTTTCTTACAGTCCCAGCGACCCTCTACAAGGTCACATAGGTTTGGGGTCCATTCGTGGTTCACATTCCACTTTTGGAGTATATGGTTTGTGTTGCCCCTATCCCTATGTGCCCCCATTGCATCCTATTGTAACTATACATTGTTTGCACTGTTTTCTAATACTATACTGCATATTTTTGGTATTGTGTACATATATCTTGTGTATATTTGCTATCCTCATACTGAGGGTACTCACTGAGATACTTTTGGCATATTGTCATAAAAATAAAGTACCTTTATTTTTAGTATATCTGTGTATTGTGTTTTCTTATGATATTGTGCATATGACACTAGTGGTACTGTAGGAACTTCGCTCGTCTCCTAGTTCAGCCTAAGCTGCTCTGCTAAGCTACCTTTTCTATCAGCCTAAGCTGCTAGACACCCCTATACACTAATAAGGGATACCTGGGCCTGGTGCAAGGTGTAAGTACCCCTTGGTACTCACTACAAGCCAGTCCAGCCTTCTACATTGGTTGTGCAGCGGTGGGATAAGTACTTTGCAACTACTTACCACTTTTGTCATAGTACTTTTCATAAGAGAAAAATATACAAAACAAGTTCAGTGTATGTACACCTAACCAAAAAGCTTTGCTTTTCTTTTCTCACTTCTTTTCTAAGTGCTGAAAAGTACCTCTAAACTTTCTAAAAAGTTCTTAAAAAGTTTAAAAGGTTTTTTTCTGTTCTTTAAAAAGTTCTAAAAACGTTTTCTTCCTTTTTCCATCCCTTAAACACTTTCTAAAATGTCTGGCACAGGCCAAGCTGTTGATCTGTCCAAACTTGCTTATGATCACCTTAGCTGGAAAGGAGCAAGGAGTCTCTGCATAGAAAGAGGTTTAAGTGTAAGGAAGAATCCCTGTAGAGAACTGTTGGTTAATATGCTCATTGAACAAGATAAGACCAGAGTTGGCACTTCTGTTGAGAAATTAGCTGATGGTTCCCAATCTGACCCTGGGGCACCCCTAGCAAAAGATTTAGAAGGGAAACTTCCTAGCCTGCCCATTAGCAAACCACCTAGCATAGCTGGTACTGATGTCGAGTCACATCACAGTAATAGTGTTGCCTCACATCACAGTAAGAGTATTCCTTCTCATCATAGTAGAAGTGCTGTTTCTGTTAGCCAGGCTGTTAGAGTGCCATCTGTTAGGGACAGGTCTTCTTCTGTTCATTCTCACCATACTTCTGTTTCAAGGCATGTCCCACCCACCCACCCTGATGACAGAGTGTTAGAAAGGGAGCTCAATAGATTGAGAGTGGAACAAACCAGACTGAAGCTCAAGAAGCAACAGCTGGATTTAGATAGGCAGTCCTTAGAAATAGAAAGAGAAATACAGAAAATTGGGTTAGAAACCCATGGTGGCAGCAGCAGTATTCCCAATAGTCATCCTGCAAAACAGCATGATTCTAGGAATCTGCACAAGATAGTTCCCCCTTATAAGGAGGGGGATGACATTAACAAGTGGTTTGCTGCACTTGAGAGGGCCTGTGTTGTACAGGATGTCCCTCAAAGGCAGTGGGCTGCTATCCCATGGCTATCATTTAGTGGAAAGGGTAGGGATAGGCTCCTTACTGTGAAAGAAAGTGAAGCCAATGATTTCAAAGTTCTTAAGAATGCACTCCTAGATGGTTATGGCTTAACCACTGAACAGTACAGGATGAAGTTCAGAGAAACCAAAAAGGAGTCTTCACAAGACTGGGTAGACTTTGTTGACCATTCAGTGAAGGCCTTGGAGGGGTGGTTACATGGCAGTAAAGTGACTGATTATGAAAGCCTGTATAACTTAATCCTGAGAGAGCATATTCTTAATACTTGTGTGTCTGATTTGTTGCACCAGTACCAGGTGGACTCTGATCTGACCTCTCCCCAAGAATTGGTAAAGAAGGCAGACAAATGGGTCAGAACAAGGGTGAACAGAAAAGTTCATACAGGGGGTGACAAAGATGGCAAAAAGAAGAAGGATGGTAAGTCTTCTGACAAGGGTGGGGACAAATCTAAAAATGAGTCTTCATCAGGCCCACAAAAACACTCTGGTGGGGGGTCCAAATCCTCTTGAAATCAAAACAAAGAAAAGAAACCATGGTGCTATTTATGTAAAATAAAAGGCCATTGGACAACAGATCCCAGTTGTCCAAAGAAAAAAGCACCAAGCCTCCTACCACTACAACCCCTACTGCTACACCTAGTGTCCCTACTAATAGCAGTGGTGGTGGGAGCAAACCTACTAATAGCCAATCCAAGGGAGTAGCTGGGCTCACTTTTGGTAACTTAGTTGGGGTTGGTCTTGTTATGGAGACCACAGAGGCTGTGTTAGTCTCTGAGGGGCTATTGATTTAGCCACCTTAGTTGCTTGTCCCCTTAACATGGATAAGTACAAGCAACTACCCCTAATAAATGGTGTTGAGGTTCAGGCCTACAGGGACACAGGTGCCAGTGTTACAATGGTAATAGAGAAACTGGTCCACCCTGAACAACACCTACTTGGTCACCAGTACCAAGTAACCGATGCTCACAACAACACACTTAGCCACCCCATGGCTGTTGTAAATCTCAACTGGGGGGGGGGGTTACTGGTCCAAAGAAGGTTGTGGTTGCCTCAGATTTACCTGTAGACTGTCTATTAGGAAATGATTTAGAGACATCAGCTTGGTCAGATGTGGAGTTGGAGGCCCATGCAGCAATGCTGGGCATTCCAGGGCATATTTTTGCTTTAACCAGGGCTCAGGCCAAAAAGCAAAAATGACAGGGTGACTTGTATCCTGGAAGAATGGACCAAGTGCTCCCTAAAGCTAGGGCTAGTAGAAGTAAAACACTACCTACTATCCCTCCCTCTACAGTGGATTCTTCTTCTGAGGAAGAAGAATTTCCACCCTGTGCAGAACCTACACCAGAGGAGCTGGAAGCAGACACTGCTGAGCTTTTGGGTGAAGGGGGGCCTGCCAGGGAGGAGCTGAGTGTGGCACAGCAGACCTGTCCCACACTAGAGGGTCTCAGACAGCAAGCTGTCAAACAAGCAAATGGGGATGTCAGTGCCTCTCTCACAGAGTTTACTGGGAGTACAACCTCTTGTACACTGAAGCAAGGGATCCAAAACCTGGAGCTGCCAGGAGATTGGTGATTCCTCAGGAGTACAGAAAGTTCCTCCTAACTCTAGCCCACGACATTCCCTTAGCTGGACATTTAGGGCAAATGAAAACTTGGGACAGGCTTGTCCCCTTGTTTCATTGGCCTAGAATGTCAGAGGACACAAAGGAATTTTGTAAGTCCTGTGAAACCTGTCAAGCCAGTGGCAAGACAGGTGGCACCCCAAAGGCACCCCTTATTCCACTGCCTGTGGTTGGGGTTCCCTTTGAAAGGGTAAGGGTTGACATAGTTGGACCCCTTGACCCTCCTACTGCTTCAGGCAATAGGTTTATCTTGGTGGTAGTGGACCATGCCACCAGATATCCTGAAGCAATTCCTCTAAGGACCACTACAGCTCCTGCAGTGGCAAAGGCCCTCCTGGGAATCTTTTCCAGGGTGGGCTTCCCAAAAGAGGTGGTATCAGACAGGGGAAGCAATTTCATGTCTGCTTACTTAAAGGCCATGTGGAAGGAGTGTGGTGTTACATACAAGTTCACCACACCCTATCATCCACAAACAAATGGACTGGTGGAGAGATTTAACAAAACTCTCAAAGGCATGATTATGGGACTCCCTGAAAAACTCCGCAGGAGATGGGATACCCTATTACCTTGCCTCCTTTTTGCTTACACGGAGGTACCCCAAAAAGGAGTGGGCTTCAGCCCCTTTGAACTCCTATTTGGACACCCTGCGAGAGGTCCTCTAACACTTGTTAAGGAGGGTTGGGAACAACCTTTAAAAGCTCCAAAGCAAGACATAGTGGACTATGTACTTGGCCTCAGATCTAGGATGGCTGAGTACATGAAAAAGGCCAAATCAAATCAAATCAAATCATTAACATTTATAAAGCGCGCTACTCACCCGTGCGGGTCTCAAGGCGCTAGGGGAAAGGGGGGGGGTTACTGCTGCTCGAAAAGCCAGGTTTTTAGGAGTCTCCGGAATGCGGAGTGGTCCTGGGTGGTCCTGAGGCTGGTGGGGAGGGAGTTCCAGGTCTTGGCTGCCAGGAAAGAGAAAGACCTCCCACCCGCCGTGGAGCGGTGGATGCGAGGGACGGCAGCGAGCACGAGGCCAGAGGAACGGAGGAGGCGGGTGGGGACGTAGAAGCTGAGGCGTCGGTTGAGGTATTCCGGTCCCTTGTTGTGGAGGGCTTTGTGTGCGTGGGTGAGAAGTCGAAAGGTGATCCTTTTGCTGATTGGGAGCCAATGCAGGTGTCTCAGGTGTGCAGAGATGTGGCTATTGCGGGGTACGTCGAGGATGAGGCGGGCTGAGGCGTTTTGAATGCGTTGCAGGCGATTTTGGAGTTTGGCGGTGATCCCAGCGTAGAGGGTGTTGCCGTAGTCCAGGCGGCTTGTGACGAGGGCGTGGGTCACAGTTTTTCTAGTGTCGGCGGGGATCCAGCGGAAGATCTTGCGGAGCATGCGGAGGGTGAGGAAGCAGGCGGAGGACACGGCGTTGACTTGCTTGGTCATGGTGAGAAGGGGGTCCAAGATGAAGGCGAGGTTGCGGGTGTGGTCTGTGGGGGTCGGTGCGGTGCCGAGGGCCGTGGGCCACCAGGAGTCGTCCCAGGCGGACGGGGTGTTGCAGAGGATGAGGACTTCCATTTTGTCAGAGTTCAGCTTTAGGCGGCTGAGCCTCATCCAATCTGCGACGTCCTTCATCCCCTCTTGTAGGTTGGTCTTGGCGCTGGCGGGGTCCTTGGTGAGGGAGAGTATAAGTTGGGTGTCGTCGGCGTAGGAGGTGATGATGATGTCGTGCTTGCGTACGATGTTGGCGAGGGGGCTCATGTAGACATTGAAGATTGTCGGGCTGAGCGATGAGCCTTGAGGTACGCCGCAGATGATCTTGGTGGGGTCTGAGCGAAACGGTGGGAGGTAAACTCTTTGGGAACAGTTTGAGAGGAAGGAGGCGATCCAGTCCAGGGCCTGGCCTTGGATCCCGGTGGAGCGGAGGCGGGTGATTAGGGTGCAGTGACAGACGGTGTCGAAGGCAGCCGAGAGGTCGAGGAGGATGAGGACGACTGTTTCACCGTTGTCCATCAGGGTTCTGATGTAGTCTGTGACTGAGATGAGGGCGGTTTCCGTGCTGTGGTTGGTTCGGAATCCGGTTTGTGAAGGGTCGAGCAGGTTGTTGTTTTCCAGGAAGGTGGTCAGCTGTTTGTTGACGGTCTTCTCTATTACCTTGGCTGGGAAAGGCAGGAGAGAGATGGGGCGGAAGTTTTTCAGGTCGCTCGGGTCAGCCGTAGGTTTCTTTAGGAGGGCGTTGACTTCGGCGTGTTTCCAGCATTCGGGGAAGGTAGCAGAAGAAAAAGAAGAGTTGATGACGGCCTGGAGGTGCGGGGCGATGATGTCGTCGGCTTTATTAAAGATGAAGTGAGGGCAGGGGTCCGAAGGGGCGCCGGAGTGGATAGAGTTCATGATGGATTTGGTTTCTTCAGTGTTGATGTGGGTCCAGTTGTTGAGGGTGAAGGCCGGGGGTGCGTGTTCGGTGATGTTTGGTTGGGTCTGGTGTCCGAAGCTGTCGTGGAGGTCGCTGATCTTGCGATGGAAGAAGGTGGCGAGGGATTCGCACAAATCCTTTGAGGGCGTGACGGCGTTGGGGTTGGAGAACTCCTTGACGATGCTGAAAAGTTCTCTGCTGTTGTGGCTGTTTTTGTCCAGTCTGTCGGTGAAAAAGTTCCTTTTGGCAGCGCGGATCAGGTGGTGGTGTTCGCGGGTAGCGTTCTTAAGGGCGGTCATGTTGTCAGCGGTGTGGTCCTTGCGCCAGGCCTTCTCGAGGGTGCGACAAGTTTTCTTTGATTCTTTGAGGGTGTCAGAGAACCAGAGAGGTTTTTTGGTGTTGGTCTGTCGATGCGTGCGTTTGAGGGGAGCAAGGTTGTCTGCGCAGTTGGAGATCCAGTTTGTGAGGCTAAGGGCTGCGTCGTTGGGGTCGGTGGTGAGGGTGGGTTGGTTGGCGGCGAGTGCGGAGAAGAGTTGCTCTTTGGGGATCTTGTTCCACTGTCGACAAGAGATGGGTTGAGTGCGGAGGTGGCGGGTCTCGCGTCGGAATGTGAAGTGGACACAGCTGTGGTCGGTCCAGTGTAGAGCGGAGGTGTGGCTGAAGAAGATGTGTTTGCTGGCGGAGAAGATAGGGTCGAGCGTGTGTCCGGCGATGTGGGTGGCGGTGTTCACCAGTTGCTTGAGGCCGAGGTTGGCGAGGTTGTCGAGCAGGGCGGTGGTGTTGGGGTCGTTGTTCTGTTCCAGATAGAAGTTGAGGTTGCCTAGGAGGATATAGTCCGGCGAGGCGAGGGCGTGTGGGGAGATGAAGTCAGCGATGGCGTCGCTGAAAGGGGCGCGCGGTCCGGGGGGACGGTAGACGAGGGATCCTCTGAGGGTGGTCCTGGGGTCGGTGCGAATTTGAAAATGCAGATGTTCAGCGGCGAGAGGGGTGTCTTCGTGGAGGTGGTGACGCTGATGGAGTCTTTGAAGACGATGGCGATACCTCCTCCTACTTGGTTGGTGTGGTCTTTTCTGGAGATCTTGTAGCCTTCGGGGATGGCAGTGGCGATGTCTGGAGCTGATGAGGCGTTCATCCAGGTTTCCGTGATGAAGGCGACGTCCGGAGCTGTGGAGTCCAGGAGGTCCCCGAGTTCAACGGCGTGTTTGTGGACAGAGCGAGCGTTGACCAGGATGCACTTGAGGTGGTTGATGGCGCGTGGGCTGGTGGTCGTGGTAGTTGCGTGGTGGAAGATGCGTTTGCAGGAGTTACAGGCGACGGGTCCATGGGTGCGCTTGGGGTGGGCTTGGAAGCAAGTGTTGGAGCGCCCGGGGTTGAGGGCGTGGAGGGTGGTGGGGTCGAAGCGGGTCAGCGGGGTAGGGGAGGGCTGGGGACCAGGGGTCGTGGCGCTGGGCGCGGGCCAGGCGCGGACGGGCGAAGACGGGCTTGCCTCTGGCGCGACTCCAGCGCTCCAGCGTCGCGGTCGCGCAGCGGCCGCCATAAGAGGGAGGGGGGGAGGGGTCAGCTGGGGAACTCAGGAACCTGGAGGAGCTGGAGGAGCTGCAGCGGCAGGGGGAGCGACCTACCCTTGGGTCAAGAGTCGCTACTACTGTCGCGCACCGGCCGCCATAAGAGGGAGGAGGGGGGGGTGGAGGGGTCAGCTGGGGGCGAATGGAGCTGGGGGGGCGGGGGGCGTGCAGGAGGTCGCGGCGGGAAAGCGCGAGGGAGGGGGGACAGGTAGAGTGAGAAGAGCTGGGGGAGGGGAGTTTAAGGGTGGAGGGGGGTGAGTGTTAGAGTTTTAGGAGAATAGGGAGATAGATAGGAGTAGGGTTGAAAAGATAGGGGAGGGGGGTGGTAGAGGTGGGTGAGGGTGAGAGGTAGAGTGAGAGGATAGGGAGATAGGTAACAGAGGGGGTGTCGGGACGGGGGGAGAGATAGGGAAATAGATAGATGGAGAGATAGGTGGAGAGATAGAAAAATAGGTAGATAGGAGTTGGGGGTGAGTGAGGGAGTTAGGTGGAGAGATAGGTAGAGGAGTGAGGGAGGCAGGTAGCGAAAGGGTAGATGTGGGTGATAGTGAGAGATAGGTGGAGAGATAGAGTGGGGTGAGGCAGGAGCAGGAGGGCAGAGACAGGGGCGGGAAGAGACAGGAGTCGGAGAGGACCGAAGAACAGAAGAACCGAAGAACACAGAAGAACAGAAGAGAAGAACACAGAAGACCGGAAGAACATAGAAGAACAGAAGAACACAGAGGAAGATGCAGGGGACGAAGAAGCAGAAGAGCAGACGAACAGAAGATCAACAAAGAAGATACAGAAGACGAAGAGCAGAAGGCAGAAGACCACAGAGCAAGATGAGGAAGAAGAGAGGCGACAGGAGAGGCTGAGGAGCACACAGAAGAAGAGAGAAGACGGGGAGGAGAAGAGTACAGAAGAAGATTGCAGAGGAGGAGCGAGGAGGAAGAGACAGAGAGGAGGAAAAGAAGCAGGAGAGAGGGTGAGTAGCGCGGGGCAGGGCGAGGGGCTGGGAGGTGGGGGGTACTTACTGTGAGGTGGGTCTCAGGAACTCAGGAACCTGGAGGAGCTGGAGGAGCTGCAGCGGCAGGGGGAGCGACCTACCCTTGGGTCAAGGGTCGCTACCACTGTCGCGCAGCGGCCGCCATAAGAGGGAGGATGGGGGGGGGGAGGGGTCAGCTGGGGGCGAATGGGACCTGGGGGGTGGGGGCGTGCAGGAGGTCGCGGCGGGAAAGCGCGAGGGAGGAGGGGGACAGGTAGAGTGAGAAGAGCTGCGGGAGGGGGGTTTAAGGGTGGAGGGGGTGAGTGTTAGAGTTTTAGGAGAATAGGGAGATAGATTGGAGTAGGGTTGAAAAGATAGGGGAGGGGTGGTGGTAGAGGTGGGTGAGGGTGAGAGGTAGAGTGAGAGGATAGGGAGATAGGTAACAGTGGGGGTGTCGGGACGGGGGGAGAGATAGGGAAATAGATAGATGGAGAGATAGTTGGAGAGATAGAAAAATAGGTAGATAGGAGGAGGGGGTGAGTGAGGGAGTTAGGTGGAGAGATAGGTAGAGGAGTGAGGGAGGCAGGTAGCGAAAGGGTAGATGTGGGTGATAGTGAGAGATAGTTGGAGAGATAGAGGGGGGTGAGGCAGGAGCAGGAGGGCAGAGACAGGGGCGGGAAGAGACAGGAGTCGGAGAGGACCGAAGAACAGAAGAAGCGAAGAACACAGAAGACCGGAAGAACACAGAAGAACAGAAGAACACAGAAGAACAGAAGAGAAGAACACAGAAGACCGGAAGAACACAGAAGAACAGAAGAACACAGAGGAAGATGCAGGGGACGAAGAAGCAGAAGAGCAGACGAACAGAAGATCAACAAAGAAGATACAGAAGACGAAGAGCAGAAGGCAGAAGACCACAGAGCAAGATGAGGAAGAAGAGAGGCGACAGGAGAGGCTGAGGAGCACACAGAAGAAGAGAGAAGACGGGGGGGAGAAGAGTACAGAAGAAGATTGCAGAGGAGGAGCAAGGAGGAAGAGACAGAGAGGAGGAAAAGAAGCAGGAGCAGGAGAGAGGTTGAGTAGCGCGGGGCAGGGCGAGGGGCTGGGAGGTGTGGCGTACTTACTGTGAGGTGGGTCTCAGGAACTCAGGAACCTGGAGGAGCTGGAGGAGCTGCAGCGGCAGGGGGAGCGACCTACCCTTGGGTCAAGGGTCGCTACCACTGTCGCGCAGCGGCTGCCATAAGAGGGAGGAGGGGGGGGAGGGGTCAGCTGGGGGCGAATGGGAGCTGCGGGGCGGGGGCTTGCAGGAGGTCGCGGCGGGAAAGCGCGACGGAGGGGGGACAGGTAGAGTGAGAAGAGCTGGGGGAGGGGGGTTTAAGGGCGGACGGGGGTGAGTGTTAGAGTTTTAGGAGAATAGAGAGATAGATAGGAGTAGGGTTGAAAAGATAGGGTGGGGGGGTGGTAGAGGTGGGTGAGGGTGAGAGGTAGAGTGAGAGGATAGGGAGATAGGTAACAGAGAGGGTGTCGGGACGGGGGGGAGAGATAGGGAAATAGATAGATGGAGAGATAGGTGGAGAGATAGAAAAATAGGTAGATAGGAGGAGGGGGTGAGTGAGGGAGTTAGGTGGAGAGATAGGTAGAGGAGTGAGGGAGGTAGGTAGCGAAAGGGTAGATGTGGGTGATAGTGAGAGATAGGTGGAGAGATAGAGGGGGTGAGGCAGGAGCAGGAGGGCAGAGACAGGGGCGGGAAGAGACAGGAGTCGGAGAGGACCGAAGAGCAGAAGAAGCGAAGAACACAGAAGACCGGAAGAACACAGAAGAACCGAAGAACACAGAAGAACAGAAGAGAAGAACACAGAAGACCGGAAGAACACAGAAGAACAGAAGAAAACAGAGGAAGATGCAGGGGACGAAGAAGCAGAAGAGCAGACGAACAGAAGATCAACAAAGAAGATACAGAAGACGAAGAGCAGAAGGCAGAAGACCACAGAGCAAGATGAGGAAGAAGAGAGGCGACAGGAGAGGCTGAGGAGCACACAGAAGAAGAGAGAAGACGGGGAGGAGAAGAGTACAGAAGAAGATTGCAGAGGAGGAGCGAGGAGGAAGAGACAGAGAGGAGGAAAAGAAGCAGGAGCAGGAGAGAGGGTGAGTAGCGCGGGGCAGGGCGAGGGGCTGGGAGGTGGGGGGTACTTACTGTGAGGTGGGTCTCAGGAACTCAGGAACCTGGAGGAGCTGCAGCGGCAGGGGGAGCGACCTACCCTTGGGTCAAGGGTCGCTACCACTGTCGCGCAGCGGCCGCCATAAGAGGGAGAAGGGGGGGAGGGGTCAGCTGGGGGCGAATGGGAGCTGGGGGGCGGGGGCGTGAAGGAGGACGCGGCGGGAAATCGCGAGGGAGGGGGGGACAGGTAGAGTGAGAAGAGCTGCGGGAGGGGGGTTTAAGGGTGGAGGGGGGTGAGTGTTAGAGTTTTAGGAGAATAGGGAGATAGATAGGAGTAGGGTTGAAAAGATAGGGGAGGGGGTGGTAGAGGTGGGTGAGGGTGAGAGGTAGAGTGAGAGGATAGGGAGATAGGTAACAGAGGGGGTGTCGGGACGGGGGGAGAGATAGGGAAATAGATAGATGGAGAGATAGGTGTAGAGATAGAAAAATAGGTAGATAGGAGGAGGGGGTGAGTGAGGGAGTTAGGTGGAGAGATAGGTAGAGGAGTGAGGGAGGCAGGTAGCGAAAGGGTAGATGTGGGTGATAGTGAGAGATAGATGGAGAGATAGAGGGGGGTGAGGCAGGAGGGCAGAGACAGGGGCGGGAAGAGACAGGAGTCGGAGAGTACCGAAGAACAGAAGAAGCGAAGAACACAGAAGACTGGAAGAACACAGAAGAACCGAAGAACACAGAAGAACAGAAGAGAAGAACACAGAAGACTGGAAGAACACAGAAGAACAGAAGAACACAGAGGAAGATGCAGGGGACGAAGAAGCAGAAGAGCAGACGAACAGAAGATCAACAAAGAAGATACAGAAGACGAAGAGCAGAAGGCAGAAGACCACAGAGCAAGACGAGGAAGAAGGGAGGCGACAGGAGAGGCTGAGGAGCACACAGAAGAAGAGAGAAGACGGGGAGGAAAAGAGTACAGAAGAAGATTGCAGAGGAGGAGCGAGGAGGAAGAGACAGAGAGGAGGAAAAGAAGCAGGAGCAGGAGAGAGGGTGAGTAGCGCGGGGCAGGGCGAGGGGCTGGGAGGTGGGGGGTACTTACTGTGAGGTGGGTCTCAGGAACTCAGGAACCTGGAGGAGCTGGAGGAGCTGCAGCGGCAGGGGGAGCGACCTACCCTTGGGTCAAGGGTCGCTACCACTGTCGCGCAGCGGCCGCCATAAGAGGGAGGAGGGGGGGGGAGGTGGGGAGGGGTCAGCTGGGGGCGAATGGGAGCTGGGGGGCGGGCGTGCAGGAGGTCGCTGCGGGAAAGTGCGGGGAGGACAGGTAGAGTGCGAAGAGCTGGGAGAGGGGGGTTTAAGGGTGGAGGGGGGGTGAGTGTTAGAGTTTTAGGAGAATAGGGAGATAGATAGGAGTAGGGTTGAAAAGATAGGGGAGGGGGGGTGGTAGAGGTGGGTGAGGGTGAGAGGTAGAGTGAGAGGATAGGGAGATAGGTAACAGAGGGGGTGTCGGGACGGGGGGAGAGATAAGGAAATAGATAGATGGAGAGATAGGTGGAGAGATAGAAAAATAGGTAGATAGGAGGAGGGGGTGAGTGAGGGAGTTAGGTGGAGAGATAGGTAGAGGAGTGAGGGAGGCAGGTAGCGAAAGGGTAGATGTGGGTGATAGTGAGAGATAGGTGGAGAGATAGAGGGGGGTGAGGCAGGAGCAGGAGGGCAGAGACAGGGGCGGGAAGAGACAGGAGTCGGAGAGGACCAAAGAACAGAAGAAGCGAAGAACACAGAATACCGGAAGAACACAGAAGAACCGAAGAACACAGAAGAACAGAAGAGAAGAACACAGAAGACCGGAAGAACACAGAAGAACACAGAGGAAGATGCAGGGGACGAAGAAGCAGAAGAGCAGACGAACAGAAGATCAACAAGGAAGATACAGATGACGAAGAGCAGAAGGCAGAAGACCACAGAGCAAGATGAGGAAGAAGAGAGGCGACAGGAGAGGCTGAAGAGCACACAGAAGAAGAGAGAAGACGGGGAGGAGAAGAGTACAGAAGAAGATTGCAGAGGAGGAGCGAGGAGGAAGAGACAAAGAGGAGGAAAAGAAGCAGGAGAGAGGGTGAGTAGCGCGGGGCAGGGCGAGGGGCTGGGAGGTGGGGGGTACTTACTGTGAGGTGGGTCTCAGGAACACAGGAACCTGGAGGAGCTGGAGGAGCTGCAGCGGCAGGGGGAGCGACCTACCCTTGGGCCTTGGGCCTTGGGCCAGTAAAAACCTTCAGGCCAGCCAAGAGCTCCAAAAGCAATGGCATGACCAGAAGGCTGTTTTGGTTCAGTACCAACCAGGGCAGAAAGTGTGGGTCTTGGAGCCTGTGGCCCCAAGAGCACTCCAAGATAAATGGAGTGGACCTCACATAATTGTTGAGAAGAAGGGTGAAGTCACCTACTTAGTTGACTTAGGCACTGCCAGGAGTCCCCTTAGGGTGCTCCATGTCAATCGCCTGAAACCCTACTATGACAGGGCTGATCTCACCCTGCCCATGGCAACAGATGAGGGACAGGAAGAAGAGAGTGACCCTCTCCCTGATCTCTTCTCTTCCACAGAACAAGATGCTCTAGTGGAAGGTGTAGTTTTGGCAGATTGTCTTACTGCTGAGTAGAAAGATCACTGCATAAATCTCCTAGGTCAGTTTTCTGAACTCTTCTCTACTGTGCCAGGTACCACTTCTTGGTGTGAGCACACCATACATACTCGAGACAGCTTGCCTGTCAAAAGTAAGATCTATAGGCAGCCTGACCATGTCAGAGACTGCATAAAGCAAGAAGTACAGAAAATGCTTGAACTAGGAGTGGTTGAGCACTCTGAAAGTCCATGGGCCTCTCCTGTGGTACTTGTACCAAAACCTCATTCCAAGGATGGAAAGAAGGAAATGCGGTTTTGTGTCGACTACAGAGGTCTCAACCAGGTAACCAAAACTGATGCTCACCCTATACCCAGGGCAGATGAGCTAATAGATACACTGGCATCTGCCAAGTATCTAAGCACTTTTAATTTGACTGCAGGGTATTGGCAGATCAAATTATCAGAAGATGCAAAAGCAAAAACTGCATTTTCAACCATTGGAGGACATTACCAATTCACAGTAATTCCTTTTGGATTGAAAAAAGCACCTGCCACTTTTCAGAGGTTGGTGAACACAGTCCTGCAAGGGCTGGAAGCTTTTAGTGCAGCATATCTAGACGATATAGCTGTCTTTAGCTCCAGCTGGGATGATCACCTGGTCCACCAATGGAAAGTTTTGGAGGCCCTGCAAAAGGCAGGCCTCACTATCAAGGCTTCAAAGTGCCAGATAGGGCAGGGGAAAGTGGTTTATCTGGGACACCTGGTAGGTGGAGAACAGATTGCACCACTTCAGAGGAAAATCCAAACTATTATAGATTGGGTTCCCCCTACAACTCAGACCCAGGTGAGAGCCTTCTTAGGCCTCACTGGGTATTACAGGAGGTTCATAAAGAACTATGGCTCCATTGCAGCCCCTCTTAATGACCTCACCTCTAAGAAAATGCCTAAAAAGGTATTGTGGACAGCTAGCTGTCAGAAAGCTTTTAAGGAGCTGAAGCAGGCCATGTGTTCTGCACCTGTCCTGAAAAGCCCCTGTTACTCCAAAAAATTCATTGTCCAAACTGATACATCTGAATTAGGGGTAGGGGCAGTCTTATCACAACTTAATTCTGAGGGCCAGGATCAACCTGTTGCTGTTATCAGCAGGAGGTTGACCCCTAGAGAAAAGCGTTGGTCTGCCATAGAGAGGGAGGCCTTTGCTGTGGTCTGGGCACTGAAGAAGTTGAGGCCATACCTGTTTGGCACTCACTTCATTGTTCAGACAGACCACAAACCTCTACTTTGGCTAAAACAAATGAAACGTGAAAACCCTAAATTATTGAGGTGGTCCATATCCCTACAGGGAATGGATTATACAGTGGAACATAGACCTGGGAGTACCCACTCCAATGCAGATGGACTCTCCAGATATTTCCACTTAGACAATGAAGACTCATCAGGTCATGGCTAGTCTTATTGTCCTTCGTTTGGGGGGGGGGGGTTGTGTAGGAAAGTACCATCTTACCTGGCATGTTACCCCCATATTTCACTGTATATATGTTGTTTTAGTTGTATGTGTCACTAGGACCCTGCCAACCAGGGCCCCAGTGCTTATAAGTGTGCCCTGTATGTGTTACCTGTGTTATGACTAACTGTCTCACTGAGGCTCTGCTAATCAGAACCTCAGTGGTTATGCTCTCTCATTTCTTTCCAAATTGTCACTAACAGGCTAGTGACCAATTTTACCAATTTACATTGGCACACTGGAACACCCTTATAATTCCCTAGTATATGGTACTGAGGTACCCAGGGTATTGGGGTTCCAGGAGATCCCTATGGGCTGCAGCATTTCTTTTGCCACCCATAGGGAGCTCTGACAATTCTTACACAGGCCTGCCACTGCAGCCTGAGTGAAATAACGTCCACGTTATTTCACAGCCATTTTACACTGCACTTAAGTAACTTATAAGTCACCTATATGCCTAACCTTTACCTGGTAAAGGTTGGGTGCTAAGTTACTTAGTGTGTGGGCACCCTGGCACTAGCCAAGGTGCCCCCACATTGTTCAGGGCCAATTCCCCGGACTTTGTGAGTGCGGGGACACCATTACACGTGTGCACTACATATAGGTCACTACCTATGTGTAGCTTCACCATGGTAACTCCGAATATGGCCATGTAACATGTCTATGATCATGGAATTGCCCCCTCTATGTCATCCTGGCATTGTTGGCACAATCCCATGATCCCACGGGTCTCTAGCACAGACCCGGGTACTGCCAAACTGCCTTTCCCGGGGTTTCACTGCAGCTGCTGCTGCTGCCAACCCCTCAGACAGGTTTCTGCCCTCCTGGGGTCCAGCCAGGCTTGGCCCAGGAAGGCAGAACAAAGGACTCCCTCAGAGAGAGGGTGTTACACCCTCTCCCTTTGGAATAAGGTGTCAGGGCTGGGGAGGAGTAGCCTCCCCCAGCCTCTGGAAATGCTTTGATGGGCACAGATGGTGCCCATCTCTGCATAAGCCAGTCTACACCGGTTCAGGGATCCCTCAGCCCTGCTCTGGCACGAAACTGGACAAAGGAAAGGGGAGTGACCACTCCCCTGACCTGCACCTCCCCTGGGAGGTGCCCAGAGCTCCTCCAGTGTGCTCCAGACCTCTGCCATCTTGGAAACAGAGGTGCTGCTATCACACTGGACTGCTCTGAGTGGCCGGGGCCAGCAGGTGACGTCAGAGACTCCTTCTGATAGGCTCCTTCAGGTGTTGCTAGCCTATCCTCTCTCCTAAGTAGCCAAACCCTCTTTTCTGGCTATTTAGGGTCTCTGCTTTGGGGAATTCCTTAGATAACGAATGCAAGAGCTCATCCGAGTTCCTCTGCATCTCTCTCTTCACCTTCTGCCAAGGAATCGACTGCTGACCGCGCTGGAAGCCTGCAAAACTGCAACAAAGTAGCAACGACGACTACTGCAACACTGTAACGCTGATCCAGCCGCCTTCTCGACTGTTTTCCTGGTGGTGCATGCTGTGGGGGTAGTCTGCCTCCTCTCTGCACTAGAAGCTCCGAAGAAATCTCCCGTGGGTCGACGGAATCTTCCCCCTGCAACCGCAGGCACCAAAGAACTGCATCATCCGTCCTCTGGGTCTCCTCTCAGCACGACGAGCGAAGTCCCTTGAACTCAGCAACTCTGTCCAAGTGACTCCCACAGTCCAATGACTCTTCAGTCCAAGTTTGGTGGAGGTAAGTCCTTGCCTCCCCACGCCAGACTGCATTGCTGGGAACCGCATGTTTTGCAGCTACTCCGGCTCCTGTGCACTCCACGAAGATTTCCTTTGTGCACAACCAAGCCTCGGTCCACGGCACTCTAACCTGCATTGCACGACCTCCTGAGTTGTCCTCCGGCGGCGTGGGACTCTCTTGTGCAACTTCGGGTGAGCACCATTTCACTCCACTTTGTAGCACCTGTTACGGCACTTCTGCGGGTGCTGCCTGCTTCTGAGAGGGCTCCTTGTCTTGCTGGGCGCCCCCTCTGTCCCCTGACGCAATTGGCGACATCCTGGTCCCTCCTGGGCCACAGCAGCACCCAAAAATCTTAACCGCGAGCTTTGCAGCTAGCAAGGCTTGTTTGCGGTCTTTCTGCGGGAAAACACTTTTGCACGACTCTTCACGACGTGGGACATCTATCCTCCAAAGGGGAAGTTTCTAGCCATTGTCGTTCTTGCAGAATCCTCAGCTTCTTCTGTCCAGTAGCAGCTTCTTTGCACCCACATCTGGCATTTCCTGGGCATCTGCCCACTCTCGACTTGATTGTGACTTTTGGACTTGGTCCCCTTGTTCCACAGGTACCCTCGTCTGGAAATCCATCATTGTTGCATTGCTGGTTTTGGTCTTTCCTGCAGAATTCCCCTATCACGACTTCAGTGCTCTTTGGGGAACTTTAGTGCACTTTGCACTCACTTTTCAGGGTCTTGGGGTGGGCTATTTTTCTAACCCTCACTGTTTTCTTACTGTCACAGTGACCCTCTATAAGGTCACATAGGTTTGGGGTCCTTTCGTGGTTCGCATTCCACTTTTGGAGTATATGGTTTGTGTTGCCCCTATCCCTATGTGCCCCCATTGCATCCTATTGTAACTATTCATTGTTTGCACTGTTTTCTAATACTATACTGCATATTTTTGGTATTGTGTACATATATCTTGTGTATATTTGCTATCCTCATACTGAGGGTACTCACTGAGATACTTTTGGCATATTGTCATAAAAATAAAGTACCTTTATTTTTAGTATATCTGTGTATTGTGTTTTCGTATGATATTGTGCATATGACACTAGTGGTACTGTAGGAGCTTCACTCGTCTCCTAGTTCAGCCTAAGCTGCTCTGCTAAGCTACCATTATCTATCAGCCTAAGCTGCTAGACACCCTATACACTAATAAGGGATACCTGGGCCTGGTGCAAGGTGTAAGTACCCCTTGGTACTCACTACAAGCCAGTCCAGCCTCCTACACCGGAGACCGCTGCAGGGTCAGAGTTAAGGACTCACAGAATCCACCACAGGTAACACCCAGTAACCGCAGACCGCTGCAGGGTCAGAGGAAAGAGCTCACAGTATCCACCATAGGTAACACCCAGTAACCCCAGACTGCTGCAGGGTCAGAGGCAAGAGCTCACAGTATCCACTACAGGTAACACTCAGCAACTGCAGACTGCTGCAGGGTCGGAGGTAAGGCCTCACGTTATCCACCATGTGTAACACCCAGTAACTGCAGGGTCAGAGCTAAGGGCTCACAGTATCCACAACGTGTAACACCCAGTAACCGCAGACCGCTGCAGGGTCAGAGGAAAGAGCTCACAGTATCCACCACAGGTAACACCCAGTAACCGCAGACAGCTGCAGGGTCAGAGGTAAGGAGTCACAGTATCCACCACAGGTAACACCCAGTAACCACAGACCGCTGCAGGGTCAGAGGAAAGAGCTCAGAGTATTCACTATAGGAGAGATCCAGTAACCACAGACCACTACAGGACTCAGAGATAAGGGCTCAGAGTATTCACTATGGGTAACACACAGTAACCACAGGCTGCTGCAGGACTCAGAGCTAAGGGCACAGAGTAAGTCAGTTTCCAGCAGAGGTCTCACCCAGTTCCAGGATCAGAGGTAAGGACTCATTGTAAGCCATCCCCCCATCCCTCTGACAGATCCTTGGGTTAATCATCTGCCGGTAAGGCAGAGGTTTCATTACACAAAGGCAGATAACAGTTAAATGTTTAATGCACAGGAGATAAGGTAGATTAGCTCAAACAAATGCCACTGGATAATTGAGAAGCCAACTTATTATTGATCTAATAATCCTTACAGCTGTACAAACGTTTCAGGATTACTGGAGGCTAAAGAAGCTGATTATTGAGACATAATACCCCGCAGCTGAGTACACAGCCCAGAGTTGATAACTGTGAAAGAAGCTGGTTATTGAGACAGTGAGGCTTTGCAGCTGTAGAAGCATTCAGAATTAAAAGGAGCAACTCAAGGACAGTCATCAATAGCAAGACAAAGAAATCCATGGTATTGTCAATATATAGAAAACACATGTGAGCAATAGAAGGAGCAGCAAAGTGTTGTTTGATGTCACTGTATCTGTCTCATGTCTGTTAACATCTCCCCTCAACAGTCTCAATCATATGCATCAAATCTCTAAGTGCAAACACTGCTTGTGCTGGTTGAAGTGCTGAGTCCAGAAGAAAACACCCCATCATGGTCAAGTAACAAACCTAGAGAAGAGCATTTCCTGAATCCCAGACACCACGCACCCCAATTCAGTCCCTTAAGGCTATTCAATTATTGTCTTACAACCATTGATGTACTATTGGTCTGGCATGTCAAGCCCTGTAAGTATATCTTAACGCCTGATGTCGCCTGCATAGAAGACTGTTGTTGCAGTTTACTCTGACGTGCACTAGGTATAGTCCTTTATAGGACTTGCATGCATTGGCGCATGCATTGCTGGCACGTGTTTTCTGTTCTGCGTCCAACCTTTTTGAGTGTAATCCTGTGTCTAACACAGTGTTAAACTGGGCTTGTGCAGATTGCTCTTAGGTATAAATTATATTGATTCATGTTAGAGGCTGGGTATTGGTGGGGTTAAGTACACATCTACCACTAGCAGTACACCTCCAACACAGGGTTGTGCCCAGTCAAGGTACAACAAAGTAGTACTTGGTTCAACATCTGGTAGCTTGGTAATGAGCAGTTAGGCTTAACTCAGGAGACAGGTATGCAAAGCATTTAAATACACCAATATAGCAAATAAGTAAGCACAGCACACAATAAAAATCCCACCCAAATTTATAAAAATAGTAAATATTTTTATCTTTAAAATGACACAAAAAACAACCAAAATCCAGACATATGATTTTTTTAAAGATTAAAAGTAACTAGCGCTTAGAAGCCAATAGCACATGGGAAGGTTGCACTGGACCAGGACACATTCAAGCACCAGCACCAGCAGTGTAACACTTCACATTTACTTCCAGAAGTGTTTCTTGATGCAGGAAAATGGTCCACAATCCCAATCCAAAGTTTAAAAAATTTTGAGTTGCTCCTTGGGACCTTGAGGCTGCAGTTCCCACAATGCACCTGGCAAAATCCTTGCAAGTCCATTGGACGCACTCCAGGGTATGGCCTTTTGTGGAAGTTTGATGCAGGAAAGTGATCCACAACCCACATCCAAGGTTCCAGAATCTCTCAGTTGCTCCTTGGGACATTAGGACTACAATTCCAACAATGCACCTGGCTAAATCCTTGCAAGTACATTGAATACACTCCAGGCTGGGGACTTTTGTGGACATTGATACAGGGAAGATCTTTTAACCTGTTGCTTCAGGGAGTCCACTCCTTAGTCCTTTTTGAAGCAAGGCAAAGTCCTTTGGGCTGTGGTTCCAGTGTGCAACAGGCAGTCCTTAAGTGTGCCGGCCTCTGGGTTGCAAACCAGAGTTTCACCAGGACAGTGCTTCTTCTTCTTGTGGTTTCAGGCAGCAAATCTGAATTCCAATGCAGGTCCGCCACCTTTATTCCATTATCTTGGGGGGACAGTCAGTGGGCACTCCTGGCCAATGAGCTGCAGGATGCACCAGAGGCATGACAACTTCCCTAAAGTGTGGCATCTTCTTGTCTAATAAAGCACTGCACTATAACATTTCAAGATGGTGGATTTCTCTCCAGAGGCACAATACCTGGCTAAACCAACCCACAGGTGTAGCTAGCTCATTTCCATCAACTCCTCCTCTGGACATCTGCAAACTCCTTACTTAAGCCTAACATCTATCTGTGGAGTACAGGGGTGAGAAGGCAGGCCTGGTTACATTACTTTTTGACAGGTATCGTCTTGAATCCTCAACTTGCTTTACCCAGCACCCTTCTCTGCCTGGTTCAACATCTGCCTAGACCACTAGCAGGCTGGAATTTAGCATACTGAAAAGAAAGTCTTAGAACTTTTTTTCTGTGTATGTTATGTTAAATAAAAAAATGGCAAATTGTAGCATTTATCATTACCATTCATTTGCGTCTACTTATGACAATTTTATGTTTTTCCTACCCATACTGAGGATTATGAAACATATTTCTATTATAGCCTATGGATCAGACTTTCTACAATATGGGAAAATGGAAAGGTGCAGTTTTTCCCTCAACAGGGCAAATAAAACATAGTTTATAATGCCTCTGCTTATAGTTACATGGCACCCCACCCCTGGGGCATCTAGGGGAGTCCTTGGGGGTGACGTATATGTAAAGTAAGGAAGCTTAATACTTTGGAAGTACCTTTAATTCCAAAGTCGAATTTGAACACATTTTACTTTTTAAAGACAGTCTGCAGAGCAGTGTTGTCGTTACATAGGAGAGCAGGCTCTCAGCCGTGCACCCTCCATTGCAGGAAATCTACGGGGCCTCTAAACGCCCAGGCGTTATTATATACTACGGACATACGGGGGCCTGTCATTGCCAATTGGAATTGTAACATTATCGTATGACCATATACCTTTTATTCAGAGCATTGGCCCTGGGCCAGTTAAGCAGAGCCTAGGGCACAGTCAGGGTTAGTTACAATCGGTATCAGTCACAAATATTGGGGATGAACGTACTAAAAGGGTGACTTACTCACAATTCATTTATACGTGTTGTGTGATTTTGGGGGATTACCAAATGCTAATGGTCATCTAAGTGTCTGGGTGTTAAAAGTGTTAGTTTTGTCATATTATGGCCATTTATTAACTGCAACATGTCCCATTACCATGGCTTTTTGTTTCTGTTTTTGACAAACCAGTTTTATACCAGGAGTTAATGCTTGGATAGCCAAAGGTTTATGCATAAGTGACTGTTGCTGAGCAGCTGGTGGCCTCGTACCCCGGTTGAGTAGAAATGTCTCTTGGACATTGTGAGAAATTTGGTTGGTGGTTGTGGGGGTGTGAACCCTTCTCAAGCAACAGCCACAGTCCTTGCCAGGGTGAACCACAAAAGTCACTGAAGTAACCCCTGTCTAACCTCCTGGTTGCTTGGCACAAAAACAGGTTTAACCTAGAGGCAATGTGTAAAATATTTATGAAGCACACAAACAGCAATAAATTAAAACCCAACAAAAAAAAATCCCACACCAATTTACAAAAAAGGTCAAATTTATTACATTATTTCGCATCAAAAAGGCAAAAATACAATCAGTGGAGCTGGAGATATAAATTTTATAAGATTTAAGGAAAGCATAGTGCCTAAAGGCTCAAAGCGCCACTCACAGTTTTCGGGTTGTGCAAGACTGGTTAAAGGTGACAAGTTCAGGTTGACTGCGATGGAGTGCAGGCCAGATACAGGGACCAGGTTACTCCTGCTGAAAGAGTTCAGTTCACGGTGGAGGAGGCTGTGGGAAGCAAGTACGGCATCTTAGTCGTTGCTATATTGTGAAAATCTTGTTGGATGTTGCAGATCGGTGTTGCGGGAGATTCTTGTTGGCAGTCACAGGAGTCTGTCAATGCTGCAGCTTGAAGTGCTGATGTTGTGTTGCCGGTCCACGCTGACAGTCGCTGAAGCTTGAAGAGTTGGGTTCACCAGAGCTTCGCCTTGACAGTCAACGCAGGAGTCAAAATTTCGGTGTGAGTGGGTCTGTTCATGGTTGTGAAGAGCCCAAAACTTCAGTATTTCTTGGGGATCAGCAACTCATTTCAGCAGAGGCCAGAAGGTCTCAGGCAGTTCCAGATGCAGGGCCAGTTGTAGGTCCAGAAAAGAGGTCATCTGGACAGAGGCAGGGAGGCCACTGGAACTTGTTATGTCCCTGTAGCTCTGAACAGGAGGTCAGTCAGCTGACCCTCGGAGTCACTTCAGTCTTGGATGAGGGGTGCAGGTCCAGTCTTCCTTCCCAGCAAGGAGGGCAGGTCTCAAGCAGCAGGGTAGCAGGGTAGCAGGGTAGCAAGGTGTCATTCCATAGTATCTACAGGTCTGGGAATGTACTGAATAGTGGGTCAGAGGGTCCCCGTTTTATATCTGGTAGCCACTTTGAAGTAGGAGAAGCTTCTCGACTTTCCCTCTTTAGGGGTGTCTGGAATTTCCTGACTACTTAATTAGTGACAGTCTGTAAGGGGGCACAATAGGCTAGTGTGAAGACCTATGTGTGAACCGGCCCAGTGCCTTTGAAGTGCAAGTGAGGTAGGTGACATCTTCACTCCCCCCATATCCTGCCAACATCCAGACCCTCTATTGTGATGCTGTCTGGGAGGACTACACAGAGGCCAACTATACCTAGTCATGTGACCCGGGACACTTTCTAAAAGTGGCAATGTCAGGATTGTGACTTGAATTTTGACTTTTCCAGTAAGGAGGATGCTACATTACTGTTCCTCAGACACCAAACATGACTTTCCTACCTGCTCCCAATCAAGTTATCACTTGTCAAATATAATAATGTAGTTCTATGTTATCCTATGGGAGTGGTAGATCTTGCAAAACTGGTATTTTTTCAATACCAGGACATGGGCAATATTATAAGACATGTCCAGCTTTTTAACCCCTTCGCTGCCAGGCCATTTCCCCCTCAGGTGCCAGGCCTTTTTTTGGCTGTTTGGGGCAGTTCGGGCTTAGGCCCACATAACGTTTTGTCGACATAAACTACCAACGCCAAATTTGCATCCTTTTTTTCCAACATCCTAGGGATTCTAGAGGTACCCAGACTTGTGGGTTCCTCTGAAGGAGACCAAGAAATTAGCCAAAATACAGCAGAATGTTTTTTTTAATGAGCTAAAAAGGGCTGCAGAAGAAGGCTTGTGTTTTTTTTTCTCCTGAAAATGGCATCAACAAAGGGTTTGCAGTGCTAAAATCACCATCTTCCCAGCTTATAGGAACAGGCAGACTTGAATCAGAAAACCCAATTTTTCAACACAATTTTGGCATTTTATTGGGACATACCCCATTTTTACTATTTGTTTGTGCTTTCAGCCTCCTTCCAGTTAGAGACAGAAATGGGTGTGAAACCAATGCTGGATCCCAGACAGCTAAACATTTCTGGAAAGTATACAAAATTCTAAATTCAGCAAGGGGTAATTTCCTACAAGGGTTTCCTACAGAAAATAACAGCTGAAATAAGAAAATATTGAAATTGAGGTGACAAAACAAAACATTTTCTCAACTTTTTACTCTGTAACTTTTCCCTGCAATGTCAGATTTTTTAAAGCAATATACTGTTACGGCTGCTTGACTCTTCTGGTTGCAGGGATATACAGGGCTTGTAGGTTCATCAAGAACCCTAGGTACCCAGAGCCAATAAATGAGCTGCACCTTGCAATGGGTTTTCATTCTATACCGGGTATACAGCAATTCATTTGCTGAAATATAAAGAGTCAAAAATAGGTTTCAAGAAAACCTTTGTATTTCCAAAATGGGCACAAGATAAGGTGTTGAGAAGCAGTGGCTATTTGCACATCTCTGAATTCTGGGGTGCCCATACTTGCATGTCTCAAATAGACGTCTTTTTTCACACACTGTCTTACATTGGGAAGGACAAAATGTAGAGAAAGAGAAGGGGCAATAACACTTGTTTTGCTATTCTGTGTTCCCCCAAGTCTCCCGATACAAATGGTACCTCACTTGCATGGGTAGGCCTAATGGTCATGACAGGAAACGCAACAAGGACACATCACATTTTTACATTGAAATCTGACATGTTTTTTGCAAAGTGCCTAGCTGTAGATTTTGGCCTCTAGCTCAGCCGGCACCTAGGGAAACCTACCAAACCTGCACATTTCTAACAACTAGGCATGTAGGGGAATCCAAGATGGGGTGACTTGTGGGGCTCTTACCAGGTTCTGTTACCCAGAATCCTTTGCAAACCTCAAAATTTTAGCAAAAAAACACGTTTTCCTCACATTTCGGTGACAGAAAGTTCTGGAATCTGAAAGAAGCCACAAAATGTCCTTCCACCCAGCGTTTCCCCAAGTCTCCTGATAAAAATGGTACCTCACTTGTGTGGGTAGGCCTAGCAACTGCAACAGGAAATGCCCCAAAACACAACGTGGACACATTACATTTTCCCAAAGAAAACAGAGCTGTTTTTTTGCAAAGTGCCTAGCTGTGGATTTTGGCCTCTTGCTCAGCCAGCACCTAGGGAAACCTACCAAACCTGCACATTTCTAACAACTAGGCATGTAGGGGAATCCAAGATGGGGTGACTTGTGGGGCTCTTACCAGGTTCTGTTACCCAGAATCCTTTGCAAACCTCAAAATGTTGCCAAAAAAACACGTTTTCCTCACATTTCGGTGACAGAAAGTTCTGGAATCTGAAAGAAGCCACAAAATTTCCTTCCACCCAGGGTTCCCCCAAGTCTCCTGATAAAAATGGTACCTCACTTGTGTGGGTAGGCCTAGCACCCGCGACAGGAAATGCACCAAAACACAACGTGGACACATCACATTTTCCCAAAGAAAACAGAGCTGTTTTTTGCAAAGTGCCTAGCTGTGGATTTTTTCCTCTAGCTCAGCCAGCACCTAGGGAAACCTACCAAATCTGCACATTTTTGAAAACTAGTCACCTAGGGACATCCAAGATGGGGTGACTTGTGGGGCTCTGACCAAGTTCTGTTACCCAGAATCCTTTGCAAACCTCAAAATGTGGCCAAAAAACACTTTTTCCTCACATTTTGGTGACAGAAAATTCTGGAATCTGAGAGGAGCCACAAAATTTCCTTCCACTCAGCGTTCCCCCAAGTCTCCTGATAAAAATGGTACCTCACTTGTGTGGGTAGGCCTAGCACCCGCGACAGGAAATGCCCCAAAACACAACGTGGACACATCACATTTTCCCAAAGAAAACAGAGCTGTTTTTTGCAAAGTGCCTAGCTGTGGATTTTGGCCTCTAGCTCAGCAGGCACCTAGGAAAACCTACCGAACCTGCGCATTTTTGAAAACTAGTCACCTAGGGACATCCAAGATGGGGTGACTTGTGGGGCTCTGACCAAGTTCTGTTACCCAGAATCCTTTGCAAATCTCAAAATGTGGCCAAAAAAACACGTTTTCCTCACATTTCGGTGACAGAAAGTTCTGGAATCTGAAAGAAGCCACAAAAAGTCCTTCCACCCAGCGTTTCCCCAAGTCTCCTGATAAAAATGGTACCTCACTTGTGTGGGTAGGCCAAGCAACCGCAACAGGAAATGCCCCAAAACACAACGTGGACACATTACATTTTCCCAAAGAAAACAGAGCTGTTTTTTTGCAAAGTGCCTAGCTGTGGATTTTGGCCTCTTGCTCAGCCAGCACCTAGGGAAACCTAACAAACCTGCACATTTCTAACAACTAGGCATGTAGGGGAATCCAAGATGGGGTGACTTGTGGGGCTCTTACCAGGTTCTGTTACCCAGAATCCTTTGCAAACCTCAAAATGTTGCCAAAAAAACACGTTTTCCTCACATTTCGGAGACAGAAAGTTCTGGAATCTGAAAGAAGCCACAAAATTTCCTTCCACCCAGGGTTCCCCCAAGTCTCCTGATAAAAATGGTACCTCACTTGTGTGGGTAGGCCTAGCACCCGCGACAGGAAATGCACCAAAACACAACGTGGACACATCACATTTTCCCAAAGAAAACAGAGCTGTTTTTTGCAAAGTGCCTAGCTGTGGATTTTTTCCTCTAGCTCAGCCAGCACCTAGGGAAACCTACCAAATCTGCACATTTTTGAAAACTAGTCACCTAGGGACATCCAAGATGGGGTGACTTGTGGGGCTCTGACCAAGTTCTGTTACCCAGAATCCTTTGCAAACCTCAAAATGTGGCCAAAAAACACTTTTTCCTCACAGTTTGGTGACAGAAAATTCTGGAATCTGAGAGGAGCCACAAAATTTCCTTCCACTCAGCGTTCCCCCAAGTCTCCTGATAAAAATGGTACCTCACTTGTGTGGGTAGGCCTAGCACCCGCGACAGGAAATGCCCCAAAACACAACGTGGACACATCACATTTTCCCAAAGAAAACAGAGCTGTTTTTTACAAAGTGCCTAGCTGTGGATTTTGGCCTCTAGCTCAGCAGGCACCTAGGAAAACCTACCGAACCTGCGCATTTTTGAAAACTAGTCACCTAGGGACATCCAAGATGGGGTGACTTGTGGGGCTCTGACCAAGTTCTGTTACCCAGAATCCTTTGCAAATCTCAAAATGTGGCCAAAAAAACACGTTTTCCTCACATTTCGGTGACAGAAAGTTCTGGAATCTGAAAGAAGCCACAAAAAGACCTTCCACCCAGCGTTTCCCCAAGTCTCCTGATAAAAATGGTACCTCACTTGTGTGGGTAGGCCTAGCAACCGCAACAGGAAATGCCCCAAAACACAACGTGGACACATTACATTTTCCCAAAGAAAACAGAGCTGTTTTTTTGCAAAGTGCCTAGCTGTGGATTTTGGCCTCTTGCTCAGCCAGCACCTAGGGAAACCTAACAAACCTGCACATTTCTAACAACTAGGCATGTAGGGGAATCCAAGATGGGGTGACTTGTGGGGCTCTTACCAGGTTCTGTTACCCAGAATCCTTTGCAAACCTCAACATTTTGCCAAAAAAACACGTTTTCCTCACATTTCGGTGACAGAAAGTTCTGGAATCTGAAAGAAGCCACAAAATTTCCTTCCACCCAGGGTTCCCCCAAGTCTCCTGATAAAAATGGTACCTCACTTGTGTGGGTAGGCCTAGCACCCGCGACAGGAAATGCACCAAAACACAACGTGGACACATCACATTTTCCCAAAGAAAACAGAGCTGTTTTTTGCAAAGTGCCTAGCTGTGGATTTTTTCCTCTAGCTCAGCCAGCACCTAGGGAAACCTACCAAATCTGCACATTTTTGAAAACTAGTCACCTAGGGACATCCAAGATAGGGTGACTTGTGGGGCTCTGATCAAGTTCTGTTACCCAGAATCCTTTGCAAACCTCAAAATGTGGCCAAAAAACACTTTTTCCTCACATTTTGGTGACAGAAAATTCTGGAATCTGAGAGGAGCCACAAAATTTCCTTCCACTCAGCATTCCCCCAAGTCTCCTGATAAAAATGGTACCTCACTTGTGTGGGTAGGCCTAGCACCCGCGACAGGAAATGCCCCAAAACACAACGTGGACACATCACATTTTCCCAAAGAAAACAGAGCTGTTTTTTGCAAAGTGCCTAGCTGTGGATTTTGGCCTCTAGCTCAGCAGGCACCTAGGGAAACCTACCGAACCTGCGCATTTTTGAAAACTAGTCACCTAGGGACATCCAAGATGGGGTGACTTGTGGGGCTCTGACCAAGTTCTGTTACCCAGAATCCTTTGCAAACCTCAAAATGTGGCCAAAAAACACTTTTTCCTCACATTTTGGTGACAGAAAGTTCTGGAATCTGAAAGAAGCCACAAAATGTCCTTCCACCCAGCGTTTCCCCAAGTCTCCTGATAAAAATGGTACCTCACTTGTGTGGGTAGGCCTAGCAACCGCAACAGGAAATGCCCCAAAACACAACGTGGACACATTACATTTTCCCAAAGAAAACAGAGCTGTTTTTTTGCAAAGTGCCTAGCTGTGGATTTTGGCCTCTTGCTCAGCCAGCACCTAGGGAAACCTACCAAACCTGCACATTTCTAACAACTAGGCATGTAGGGGAATCCAAGATGGGGTGACTTGTGGGGCTCTTACCAGGTTCTGTTACCCAGAATCCTTTGCAAACCTCAAAATTTTGCCAAAAAAACACGTTTTCCTCACATTTCGGTGACAGAAAGTTCTGGAATCTGAAAGAAGCCTCAAAATTTCCTTCCACCCAGGGTTCCCCCAAGTCTCCTGATAAAAATGGTACCTCACTTGTGTGGGTAGGCCTAGCACCCGCGACAGGAAATGCACCAAAACACAACGTGGACACATCACATTTTCCCAAAGAAAACAGAGCTGTTTTTTGCAAAGTGCCTAGCTGTGGATTTTTTCCTCTAGCTCAGCCAGCACCTAGGGAAACCTACCAAATCTGCACATTTTTGAAAACTAGTCACCTAGGGACATCCAAGATAGGGTGACTTGTGGGGCTCTGACCAAGTTCTGTTACCCAGAATCCTTTGCAAACCTCAAAATGTGGCCAAAAAACACTTTTTCCTCACATTTTGGTGACAGAAAATTCTGGAATCTGAGAGGAGCCACAAAATTTCCTTCCACTCAGCGTTCCCCCAAGTCTCCTGATAAAAATGGTACCTCACTTGTGTGGGTAGGCCTAGCACCCGCGACAGGAAATGCCCCAAAACACAACGTGGACACATCACATTTTCCCAAAGAAAACAGAGCTGTTTTTTGCAAAGTGCCTAGCTGTGGATTTTGGCCTCTAGCTCAGCAGGCACCTAGGGAAACCTACCGAACCTGCGCATTTTTGAAAACTAGTCACCTAGGGACATCCAAGATGGGGTGACTTGTGGGGCTCTGACCAAGTTCTGTTACCCAGAATCCTTTGCAAACCTCAAAATGTGGCCAAAAAACACTTTTTCCTCACATTTCGGTGACAGAAAGTTCTGGAATCTGAAAGAAGCCACAAAATGTCCTTCCACCCAGCGTTTCCCCAAGTCTCCTGATAAAAATGGTACCTCACTTGTGTGGGTAGGCCTAGCAACCGCAACAGGAAATGCCCCAAAACACAACGTGGACACATTACATTTTCCCAAAGAAAACAGAGCTGTTTTTTTGCAAAGTGCCTAGCTGTGGATTTTGGCCTCTTGCTCAGCCAGCACCTAGGGAAACCTACCAAACCTGCACATTTCTAACAACTAGGCATGTAGGGGAATCCAAGATGGGGTGACTTGTGGGGCTCTTACCAGGTTCTGTTACCCAGAATCCTTTGCAAACCTCAAAATTTTGCCAAAAAAACACGTTTTCCTCACATTTCGGTGACAGAAAGTTCTGGAATCTGAAAGAAGCCACAAAATTTCCTTCCACCCAGGGTTCCCCCAAGTCTCCTGATAAAAATGGTACCTCACTTGTGTGGGTAGGCCTAGCACCCGCGACAGGAAATGCACCAAAACACAACGTGGACACATCACATTTTCCCAAAGAAAACAGAGCTGTTTTTTGCAAAGTGCCTAGCTGTGGATTTTTTCCTCTAGCTCAGCCAGCACCTAGGGAAACCTACCAAATCTGCACATTTTTGAAAACTAGTCACCTAGGGACATCCAAGATAGGGTGACTTGTGGGGCTCTGATCAAGTTCTGTTACCCAGAATCCTTTGCAAACCTCAAAATGTGGCCAAAAAACACTTTTTCCTCACATTTTGGTGACAGAAAATTCTGGAATCTGAGAGGAGCCACAAAATTTCCTTCCACTCAGCGTTCCCCCAAGTCTCCTGATAAAAATGGTACCTCACTTGTGTGGGTAGGCCTAGCACCAGCGACAGGAAATGCCCCAAAACACAACGTGGACACATCACATTTTCCCAAAGAAAACAGAGCTGTTTTTTGCAAAGTGCCTAGCTGTGGATTTTGGCCTCTAGCTCAGCAGGCACCTAGGGAAACCTACCGAACCTGCGCATTTTTGAAAACTAGTCACCTAGGGACATCCAAGATGGGGTGACTTGTGGGGCTCTGACCAAGTTCTGTTACCCAGAATCCTTTGCAAACCTCAAAATGTGGCCAAAAAACACTTTTTCCTCACATTTCGGTGACAGAAAGTTCTGGAATCTGAAAGAAGCCACAAAATGTCCTTCCACCCAGCGTTTCCCCAAGTCTCCTGATAAAAATGGTACCTCACTTGTGTGGGTAGGCCTAGCAACCGCAACAGGAAATGCCCCAAAACACAACGTGGACACATTACATTTTCCCAAAGAAAACAGAGCTGTTTTTTTGCAAAGTGCCTAGCTGTGGATTTTGGCCTCTTGCTCAGCCAGCACCTAGGGAAACCTACCAAACCTGCACATTTCTAACAACTAGGCATGTAGGGGAATCCAAGATGGGGTGACTTGTGGTGCTCTTACCAGGTTCTGTTACCCAGAATCCTTTGCAAACCTCAAAATTTTGCCAAAAAAACACGTTTTCCTCACATTTCGGTGACAGAAAGTTCTGGAATCTGAAAGAAGCCACAAAATTTCCTTCCACCCAGGGTTCCCCCAAGTCTCCTGATAAAAATGGTACCTCACTTGTGTGGGTAGGCCTAGCACCCGCGACAGGAAATGCACCAAAACACAACGTGGACACATCACATTTTCCCAAAGAAAACAGAGCTGTTTTTTTTTGCAAAGTTCCTAGCTGTGGATTTTTTCCTCTAGCTCAGCCAGCACCTAGGGAAACCTACCAAATCTGCACATTTTTGAAAACTAGTCACCTAGGGACATCCAAGATGGGGTGACTTGTGGGGCTCTGACCAAGTTCTGTTACCCAGAATCCTTTGCAAACCTCAAAATGTGGCCAAAAAACACTTTTTCCTCACATTTTGGTGACAGAAAATTCTGGAATCTGGAGGAGCGACAAAATTTCCTTCCACTCAGCGTTCCCCCAAGTCTCCTGATAAAAATGGTACCTCACTTGTGTGGGTAGGCCTAGCAACCGCAACAGGAAATGCCCCAAAACACAACGTGGACACATTACATTTTCCCAAAGAAAACAGAGCTGTTTTTTTGCAAAGTGCCTAGCTGTGGATTTTGGCCTCTTGCTCAGCCAGCACCTAGGGAAACCTACCAAACCTGCACATTTCTAACAACTAGGCATGTAGGGGAATCCAAGATGGGGTGACTTGTGGGGCTCTTACCAGGTTCTGTTACCCAGAATCCTTTGCAAACCTCAAAATGTTGCCAAAAAAACACGTTTTCCTCACATTTCGGTGACAGAAAGTTCTGGAATCTGAAAGAAGCCACAAAATTTCCTTCCACCCAGGGTTCCCCCAAGTCTCTTGATAAAAATGGTACCTCACTTGTGTGGGTAGGCCTAGCACCCGCGACAGGAAATGCATCAAAACACAACGTGGACACATCACATTTTCCCAAAGAAAACAGAGCTGTTTTTTTTTGCAAAGTTCCTAGCTGTGGATTTTTTCCTCTAGCTCAGCCAGCACCTAGGGAAACCTACCAAATCTGCACATTTTTTAAAACTAGTCACCTAGGGACATCCAAGATGGGGTGACTTGTGGGGCTCTGACCAAGTTCTGTTACCCAGAATCCTTTGCAAACCTCAAAATGTGGCCCAAAAACACTTTTTCCTCACATTTTGGTGACAGAAAATTCTGGAATCTGAGAGGAGCGACAAAATTTCCTTCCACTCAGCGTTCCCCCAAGTCTCCTGATAAAAATGGTACCTCACTTGTGTGGGTAGGCCTAGCACCCGCGACAGGAAATGCCCCAAAACACAACGTGGACACATCACATTTTCCCAAAGAAAACAGAGCTGTTTTTTGCAAAGTGCCTAGCTGTGGATTTTGGCCTCTAGCTCAGCAGGCACCTAGGGAAACCTACCGAACCTGCGCATTTTAGAAAACTAGACACCTAGGGAAATCCAAGATGGGGTGACTTGTGGGGCTCTCACCAGGTTTTGTTACCCAGAACCCTTTGCAAACCTCAACATTTGTCCAAAAAAAAACACTTTTTCCTCTCATTTCGGTGACAGAAAGTTCTGGAATCTGAGAGGAGCCACAAATTTCCTCTTTTTCCGATACAAATCGTACCTCTCTTGTGTGGGTAGGCCTGGTGCCCATGACAGGAAATGCCCCAAAACTCTATCTGGACACTTCAAAATTATCAAATACAAAACTACCTGTTTTTGCGGGGGCACCTGTGTTTTTTGTCCTGGGCTCAGCAGCCATCCAGGGAAACCTACCAAACCCAGACATTTCTGAAAACTAGACACCTGAGGGAGTCGAGGGAGATGTGACTTGTGTGGATCCCCCAATGTTTTCCTACCCAGAATCCTCAGCAAACTTCAAATTTAGCTAATAAATCAACTTTTTCCCACATTTCTGTGTGGGATCACCGCACCAGGACAAATTTCCTACCACCCAACGTTCCCCTCAGTCTCCCAGTAAAAATGATACCTCACTTGTGTAGATGGGCCAATTGCCTGTGACAAGGAAGAGCCAAAAACATGTCAAAATTGAGAGGGAACCAAAGCTGGTCCAAAAGGACAGCTTGAAAAAATAATTTTTAGGCAAACAAGTGCAGCAGAATTTTTATCGGTATAGATGAGACAATGCTGGGTGGTAGGAATTTTGTGGATTCCTGCAGATTCTGGAAGGTTATATCACAAAAATACGGGAAAAATGTGTGATTTCCAGCTAAGTTGGAGGTCTGCAGGGCATTGTGGGTAAGAAAATGGTGAGAGGTGCATGTGGAGCACACCACCCTGAAATCACCTAGATGTTTAGTTTTCAGATGTGTCTAGGTCTTGTGAATTTTTCTACATGGTAGGGTCCCAAAGTCCAAAAAGTGCAGCCCTCACCATTCCAAGTGGGACGATTTTTAGTGTGAGCCAAGCTCCCATGGCCCAAATGTAAAACCAAAACCCAAAATAATCAAATGGCTGTTGCTTGGGATTAGATGTTTTAGTGTGCAGGAGGAGAGCTGAAAGACTGTTACCCCTTCAGTTGGGGCGGGGGCATAACCAGGCCCATACTGGTTGGTAGCCACTACCCACTATTTTTTTTTTTTTTTTAATTCCCTGGCATCTAGTAGACTTTCTGCCCCCCCCGGGTGAGGATCGGGGATAATTGCCGCACCTGCCCCCCAAACAAAACACACACATAGACAAACACCAATCCCTGATGCCTAAGTGGTTTCATACCCCCCCGGGGCAGATCAGCCAAATAGAAATAGGCCTATCTGCCCCCAAGGGGAGCAGAAATGGCCTAAAATAAATTTGCCCCCCCCCAGGGGAGTGACCCTTGCCTAAGGGGTCGCTCCCCTTGCGCGAAATTGACGCAAAAAAATAAAAATCCCTGGTGTCTATTGGTTTCTGCCTCTCCTTAAGGGCAGAGTGGACTAACAAAAATAGGCAGATCTGCATCCCAGATCTGGCCTACATACAATTTGCCCCCCAGGGGAGCAACCCTTGCCTAAGGGGTCGCTCCCCATATATAAAAACATAAAGTAAATAAAAAAATATATATATCCCTGGTGTCGAGAGGATTCTGCCCCCCCCGGGAGCAGATCGGCCTAATTATGATAGGCTGATCTCCCCCCAGGGGGGGCAGAAAAGGCCTAAAAGTATTTTGCCCCCCTGGGGAGCGGCCCTTGCCCAAGGGGTCGCTTCCCACATATAAAAAAAAAGAAACACATTTTTTTTATCCCTGGTGACTAGGGGGTTTCTGCCCCCCCTGGGGAGCAGCCCTTTCCCAAGTGGCCGCACCCCTTATGCGTAAGTATAAAAAAAGGGGGGTTTCTGTCCCCCCTGGTGGCAGATCGGCCTAATTATATTAGGCTGATCTGCCCCCAAGGGGGATAGAAATGGCCTAAAAATAATTTGGCTCCCTGGGGAGCGGCCCTTGCCCATGGGGCCGCTCCCCTTATGTGCCAGTATCATATAAAGAAATTCCCTGGTGTCTAGTGGACATTTTTGCTGCCCGATCGTATCGCCTTTTCTTTCCTTTCATGCCTCTGCCGGCCCCCTCCTCCTGAGCGGAAGAGAAATGCTGAGCATGGAGGTGACCTCTGATGAGGTCGTCATCAGACGTCACTGGGGGGGGTCGGGTTTGGAAGGGGAAGCAATTCCTCTTCCATCCCCAACAGGGGTGTGTGGGAGAGAGGTCCATCGGGGGAGCGCTAGCGCTCCACCCTTGAGCCGGGTGCAGGACGAGCTGGTCTCGTCGCCGGCACATGGGAACCGTTTGCGAGGACGAGACAAGCCCGCCACAGGCACCTGAGGGGTTAAATACAATGAACAATGCCTTAGGGCCAGTTTAGAACCTACAGTAGGGGTGACTTATATGTGTGAAGAATGATGGCAAAAGTTTTTTTTGTCAGGTTGAAATGGCACTTTAAAACTGCAAACACAGGCTGCCATTGCAGGCCTGGGGCATGTTTATAAAGACTGCATAAATGGGTGGCACAATAAGTGCTACAGGCCCACTAGTAGCTTTTAATTTACAGGTCATTGGTACATATAGTCACACTTTACTAGGGACTTATAAGTAAATTAAGGGTACCAATCTGATGTGAGCCAGTTGTACCATGTTTACAGGAGAGAGTGCAAGCTCTTCAGCTCTGGTTAGCAGCAGTAAACTGCAAAGATTCCTAAACACCAACCATACATGTTCAGAAAACAGGAGGGGTGAAGGCAAAAAGTTTGTAGGTGACCCTGGAGTGAAGACCAAGTCCAAGTGCTTAATTTGAGACAGTGTTTGCCAATGCTCAGTGCGGGCACTCAATCACCAACATCAGCACTTACGACAGTCCACCATACGGAGGTGCTGTTTGCCTACTTTTGAAGGTAGCATATTGTGATGAGCGTATGCTAATACATTACCCCACGGTAACGTTGAAATAAGATTTATTGTGGAAGAAACTCCAGCCAAAGTCACAGTGACAGCTCCACCGTAACCGAATATTCATTGACTCTCCCTTTCAGTTATAAATATTCCATCCAGAACTCTCTAAAGGAGAGAAGCTCATAATGGTACCAGGAGAATACAACGATGCATAAAGAAACACTACACATATAAATATTAAAGTAAAAGTGAAAAAGTACAGATTATCACACATCAGTAGTGTGGTTAACAATTAAATATATTATTAAAACAATAGCAGTGTCCAACAACGTTGGTTGGCTTGGTATGGTCCACATTGTTAAACCTGTAGCAGTTTGATGATTACTAGTTGTGCTCATACTGACATTTTCAGGGGTGATGGCGTGGGCAGTGGTGTCCTGAGGAATGCCTTAGGCTCCGGCACTTATGGTTCACAAATTAAGCACTAATCGAAGAGTCTCTGCAGCTCTCCTGCCTGTAAAGGCTGCTCTTGCAGCATTTAATTCTCGTGGAGCTTAAAGCAGCTGCACTGCCTTCATTGCACAGCACCAGGGCTGGCAGCAGCACTACTTCCTGCATTACACAGCACCAGGGCCGGCTGCAGCACTACTACCTGCATTACAAAGCACCAGGGCTGGCAGCAGCACTACTACCTGCATTACACTGCACCGGGACCAACAGTAGCACTACTACCTGCATTACACTGCACCAGGGCCAGCAGCAACACTACTACCGGCATTACACTGCACCGGGACCAGCAGCAGCACTACTACCTGCATTACACTGCACCAGGGCCGGCTGCAGCACTACTACCTGCATTACACAGCACCAGGGCTGGCAGCAGCACTACTACCTGCATTACACTGCACCAGGGCTGGCAGCAGCACTACTACCTGCATTACACAGCACCAGCGCCGGCAGCAGCACTACTACCTGCATTACCCAGCACCAGGGCCGGCAGCAGCACTACTACCTGCATTACACAGCACCAGGGCTGGCAGCAGCACTACTACCTGCATTACACTGCACCAGGGCTGGCAGCAGCACTACTACCTGCATTACACAGCACCAGGGCTGGCAGCAGCACTACTACCTGCATTGTCCTGCACCGGGACCAACAGTAGCACTACTACTTGCATTACACTGCACCAGGGCCAGCAGCAACACTTCTATATACATTACACTGCACCAGGTCCAGCAGCAACACTTCTATATACATTACACTGCACCAGGTCCAGCAGCAGCACTACTACCTGCATTACACTGCACCAGGGCCAGCAGCAGCACTACTACCTGCATTACACTGCACCAGGGCCAGCAGCAGGACTACTACCTGCATTACACAGCACCAGGGCCAGCAGCAGCACTACTACCTCCATTACACTGCACCAGGGCTGGCAGCAGCACTGCTACCTGCATTACACTGCACCAGGGCCAGCAGCAACACTTCTACATACATTACACTGCACCAGGTCCAGCAGCAGCACTACTACCTGCATTACACTGCACCGGGACCAGCAGCAGCACTACTACCTGCATTACATTGCAGCAGCGCTGGCAGCAGCACAAGAACTAACTGAATTACACTACACCAGCAGCAGCACTACTATATGCACTACACTGCACCAGCACCGGCAGCAGCACTACTACCTGCATTAAACTGCACCAGGGCTGAAAGCAGCACTACTACCTGCATTACACTGCATTAGGGGCAGCAGCACTACTACCTGCATTGCACTGCACCAACGCCTGCAGCAGCACTACAAAATGCATTAGTGCCAGCAGCAGCACTACTGCCTGTATTACACTGCACCAGGGCCGGCAGCAGCACTACTACCTGCATTACACTGAACCAGGTCCAGCAGCAGCACTACTACCTGCATTACACTTCTCCGACACCAGCAGCAGCACTACTACCTGCATTGCACTGCACCAGGGCCGGCAGCAGCACTACTACCTGCATTACACTGAACCAGGTCCAGCAGCAGCACTACTACCTGCATTACACTTCTCCGACACCAGCAGCAGCACTACTACCTGCATTGCACTGCACCGGGACATGGCAACAGCACTACTACCTGCATTACACCGCACCTGGACCTGGCAGCAGCACTAATACATGCATTACACTGCACCAGGGCCAGCATCAGCACTACTACCTGCATTACACTGCACCTGGACCTGGCAGCAGCACTACCACCTGAATTACACTGCACCAGGGCCAGCAGTAGCACTGCTACATGCATTAAACTGCGCCACAGCCAGCAGCACTACTACTACATGCATCACACTGCATCAGGGCTGGCAACAGCACTACTACCTGCATTACACTGCACCAGGGCCAGCAGCAGCACTACTATATGCATTACACTACACCGGGGCCAGAAGCAGCACTACTACCTGCATTACACTCCGCCAGCGTCAGCAGTACTACATACATTACACTGCATCAGGGAAAGCACTAGCCCTACTACCTGTATTACACTGTGCCAGGGCCAGCATCAGCACTACTACATACATTACACTGCACCAGGGCCAGCAGCAGCACTACTACATGCATTACTCTGCATCAGGGCCAGCAGCAGCACTACTACATGCATTACACAGTATCAGTGCCAGCAGCAGCACTACTACATGCATTACACTGAACCAGGGCCAGCAGTAGCACTGCTACATGCATTACACTGCACCACAGCCAGCAGCACTACTACTACCTGCATTGCACTGCACCAGTGCTGGCAGCAGCACTGCTACATCCATTACACTTCACCTGTGGCAGCAGCAGCATTACTACCTGCATTACACTTCACCGGTGCCAGCAGCAGCACTACTACCTGCATTACACTGCACCAGGGCCAGCAGCAGCACTACTACATGCATTACACTGCACCAGAATTGGCAGCAACACTACTGCCTGCAATAAACTGTACCGGCACTCACAGCAGCACTACTACATGCATTACACTGCACCAGTGCTGGCAGCAGCACTACTACCTGCATTACACTGCACCTGTGCCAGCAGCAGAAATACTACCTGCATTGCACTGCACCAGTGCCGGCAGCAGCACTACTACATGCATTACATTGTTCCAGGGCCAGCAGCACCACTACTTGCATTACACTATACCAGTGCAGGAGGTAGCACTACTACCTGCAATACACTGCCCCAGGTTTGGCAGCGCATTACTGCCTGCATTATACTGCACCAGGGCCAGCAGCAGCATCACTGCCTGCATTATACTGCACCAGGGCTAGCAGCAGCACTACTACATGCATTACACTGCACCAGGGCTGAAAGCAGCACTACTACCTGCATTACACTGCATTAGGGGCAGCAGCACTACTACCTGCATTGCACGGCACCAACACCTGCAGCAACACTACAACATGCATTAGTGCCAGCAGCAGCACTACTGCCTGCATTACACGGCACGATGGCCGGCAGCAGCACTACTACCTGCATTACACTGAACCAGGTCCAGCAGCAGCACTACTACCTGCATTACACTTCTCCGACACCAGCAGCAGCACTACTACCTGCATTACACTGCACCAGGGCCAGCATCAGCAGTACTACCTGCATTACTCTAGAAGAGATTTGAAAGAGATTTGCAGCAAAGGTTACCATATGACACTAAAGCCTCAATGCTACTTTACAAGACCATCGGAAACGAGCCAGCACTACAACTTCCAAAATGCATCAGAATGTTAAACTAATAACCCCAGAACTCGAGCAAGGCAACCCTGGACTTGTGTATATTTATCAGCCACCTAACTTGATTGCATCAAGGTGCTAAATATTAATGAAAATGAAAGTCGTTGCACAGAGGAATTTTCTCTTAATTCTTGCACTCCTGGTTTCATAATGAACAGGACTACAAATCCCAGCATGCAAAAAAAAAGCATGTCACTTCTGTGAAAGAAATGTGAAGAAAAGCAGTTTTAGGTAGGGCTTTCAGTGTGCCGGGTCCCTCTGGGACTTAGGCCTGGAAGTAATTGAAAATGGACATTGAAAATTGTAGTTATCGGGCCCTATACTCGTATCATTAACTTTAGTGGCCAGAACCGATTTGGAATTTTGAACAATAAATCTATAAAAAGTTAAGGTAATGGATATCAGAGATTTGGGGCTGATTTAGACTTTGGTGGACGGGTTACTCCAACTGTGACGGATATCCCACCCACCATATTACAAATGCCTTAGGATATAATGGGATCGTAATACGGCAAACAGGATATCCGTCATGTTTGTGACGGAGTAACACCTCCGCCAAACTCTAGATCAGGACCAAGTTTTTTTTATATTTCAGGTTTTGTTGAATCCTGCACTTCCATGAGATGTAGCTATTTCTAGGAAGTTGTGTTTCTGTATTTTTTGTGTGTATCAAATTGCTCTCGTATAGTGCATACTTTTAACTGAGTCTCCTCTGGGTGCTTCTAAATGGCCACCATTAAGAGGTTTGGAGATCAGCCTGAAGGCACTGCGAGGCTCTAACAGTGCCTGTTACTGGGTCAACAAGGTGTTCAGAATACATGCTTATCCAATCTTTGGGTTCTCTGCAGAGCGCACAGAGCAATAGTCATGTATTCCAGTTGCAATTGTGAATTTAGGCAATTGTGTTTGAAGGAGGTACATTGCTCTCAAAATATTGACAAGACGAAAGAAAAAGAAATTGCAGTGCTTACAGGAGAGTGGATGCATGGTGTGTTTGGGGCATGGCGAGGTGAAAGGGGCACAGGGGTGTATCAAAGGCCCCTGCAGCCGCTGTGGTGTGGGGGGCTGAGCTCCAGGGGGCCTCCTTAGCACAATACACTGTACACGGGTGGCAGGCCCTTGACTGGGTCCAGCTGAAAGGGGCCCCCTTTTGTAGTGGGGCCTCTTCATGTTTTGTTACACCACTGAAGGGATATGTGGAAGTGCATTCAGGAGAGAGTGAAAAGATGGTCTGAAGAGGAAGGAGATGAGGTGTAAGACTTGTGGATGAATGAGATGTGGAGAGAAAAAGAAAATAGATGTCTGAGATAGAGTGAAAAGAATGGGTGTGATTGAGGACAACTAGATGTCTAAGACAGAGAGAAAAGAATGAGTGTGACTGAGACACTCCGAGGACCACTACGTGTATAAGAGTGAGAAGAATGGGTGGGATTGAGACACTCTAAGGACAAGTACATGTCTAAGATAGAGTGAGAAGAATGGATGTGACGGAGACACTCTGAGGACGACTACATGTCTAAGACTGAAAAGAATGGGTGTGATTGAGACACTCTGAGGACCACTACATATCTAAGAGTGAAAAGAATGGGTGTGATTGAGACACTCTGAGGACCACTACGTGTCTAAGAATAAACAAAATGGGAGTGATTGAGACACTCACTCTGAGGACCACTACATATCTAAGATAGATTGAAAACAATGGGTGAAGAGAGAGACATTTGAGGACCACTACCTGTCTAAGAGTGAAAATAATGGGTGTGATTGAGACACTATGAGGACCAGTTGGTGTCCAAGATAGAGTGAAAAGAATGAGTGTGATTGAGACACTCTGAGGACCACTACATGTCTATGACTGAAAAGAATGGGTGTGATTGAGACACTCTGAGGATGACTACATGTCTAAGATTGAGTGAAAAGAATGGGTGTGACTGAGACACTCTGAGGACCTCTACGTGTCTAAGAAAGAAAAAAAATGGGAGTGCTTGAGACACTCACTCTGAGGACCACTACATATCTAAGATAGAGTGAAATGAATGCGTGTGACTGAGACACTCTGAGGACCACTACGTGTCTAAGAGTGAAAAGAATGGGTGATGATTGAGACACTCTGAGGACAGCTAGATGTCTAAGATAGATTGTAAGGAATGGATGTGACGGAGACACTCTGAGGACGACTACATGTCTAAGAGTGAAAAGAATGGGTGTGATTGAGACACTCTGAGGACCACTACATATCTAAGAGTGAAAAGAATGGGTGTGATTGAGACACTCTGAGGACCACTACGTGTCTAAGAATAAACAAAATGGGAGTGATTGAGACACTCATTCTGAGGACCACTACATATCTAAGATAGATTGAAAACAATGGGTGAAGAGAGAGACATTTGAGGACCACTACCTGTCTATGAGTGAAAATAATGGGTGTGATTGAGACACTATGAGGACCAGTTGGTGTCTAAGATAGAGTGAAAAGAATGAGTGTGATTGAGACACTCTGAGGACCACTACATGTCTATGACTGAAAAGAATGGGTGTGATTGAGACACTCTGAGGATGACTACATGTCTAAGATTGAGTGAAAAGAATGGGTGTGACTGAGACACTCTGAGGACCTCTACGTGTCTAAGAATGAAAAAAATGGGAGTGCTTGAGACACTCACTCTGAGGACCACTTCATATCTAAGATAGAGTGAAATGAATGTGTGTGACTGAGACACTCTGAGGACCACTACGTGTCTAAGAGTGAAAAGAATGGGTGATGATTGAGACACTCTGAGGACAGCTAGATGTCTAAGATAGAGTGTAAGGAATGGGTGTGACTGAGACACTCTGAGGACCACTACATGTCTATGAGTGAAAAGAATGGGTGATGATTGAGACACTCTGAGGACAACTAGATTTCTAATATAGAGTGAAAAGAATGGGTGTGATTGAGACACTCTGAGGACCACTATGTGTCTAAGACAGAGTGAAAAGAATGGGAGTGACTGAGACACTCTGAGGACCACTACATGTCTATGAGTGAAAAGAATGGGTGTCACTGAGACACTCTGAGGACCCCTTCATGTCAATGAATGAAAAGAATGGGTGTGATTGAGACACTTTGAGGACAACTACATGTCTAAGATAGAGTGAAAAGAATGGGTCTGACTGAGACACTCTGAGGACCACTACGTGTCTAGCATAGAGTGAAAAGAATGGGTGTGATTGAGACACTCTTAGGACAACTACATGTTTATAAGCGAAAAGAATGGGTGTGACTGAGACACTCTGTGGACTACTAAATGTCTATGAGTGAAAAGAATCGGTGTGACTGAGACACTCTGCGGACTACTTAGGGGGTCACTCTGACCCCCGCCGGCGGCGGATGCCGCCAGCCTGGCAGGAACCGCCAGAAGACCGACCGCGGCGGTCATTCTGAGTTTCGCGCTGGGCTGGCGGGCGACCGCCAGAAGGCCGCCCGCCCGGCCAGTGGGAAACCCCTTTCCACGAGGATGCCGGCTCCGAATGGAGCCGGCGGAGTGGAAGGGGTGCGACGGGTGCGGTTGCACCCGTCGCGATTTTCAGTGTCTGCCACGCAAACACTGAAAATCTATGTGGGTCCCTGTTAGGGGGCCCCTGCACTGCCCATGCCAGTGGCTTGGGAACTGCAGGGGCCCCCAGGGGCCCCACGACACCCGTTCCCGTCAGCCAGGTTCTGGCGGTGAAAACCGCCAGAACCAGGCTGGCGGGAAGGGGGTCGAAATCCCCATGGCGGCGCTGCTTGCAGCGCGCCATGGAGGATTCCCTGGGGCAGCGGGAAGCCGGCGGGAAACCACCGGCTTCCCTTTTCTGACCGCGGCTTTACCGCCGCGGTCAGAATGCCCCCGGAAGCACCGCCAGCCTGTTGGCGGTGCTTCCGCGGTCGTTGGCCCTGGCGGTCCATGACCGCCAGGGTCAGAATGACCCCCTTAATGTCTATGAGTGAAAAGAATGTGTGTGACTGAGACACTCTGAGGACCACTACATGTCTAGGATAGACTGAAAGCAATGGGTGTGACTGAGACACCCTGTGGACCATTAAGGCCCTCATTATGATATTGGCGGTGAGTCCTGCTTACCGCCATGCCGTCTGCCGCCAACATACCGCGACCGCGTGCTATACTGCTACAAATATTATGACCCACACATAGCAATCTGTCACTATACAGACACACAAACAAGTCCGCCAGACCAAAGGTCAGTGATAAACTGGCAGTACCAAAACCCACACCATTACGCCAACAGAACTACGCCCACAGCATTATGACCCATGAATCACCGCAGTGAACATTCAACCGCGGTAAACCATTGGGGGTTCATACCGCCGTGCTCAAAATACACACAACCTAACAAAACAACACTACATTGGTCAATTCAAACTACACACACCTGACACCCATACACACAAATCACCCACACACCCACAACACTATAAAACACACACACACATTACCCACATCCCTTTACGACTAACAAAAATTGCCAATAGAGAGAGATACAGCAAGAGCACTCACACAACCAGAGCCACAGAACACCATCACCCATACACCATCCACGCACCTCACAGCACACACCCCAACACATCCCCCCACACACCCTCACACACACCACTCACACTACACCTAATGCATCACAAAGACACCCCAGGTTCCCAGAGGAGGAGCTAAGGGTCATGGTGGAGGAAATCATTCGGGTAGAGCCACAGCTATTCGGATCACAGGTGCAGCAGAAATCCATCGCTAGGAAGATGGAGCTATGGCGGAGAATCGTGGACAGGGTCAACGCTGTGGGACAGCACCCAAGAACAAGGGATGACATCAGGAAAAGGTGGAACGACCTAAGGGGGAAGGTGCATTCTGTGGTAGCAAGACACCAGATAGCAGTACAGAGGACTGGGGTTGGAACCCCACCTCCTCCCCCGCAACTAACAACATGGGAGGAGCAAGTCTTGGCAATACTGCATCCTGAGGGCCTTGCAGGTGTAGCAGGAGGACTAGACTCTGGTAAGTCAAATCTCTATTACTATCACCCCCCTACCTGCATGCCATCACATACCCCCACCCCTACCCTCACCCCCATCACCCTGCATGCGACAACAATGCATGGACACCACTCACAGCCCTGCATGGATATCCATCACCACAGCATGCACACTAGAGAGAATCACCTAGCCCACAAAATAACTACTCACACAAGGCAAAGCTGACAGGGCACTCACAACCATGTAGGCCAACACACCCATGCACAAGATATCACACGCAGAAACAATAACACTGCATTTACATCCCCACAGGTCCCACACCCAACATCACCGGAGCAGATGTGCCAGCAACATCCAGTTCCCCCCCCACAGAAGAGGCCCACAGTGATGTAAGCAGCTCTGCTCACCTGGATCAGGATGACCAACCTGGCCCATCAGGGACCTCCGGACAGTCGGCTACCCAGGCACAGTCCCATACCACCACAGAGCCTCCCCCCTCAGGAAACACCGCCACAGCACCCACCCAGCGGGCCCATACCTCTGTCCCCAGGACACGTCAATGAGCAGTGTGTCAACCACTACAGGGACCCCAGGCCAACCCATAAACACAGGATGATCAGGGACCTGGGGTCAGTGGCAGTGGGCACACGGTTCAGGGGACCGAGCCACAGGACAACAGGGAAACGGGGAGGACTGCTGTGCGACAGGGAGACGACAGGCCCAGGGAACCGACTCTCCACGAGGCACTCACCAACTTCCTGGGAGCATACGATTGTTCCCAGGAGACGATGGGCCAGATACTGGCCGAGTTGCAGGGGACCCAGCGGCTGCAGGAGGGATAATACCTGGGGATCAGGGAGGACCTGAGGGACATCCACACCATCCTGGTCACCATTGTCTGGGTGCTGGCAGACATGGCCAACACCATGAGGGAGGCAGTGGCACAGCAACGGGCCCCTGACACCGTGGCCATAGTAGTGGGAACATCAGCCTGCCAGTAAAAATGTACAACACAAAACTGCAATGGCAGGGGAAGTTACAGTGTCTTACCTGTGTGTCACTGGAAGTACTGTCGAATGATTGCTGTTCTGTTGTCCACATCCTCATCCTCTGCCTCATCTTCGCTACTGTCCACAGGCTCCACCGCTGCCACACGCCCATCTCCAGCCTCATCATCCTGCAGAAAAGGCACCTGGAGACGTAAGGCAAGGTTGTGCAACATGCAACATGCCACGATGATCTGGCACAACTTCTTGGGTGAGTAGCACAGGGAACCACCTGTTAAATGGAGGCACCGAAGCCTGGCCTTCAGGAGGCCAAAGGTTCGCTCTATAATTCTTCTTGTTCACCCATGTGCCTCATCCTCTGCCTCATCTTCGCTACTGTCCATAGGCTCCACTGCTGCCAAACACCCATCTCCAGCCTCATCCTCCTGCAGAAAAGGCACCTGGAGACGTAAGGCAAGGTTGTGCAGCATGCAACATGCCACGATGATCTGGCACAACTTCTTGGGTGAGTAGCACAGGGAACCACCTGTTAGATGGAGGCACCGAAGCCTGGCCTTCAGGAGGCCAAAGGTTCGCTCTATAATTCTTCTTGTTCACCCATGTGCCTCATTGTAACGTTCCTCTGCCCTTGTCCTGGGATTCCTCACTGGGGTCAGTAGCCATGAGAGGTTGGGGTAACCAGAGTCACCTGCAAATACCGAGGGATACCAGTTAGCCAGACACTGACTCTTAGTGCCAACCCCACACCCATATACCAACATCCACTGGGTGGGGACCATGGGCTCCCTTATTAGCCACACCCGGTGCCTCTGGAGTTGAGCCATCACATATGGGATGCTGCTAATCCTCAGGATAAAGGCATCATGCACAGACCCAGGATACTTTGCATTCACATGGGAGATGTACTGGTCCACCAGGCACACTATCTGCACATTCATAGAGTGAAAGCTCTTTTGATTTCTGAACACCTGTTCATTTCTCCGGGGGGGACAAAGGCAATATGTGTACCATCTATTTCCCCAATAATGTTGGGGATATGTCCAATTGTATAGAAGTCAGCTTCACTGTGGCCAAATCCTCCACCTGGGGGAAAACGATGTAGCTGCGCATGTGTTTCATCAGGGCAGACAACACTCTGGTCAGCATGTTTGAGAACATTGGCTGTGACATTTCTGTTGCCAAGCCCACTGTCACTTGGTACGAGCCAGTTCCCAAGAAACGGAGCACAGATAGGACTTGCACAAGAGGGGGGATCCCAGTGGGGTGACGGATAGCTGAGATCAGGTCTGGCTCAAATTGGGCACACAGCTCTTGGATTGTGGCCCTATCAGGTCTGTATGTGAGCATAATGTGCCTGTCCTCCATTGTTGCCAAGTCCACCCGGGGCCTGTACACAGGGGATGTCTCCATCTCCTATTCATCTTCAGCGGTTGTAATCTAGGGGGCAAAACGATGAGCATCTGGTCAGTTTTCAACATTTCCTAAATGTACAGTGCATTGCATGTTGTGACAGAAACAGTATGTTGATGTTTAGCCCCAAAATGTGCCTATGTGTGCTGTGACGCAGTTAGGTGCCGTGGCCTGCCCCCTTCTGAAATGTCGGCCGCCTCTCCTGTGTGGATGGACAGGTGAAAATGAGGTAATGCCACTGACGTTGTGTGCCGTTGCGGGAGGCGGTCGAGTACCACCATGCAACTCCTCATTGGTTAACATTGGGCCCTATGGGTTACAGTAGCCAATGGTGATGCACGTCGGCAGTGAGGGTACGCACCACCGGGGACGTGACCGCCATTTTCTATCTGTTCACTCACTTGCTACCTGACATTCAACAGGAGAGGACATACACTGCAAGTGCTGCAGTGACCTGTGTCTGGAACCGACCATGGCTTGTGTCACTGGGGAAAGGGCCCCTGCCTTCACCACTGTGGAGTTGGAGAGACTAGTGGATGGGGTCCTACCCCAGTACCGAATGCTGCATGGGCCTCCAGACCAACAGGTGAGTACACTGTGAGCACGATGCATGGGGCATGAATGCATGAGTGCTGTATGTGAGGGCCTCGTGTAAGGAGGGGGTGATTGAGGGGTCCTGGGCAGCGTGCTGCATGTATAGTGGGCAATGTTTGTGCGTAAGGGGATGGGAGGGATATGGTGGGCCATGAGTGTAACAAGCCGAACGGTGTGACTGATACCTTTTTCTATGTTTATTTCTCTGGAGGTCAGCGCCCATCAGAAAAAGGGTATATGGCGTGCCATCTCCAAGGACGTGCGGACCCTGGGGGTCCACAGCAGGTGGAGCACCCACTGTCGCAAACAGTGGGAGGACCTGAGACGCTGGGCACGGAAGATGGCAGAGGGCCAGCTGGGGATGGCCTCCCAATGAGGAAGGAGTGCCCGTCGAACCCTGATGTTCCGCATACTGGCGGTGGCCTATCTGGAGCTGGATGTGCGCTTGAGGGCATCACAGCAGCCACAAGGGGGTGAGTACAGTTCCCAATATACTACTTGCGCGTGGTGTGGTGGTCTCTGGGTGGGGGATGTGGGCCTGTTGGTGCCTCTAGGCCAGGCCGGACATTGCAGGGTAGGTTACATGTTGGGCAGGGGCTGATGAACTCCACCTCCAAAACAAGCTAGTGGGCATCCACTACTGGGCAGGGCTCTGTGGGTCTCAGGTATGCTGCAACCAGTGGAAGAAGGCATCCACTCACCCCCTCCTTGCCAGGATGAAGCACACTGGGCACTATGCCCCCTCCAGAACCAGTGGAAGAAGGCATCCACTTGAGAGACTGTGGCTTTGCACTCCCCAGAACCAAGCAGTGGGCAAACCACCCACTTGAGAGACTGTGGCCTTGCACTCCCCAGGACCAAGCAGTGGGCAAACTACCCACTTGAGAGACAGTGGCATTGCACTCCCCAGGACATCACACAGGGCATGTTGCCACCTCCAGGACAAGTTGTGTTGTACCATCTTCCAGCTGAGTTGCCGCCCCATCCAGCTTCCCCCTGAGGTGCCTGTGTATTTTCGACCTGATGCCCCAGCAGTGTTCTCTCCGTGTTGATGCAGGAGTAAGATGGGGCCTTGGCCTATGGATGTGGCCCAGTGGCCCATGGACATTATGGACTGGGCAGTGTCCCTCCATTTGTAATTATGTAAATACTGTTTTGAAATTTAAGGCTTTTTTCCTGGATTTTTATTTTATTACACTCACTTTCATCAATTCCTGTAGTCCTTGCATTATTCCTGAGGGGTACGGGGTCAATATGTTTTATTACTGCATCTGGTTGTGTGTATGGTGTTGGGGGTGGGGGTGTTGCGTGTAGCGTGTGTGTGTCACTCTCTTTTTCCTCCCCCCTCCCCTGGTGCTAGGCGGCAGTACTCACCGTGGTCGTTGACTTCTGAAATCTGTTTCTACCGTGCTTTTGTTGTCGTTGGTACCGCCCCTGACAAGGTGGCGGATAGGACTCTTGTAATACAGTGGGCAGAACCTTGTCTTCCACCTGGCTGTTGGCAGTTTCCACCGCGCTGCTTGTTGCTACCCCCATGGCAGTCGGTGTGTTAAAGTGGCTGTCTGTGTTGGCGGTTTCCACCAAGGTCATAATTCCATTATTTTTACCGCCGGCTTGTTGGCGGTATTACTGCCACTTTATCACTGACCACCAGGTTTGTAATGAGGGCCTAAGTGTCTAAGATAGAAGGAAAAGAATGGGTGTGAATGAGACACTCTGCGAACCACTACAGGTCTAAGATAGAGTGAAAGGAATGGGTGAGATTGAGACACTCTGAGGACCAGTACGTGTCTAAGATAGAGTGAAAAGAATGGGTGTGGTTGAGACACTCTGAGGACCACTACGTGTCTAAGATAGAGTGAAAAGAATGGGTGTGATTGAGACAATCTGAGGACCACAACGTGTCTAAGATAGAGTGAAAAGAATGGGTGTGATTGAGACACTCTGTGGACCACTAGGTGTCTACGATAGAGTGAAAAGAATGGGTGTGAGTGAGACACTCTGAGGACCACAAAATGTCTATGAGTGAAAAGAATGGGAGTGATTGAGACACTCTGTGGACCACTACATGTCTAAGATAGAGTGAAAAGAATGGGTGTGATTGAGACACTCTGAGGACCACTATATGTACATGAGTGAAAAGAATGAGTGTGACTGAGACACTCTGAGGACCACTACATGTCTACGATAGAGTGAAAAGCATGGGTGTGACTGAGACACTCTGAGGACCACTACATGTCTAAGATAGAGTGAAGCAAATGAGAGTGATTGAGACACTCTGAGGACCACTACATGTCTAAGACAGAGTGAAAATAATGGGTGTGACTGAGACACTCTGAGGACCACTACATGCGAAAGATAGAGTGAAGCGAATGAGAGTGATTGAGACATTCTGAGGACCACTACATGTCTAGGATAGAGTGAAAAAAAAGGGGCGTGATTGAGACACTCTGAGGGCCACAACATGTGAAAGATAGAGTGAAAGGAATGTGTGTGACTGAGACACTCTGAGGACCACTACCTGTCTAAGAGAGAGTGAAAAGAATGGGTGTGAGTGAGACACTCTAAGGACCACTACATGTCAAAGATAGAGTGAAAGGAATGGGTGGGATTGAGATACTCTGAGGACCACTAGGTGACTAAGATAGAGCGAAAGGATTGTGTGTGACTGAGACACTCTGAGGACCACAATGTGTCTAAGATTGAGTGAAAGGAATATGTGTGACTGAGACACTCTGAGGACCAATAGGTGTCTAAGATAGAGTGAAAGGAATGTGTGTGACTGAGACACTCTGAGGACCAATAGGTGTCTAAGATAGAGTGAAAGGAATGTGTGTGATTGAGACACTCTGAGGACCACTAGGTGTCTAAGAGAGAGTGAAAAGAATGGGTGGGATTGACATACTCTGAGGACCACTACGTGTCAAGGATAGAGTGAAAGGAATGGGTGTGAGTGAGACCCTCTCAGGACCGCTAGGTGTCTTAGATAGAGTGAAAAGAATGGGTGTGACTGAGACATTCTGAGGGCCACTATGGCCCTCATTCCGACATTGGCGGGCGGCGGGCACCGCCCGCCAGGCGGAAACCGCCATTTGGCCGCTCCGCGGTCAAAAGACTGCGGAGGCCATTCTGGCTTTCCCGCTGGGCCGGCGGGCGCAATGCAGACAGTGAAAATCTTTATGGGGCCCTGTTAGGGGGCCCCTGCACTGCCCATGCCAGTGGCATGGGCAGTGCAGGGGCCCCCAGTGGCCCCACGACACCCGTTCCCGCCATCCTGTTCCTGGCGGTAAAAACCGCCAGGAACAGGATGGCGGGAAGGGGGTTGGAATCCCCATGGTGGCGCTGCAAGCAGCGCCGCCATGGAGGATTCCCCCAGCCGGGGGAAATCCGGCGGAAAACCGCCGGACCCGGCTGGGCGACCGCGGCTTCACAGCCACGGTCGGAATACGAAATGAAGCACCGCCAGCCTGTTGGCGGTGCTTCAGCCGGCCTGACCGCTAGGGTCAGAATGAGGCCCTATGTGTCTAAGATAGAGTGAAAGGAATGTGTGTGATTGAGACACTCTGAGGACCACTACGTGTCTAAGATAGAGTGAAAGGAATATGTGTGACTGAGACGCTCTGATGATCACTACATGTCTAAGATAGAGTGAAAAGAATGTGTGTGACTGAGACACTCTGAGGACCACTAGGTGACTAAGATAGAGTGAAAGGATTGTGTGTGACTGAGACACTCTGAGGACCACTAGGTGTCTAAGATTGAGTGAAAGAAATGTGTGTGACTGAGACACTCTGAGGACCACTACGTGTCTAAGATAGAGTGAAAGTAATGTGTGTGATTGAGACACTCTGAGGACCACTACGTGTCTAAGATAGAGTGAAAGGAATATGTGTGACTGAGACACTCTGATGATCACTACATGTCTAAGATAGAGTGAAAAGAATGTGTATGACTGAGACACTCTGAGGACCACTAGGTGACTAAGATAGAGTGAAAGGATTGTATGTGACTGAGACACTCTGAGGACCACTAGGTGTCTAAGATTGAGTGAAAACAATGGGTGTGATTGAGATACTCTGAGGACCACTACATGTCTATGAGTAAAAAGAATGTGTGTGGCTGAGAAACTCTGAGGACCATTACGTGTCTAAGATAGAGTGAAAAGAATGTGTGTGACTGAGACACTCTGAGGACCACTACGTGTCTATGATAGAGTGAAAGGAATGTGTATGATTGAGACACTCTGAAGACCACTACATGTCTAAGATAGAGTGAAAGGAATGGTTGTGACTGAGTCACTCTGAGGACAACTATATATCTAAGAGTGAAAAGAATGGGTGTGACTGAGACACTCTGAGGACCACTATGTGTCTAAGATAGAGTGAAAGGAATGGGCATGACTGAGACACTCTGAGGACCACTAGTTGGCTAAGATAGAGTCAAAGGAATGGTTGTGACTGAGTCACTCTGAGGACCACTAGATGTCTAAGATAGAGTGAAAGGAATGGGCGTGACTGAGACACTCTGAGGAACACTATGGGGGTTATTCTAACTTTGGAGGAGGTGTTAATCCGTCCCAAAAGTGACGGAAAAGTGACGGATTTACCACCAGCCGTATTACGAGTCCATTATATCCTATGGAACTCGTAATACGGCTGGTGGTATATCCGTCACTTTACCATCACTTTTGGGACGGATTAACACTCCTCCAAAGTTAGAATAACCCCCTATGTGTCTAAGATAGAGTGAAAGGAATGGGTGTGACTGAGTCACTCTGAGGACCACTAGATGTCTAAGATAGAGTGAAAGGAATGGGTGTGACTGAGACACTCTAAGGATCACTACCCCTTCTGCAGGTCTCAGAAATGTTTAATTCACAGTCTCACGATTTCAGAACTGAAATATTTTCCTATTTAATTATTTACAACAAAATCTTGGCTGTTACTGATTTATCTCAAACAGATAACAATCATTGACAAAGCCAATAGTCCTGGCTGGTTTAGGTGTTTGACACTTGTTGTGTTTTATATCTGATGTAATGACATAAAATCCAAGTGGAGCCACGATGCCCGTTGGGTGTCACACTCTGAAAATCACTGAAATGTGGTTTATTTGTCCACACCCTTAACTACATAGGCCACACCATTTTTAGAACCCCTACCCCCCCCTCCCCCCCACACACACAAGGTTTTCATCCTACGTAAATCCCTGGCTGTACTTTAAATGAATACAACTTCTAGTAACAAGGAGGGGGCCTGGGGGTGTGAAAAGAGGGGGTCAGATAGGACAAAGAATACATTGGGATCCTTGTGGTACAACTGAAAATGCGTTTAATCATTCCGTTTGTCTTTCTACATTAGATGTGATGTACAGCATGATGTTTCTTGTTTTCACAGATCCATGTATAAAAATTACCATTTAGATTAGTTAAAGAGCCTGTTTAATACAATATTGATGATTTATAGCACCCAACACGCCATCCTCGGCATTTCAGTTGCAGATATTTTCAGCTGGCTCTAGTACTCCTTGCTTTGATCATTAGAAGGATGAGAGGAGAAGAAGGCTCTGCAGGACCTTAATCCTGTGACCTCTGGATTGCACGCTGACCTCTGAGATGTGAGTTATAATAGGAAATGTGCTGCAGTTGTTTGCTTACTGTGGTCTCTTCTGCTAAATAAGAGATGCCTGCTAGGCTTATTGATTTGGTGAAGCAGGTGTTAGCCAGGGTCAGCCAGCAAATGCATCTGTGCCAGAACCAGAAGGTGGATGCATGTTCCAGCACAGCAACTGACTACATATGTCCTGAAACGAGAGGACACCCCAGAGTAAATATTTGAAGAAAGCCTATTGTGTATTTCACACACTGGAGAGATAACATATCTTTGGCTTCCATATAAGAGCTCTCAAGTTTCCCAGGTCCATGCATGAGTAACTCATTCAGTCCAGGAGTCTTTCATTATTGGGGCAGTAGTGCTGAATTTATAATGGAACAAGGAAAACTACAACAACACTGCATTTTCCTGGAGTGTCAGTGCCTTCCAGTTCCAGGGCAGTAATTCATAGGGTGATCCCAATATTACTAGCAGGTACAGCCCCAACTTCAGTGCTTAACTTGAGGTGGTAGTTTCTGGTCTTTGGCGCGCCACTTATTAGTCAACACCGGCACTTATGACAGCTGCCAGATGGTGGCGCCATTTGTGTAGCTTAAAGATGAGCAGAACAACAGTTGTTTGTAAATTCAATATACATTAAGAATGACTAGTAAATGGCGCCCAAGTCATTCTGACAGCCTTGGGAGCTCGGACAATTGGAATTGTCTACTTGTAGCAGTGTGATGTTTGGTAGTTGTGTAGGTGCTGTCAGTAGTAGTGCTCAGAGTGGCAACATGTGGTGCACGCAGCAGTGGTCACCTGGCAAGGGTCCGTGCACTTATTTTACTTTTTACAAATTAAGCACTGTTCAGCTTACTCCAGTAGCCAACCTTCCTATGTTCCACAGGGCCAATACAGATAGCACTTCAAAGGCTGTCTTACACATAGTGCCCCAGGGACACCTTTGTGTGTTAGTTTAGAATTGCATTCCTGAATTACTGCAGTGTTCTTTGTGGATGTTCTGAAAAGTGCAAAATTAAAAACACAGAGCCATGGTACCTTTTCAGGAATCTGTGCTGTTCTTGATACCTTACCCAGTGTCTCTGAGGGACTCATTTACAAGAACTGAAGCACCGGCGTGTCAGATTTCTTACGCCTGCCTCAAATGCCCTAACAACACCATGGATGCACTGTATACACAATACAGAGCTCCACGGTGCAAGTTTTCAGGAATGCGTCAGAAATTCTGATGCATCCGTTGGTGCTAAAGTGACACTATTCTGGAGTTGCATCATAAAACGGACGCAACTCCAGCAATGCGTCAGAATGCAGGGGATAGTCCAATGTTAAAAGTCCTGCGTCAATCCTTATGCCTTGTCTGAGCAGGCATAAGGATTTTGTTGCAGTCAAGTCGCAGAGTAACACTGTGAAAAGTTGTAAATTTCACTGCATCAGTTCAGCGTGGCTTTAAATGTGGGAACGCCTACCCTGCATACGTTATACCTGGTGCAGGTAGAATGTGACGCAGGCCTCTGCAAGCTGCCAGAAGGCACAGAATTCACTGAGCTACCTTACCACCACTGGAATATTGAAAAAGTAGCAGGCAACAGTTCACGCATGATGCACAAAGTGCGATGAAGTGGGGTGCAGACACTTGTCATGGACAGTTAGGTGGGCCAATATGGGCATGTCTCTGAATGCCAGCACACCATTCTCCAAATGTCTCCTGCAACAGACAGGACACCAGCAGCCAGTCCTAAGAATGTACCCAACAACACTCTAATGCCTGGCATTTTTATGAGAAACTATAAATTACCAAATCCCCGGTACTACCTTCTAAAAATAGGACTGAAGATGCCCTGTGTGATATAAAACCACTTGTCAACTAGGCTCTTTTTTGGACTTCTCATATTTTACATAGTTTACTATGTTCATTTCACAAATATGAAGGACAGTAGGCCCCATTCCTCTGTGTGCTTTCCAAAGCTGCAGAGCAGACTCCTAAACTGTGTTCTTCTGCTGCTCCCCTATGATTGTTTCTTCCAGTATCAACACACACTGACCAGCCTTGCCAGGACCCTCACGCAACCATCCTCTTCAGTTTACCAATGCCATGGATTCCTTGGACTTTCATCACATAGAAGAGCTTTACTTACTTTTTTGTAGCTGTGACCACCTCACTACCCGATTCAAGCTATGACACATACACACCGCAGTCACAAACTGAACAGGGAGCCTGCCACACTCGCATAATTCCTACCTCCAAATAAAGCTGTTCCATTCCTGTGGGGAAGCTTACCTTACCTTTTACTCAGGGGCAGCACCTCTCCTCCCAGTGTAGACACTGAGGAGCATATTTACAAGGAATCCTTTCTGCTGCACTGCCCTATGCCAATTTTAAAGGTGCAATTTTGCCCTTTCCCCTGCACTGGTGCACAAATTGCTGCCTACAGTCAACGCATTTCTATATTTTTGGCCGAATTGTTTTTGTGCAGGAAGGGACACACTACTGCACATAAACAATCTATGAAAGTTTTTTTCCTCTTACTATGTGTGCTGCAGAATTTGACAAAGTCAAAGTGGTGCAAATGGCAGCCCCCACTCAGCCATTGGTATGTGATACCCCATATTAAGTACTCATTGGCTGATTTAACTGTAATTTATGACAGATGGAGTTATGCTTGTACACTGCATAGAATCCTTTCACTGGTGCAGATGACAAAATAATGCTTGTAAGCAATGCTTCTATTACAATGCATGGACAGTGAAGCGCCTAGCACATTTCCAAACAAAAAACTACATGCTAGCTCCAACTAGATGGGAAGTGACCTTACTGGTTTTCCTGCCAAAACTGTCTCTAAAAGTCGAAGCCAAGCAAAAGGACTTAATTTCCTATCACGTATTACCACAGGAACTGATATCACTGGATCTCCCATCATCCACCTAAACAGGAGGTGACATCACTGTTTTTTCCATCATCCATCTGGACAGTAAGTGACCTTCCTGATTTTCCCATCGAAACCATCTTTAAAAGAAGTAGTCATGCAAGAGGACTTCATTTTCCCATCAGACATCGGCCACAGGAAATAAAATCCTGCACTTCTCCCCCTCCCAGTACGTACATTTTGGCAGCTGCAACATGGTCGCACAGCAGAAGCATACAGAAGGTGCATCAGCACATGCCAAAGGTGAGCCCATCCATACCTGGACCACACTCAGTGTCAGAAACCCTGGTCCAGTCACCACCCAGCAATACTCCACAGCACTCCATAGGGAGAGAGATCCCAGATTCTGTTTCCCCCAAATGGGACACCTCACACCGTGATAGGAGCTGTTACTTGCACCCATACAGTTTCTTCAGAAGCCACCCATCCACACCCCCATGAACATACTAACAACACCCTCAACAACCCCACCCAATACACAAACACCAACAACGTTTACACTCCCACTCTACAGAAAACATGCCACAGCTAACCCACATGTCAACACCAACTTGCACGCATGCTTCTCAATATGATCACTGAGCAAACACATAACCAAAATATGAGACCTGCTGACTAGCAATGCACCGGACATTCTCTTTATCACAGAGATTTGGCTCAACCCCTCATCGGCTCCCAACATCCCCATCCAGCGGGCTGCAAGATCACTCAACAGAACTGCTTTCACAAGCCAGGATGAGGACTCACTATCATCTACAAGAAATCCATCAAATGCACAACAATCCACGGAGAACGTTATCACATTTATGGAACACCTGTGTTTCAAACTGCAAATCTCTGAAAACTTCACCTTGAGTAAAACCCTTACCTGCCGACCATCCAGATCACGAACCATCTCTACCAACCACATCACCAACTTTATAACTCCACTCAACATCGACTCAAGAGCCTAACTTCTCCTCAGTGCCCTCAACTTTCACCTGGAAGATCAAAATGACCCCTTGTTAGAAATTGGGGTCTCTGTTTGGTAGAAGTATACACCTTTGTCCAAATAGGGACTACAATCCTAGTCAGAGTAAGTCACACACAATACAAATTATCCTGTGCCCACCCTCTGGTAGCTTGACATTGAGCAGTCAGGCTTAACTTAGAAGGCAATGTATAAAGTATTTGTGCAATAAATGACACAGTAACACAGTTAAAACACCACAAAAATACACCACACAGGTTTAGAAAAATATAGGGGCTGATTCTAACCGCGGCGGGTGGCGGTCGCCGCCCGCCATGCGGTTACCGCCAAATGACCGCACCGCGGTCACAAGACCGCGGCGGCCATTCTGGCTTTCCCGCTGTGCTGGCGGGCGACCGCCAAAAGGCCGCCCGCCAGCACAGCGGGAAAGACCCAGCAACGATGAAGCCGGCTCCGAATGGAGCCGGCGGAGTTGCTGGAGTGCGACGGGTGCAGTAGCACCCATCGCGAATTTCAGTGTCTGCTACGCAGACACTGAAATTCTTTTTGGGGCCCTCTTACGGGGGCCCCTGCAGTGCCCATGCCATTGGCATTGGCATGGGCACTGCAGGGGCCCCCAGGGGCCCCGCGGCACCCCCTACCGCCATCCTGTTCCTGGCGGGAGACCCGCCAGGAACAGGATGGCGGTAGGGGGTGTCAGAATCCCCATGGCGGCGGAGCGCGCTCCGCCGCCATGGAGGATTCTCAAGGGCAGCGGGAAGTCGGCGGTACACCGCCGACTTTCCGTTTCTGGCCGCGGCTGAACCGCCGCATTCAGAATGCCCAGCGGTGCACCACCAGCCTGTTGGCGGTGCTACCGCGGTCATTCGCCCTGGCGGTTTTTACCGCTAGGGTTAGAATGACCCCCATAGGCTATTTATCTAGTTAAATTAAGGTCAAAACGATAAAGATTCAGTTAAGTGCAAGTTGAAATATCACTTTTACAATATTAAAAAGAGTCTTAAGTCTTAGAAATCAACAGTTGTCTCTTGGTTTCACAGAGTACCTGGTTTGTGTCAAGAATTACACTCACCGAGAACGCAGAGGAGGAGATGCATGGAAAAATAGGATGCGTGTCAGAATTTCTGGTGCAGCACAGACGATGTGTTGCTCCTTTCCACACTGCCAGGTCGATTTCCAGCATGCAGTCTTGGTTCCTCACTGCAATGTGGGTCTCTCTTTGACGTCCAGGGACAATGCGTGGAAATCCTGGGCATGTGGGATGAAGTCACAGGCGTTAAGTCGATCCGGTAGGTGATGCGTTGAATTTTCTGTCGCACGGCAGGAGCTTTGTTGATTCTTCACTCGGGAAGTCGGGCTGCGTTGTACCGGTTTGGCTGTGTGTCGCTTTTCTCTTTGCAGGGCAGGTTGTGCGTCGTTTATGGCAGGCTGTGCATGGATTTTCGGCACACAAGGAGTTCCTTGAAGGGATGAAGTCTTTTTTGGCTCTGAGACTTCAGAAGGCACGAGGCAAATTCAATCTAAACCCTTGGAGAGAACTTCTCAGCAAAGTCAGAGGGCAGCAGGGCAGCAGGGCAACAGCAGGGCAGCAGTCCTTCACAGCAAAGCAGTCCAGATGAGTCCTTTGGGCAGTCAGGCAGTTCCTCTTGACAGGTTGCAGGTTCAGGTCCAGAAGTGTCTGTTTTGGTGGGGTCAGAGACACAGTTTATATACCCAAAAAAGCCTTTGAAGTGGGGGAGACCTCAAAGAGTGGTTTTGAAGTGCACAAAGTCCCCTTTCAGAACTGGTCCATCTGCCAGGCTCCCAGTAGGGGGTTATGTAGTCCATTGTGTGAGGGCAGGCCACTAGCCTTTGAAATGTAAGTGTCAGGCCCTCCACACTTCCATTGCTGCATCTGGGATGCCAGCCCCTTGGATGGCTTTCACAATGGTTGACTGCCCTACAGAGATGGATCTCAGGAGGTCAATAGCCTCCTCACTCAGCAGCAGGGATCAGTGGGGCAGGGCCTGAGGTGCCTGGGGCGAAGGAGATTCCCACCCTCCTGGGTGATCGGGCACAGACAACTCACTGAGGGGCTACTTGGAGGGCGGTGCTGGTACGGGGGTAGCGGCTGTACCTGCAGCTGGGGTAGTCACAGAGGTATCCGCCACCACCAGGGAGCTCCCATTGGAGGAGGGATCAGAGAGTCTGTGTTGTCTCCTCCAGTCTCCGCTGTGGGGCTCCCCTCGCCCTCCGTCCCACTTGTTCCCTCGGCGTCAGTGGACTCTGCCTCCAGGGTCGTGTGGGATGTAGCTCCCTCTGTCACTGGTGGCCCTGCTCCTCCACCAGATGATGCTAATGCACATAAAGACAGGATGACAAAACAAGAAAGGGGGGAAGAGAGACAAAGGATACACTGGGTCAATGACTGCACCAACACCACCGTTGGCGTACACAGCACCCACACACACAGGGAACAGGCCTAAGCAATATGCATTGCACTACCAGTGATATTGTCACGGTTTCGGGCAGGTCTGATCAGGACTCTGGTTGGGGCACCCTTTGAGGTCACAGGTAGTGTACTGGGGCAGAAGAGCAGCTAAAGGCATACACGGGAAAGGACAGCTATGGACAGGCGCAGGAAAATAAAAGCAGAGCAACCCTTGTGTGAACAAACAGGAAACAGATTACTAATGGACAAACACGCTGGGGTTGTACACAGAGTAAGGCGCAGAAACTCCAACAGTGACAGGAAATGTCAATGCCTCTGTGCAGTTTGCTCTTACAGATAGTCACCCTGCCAGCCCCATAGAAAGGAGGCAGCAGAAGTGATTCTGTCTCTGGACCCTAGAGCACAAACAAGGATAGTACTTACATACGCAAGACACGCTCTTGTGGGTCCAGCTGGAAACACAGTGGCGATTCCTGAGAAAACAGCAATAGCACACTGTCACTGTTAGGCACTAAAGACAACGTATAACACTAGACAAGGATGGGGGATGGAATTGCCTCCTGGTAACCAGGAGCCAACCCCAGTACAAAGGAGGACACTTATACACTGGTGAAGACTGATAGAACACTTACCAGACACAAATACAGAGAGGAAACGGAAACAGAAGGGAACAAACTAAGAGGCAGGGGCATTTACTGGGAACAGGCTCAGGCTGAAGCAAAGGCAGGACTAGGACTTGAAAACTGGGCGCAAACTTCTGGCTGGAACAAACAGAGATAGGACTGGGAAACTGAGAGCAGGCTTTGGCCGGAACAGGCAAGGACAGGACTGGAATACAGGGAGTAGGAATGAGCAGTAAACAGGACTCGGAAACAGAGAGTAGGTTCAGGCTGAAACAAGGCAGGAGCAGGGCCGAGAAACAGGGAGCTGGCTCTGGAAGAAACAAACAGGTACAAGGCTAAGCGATAGGGAGCAGACTCTGGCTGGAACAATCAGGAGCAGGGCAGAGAAACAGGAAACAGGATCAAGCTGGAACAGAACAGGAACAAAACTGTCCACCATCCAATAAGGGGTCTGTAACACAAAGGAATCGAACTCCAGTGCACGACGGGGATCTTGAGGAAATGGCTGCTTATAAGCAGTTCCAATCTGGGGTGCACAGGAAAGGTCTCAGGTGTGTGTAGTTTCAGACACTTGCAAGTCTTGGAGGAGAGGATCCGGTGAAAAGGAGCAACTGGACTTCTCCCATAGAAAACAATGGTAAACAGTATCCAGGCTTTCCTGTCTGCCAGGCTGTGCATTATGGGATTTTCAGTCCCAGGAAGCAAATGTAGTACTACAAAAGTATACCATGGCCAAAAGAGAAACAAACCGGAGTCAGCAAGGGACTCTAGATAACTGTTCAAGGTGATTCCCAGGCAACCGAGAGTCCCCTTACAGGGCCCCCTAGAAATGAAACAACAGAGTCGTAACAGGCGCAGGGCCTGGCCTTTTGTCAGGTCCTTTGTCCATGCTCCCTTAGAAGCCCAGCCTGTGATGCACATGACTGAAGCGGGTGTTGGAAATAAAAGGCCAGACACGGCACCTTACACCCACTGATGTATAAAAGTGTGCATTTAGTTTGGAGTGATGTGAATTGATGTAATCAATCATAGCATTTGCAAAGTGCAGCACTATCACCCTAGGGTATCTGGGCACTGAGGGTGCCTTGTCTCAGTCGAAGAACCACGTCTTGAGTTTCCTTCTGAAGTCTGCCAGGGAGGGAGCTGTTCGGAGATGGAGGGACAGGCTGTTCCAGGCCTTGGTTGCTGCGTAGGAGAAGGAGCGGCTTCTGCTGCAGCTGCGATGGATGTGAGGGGTGTGAGCAAGGTAGAGCGTAGTTTTCTTCCTGGAACATAGAAGATCAGTCGATGGTTGATTAAGGATGGCCCTGGGTTGTGGAGAGCCTTGTATGCGAGTGTGTAAGTGATAGGTCTACAACCTTCTGTCTATTGGGAAGCAACTACCACGTTATAACACTTGACTCACTCAAGGTAGCGAGGCATAGTAGTCTAAGGACTACTCAGGAGAGGCGATGTGAGATACACAGGCATGACAAACAGCACCCAATAAATCATTTTCCAGCCAGTGCTTTTATTTATATCACAAAAAAGTGTTATATTATGGATCCACTACTGAATACTTTGCAATAATTACAAGTCCACACACCCAGGGAGCCCTGAATTCTAAGACAATGAGACCTCCCACATATACTAGACACAATCTGGAGGTTGCAGTTATTAAACGTAGGTCAACAGCCTTTGTCAGGATGTCACCACATTCATAAAAGCAGACACAGGCCAATACATCATTATTCTTCAGGGTGGCATTTGCATCTTTATTTTGACCTAGTTGAGAGGTGTAGCAAGGTCCAAAGGGTTGTAGACAGTGGATGGGGCTTACTCTGGAAGGGATGTGGCCACAAGAGACAAATCATGTTCCAGGACTAGAAGAGGGCATGGCCATCTGTCCCTTTCAGTTTGATAGAAAACATGGGCTCTTCCTACTGCCCACCTATCAGAGACATTGCTTTTACAGTATGAAAATGAATAATGTAGTCTCCCTCTCTGGGTCTACCCCTTCCTATCTGCCAGGGCCTTAGAGGTGACCGTACAGGCTACCCCTTGAGCTCAGATCTCTTCCACATCCCTAGATCCCTTTGGATCATCTCATAGGACACACATCTATGAAAGGGAAAGCTTCCAGTCACTCCTGCTAAACTTTATGTGACCTCACTCGCTTGACTGCCTTTTGATTTTTTCATGTCCATGTCTTTCCTTCTCTGGAATGACATCATCTCTGTTGGTAACATTTCTTCTAAGCACTGTTTACTCCTCTCTAGAGTTGGATCGCAAAGATCTTGTGACATGAGCGTCAACAAGGATTTCAGATCTGACAAGTTCTGGTTTCTTGATGCCTTCTCTTCAGGAAGTGGACTAGTATTCTGGCTCTTAATAATCATAACTGTGCTTGACCATTTTAAGAAAAATCAATTTTCTGTTTCTTTTTTCACACAACATTGGCAATTTTAAGGCAGTGAACAGTACGGACGACCTAGATTTCCCCCCCTGTTCTGTGATGTCCCTCTCAGAAAGGAAAATATTGAAGAGATTGTGCTGAGCACAGAATTGAAAGTCACCCAAAATAGCCACTGAGGCCATTATGGTGAACTTGTCATTGTCACAATCAGGAATTAAACAGAAGAGAATGGAAAGGATATGATGAAATCAATCGTGGACTCTGAACTCTGCTACCATTCTCACCATTGTTATTTTAAGTGCACTTAAAGAGTTTTGGTCAAAGGCGAGCACACTCACAGGTCAATCTTGAATGACAGCAACAAGGTTGATGGTGACCTAAGAGCCATATGTAATTTCGGTCAATGAATGCATGCGACTACCATTCACCGCTCCGACTAGTCTTTATTTTTTTCCTTTTCTTTTTCTTTTTAGTTTCACAATTTTTTTATTTGGAAGAATCGCAAAATACAGAATTCTACAAAGGTAGGAACGAACATTTGTGGCAACTTTGACAGAAAACATCAATAACATTGTACATATATAGTACTGAAGTACACAGAAATTACACTCAACCTTTTATACAATGAGCGGACAGGAAACACCGTCCCTGTGGGAGAACCAGGAAGGCCATTACTAGTAAGGGAAAAGCCAGTTGGAGGGGAGGGGGTGATGTAGCTCTTGGGCCACACATACGGTGCAAATGTTCAGAAGAGGATGTGTCCTGTCGATGCATTGAAGCACAGGAGCAATGGAGGTCAACAGACCCAAAGTCGCATTGGTGATCCAAATAGGTCATCACTTTTGATGAGGAAGGGAAGGGCAGCGCGAAGAAGGAGTTCCGTAATTGAAGATCGCCAGAAGAGGGTGGCTGTGAGCAAGTTCTGCCGGGGAAATAGTCAGTGGAGTCCGAAGCCTATTATGTAGATTATCAATATGTTGGCAAAGTAATGGTAGTAGTATGAGAAAGAATAGGACACTATGGAAAACAGTACAATGTAGAATCTCACTATAATGGATGCAGAGCCCTTGTGCCGCAGGGGTGGCACCGACGATTCAGGGGAGTTGGGATAGGATTGCAATAGTAGGTACTGGAAGATGAAGAAGAGGAGGATGTGGGACAGAGGGAGACGCAGACTAGGAAGTTATGAGTAAAGGGAATTTGAGGCAGGGGATAACAGACAGATGGTCGAAGACTCAAGTTAGGATAAGAATAGCGAATGTGAATGGGTGAGGGGTACATACATATGTGTGTGTGTTACCGAGGGTGGAGGAACAAAGGGAAAGGTGGATGAGGCTGGAAGTGGACAAGCGGGAGAGGGTAATGATGCTGGGGCTGGTAGTTCACGGTGGGTCTACTTCATCCTGGAGAAAAGGTGTCCATGTGTGGAGTAATAGGTCCGGTTGGTCCTGCAAGTTGTAAATAACGCTGTTTGATACATTTCCGATATCCATTCATCATGCGTACAGGGGATCGCCAATGTTTAAGAATACAAAGTTTGGCCGTGGCGAGAGATGGGTCGGTAGCTTCCGCAAAACAGGGGATCTTTTCCCTGCTTGGTGAGGACGGTTATAGTTGCTTTGTTAGAAATGGGGCCCAAGGTGTCAGTAAAGGCCTTAATTAGAGAAGTGACTATGGCTCTCATTATGAACTCGGCGCTGGCGGTCCACATAATGATAATTCCACTGGGCCGGCGGACGGAAACAATGTTTTCCGGCCAAGTGGAAGGCAGGGCCTGTACATTGACACCAGCTCCACATGAAGCCGGCGGCAATGTAGCAGTGCGGTGGGTGCAGCAGCACCGGTCACGCATATCACTGCCCATATATCGGGCAGCGACATGCGCAACTGGGCTAAGCACGGGGACCCCTGCACTGCCTATGCCAAGTGCATGGGCAGTGCAGGGGCCCCCATTCCGCCAGCCTTTTCCTGGCAGGATGAAGCTTCAAGGAAAGGCTGGTGGAATCAGGTACATTATCCGGCGGGCAGTGCTGCTTGCAGCGCTGCCATTTCATATATGCAACTCCTCCATCGCCAGGCTGCCTGGCGGCGGAGGCCTGTTCATAAAGAGGGCCTATGTCTTCTCCCGCCACTTATAATATTCAGCAGGGACTCCATCTTCCCCTAGTGCTTTATGATAGGATAGTTTAGGGATTGTTTGGGCAATCTCGTCCTGGCTGATTTCACCCTCCAGTAGTCTCCTGCCATCTCCATTGAGGTAAGGTAGAGGGACGTCCGCTAAGAAGGCAGACAGTCACTCAGGATCTTCTGTAGTTTCGGGAGTATAGAGTGATCAGTATCAGGCTGCGAGTTCATTGACAATATCATTGGGGTATTTGAGGACGTCTCCAGTTGAGGAGCAAATGGCCGGTATGGCAGTTGCGCCGCCAGAAGGTGGCCTGCATTTTCCCCATGTTCGTAGTGGCGACCCTTCATTCTGCTGAGGGCATGTTCCACCTTGGATGTAAAGAAGGTCCATTTTAGCCTTCTCGAAATGACAGCGACAGGCTGGTGAGGGTTTCTGTTGTATATCGGCACATGAAGGTCACTATCGCATCCTCTAAATCTGCTTGTTGAGTGTATCTTTTTGCGTTTGTGAATGGCCGCATCTCTCATTAGTTGTCCCCAAATGGTCACCTTCGCTGTGACCCCCAGAACTCTGCCGAAAGCGACTGAGTCTCTGTTGTTTTCTAAGTAGGTTACAACATGAGATCTAAATTTGCTTTTCCCTGTGGTGTGCCGTAATGCAAAATATTCGGACCCCATGGCTTGCGCACTGGGTTACCAAGCCCCAAGTTAAGGGTGAGGAGGACAGGGGAATGGTCTGAAAGTGCAGCCACTAATATATTGGAGTCCTCAACATGGGCCACTATCCTGTGGGTTACCAGAAAATAGTCTAGTCTAGAGTGGGTTTTGTGTACGTGCGAAATGAAAGTGTATTCCCGATCTGATGGATGGGCAAGACGCCAATGGTCTGTCAGGCTGTGATCCAAATAATATCATCAAAAAGGGCCCTTTAGGCTGCATTGCAGTGAACTAGTGGACCGGTGTGGTCAAGAATAGGGTCACATGCCAAATTCCAGTTGCCCCCCAGGAGAAAATGTAAAGTCCTAATCTCTGTGAGAAGACGGTTGAATTGTAGGAAAAAGGAACACTTAGGTCGTCATTATGACATTGGCGGTGAGTGATAAAGTGGCGGTAATAGCATCAACATGCTGCCGGTAATTACTGCCAAATTATGACCATGGTGGTGATAACTCCCATAGCCAATGTACCACACCAACCGCCAGGGTGTTAACACCACTGACCACGGCGGTAGCCATCAACAGCCAGCCCACCATATTAAGACACAGCACACTGCCACGATTTCCGGGACGGTACCAAAGCCATCAAAAGCCTGGCGAGAACACTACACAGAAGACCAAAGACTCACCATTAGAGACACAGAGAAGATAAATGCAGCCATGGAACCCCAACTGCAGGTCTTCCCGATGCTTTTCTACACCATGCTCCACCTGGAACACCCATACAGACGAAGATGACGACAGTGAGTACAGCCGCCTTGCACACAAGGGAGGGAGGGAGGGAGGAAAAGGAGAGTGACACACACACGCACAACACACACCATTCAGATACACACCATACACACAACCAGCTGCAGAAGAAAAACAGTGTCACAGGACACACTTCATAATAACAACAGTAAGGCAGAATTGAAAATGTATTTGCATGACAACAGCCACCATTATACATGAACCGTTGTCCAGAAAGGGCCAATGCCCAGTGCAAAGTACAAAAGGTCCACATGGCCACAGGGCAGCATCCAAGCCCCAACTTGATCCTGACATTCACCGCACCAAACTGTGCAGGGTCAACATGTTGGAAGTGGGCAGCTACCTCAGGGGGAAGGGAGGTGAGGGCACCTCAGCTGAAGTGGGAAACTCACCCACTGGTTCTGGAGGGGGCTCCATGCCCATTTCCAATGCTGGGGAGTGCAAGGTCACAGTCTCTGAAGTGGGGAACTTGCCCACTGCTTCTGGAAGATGTTCCATGCCCATTTCCCAATGCTGGGGAGTGCAAGGTCATAGTCTCTGAAGTGGGGAACTTGCCCACTGCTTCTGGAGGGGACTCCATGCCCATTTCCCAATGCTGGGGAGTGCAAGGTCACAGTCTCTGAAGTGGGAAGCTTGCCTACTGCTTCTGGAGGGGGCTCCTTGTACAACAGTCCCTGGAGGGTGGCCTACATGCCCTCTGCTGGAGGTGAGGGCTGCATAGTCCCTGCTGGAGGAGGTGTGTCCTGGGCAGCCTCTGCTGGAAGTGAGGGCTGCTGTTTCTCTCCTGGGGGAGGTGTCTCCTGGACAGCCTCTGCTGGAGGTGAGGGCTGCTGTGTCTCAGCTGGAGGAGGTGTCCCCTGGACAGCCTATGCTGGAGATGAAGGCTGCTGTGTCTCAGCTGGAGGTGAGGGCTTCTTGCCTTCCATTGGTGGTTGAGTGGGAACCATTACTGTCACTGGTGGTTGAGTGGGAACCTCTTCTGTCATTGGTGGTTGAGTGGGAACCTCTTCTGTCATTGGGCGTTGAGTGGGAACCACAGCTGTCATTAGTGATTGAGTGGGAATCCTACCCATCCTGGCTGGTAGAGTGGGATCCTTCCCTTTCCTGGGTGGTGGAGTGGAATCCTTCCCTTTCCTGGCTAGTGGAGTGGGATCCTTCCCTTTCCTGGCTAGTAGAGTGGGATCCTTCCCTTTTCTGGCTGGTGGGGTGGGATCCTTCACTTTCTTGCCTCCACGACTAGGAGGTGCCTCCACTGGCCCCGTGGACTGTTTGGCTGAGGTGCTGGACTGGGTCGTTGGGACCCTGCTCTTACAGGCAGGACGGGGGTGGAGGGGGAGGGAAGGGGTCAAGTTGGCCAAGGAAAAGTTTCTTGGGAACGGTGGGGCAGGATGAGGGAGGAGGGATGGGAGTGGAGGTTGAGGGAGTGGTTGTTGGAGGAGTATGTCTGCTGGACTTGGATGCAGCTGCATGGGCAGTGTGCTGATGTGACATGGATGGCTGTTGGGTGTCTGAGTGCCTGCGTTTGTGTCCCTTAGGAGGGGGGACAGACAAGGTGGGAGAGGACACAAGGGACGCATGGATGGATGTTGTAGCGGTGTCTGCTAGTGAGGTGTGTATGCTGCTTGGTGTGGTGATGGTGGCGCTGGCTGTTGAAGCAGTGCATGCAGGTGTGAGTGCGAATGTGACTGTGAGGGAGGAGGAGGAGGAGGGGGAGACAGTGGAGACAGTGGATGTGGTTGTGCAACTGTCTGTTGTTTGTGTGAGTGCATGTGGCCTGAAGTGTGCTGCCTGTGTTTGACTGTGCTACTCTTGTCTGATGTTTTGTGTGCATGCTTGTCTGTATGTGTGCATGGGATGGGTTGGGGTTGAGGAGACTGGGACTGAGAAGTGGTAGTTGGAGGGGGGACGGTAGGAACAGGGACAATTGCTGTCATCAGAGAGGAGGCCAGAGCCTGGAACGATCTCTGTTGGGCCGCCAATCCACTGTGGATGCCCTCCAGGAATGCATTGCATTGCTGCATCTGGGATTCCAGCCCCTGGATGGCATTCACAATTGTTGACTACCCTACAGAGATGATTCTCATGAGGTCAATAGCCTCCACACTCAGGGCAGAAGGGCTCACTGGGACAGGGCCTGAGGTGCCTGGGGCAAAGGAGATGCCCCCCTTCTTGGTGAGCGGGCACGGGCAACTCAGTGAGGGGCTACTGGGAGGGTGGTGCTGGTACGGGGTTGGCAGCTGTACCTGGAGCTGGGGTGGTCCCAGAGGTGTCCACCACCACCAGGGAACTCTCATCGGAGGAGGAATCAGAGTCAGTGTTGTCACCTCCTGTCTCTGCCGCAGTGCTCCCCTTGCCCTCCGTCCCACTGTTTCCCTCGGCGTCAGTGGACTCTGCCTCCTGGATCCTGTGGGATGTAGCTCCCTCAGTAGCCGGTGCCCGTGCTCCTCCACCAGATCATGCTAATGCACACATGGACAGGATAACAGAAGAACAAAGGGGGGAGGAGAGAGAAAGGGAACACTGGGTAAATTACAGCAGCAACACCACAGTTGGCATACACATTTCCATCGCACACAGGGTTCAGGATTGAGCACTATGCACCACACTGGCAATCAATTGGCTAGGTGCCACAGCAAGATGAGGGACAAACACCGCCCACTGCAGCCCTCCAGGGACCCACTAAGCCATGTCTGACATGGAATACAACTTAGCTAGGTTTCCTGAATTTGCTATACACCCATTACCCTTGAGCTGGGTCACGTTGCAATGTCTGACCTGGCACTAAGGGGCACCCACTGACTCACAACCACCACCTACCAATGAGTGTAGTTACACACACTGTACTCACCCCCTTGTGGCTGCTGTGACGCCCTCAAGCGCCCATCCAGATCTGGGTAGGCCACAACCAGTATGCGGGCCATCATGAAGGTCAGGTTCCGACAGGCACCCCTTCCTCTTTGGGAGAACATCCCCAGTTGGGCCTCCGCGGTCTTCCGTACCCCGTGTCTCAGGTCCTCCCACCTTTTCCGACAGTGGGTGCTATGCCTGCTGTAAACCCCCAGGGTCCGCACGTCCTTGGCGATGGCACGCCACAATCCCTTCTTCTGATGGGTACTGACCTGCAGAAGAACACCATTACACATACAATCCAGCCTGTTACACATATGGCTCACAAACTGCATTTCCATCTCTATTGGCACACACATCACCTGGCGCCCACCATGTACACTGCCAACAGACATAACATCCCCCAAATGACACAATTCTTGTACACACATCTCCATGCAACCTTGGCACATGCATCGTGCCCAAGGTGTACTCACCTGTTTGTCGCGAGGCCCATACAGCAGTACATACTGGGGTAGGACCCCTTCCACCAAATGCACCAACTCCTCCGAAGTGAAGGCAGGGGCCCTTTCCCCGGTCACAAGGGTCATGGTAGGTTTCAGACAGAGGTCACAGCAGCACATGCAGTGTAGGTGTTGTCCTGTGGAAAGTCAGGAATCAAGTGAGGGTTTAGATAGAAAATGGCGGTCACGTCTGCGGCGGTGTACACTGTCATCGCCGTCGCTGATCCCCATTGGCCGCTGTACTCCATAGAGCCCCATATTAGCTAATGAGGAATTGCACGGCGGTACGAGACCTCCTTCCGCCACAACGCCCAACGTCGGCGGAGTTACCTCACTTCTACATGTCCCTAGATACAGGACAGGCGGTCGCCATTTAATGGTGGTAGACAACATTCAGATAATCCATAACTGTGTGATTGCTGATGATTGCACGTACATTGCCATTCCAACTGTCCCATCACATTAATGCTTTATGTGCACTCGGGTGGTGGTTCCATTGTTCAAATTGTGACAGCCTACTCACTCTTGTGTCCCTTAGATACTTACCACTGCAGATGAATGGGAGGAGGAGACAAGCCCCCGTGTGCAGACCCCTTATGGACTTCGCTACACTGGAGGACTGGCACATAATACTCACCTATAGACTGGACAGGGCCTCAATCACAGAGCTGTGTGCCCAATTGGAGCCTGATCTGATATCAGCTATCCGTCATCCCACTAGGATCCGCCCTCTTGTGCAAGTCCTATCAGTGCTCCATTTCCTGTCAACTGGTTCTTTCCAAGTGACAGTGGGCTTTGCAGCAGGAATGTCACAGCCAATGTTCTCAATCATGCTGGCTAGGGTTCTGTCTGCCTTGGTCAAACACATGTGCAGCTACATCGCTTTCCCCCAGGAAGAAGATTTGGCCACTGTGAAGGCAGGATTCTATGCAATGGGACATATACCAAATATTGTTGGTGCGAATGATGGAACACATATTGCGTTTATCTCCCCCCTGCCAGAATCAACAGGTGTTCAGGAATCGGAAGAGTTTTCACTCAGTCAATGTGCAAATGATGTGCCTGGCGGGCCAGTACATCTCCCACGTCACTGCCAAGTATCCTGGGTCGGTGCATGACGCCTTTGTTCTGAGGAATAGCAGCATCCCACAGCTGATGGCACAACTACAGAGGCGCAGAGTGTGGCTAATAGGTGAGCCTGAGTGCCCACCCAATGTATGTCAGTGTATGCCTTCTGGTGTTAACCCCATACCATTGTGTAAGGCTAATGTTTGTCCCTCAATACTTGCAAGTGACTCAGGCTAACCAAACCTATTGTGGCTCCTGATCCCTTTGAGTAATGCCAGCACAGGGGCTGAGAATCATTACAATGATGCACATGGGTGAACCAGGAGGATTATCGAAAGGACCTTCGGCCTCCTGAAGGCCAGATTCAAATGCCTGCATCTGACAGGTGGATCCCTGTGCTAGTCACCTGAGAAGATCTACCAAATAGTAGTGGCATGCTGCATGTTGCACAACCTGGCACTCAGACGACATGTGCCTTATCTACAGGAGGAGGAGACTTGAAATGCCCCTGTGCCAGCATTGGACCCTGAGGACAGTGAGGATGAGGAGGCAGTGGATGAGGATGTGGACAACAGAACATCTGTTATACATCAGTACTTCCAGTGACACACAGGTGAGACTGTGTAACTGACCATTCCTCTGACTATTGTTTTATCTGTGTGGCTGTAGCAGGATGGCATTCACTTCCTTTGCATCTCTACTTACTATCACAGTTTTCAGACCATTTGCACATGATGTGACTGTTTCCATAAATGCACATTTTCATCACATTAAACACTATCAGTCAGGTTGTGTTCAAGGGTGTTTATTGTAGTGCAAATAATTGACGGAAAAGTGCAATGGAATGGGGTGATGGTAGAGGAAAGTCCAGGGTATGGTTCCATTCTGTTTATAGCACAGGTCCAGTGTCCAATAGAAAGGGGAAAGGGGAGCAAAGGCAGTTCAAAGTGGACAAGGTGACAGGGTGGGACACAAGGGGGACATTCAGGAGGGTCTTATTTCCTGGCGGTGGTCTTGGTCTTGGCAAGTGTCTCTGGCTCCTGTCTAGGTCCCAGGGAACGTTTGTGGGGTGGTTCACCTTCTGCAGGGGGAGGGGTGCTGGTGGCCTGTGGGTCCTTTGGCAGGGCTTTCTGCCCACTAGCTGCAGCGGAAGTGGAGGGCTGGTCAGTAGGCTGGCTAGTGGTAGGGGACCGCTGGTGTGCTGTCCATTTCCTCATGATGTTGGCCATGTCTGCCAGCACCTCTGCTATGGAGATCATGGTGGTGTTGAGGGCCTACAAATCCTCCCTGATCTCCTGATGGTGTTCCTCCTGCAGTCGCTTGTTCTCCTGCATGTTGGTAAGGATCTGGCACATCTTGTCCTGGGATTGTTGGTAAGCCCCCAGGACATTAATGAGTGCCTGGAGAGTCGGTTCCCTGGGCCTGTCCTGCCCCTGGTGCACAGAGGTCCTCCAAGTGTCCCTGTTGCCCTGTGCCTCTGTCCCCTGAACGGTGTGCCCACTGCCACTGACTCCTGGACCCTGATTGTCTTGTGGGTGAGGTGTGGACTGGGGTCCCTTTACAGGTGGGCACACTGCTGATTGATGTGTCCTAGGGACAGAGGTGTGGGGACGTTGGGTGGGTGCTGTGGTGTTGGATACTGATGGGGGAGGCTCTGTGATGGACTGTGAGTGGGCTGTGGTGTCCCTCTGACCAGTGGTCCCTGATGGGCCAGGTAGTTCATCCAGATCCTGAAGTCCAAAGTTACTGTCATCACTGGGGGCATCTTCTGTTGGGGGACTGGTTATACGTGGCATCTCCTCTCCGCTGAGATTCGCTGGTGCACCTCTGGGGATGTAAGTGATGTATTATTCCTCATGTCTGTGACAAGTTGTACATCCCTGGCTTCCCCTTTTTCATTGCTGTTGGCCTGCCGCCTTTTTTTGTGTATTATGATGTACTGTGGGCTTGTTAGTTCTTCATGGTGTGCATGCTTTTGTGATGGGTGTCCATGCAGAGCTGGGAGGGCTGTCCATGCATTGGTATAGCTTGCAGGACTAGGCATTGGGGTTAGTCATATGTGTAGGTGCAGTGTGTGAGATGTAGTGGAGTGATGAGAGTGAGGGTGAGGGGATGTGATGGCATGCAGGTATTGGGGGTGATAAGTAGTAAATCTTGACTCACCAGTGTCCAGTCCTCCGGCAACTCCAGTGAGTCCCTCAGGGTGCAGTATTGCCAAGGCTTGCTCCTCCCATGCTGTGAGATGTGGGGGAGGAGGTGGGGGCCCACCGCCAGTCCTCTATATGGCAATCTGGTGCCTTGATGCCACGGAATGTACCTTTCCCCAAAGGTCGTTCCACCTCTTCCTGATGTCATGCCTTGTTCTTGGATGCTGTCCCATGGCGTTCACCCTGTCCACGATTCTCTGCCATAGCTCCCTCTTCCTGGCAATGGATATTTGCTGTAGCTGTGCTCCAAACAGCTGTGGCTCTACCCTATTTCCTCCACCATGACCCGCAACTTCTCAACAGTGAAAAGGGGGTGCCTTAGTGGGGACATGGGTGTTGTGTGGTGTGTGTTGGTGGGAGGGTGTTGAATAATGTGGTGGGGTGTGGGATGTGTGGGTGTTTGTGGTGTGTGTGTGTAGTTGTCTCAGTGGTCTTGGTTTCAGTCTGGTGGCAATAATTGGTATTCATTAAGGGTTGTGGGTAATTTGGGTGTGTGTTATATGGTGCTGTGGGTGGGTGGCTGTGGTGTGTGTATGAGTCTCTGGTGCGTGATATTGCTTTTGGCCAATGTAGTGTTGTTTTGTATTTGGGTGTCAATTCGGAGCGCGCCGGTGTGTACCGCCAATGGTTTACCGCCACTGAATGTCCGCCATGGTGATTTGTGGGTCATAATGTGGTGGGCGTTATTTTGTTGGGGTAATGTATGGGTGTTGGTACCGCCACTTTAGCACTGACCTTTGGGGTGGTGGATTTGTGTGTGTGGCAGTATTCTGTTGGATTGGTGCGTGTGTGTGTCATAATATGGCGAACAGATATCCACCACCACGGTCGTATGTTAGCATCCGTCACTGCGGCGGTAAGCAGCATTTACTGCCAATGTCATAATGAGGGCCTTTCTCCCCTCAGGAGCATTAACAGGACCAACACATACCACATGGTCGCCGATTCCCTCGCCACCTTTTTCCATCGCAAGATCACGGAAATCCAGGACAGCTTCAACTCCTCGCCCCCCACTACCACCACGGCCACCACCAAACCCGACGCACCCAGCCACACCAACCTCTTGCTCTCCTGGACCCACAAGGCTCTGGACTGGATCACATTCTTCCTCTCTGGCAGCACTCAGAGAGTCCGCCTCCTCCCATCCTGTCGGGAGACGCCAAACCCATCTGCGGCGTTCCCCGAGGGTCTTCTCTCAGCCTAACTCTTTTCAACATCTACATGGCACCGCTCGCCAACATCGTCTGATCCCACAACCTCAACATCGTCTCCTACGCGGATGACACCCAGCTGATCCTCTCACTCACTAAGGACTCACTAAAGACCCCACCACCGCCAAATCAACCTCCATGACGGACTGCATGCCATCGCCAACTGGATGGAGAAGAGCCGCCTCAAACTTAACTCGGACAAGACGGAGATTCTCATCCTCGGCTCCAACCACTCTGCATGGGATGACTCCTGGTGGCCAGCCACCCTAGGAACCGCACCAACACCCACCACCCACGCGTACAACCTAGGTTTCATCCTAGACTCATCACTCGCCATGACCCAGCAAGTCAACGCCGTCTCATCTTCCTGCTTCAACACCCTCCGTATGCTTCGCAAGATCTTCAGATGGATCCACACTGAAACAAGAAGGACGGTCACCCACGCCCTCCTCAGCAGCAGACTGGACTATGGCAACACGCTCTACGCAGGAACCACAGCCAAGTTCCAGAAGAAACTACAACTTATACAGAACGCCTCCGCACGCCTCATCAATAGCATCCCACGCCGCGTCCACATCTCAGCCCACCTCAGAGGCCTTCACTGGCTTCCTGTCACCAAGAGGATCACCTTCAAACTCCTCATCCACGCCCACAAAGCTCTTCAGAACACAGGCCCGGCCTACCTCAACGAGCGACTCACCTTCCACAATCCCACCCGCCAACTCCGCTCCACTAACCTTGCCCTCGCTGCTGTCCCTCACATCCATCGAACTACAGCAGGCGTCAGATCCTTCTCCAACCTCGCCACCAAGACCTGGAACATCCTCGCCGCCCAACTACGACAAACCCAGGACCTCCTTATCTTCAGGAAACACCTCAAGACCTGGTTATTTGAGCAGTAGCAGTCCTTCCCTCCCCCCCTTTAAGCGCCTTGAGACCCTAGCGGGTGAGGAGCACGCTTTACAAATGTTTGATTGATTGATTGATTGATTGATTGATCCTGATTTTAACAAGGACGTATCTGTCGTTTTGGTCCATCCAGGTTTTAAGAATGGTGAGGGGTAAGAATCTGAGTATGAGGATCGTGACTCTGCACTTCCTGGACAGGGTTGTTAGACAGATACTGTATATCGTCTGGCCCACCCACTCCGTCCCACTCAAAGAAGCAGAGACAGGTGTCAGTTGCTGATGAGGCCCAAGGCATGACGGGAAGTTTTGTAATTGGGTTTGTCTTTGGGCATTGCAGATCCAGGTCTTACTCCCAACAGGAGTAAGTCTAAGTCTGTGAGGGCTCTTCCGGCTCATGGCCTGTTGACCTTAGGCCAGTAGCTGACAGTGCATGGAAAGTACACAGAAGTGGCACTGCATAGACGTATCCTAATAATCCAGGGGTGGCGATGAGCCTTGAGGAAATAGGTGAACCTATTTAGGTGTCAGAACACAGGCAGAGGTGCCCGGTTCCCCTTAGGGCATTGCTAGATGACAGGGGTCAGTGCAGTGCCTGCAGTGGATCAAAGAGGCCTAGGTAGGTTGGAGATAGGATCCCGTGCCTAACAGCCCCGAAGTAGGTGCTCAGTAGTTGGTTGGATGGCCTCAGGAGCACTCTAGGTGGTGGGCTCCATGTCCTGTGTTGAGAAGGATAGTTCCCCTAGTTGAGCACCAGAGCCCTTCTCAGTCCTGTAGTCCCCCGGTCACCAGTGGGGAAGGGCATTGGCAGAGAGGGTTGACCCCACATGTATGGTTGCTCAAGGAGGAGTGCGAACTGCGCCACATCTTCTCGTGGGTGCCACGGTTTTGGCCAAGATGCACTGCCTGAAGAGCCCTCCCCTCTCCAATAGTCCTAGGGCCCCCAGGGTCCTACTGGGGTCAGCGTCAGGAAGGGCTGATGCAGGGTCCGTGGTAGGGCTCAGGCAGAATGCACCATTAGTCTACCTGCGGGAAAGGGCCCAGTTGTGACAGGGCGTTCTCCTACTGGCCAGACCCCTACATCGCCCTAGTGGTCTACAATCACCCAGTTAGTGGGTCCATCAGGCAAATGTGGTGAGGAGTCTTCCCCTGAGCCTCAAAATGGGATATGCCTTTGCAGGATGTCTTTCAGGCTTCCTGGATGGTCGTTTCTAATTAGGATCGTGATCATAAATAGGGCCTCGACAGGCCGTTACAATCAGCCAAGGTACGTGCTTCCATAGTACATAGGACCCGCGAGCCCGAATAGGTGCCCAATCCCCCAGGGTAGCTCACTCACCGCTCAACAATCAATGTGGCGGGTGGCAGGCAGCGGCATCCAGTCCATGTCGCGGTGGCAGGAGCCGCATCGCGGGTCCAGCGTACTTCCAGGTGTAGGAGTGGGAGGAGGTGGCAAGCAGCGTGTCTCTCCACTACCGCCCCTCCCCCGTCCACAGAAGATGCAAAGATGCACTATCAGTGAACCGAGGCTCGACGGGGCATCACACAGCGAGCAGAGGCGTCTGCTCAAACGACCCAGCTGGGGGGCCTCCAAATATAGCCCATGGCTTTGCAGGCCCAGGCCAGATACTGTGGCCACTCAGGCCCTGTAGGGCTGCCTTCCGCTCCTCCTGGCATGGCTGGACAGCCGGGATGGCACCGCTGGCATAGGGGGTGCTGCTGAAGGAGATCCGTGTGTCCTCCTGCTACTTGAGCTCCACAATGTCTCCCTTTTGCCTGCCGGCGCACAGAACTCTCTTAGCAGACGACCATCTCTATCATGGCCAGCCCACACCTCCCACGGTCCGACTAGTCTTGTGTACAGAAGAGACTCCTTGGAACGGTCAGAGAGATTGTGGGGCATATTTATACTCCGTTTGCGCCGAATTTGCGTCGTTTTTTTTCTACGCAAATTCTACGCAAAACTAACTCCATATTTATACTTTGGCGTTAGACGCGTCTAGCGCCAAAGTGCATGGAGTTAGCGTCATTTTTTTGCGTGAACACCTTCCTTGTGTTAATGATATGCAAGGTAGGCGTTCCCATCTAAAAAAATGACTCCGATGCTATTGCGTCGGATTTATACTCCCGGGCAAAAATGACGCCCGGGAGTGGGCGGGACTAAAAAACCTGCATTTGCGCTGGGTCAGGGCAGGCGTTAAGGGACCTGTGGGCTCAGAATGAGCCCAGAGGTGCCCTCCCCTGCCCCCAGGGACACCCCCTGCCACCCTTGCCCACCCCAGGAGGACACCCAAGGATGGAGGGACCCACCCCAGGGAAAAAAAGGTAAGTTGTGGTAAGTATTTTCTTTTTTTTTTTTTTTGGCATAGGGGGGCCTGATTTGTGCCCGCTACATGCCACTATGCCCAATGACCATGCCCAGGGGACAGAAGTCCCCTGGGCATGGCCATTGGGCAAGGGGGCATGACTCCTGTCTTTGCTAAGACAGGAGTCATGTTAATGGTGTCTGGGCGCCAAAAAAAAATGGCGCAAATCGGGTTAAGACATTTTTTTTGCCTCAGCCTGACTTGCCCCATTTTTGGACGCTCAAACGCCATTTTTCCCTACGCCGGCACTGCCTGGTGTACGTGTTTTTTTTTCACGCACACCAGGCAGCGCCGGTCGGCTAACGCCGGCTAACGCCATTCAATAAATACGGCGCCCGCATGGCGCTTCAGAATGGCGTTAGCCGGCGCTAATTTTTTTTGCGCAAACTGCGTTAGCGCAGTTTTGCGTCAAAAAGTATAAATAAGGGCCTCTGTTTTACCCACAATGCAGTTGGGTAGGAGCATATCAAAGGAAGGGGGGGCATGCACCTTTAATTGAGTGGAAGGAGTCGTCAGTGGTACATCATATTCAGATTGGTATAATGCCCGAATATCATAGACGAAATATAACCTGATAAAAATATTGTACCCTAAATATTGTCTACATGAATATCGTACCACTAAATTTAATAATAGAAAATCTAAATTTAATCGGACTTTACTTTTATAAATGATACATAAGGCACAATGGCAGAGAATATCTTTATCAATGACATTCTGACCCTCCACCTTCAGGACAATGTTCCTATTGTCATACAGCAGTGCAGCATGGGAAATGTATGGATGCATAACTAATTAATCTTGATCCTCCCTTAAGGGTCTTGCATCTGATCTGAAGTGGCGCTCCCTGAAGAGATTGAAATCTTGATGAATTTGATGCCATTTGTAGTGGGCTGCACATTCTGGGTCTGATGTACAAGTGTTTGTATCAGCGATTACCAAATAGGATGTTTTTTTAAATTGCTGTTTGGTACTTGCTTTTATCAATGTATGAAAGATTTATTTTTAAATTAGCAATTCCTAGTGGGTCTGTTTGTTAACCTACCTCATGAATATTAATGAGGTAGGTTGCAATTTGCAGACTATTCGAGAACACAACCATCACAGGAATGCTGGCCTGCCGGGGTCAGCAGACCACCATTCCTGTGATTGTTTTTATAAAGCTTTTTTTAAAATGCAACATATTTTTCTCACAAACAACATCATTTGTGTAAAAAAACAAAAAATGAACTGTTTAACTTTTATTTTTTAAGAGTAGGCAGTGGTCTGTGAGACATAAAACATTTTTTTTAACATTCTGAAAATGGGTTAGGGCTGCTTCCTAAATGGTTCAGTACATGTGCACAGTGCACTTAGTGGTCACAAATCTTGTAATATAGTGAAGGATCACTGACATAATGTTGTATCCAACAATATCAAGGACAAAAATATCATGTCAAAAATATTGATTACAAAAATATACAAAAATATAATTTTACTATGCTTGTAATAGTAAATACAGAAATATTGAAAAAATATTGCTTTATATTAATATCTTTAAAAACATACAAAAATATTATTTTTTTAATATATCTAGTTTAAAATAGTAAATTTTAAATATTTTAATACATAGCATTAATATAAAGTAAATTAAATACATTTAACTAATATAAAATACTTTATACAATATACAATTATATAAATACACACATACGTACATATGTGTGTGCAATTTTAAATATACAAATGTATAAAGTAACACCATTATTAAAACATACATTTTAATATAAAATGTTTAAGTTATTTTTTAAGTATATTGATATGAAACTTATATATACATATATGTGTATATTTATGAACTTGTACTTCGGATGGGCAAGATTTACTATTCCCACACCAGTCTGTGCAACAGTAAGGAAAGGGTTTGATTTCAAAGGAGTAAAATTTACTATTCCCACTCCAGTTTGTGCAACAGTAGAGAAAGCTTTGGACTTCAGAGGGATTAAGGGCCAGATGTAGGAAACAGTTTGCGAGTCGCAAACGGCAAAAATTGCCGTTTGCGAGTCGCAAACCGGAGTTTCCTATGCAGAAATGCATTTTGCGAGTCGGAACAGACTTGCAAAATGCATTTCCGACTCGCAAATAGGAAGGGGTGTTCCCTTCCTATTTGCGACTCGCAGTGCGATGCAATTCCATTTGCGACCGCGTACGCGGTCGCAAATGGAGTCGCAGTTACCATCCACTTCAAGTGGATGGTAACCCACTCGCAAATTGTGAATGGACCCAAAAATATTTTTTCAGGGCAGGGAGTGGTCCAAGGGACCACTCCCTGCCCTGAAAAAATACCGAAACTAAAGGTTTCGGTTTTTTATTTAAGTGCAGCTCGTTTTCCTTTAAGGAAAACGGGCTACACTTAAAAAAAAAGAAAAAATGCTTTATTGAAAGCAGTCACGAACATGGAGGTCTGCTGACAACAGCAGGCCTCCATGTTTGCGAGTGCCTATACTCGCTATGGGGCCGCAATTTGCGACTCACCTCATGAATATTCATGAGGTGGGTCATTGCGACCCCATAGCGAGTCGCAGTCGGTGTCTGAGACACCGTACTGCATTCCAAATTGCGAGTTGCAATTTGCGAGTCGCTGGGACTCGCAAATTGCAAGTCGCAATTTGGAAGTTTGCTACATCTGGCCCTAAATTTACTATTCCTACTCCAGTTCGTGCAACACTAGGGAAAGCGCTGGACTTCGGAGGGGTAACATTTACTATTCCCACTCCAGTCGGTGCAATAGTAGGGAAAGTGGTGGAATCCGAAGGGGTGAAATATACTATTCCCACGCCAGTCTGAATTTACTATTCCCACTGCAACCTGTGCAACATTAGGGAAAGTACTGGACTTCGAAGAGGTGAAAATTACTATTTCCACTCCAGTCTGTGGAACAGTAGGGAAAGCACTGGACTTCGGAGGAGTTAAGTTTACCATTCCCACTCCAGTCTGTGCAGCAGTGGGAAAAGCGTTGGATTCATAGGGTTTAAATTTACTTTTCACACTCCAGTCTATGCAATAGTAGGGAAAGTACTTAACTTTAAAAACAAAAAATATCTAAATAATGCTAATAATTTTACAACAAATATAAAATGCTTAAAATTAACATTATAAACCAAAATATTATATACACATATAATATAAAAAAACAATTAAACAACAGATTTATTTAATCACTTAATAAATACTTATTAATTAAAACAGTGCAATTTATGTATTACTCAATTAACCTTGCACACTATAGCTCCACAAATCTAGCAGCCCACACTTAAAATATAACTAGAATAAATAAATAACATAATTTATAATCCATTAAATAATTATTAATGCGCATGTCATACACAGTTTTTTCGAAAATGTTTTTACTGGAAATACAACATTGATATTATCAGTGATGTTATCTACGATACCATGACTGACATAATTAGTGGGGTAATTAGCAGTGAATGGCGAGGGCGCGAGTTAAAGTTACCTTAGGGAACGAGTTATAGATACCTGCGATAACTCTATTTCTATGGTTTGGTACATTTAAAATGTGAGCGTAACTATAACATCCCTGTAACCTTTGGCTTTTTCAGTGAATTTCTACTTTTTTTTAAAGGTAAAGTAATTTTCATTACTGTACGTTAATCAAACCACCAGTGGCCAGGCCCTGCGGTTAGCACCTATATCCTTTGGCCATGCACAGCAGTAGTTGACCGTAGGTCCACATGCCCTCCTCCCCCAGCCGATTTTCATTTCCAGGACCACATCCACCGGGGCCCAGACTAATTATTTATTTTTTAGTGGGAGGGGGCTTCGTGGCCCCCCTCCTCAGGGCCAATCTTGGCCCCAGGGACCCCATCCCCTAGGGCCCGGTCTAATTCATTTTTTTTTTGGGAAGGGCGGACACATGGCCACACTCCTCAGGGCAAGTCTCGGCCCTGCGGACCCCATAAACCAGGGCCCAGCCTTCTAAAAAAAATTATTTGTGGGTGGTGGAGGGGGCCACACGGCCCACGTTCCCAGGGCTGATCTCGGCACCGGAGAACCATCCCCCAGGTCCCAGCTGTGTGACCTGGTTGCCCCCCAGGGCACATATTCACAATGTTGGGGACCGTGGAGGGAGACAGATCCAGTTGGCTCCCTGCCTCCTGCAGGAGCCAACATTGCTGTCACAGAGAGGGAGCTGCTGAACCAGTAAAGAGCTAAGGGGTCAGGGTGTCCCTACCCTGGCCCCCTTTTTTCTTTTCTTTTTTTCCAGGAACTCTGCAGAAGCCAAGTCCCAAGATGGCTGCCAACACTTCCTGGAGGTGATCTGTCAAGAGAGACTGAGAAAAGGAGGGGGACAAATAGCGTTTTCCCAATTCATTTTTCCTTAGGTTCTTTAGACATGCCTACTGCCCAAACTGCTGAATGTAACTACACCAAATATGGCAGGAAGGTAGATGATGTTCTGCAGATCTCACTTTTTGTTGTTTGGTATAAATCAGTTCAATAGCTTTGGAGTAATATATAGCCAAAAAATATAGATATATAGGGATGCGGATCCTCTGTGGATCCGACTGTTCCAGTGCATATTTGTGCTTGGCTGCCAACATTTCAGCAAGGAAGTGTTGTCAGCCATCTTCGGACTCGGCTTCAGCTTCAGCCGAGTCCGAGGTAAAAAAAAGTTTACAAAAAAAAAAGCTAGGGGCACCCTGACTCCTTAGCTCTGGTGCTGTGGTCCCAGAGGGACCCAGCCAGGGCTTAAAAACATTTTATAAAAAAACATCAGAAAAATCAGTGGATCCATGGATTTTTCTGATGTTTAAAAAAAAACAGGTGGTTTTGTACCCTTTTCGGGAAGCCCCCGGGTGGGTCACGTCCCAGGGGTATGAGAAACTTAGGAGGGGGACACATGGGGCCCCAATCTGGGCTTGCCACAACCCCGGGGACTGCCACCCTGCGGTACTCAATCATATTTGATGTGGAGGCCTGCTTGCCCATCCCCCGTTTTGGACCCTCTCCGCAGCCCCAAGGACTATTACCTACCTGTGCCTTAATGTTAGTTGGGCTATGGGGGGCAATGCGCCTCCCCCACAACCCTGGGGTCCACCACCTCCCCAGGTTTTTAAATAAATATAGTGTGGGGCCTTGCCCCCCCCCAAAGCCGATGGGACCACCACCTCCCAAGGCAATAAATAAATAGAGTGCGGGGCCATGCAGCCCTCCCACAGCCCTGGGGCTTCAAATTAAAAAAGGAGGGGCATCTGTTTTGGACCCTGAGCCCTGCGGACCACCACCTTCCATGGGCTATTAAAGTTAGAATGGGGCTGTGGGCACCCCTCGTGGAGCCAATGATGGCCCTGGGGGCTGCCATTCTCCAGGGTCGCCTCCTGCTATGTCCCGGGGAGTCTCACAGACCTACTCAGACTCTCACACACCCACTCACAGACCCAATGAAACCCTCATGCACCTACTAACAGACCCACATAGGCACTGGCTCACCATTCACAGACCCACTAAGACACTGACACACCCACTCTCACACCTATACAGACACTCTCACAGCTACTCTCACACAGAATTACACACAGATACACCCTGTCACACCGATTCTCACACCCAGAGAGAGAGGTCACAGCCAACTCCTGCTATGCACGGGCAAAGGTCGTGCACAGTGTGGAGTTGGATTGTAATGGGGGTTGGCTGCAGGGCCTGGCCACTAGCCGCACCCTGCGGCGAGCCCCCACCGTGCAAAGCCTTTGGTCATGGACGGCAGCGGTTGGATTAACGTATATTGATGAAAATTACTTTACATTAAAAAAAAACCATAGAAATTCACTTTAAAAACAAAGGTTACAGGGATGTTATAGTTAGGAAATAGAATTAATCAAGCCATAAAAATTCACTTTAAAATCCAAAGGTTACAGGGAACGTTATAGTTAGGTGCACATATTAAACGTACAAAACCATAGAAATTCACCTGTTATAGTTAGAGTTATCTCAAGTAATTATAACCTGTGCCCAAAGTAACTATAACTCGCCCTGTCGCCATGTACTACTACTTACCCCACAAATTACGGCACTCAAGACATCTTTGATAACATCATTGATAAAGTGACTGCAATATCTGCAGTAAAAGTATTGATCACGTACCTGTGAATGGCGAGGGGGAGAGTTATAGTTACATTAGGGCATCAAGTTATAGTTACTTGAGGTAACTCTAACTATAACTGGTGAATTTCTATGGTTTTGTACAATTTAAATGTGAGGCTAACTATAACATCCCTGTAACCTTTGGTTTTTAAAGTGGCAGTCACCACTAGGACTTGTCTTGGCAACCCTTTTGACATTGAAACCAGTGCCTGTGCGTGCTGCGAGCCGGAGCCACGCCCCCTGTCCTCAGCCCCAGGGCAGCCCCCCTCCCGCGCGGGTGCCTGGAGCTCCACAGCTGTGGCCGTGAGGAGGTGGCGCTGCACAGCGGAGCGCAGGCAGCAGAGGGAGCCTGGACCCGGAGGAGGAAACCCGCACCTGGACAGCGGAGCAGGGCAGTGGTGCCCGGGGACCTGCACGGCGGTTCTTCGGCTCACTCACCCCGGGCGGCGGCAAAGAAAGGCTTTTCTCATCCAGAGTACTCTTAGCGCCGCGGAGGTCGCCGCGGAGGTCGCCATCTTCACAGCGTCCCTCTCTTCAGAGCCGGTGCCAGTGACAAGGTCTGCTGAGTCCTTGCGGGGGGGCGCCTGGTCGGAGGAATCCCTTGCCACCCCCAGTGGCAAGCATCAAGAAGCGGCGGTAGCCCTGGGTGCAGGCGGTGGTCCTGCTGTTCGGTGTGACGACTGAGGGAAGAGCCGGATGCACACCGCTTGTCTGCGAGCAGCCCCTTCTTACAGACGTCCTACAGCGGCGAGGAACGTTAACTGGACGGCCGCTGAGATCCGAGAGGAGTGGACTCGGGGGCTGTGGAAATGCTAGGCACAAAGGAGCTCACATGGATCTGATGGGCCCTGCTGCGTCTTTCTGGAAGTTGGCATCAAGGAGCAGAACATCATGACGGATATGTCTTGTAACAGCTCTACAGGTTCCATCAGTCGTGAAATCTGAATTACTTATGATACAGCTGTTCTCTTCAGGGTTTGGATCATGATGGTTTTGTCTGTGAGTCAGTTACAGATCGGACAGTGAACTTGAACTGGTGCTACTTGATTGGGTAAGCGATGCACTGACTGGAAATAACTCCAAAAACTGGATCTAGGCGATGGTGTTGTGGAAAAGCTTTGGGCTATTTTGACAGTATTGTTAATAGCAGGAAGCTGAAGCAACTTTTGAAGGAAGGAAAGACAATAAACCTCTGGTTTGCCATTGCACAGACTTGAGAGGGACTACATATCCCAAGCTGCTTTGAGGCCCCAGGAGGTGGCCATTTTCACCTGCACCTGCACCCACCTGCACCCACTTGACACCAACAAGCGCTATAAAGCGCGTGGGGGCACCTCGCTGGGCGGGACGCGCTAAAAGACCTGAGAGGGACTACATATCCCAAGCTGTTTTGAGGCCCCAGGTGGCGGCCATTTTTACCTGCACCCACTTGACACCAACAAGCGCTATAAAGCGTGTGGGGCACCTCACTGCGCGGGACGCGCTAAAAGACTTGAGAGGGACTACATATCCCAAGCTGCTTTGAGGCCCCAGGAGGCGGCCATTTTCACCTGCACTTGCACCCACTTGACACCAACGAGCGCTATAAAGCGCGTGGGGGCACCTCGCTGCGCGGGACGCGCTCATTAAGACTTGAGAGGGACTACATATCCCAAGCTGCTTTGAGGCCTCAGGAGGCGGCCATTTTCACCTGCACCCACTTGACACCAACGAGCGCTAAAAAACGCGTGGGGGCACCTCGCTGTGCGGGATGCGCCCGGGCAAAGCCCGGGCCAAGTGCGGGCTCGACCACACCCGTTGGAGTCCGGAAGAGGCTGGGCTGGGCTGGGCCACCCCCCTAACATTGACTATTCAAGTAGGCATTATTGATTTTAGCTCTATGCGCTATTGCCAATGCTGTGGCATCCCATAGGTTGCACCATTATACTGATACTCTATAGAAAGTTTTATCACCAATAACCGTCCCAGATGGGTAAAAGGAAAGCAATAGAGGCTGGAGCAGGGGCTGTGCTAAAAGCTAAGCGGAAAAGACACAAGCATGCAGCTAGCAACTGCGTTATGGACAGAAGTGACTCTTTTTTGGGTGAATGCAAGGACATTTTAACTACTCCTCAGGGAAATAATTCTAACGGCACTGGGGGGGAGCACTCCCCAACCAATAGGAGGGCTGGCCCAAAGAAAATTGCTGAAATCTTTGTGAAATGCGGGCAACAAGACACAGCCTCTACAGGACAGGGAGAGGGCAGGAATGTTATCACCCACACTGCTCCATCTCTAGTGAAGGAGCTACAACTGGACTCTAACGATTTCGTTCAGTGTAGCAACCGCTTTAACCCACTAATTAACACCCCAGAATCACATGACGACATCGACCCAGGTATCAGGGTGGATGGGCTAGCACCCGCAAGCACATACTCAACTCACATTAACCCACAGCACATTCAATGCATACAAGATTTAAAAAAGGAAGTACTATAACTAAAGCTCATGGTTAACTCCTTAATTGCAGTAGTAAAACAGTTAACTCTTGCAGATGACACGACCACCATGAACCTTACCCAGAGCCCAACCCTACCAGGCCCCATGACGAATCTGCCCATTCTTTCAGCACTCAGCCGTGATGGCCTTGTCCCAGTTGGTGCTAAGACTAAGAACTTACTCCAGCCTCCTTTGCAGAACAGTTTAGGCGCAGGAAACACACTAGACGACCATCACAAAATCCCCAAACTCATGAGCAATACTGCCCCAAAATACTCTGCACAGCCTGCCAATAATTGGTCTCAATCAGGCAATGTAGCTCTAATGGTCAACGTCCCCAAATTAAACACATTGATACATAAGGAAGGGGCAGACTCTATTAAAAACAAGGCAATCCATTGGATTCGCCATGTAAGAGGCTGTCGCTCTGTAATACGTGAGGACATAATCAATGTAGCAAGATGGCCAGACCCGGGAACACATTTTGACATTTTAAAACTGACACTCAAGGACGGGACCATGGTGGACAATTTGGTGGCCCTAGATGCAAGAACAAGCCCACCTGCACATTCGTGCATCCAGTTCAAATACCTTAGGCCACCTACGCACTACGGGGATCGTCTGAGCTACTGCCCAGCAAAAAATGTATCCACCCTTGGTGAGAACGATTGACTTAAAGCTTCATCGAAAACCTATGCGGAAATACCACGCAGCCAACTAATATCAATCACCCCCAGGTCTGCTGCAACCCCTAACACTGCCAGTGCAAGTATTCTCTCTCCCATTCACGATATATTCCTCAAGACCTTTGACAGTTCACTGTGCAAAAATTACAATACTGCATCTTTCATCTTGCAGGAATACTACCCACCAAATCAAGAACCGATAGCTAAGCCTGCAAGCACTTCCCCCATCAGGGCCAGGCCAGCTACACTAGAGGAACATCACCACTCACCCCAGGTCTCACTGACCAACAATGGCATTGATCCACTTCTTCCGACTCAACCTCACCTGCCAAACCAACCTCTGGCAGATAATCCTGTAAATACCAGGCATCTAGACAGGATAGCTCAACCGCTCACTGGGGTACGACTTGTCTCATGGAACGTGGCAGGTTTGAAATCTATCCTCCCTCTTCATCCTTCACCTCTTTTATTGATGAACATGACATGTGTCTTCTTCAAGAGACGTGGTCAACCAATCCACTTTTTCGAACAGGCTGTTCAAAATTCCATATCCCTGCCGTGCCTAGTACTAGAGGCAGGCCTTCAGGGGGCTTGACCATTTGTATCAGAACATCACTTAACTGTCGTATATTACAGCTACCCACCGACTCTCCCGACCTGTTAGGTCTTCGTTTATCATTTGGGTCTGACACTGTTGTGAACATTTTCAATATCTACGCCCAAGGGGCCGGGGGGTCAAGTCTCCAAAACCCTTTGTGACCTGCCAGCCCTTTTGCAAAACTGCCCCCGCCATCATAAAACCATTGTGGCAGGTGACTTTAATGTCACATTCGAACCTCTAGACTGGGATGATCTCAGATCCAGAGACGAGGAGGATCGAGCTTGGTCTATCCCCGCCCTGTCCATTCCACCCATCAAGAGATGGACGCAGGTTGCTGTCCAAGTTAAGTCACTGACCATGGAATTTGGGCTCAGGGCGTTAAATGGCAGAACCAAATCAGACACCAAAGGCCATCACACATTCAACAAAACCAACCACACCAGCAGAATCGACTACTGTCTATTCGACATAAGATTATGGCCCCTAGTCATCGATATGACGATTGTTGAAAGAACTGAAAGTGATCATAATCCTCTCTCTGTTCACACGTTAGCTTTGGGCGACCTCTCGCCCATGATTAACTCCTCAGTAGCAGCACCAGAGGGTATCAGCCTGGCTAACGACAAACAACACCTAAAGTGGGACAAGATTGTGGCTCGGCCCGCACTCATCAACGCAGCCAATAACACCCTAAAGACTACATTAATGAACCTAGAGGTGGGTCCTGCAATCCCCTATAAGGAAATAAGTATAATCCACACCTGATGCTTGAGGGATATCGCAGCCCACTTCTTAGTATCCCCAGCCCATGATGGCAAGAGACCCATAGGTAGGCACCGCTGGTTCAATAAAATGTGTCAGTCCCTAAATAGGCACTTAATCCAAGCTATTAAATCTAAGGATGCCACTGTCATCCGCCTAGCTAGAAAGTCCTACAAGTCAGCCATACGCAAAGCCAAGCGTGACCAAGGTGACAAGTGGTGGACAGCACTTAGTGACGCTGTCCGCGAGAGGAACTGTAGTCTGTTCTGGTCCCTGGCCGCGCAAGAGGAACTGTAGTCTGTTCTGGTCCCTGGCAGCGCGTTTAGTGACGCTGTCCGCGAGAGAAACTGTAGTCTGTTCTGGTCCCTGGCCGCGCGAGGCCCAGAAAGCAGTGGATTGTACATTACAACCAACATTGGCCCGAAGGACTGGGTAGATCATTTTAGCAGGCTGTACTCCCATGACCATGATAGCACCACTCCTGTCCGCATGGACCCCTGCCTCAATACTTCTTTAGCACTCACAACTAAAGTACCCCAGCTGTTCTCTCAAAGTGACATAACTTACTCCCTAGGCACCATAAAACGCGGCAGGGCATCTGGCTCGGATGGTGTCCCAGCAGACCTGTTCTCAACCGACATAGCATCCTGGTCAAGATACCTCACCATCACAGCGAACGCAATAGCATCTGGGGCGCCTATCCCAGAGTCCTGGAAAGGGGCTATTGTTATCCCAATCTTTAAAAAGGGCGACAGATCATTCCCCTGCAACTATAGACCAATTAGTCTAATTGACTGTGTGCAAAAAGTCTTCTGCCACTGCCTCTTGGGAAAGATTGAAGACTGGATGACCGAACATGATATCCTTAGTCCCCTCCAAGCTGGTTTCCGGAAGAAAATATCTACCACTGATCAAGCCCTCAGGTTCCTATTTCTATTCTGGAAAACAGTGCTTATTGGCAAAGGGAGCCTTTAATGTAGCTTTTGTGGATCTAAAGTCTGCTTTTGACCTAGTACCTCGCAACAAGCTATGGGACACTCTCTCCCGAATGGGAATCCCGGAGCATATCCTGGCAATATTGATACGGCTCCACAAGGACAACTACGCATGAGTTAGGTGGGACAACAAGGGCCAACTAACTGATAGAATCCATGTGTCAAAGGGTGTGCGGCAAAGGTGTGCCCTCGCCCCGACCCTCTTCTCTCTCTATATCAATGAAATCGTCCCTTCCCTGCTTAGAGTGGAGGCTGACGCACCATCACTTGGCACACAAAAAATCCCTGTCTTGCTCTTTGCAGATGATACTCTCTTGATATCCAAGACCCCTAGTGGACTAAGGAAACTCCTAACGTGTTTTGAGAAATTCTGCTCAACGCGGGGACTTGAAATCAATGCCTCTAAAACAAAACTAATGACCCTTAATCCCCATAGATCTTTTAGAGGGAAGTTTACACTAGAGGGCACCACACTTGAGAAGGTGGGCATTTTTAGCTACCTGGGCATAACATTGACTGACAACATGTCTTGGAAATCACACATAGGAAAGCAAGCCTTAAAACTAAAGCAAACAACAGGGGTACTATCAAAAAACTTTCACCTCTCACACACAAAACCAATTTGCCCAGCAATACAGATATACGAAGCCCAGGCTGTGACCTCAGCTCTTCATGGGGCCGAACTATGGGGTTATGCTAAAATCCAAGACATAACCATCGCAGAGAACAACTTCCTGAGAAACCTTGTGTCCCTTCCGCCAAGCACTCCACTGTTCCCCCTTTTTAAGGATCTTGGCATAAAACGCATCGGTCATAAAGCCCGCCTACGCCCTGTCCTGTACTGGCGGCGTCTCTGGACTACCCCAGAGCTTGAAACCTTTACTGAAGCCCTGCAGGTTATTTTAAGAGCTGATCATCTTCACAGAATCTCCTGGCTACGATACATCAAGGGGTCACTTTACTCACTTGGGCTCAGTGAACTCTGGAATTCACCAACCACTGCCGTCTTTCCCTCGAAAAGCGAACTAAAGAAACTATGTTGGCAAATGGCAGATCACAAAGATATAGGGGCCGCACTTCACACTACAATATCTTGTGATTTTGTTAACCTAAAAGAGACATGCAAGTATGAGGCTTTTTGGGACATAATCACGGTCCTAATGGAAAGGAAACTGTACTTTCAGCTCCGCACTGGAACATTACCATTAAGACTTTTCACCAGCCGCTGGTCACACAAAGAATCAACCGCCTGTCCAGCCTGCAAAGCCCCTGTCGAGAATCTCCCTCATGTCCTTTTTGCCTGCCCCGCGTACACCGCCTCACGTAGGAAATGGCTGGCCCCGGCATGCAGACTGCTGGGAGTCCGCAGCTCTGAAATAGCCCTGCGAATCCTCAGATCAGACACTAGGCCAACGCTAGTGATCGCCGTTGCCAAGTTCCTCGGAGTTAGCTGGATTGTCAGAGGGAAATTCTTATCTGTCTAATGATTCCAACTAGACTGTCCCATCGCACTGTGTGAGTGTATTTTATCTTTATTCCATTTTTATCATTTTATGTATTGTTATATTTATTACCTTGTATATTTATTTGTATTTATTGCTGCTATGTGCTTTTGTGGCTCTTGTAGCCGAAATAAAGTTTCTTTGACTTGACTAGGAAGTTATAGATGGGACAATGTTTCCTTAAAAAAAAGATTTTTTGTTTTGCCTATATATCTGGCACCGTTTGGCGGGGGTGTCAAAAAAGTTGCTTTTCCCATGGTAATTTCCATAGGACTTTTAGACATGACTACAGCCTGAACCGCTGGATGGAATCACAGCAAATGTGGCAGAAAGCTATCTGTAAGTACACAGATTACGGTTTCGCTTATTTGTTGTTAATCCTTTCAGTGGTTTAGGAGATATGAAAGGTAAAATATATTTGTATATCTAGGGCCTCGGATACTTCGAGATGATTCCTGAAAAAAGACAAGCTCATGCAGGGAAATGCACCGTTCTAATTGTCTGCCAACACTTCAAACCAGGAAGTGTTGGCAGCCATCTACGGATTTGGCTTCAGCCAAGTCGTAGAAAAAAGCTGAAAAAAAGGAAAACGGGCTAGGGTAGAGACACCTTGATCCCTTTGCTCTGGTGGTGGGGTCCCAGAGGGACCTCCACAGGGCTCAAAAGCATTTTTTTTTATTATTTGCTCCAAATTTGTGAAAACTATGAATTCGCTGGAAAAAATAAATAAAAAGACAAGCATGGGCTCCTGCTCTTGTTTCTGTGTGGCCCCGGTGGGCCAGGTCCGGGGACATTTACATTTTTTATGCAGGTGGGACCTCCTGTGCCCCTGCAGCCCCGGGGACCTCCAACTTCCGAGTGCCTTGAAAAAATGGAAGGCAGGGGGCGCCACCCCCCTCGCAGTCCCAGAGACCACCACCTGTCCAGGGCTTCAAACAATTGTAAGGGGGGGCCCACCGCCATCCCTGCAGCCCCGGGGACCACCATCTCCCTGGTGTTTGAAATCAATAAAATGCAGGGGTCTGCCTGGACCCTCTGCAGCTCCGGTAACCACCACCTCCCCCGGGCACTGAATATTAAATATGCGGGGGCAAGTACCCCCCACCCACAGCCCCTCGGACCACCACCTCCAGGGCCATTAAAAAAATGTGGTGCGGGGGGCCTCCAACACAACGCTGCGGACCACAACCTCCACTGGGCAAACACTAATTACAATAGAAAGGGGGTCCAGGGAGGTGGTGGTCCCCGGGCTATTTTATGTTGGAGGGGGGCCACACATTCCCCTCGAGGAGTCACAAATGGCCCATGAGACTGCTCCCCTCCCAGGGCTGGTTCCTGCTATGTCCCAGAGTGCCCACCCCTGGTACATAGCTGTTTGCTGTGGCTTGGCTGCAGCTTTGACAGCTGCTGCCAAGCCACAACAAACAGTCTGCTTCGATGAAGGGAGAGCTGTTTGATAGCTCTCCCTTCTTCGGAGCAGAGGTTTCCTCTGTCTACCTACCTGCGGAGATGCAAGCAGGCACAAAGAGGAAACTGCTCTTATAGAGAGGGAGCTGATTTGTGTGACAGCAATGCTGGCTCCTACAGGAGAGAGGGAGCCAGCTGCGACCATGGGGTCCTTTAGGCTCTCCCCTCAGTCCCCAACATTGAGACTAGGTGCCCTGGGGGGGCCACCCAGGTCACATGACTGGGCCCTGGGGGAAGGGGTCCCCAATGCAGAGATTGGCCTGGGGAGGGGGGTCGCACAGCCCCCCTCTCCCTTCTCATAAAAATAATGATTAGGCCATGCCCTGGGGTCCCCGGGGTCAATATCAGCATGGGGAGGAGGGCCGCCTGGCCCCCTCACACCCAAAAAAATAATCAGGCCGCACCACAAGGAAGGGTCCCTGGAGCCAAGATCGGCCTGGGGATTGGGGCCATGCAGTCCCCCTCCACAAAAAAAAAATTAAATGTTTAGGCAGAGCCCCAGCGAGTGGGATCCCCGGAGCTGTGATTGGCCTGATGGGTGAGCATAGCTGCCCTCCCCCCCAAAAAATGTAATATTTAGGCTGGGCCTCATGGGATGGGGTGCCTGGGGCCATAATCTGCCTGGGGAGGGGTGGTTGTGTGGCGTCCCACCCTCCCCCCCAAAAAAACATATAGGCTGGGGCCTGGGGAATGGGGTCCCCGGGCTGAGATCGACCTGTGGAGGGATGCTGTGCGGTCCTCCCACCCAAAAAATTTAATATTTATGCTGGTCCCCAAGAGCTGGGGTTCCGATAGTCTGAGATTGGTTGGGGGGCCCTGTGAGTTTGGGTTGGTATAGGGATTGGACGCAGAGTCTGGCCTGCAGCCAGGCCCTGTGGCCAACCCCACTGTGCCCGGTTAAAGGCCGTTTGCAGAGCAGAGTTGGGTGGCTATACAGGTTGGTTGCAGGGCCTGGCCACAGGCAAGGCTCTGCGGGCAACGGATGCCGTGCACGGCCGAAGGGCGTGCGCAGTATTAGTTGGATTAATGTACAGTACTAAAAATTTGTTTTCATTAAAAAAAAAATCGAAGTTCACTAAAAAGACCAAAGGTTACAGGGACATTATAGTTAGGAAATACAATTAAAAAAACTTTGGCAATTCTCTGAAAAACTCAAAGGTTACAGGAACATTATTCTTAGGTTCTGAATTTACTCATACAAAACCATTGAAATTTAGCAGTTATAGTTATAGTTCTTTCAAGCAACTATAACTTGTGCCCTAATGTAACTATAACTCGCACCCTCGCCTTGCACTTCTAATCACCCCATATATTACAGTACTCATGCCAACTGCTATAACATAATAAAAAATATAAATGAAACATTATTACTCAAATTATTGAAGAAGAAACTGTGCGTGGCGGGGGGCGCGGCTGGGGTAGGACACTGGGTCTAACCTGCGGGCAGGACCTGCTGCCAACCCCTATAGCCACCCAATTTCACACTGCACATGACCAACCCCTATAACAACCCAACCCTTCAAGGCCCCTCTCCTCAGGCCAATATCAGCCCTGGGGACCCCATCCCCCAGAGCCCAGCATATATATTACATTTTTTGTGGGAGGGCAGCTGGGCGCCCCCGACCCACGCTGATCTCATCCCCTGGGATCCCATCCCGAGGCCTGGCCTAAACATTTTCATTTTTTTGGAGAGGGAATTTCACCTCAGACCGATCTTGGTCCTGGGGACCCCATCCCCCAGGACTCAGCCTAATTATTTAATTTTTTTGTTGTTATTTCTGGGGAGGGGTCATGTGGACCCCCTCACCAGGGCCAATCTTGGCACAAGGGACCGCATCTGCCGGGGCGGGCCATGTGACTTGAGTGCCCCCTAGGGCACCCAGGCACTATGTGTGGGACAGTGGGGGGAGCCTGAAGCCACCACAGCTCCAACAGGATCCCCACCTCCAGTAAGAGCCAGCATTGCTCTCACAGAGAGGGAGCTGCTATAGCAGCTCCCTCTCTGTGAGAGCAGTTTCCTCTGTTCGCCTGCCTGCCTCTCCCCGAGCAGGCACACATAGGAAACCTCTGCTCCAATGATGGGAGAGCTGATTGACAGCTGTCCCTTCACTGTTTTTACTGTGACTTGGTGGCAGCCGTCAAAGCTGCCCCCAAGCCAGAGTTAAGAGCTATTTCCCAGGGGTGGGCACCAAGGGACATAGCAGGAGCTGGTCCTGGAGGGTGGCAGTCCCCAGGGTCATCAGTGGTTCCATGAAGGGGGCTGCACAACCCTCTTCCAGAGTGTACTGCCGGGGGTTCAAAACAAACCCTCTTACTATTTTTTAACATGTGACCCGGGGAGGTGGTTGTCACCAGGGCTGCAGGGGGAGGGGGCCGGGTGCTCTCCCCCTCGTTGCAAATAATAAAAGCCTCGGGAGATGGTGTTCCACGGGGCTGCGGGAAAAGCCGCAGGAAGATGGTGGTCCACAGGGCTGCAGGAGGCTGGCGCCCCCACACTTAAATAAAAAATGCCTTGTGACTTGGCCCACCCAGGGGGCTTCAAAATAACAAAGAGTGGAAGCCCACACTTCGATTTTGTAAAACATTTTTGTCAGATCCGCCGCAAATCACGACAAATTATTTGTTTAAAAAATGCTTTTTTGCTATGGAGGGGTCCCTTTGGAATCCCAGCATGAGAGCTAAGGGGTCAGGGTGATTCTACCCTGGCACCTTTTGATTTTTTTAACACTTTGTTCTGGGACTCAGCTGGAATCGAGTCCCAACATGGCTGCGAACACTTTCTTGTTCAAGTGTTAGCAGCCAATCAGATCTCAGCACGTGATCAGGCGAGGTCGCAAATCTTTCACGTCCCCCTATATACCAACTTGGATTTTCTTTAATTTCTTGAAAACTAATGAATAGATTTAAACAAAAGAACAAAAAGGTCCCTTTCTGGACCATGAGCTACCTTTCTGCAAAAGTTGGGGTAATTCTGCCCAGTGGCTTCGGCACTATCACTGTTCAAAATCCATTTGGAAAAATGAGTGGGGAAAATGCGTTTGGGACCCCTCCTTTTTGTCAGCCCCGCTTGATGGATTAGCCTGAATCTTTGGGGACAGCAGCTGAGGTGAGTGTGAAAGTTATTTGGAAACTTTTGTGAAGATTCATCAAATGGTGACAAAAAACTCCTTTTCTATAGAAACTAGGTCCTTACTATAACTACTTAGTAGTGACCGCCACTAGGTAATGTACATATATTCACTTAAAAAAACAAAAGGTACAGGGACTTTATAGTTAGGCTCACATTTTAAACGTATCAAACCATAGAAATTCACCAGTTGTAGTTAGAGTTATCTCAAGTAACTATAACTCATGCCCTAAGACAACTATAACATGCACCCCGTCTTGCAGATTTTTCATCAAAACTTTTACTGCAAATATTACATTGACATTATCAGTGATGTTATCAAAGATTTCATTAGTAACACAAAAGGATGATGAACGGAGTGCTGACAATGCAAACACTCACCCCCAGTCCCAGGTCTGGGTTTAATCCATCGTTCTTTTGCTCACCATGCCACCCCAGTTCGGACCCAGCCATATGCAAATCAGTCTTGACCCTGTTCCTCATGGGAACAGTCCAGCCCGAACTGCCAGGCCAGGTCCTCCCTGGACCAGAATCAAGTATCTTGGGACCGGTTTCAGAGTATCACCCTTCTTCAGCCAGGCTAACTTGATTCCAGTGGCACAGTGAGCAAGGGACCCATGTCTGGGCACACCCTTCCCACTTAGGGCAACATTAGTAACACAAAAGGATGATGAACGGAGTGCTGACAATGCAAACACTCACCCCCAGTCACAGATCTGGGTTTAATCCATCCTTCTTTTGCTCACCATACCACCCCTGTTCGGACCCAGCCATATGCAAATCAGTCTTGACCCTGTTCCTCATGGAAACAGTCCAGCCCAAACTGCCAGGCCAGGTCCTCCGTGGACCGGAAACAAGCATCCTGGGACCGGTTTCAGGGTATCACCCTTCTTCAGCCAGGCTAGCTTGATTCCAGTGGCACAGTGAGCAAGGGACCCACGTCTGGGCATACCCTTCCCACTTAGGGTAACATTAGTAACACAAAAGGACGATGAACGGAGTGCTGACAATGCAAACACTCACCCCCCAGTCACAGATCTGGGTTTAATCCATCGTTCTTTTGCTCACCATGCCACCTCTGTTCGGACCCAGCCATATGCAAATCAGTCTTGACCCTGTTCCTCATGGGAACAGTCCAGCCCGAACTGCCAGGCCAGGTCCTCCCTGGACCGGAAACAAGCATCCTGGGACCGGTTTCAGGGTATCGCCTTTTTTCAGCCAGGCTAGCTTGATTCCAGTGGCACAGTGAGCAAGGGACCCACGTCTGGGCATACCCTTCCCACTTAGGGCAACATTAGTAACACAAAAGGATGATGAACGGAGTGCTGACAATGCAAACACTCACCCCAGTCACAGATCTGGGTTTAATCCATCATTCTTTTGCTCACCATGCCACCCCAGTTCAACCCCAGCCATATGCAAATCAGTCTTGACCCTGTTCCTCATGGGAACAGTCCAGCCCAAACTACCAGGCCAGGTCCTCCCTGGACCGGAAACAAGCATCCTGGGACCAGTTTCAGGGTATCACCCTTCTTCAGCCAGGCTAGCTTGATTCCAGCAGCACAGTGAGCAAGGGACTCATATCTGGGCATACCCTTCCCACTTAAAGCAACATTAGTAACACAAAAGGATAACGAACGGAGTGCGAACAATGCAAACACTCACCTCCAATCACATATGTGGGTTCAATCCATTGTTCACCATGCCACCCCAGTTTTGACCCTGTTTCTCATGGGAACTGTCCAGCCCAAACGGCCAGGCCAGGCCAGGCCAGGCCATCCCTGGAGTAGAAACAGGCATCCTGAGGACACTTTCAGGGTATCACCCTTTTTCAGCCAGGCTAGCTTGATTCCATTGGCACAGTGAGCAAGGGACCCACGTCTGGGCATACCCTTCCCACTTAGGGCAACATTAGTAACACAAAAGGATGATGAAAGGAGTGCTGACAATGCAAACACTCACCCCCAGTCACAGATCTGGGTTTAATCCATCGTTCTTTTGCTCACCATGCCACCCCAGTTCAGACCCAGCCATATGCAAATCAGTCTTGACCCTGTTCCTCATGGGACTGCACTGATTTGCATACGGCTGGGTCCAAACTGGAATGGCATGGGCAGCAAAAAAACGATGGATTTAGGCCCAGATCTCTGTACTGGGGTGAATGTTTGACATTGTTCACCATTCCGTCCATCACTTATTGTTTTCCATTTGTCACCCTGAGTGGGAAGGGTATGCCCAGATGTGGGTCCCGTGCTTCTCATGCCACTGGATTCAAGCTAGCCTGGTTGATGATGGGGTGAAACCCCAAAACTGGTCCCAGGAATGCTTGTTTTTAGTCCAGGTAAGACTTTGCCTAGTAGTTCAGGCTGGACTGTTCCCATGTGGAACAGGGTCCAGACTGATTTGCACATGGTTGGGTTCAAACTAGAAATGCATGGGCAGCAAAAAACCGATGGATTTAGACCCAGATCTCTGTACTGGGGGTGACTGTTTGACATTGTTCAGCGTTCTGTCCATCACTTATTGTTTTTGCATTTGTTGCCCTAAGTAGGAAGGGTATGCCCAGATGTGGGTCCCGTGCTTCCCATGCCACTGGATTCAAGCTAGCCTGGCTGATGAGGGGTGAAACCCCGAAATCGGTACCAGGATCCTTGTTTCCAGTCCAGGAAAGACCTGGCCTGGCAGTTTGGGCTGGACTGTTCCCATGGGGAATAGGGTCAAGACTGATTTGCATATGGCTGGGTCCAAACTGGAATGGCAGGGGCAGCAAAAAAAAACATGGATTTAGGCCCAGATCTGTGTACTGGGGGTGAATGTTTGACATTGTTCAGCATTCCGTCCATCACTTATTGTTTTTGCATTTGTCGCCCTAAGTGGGAAGGGTATGCCCAGACGTAGGGTATGCCCAGACGTGGGTCCCGTGCTGCCGATGCCACTGGATTCAAGCTAGCCTGGCTTATGAGGGGTGAAACCTCGAAACCGGTCCCAGGATACTTGTTTCCAGTCCAGGGAAGACATTGCCTGGCAGTTCTGGCTGGACTGTTTCCATGGGGAACAGGGTCAAGACTGATTTGCATATGGCTGAGGGGTAAAACCCCGAAACCGGTCCCAGAATGCTTGTTTCCAGTCCAGGGAAGACATTGCCTGGCAGTTCTGGCTGGACTGTTTCCATGGGGAACAGGGTCAAGACTGATTTGCATATGGCTGAGGGGTAAAACCCCGAAACCGGTCCCAGAATGCTTGTTTCCAGTCCAGGGAAGACCTGGCCTGGCAGTTCGGGCTGGACTGTTCCCATGGGGAACAGGGTCAAGACTGATTTGCATATGGCTGGGTCCAAACTGGAATGGCATGGACAGCAAAAAAACGATGGATTTGGGCCCAGATCTCTGTACTGGGGGTGAATGTTTGACATTGTTCAGCATTCTGTCCATCACTTATTGTTTTTGCATTTGTCGCCCTAAGTGGGAAGGGTATGCCCAGACGTGGGTCCCGTGCTTCCCATGCCACTGGATTCAAGCTAGCCTGGCTGATGAGGGGTGAAACCCTGAAACCGGTCCCAGGATGCTTGTTTCCAGGCCAGGGAAGACCTGGCCTGGCAGTTCGGGCTGGACTGTTCCCATGGGGAGCAGGGTCAAGACTGATTTGCATATGGCTGGGTCCAAACTGGAATGGCATGGCAGCAAAAAAACAATGGATTGAGTCCCAGATCTCTGTACTGGGGGTGAATGTTTGACATTGTTCAGCATTCCGTCTATCACTTATTGTTTTTGCATCAAAGATTTCATGACATAAGTGCTGTAATTTGTGGGGTAATTAGAAGTGCATGGCGAGGGTACGAGTTATAGTTACCTTAGGCCTTTGACCATGCACAGCAGTAGCTGGTTGCAGGTCCACCTCCCCCGCACCCCAAGCCAATTTCAACCCCAGGGACCTCACCCCCCACGACCTGGCCTATTTATATTATTTTGGGGGGAAGGGGCTGCCTGGCCCCCCCTCCTCTGGGTCAATCTCAGCCCAGGGAACCAATCCCCAGGGCCCTAGCCTAATTATTGATTTTTTGGGGGGAGGGGGACTTTGTTGCCCCTCCTCATGGCCAAACTCGGCTGCGGGGACCCCATTCCCTTGAACCCAGCCTAAGTATTTTTTTTGTTTTTTTGGGAAGGAGGGCCGCGGAGCACCCTTCCCCAGGCCGATTGCAACCCTGGGGACCACATTCCTTGTGGCCCAGCCTAATTAGTTTTTTTGGGGGGCCACATTGCCCCCTCTCCCCAGGGCCAATCTTGGCCCCGGAACCCCATCCCACTGGGACCCAGCCTTCTAAAATGTGTGTTTTGCAGAGGGTGAACGCTCATCCCCCCTCCCCAAGTCAATCAGTGGTCCCGCGGACCCCATCCCAAGGGGCCTGGCCTAATTCTTTTTGGAGGGGGAGTTGGGCCACATGGCCCCCATCCCGAGGGTTGATCTCGGCCCAGGAGACCCCATCCCCCAAACCCCAGCCATGTGACCTGGGTGTCCCCCAGGGCACCAAGTCACAATGTTGGGGTCCGTGGGAGGTGCCTTCTGTCCCTACGGTTGCAGCTGGCTCGGTCTCGGTCTCTTGAAGGATCCAGCATTGCTGTCACAGAACGGTAACTGCTAAAGCAGCTCCTTCTCTGTGAGAGCAATGTTTCCCATGACTTCCTGCATGCATCTTTTCAGGCAGGGAGATAGAGGTAACCTCTGCTCATAGTGGGGGGAGCTATTTGATCAGGAGGGGTCACAAACCCTTTGCTTCCCTATATGTACAAATTTAGGGCCATAGTTATACTTTTTGACGCAAAACTGCGCTAACGCAGTTTTGCGCCAAAAAATTTAGCGCCGGCTAACGCCATTCTGAAGCGCCATGCGGGCGCCATATTTATTGAATGGCGTTAGCCGGCGTTAGCCGACCGGCGCAGCCTGGTGTGCGTGAAAAAAAACCACGTACACCAGGCAGCGCCGGCGTTGGGAAAAATGGCGTTTGGGCGTCTAAGAATGGGGCAAGTCAGGCTAAGGCAAAAAAAACGTCTTAACCCGATTTGCGCCATTTTTTAACGACGCCCATCCCCCATTGAAATGACTCCTGTCTTAGCAAAGACAGGAGTCATGCCCCCTTGCCCAATTGCCATGCCCAGGGGACTTCTGTCCCCTGGGCATGGTCATTGGGCATAGTGGCATGTAGGGGGGCACAAATCAGGCCCCCCTATGCCACAAAATAATATAAAAAAAATACTTACCTGGACTTACCTTAAGTTCCCTGGGGTGGGTCCCTCCATCCTTGGGTGTCCTGCTGGGGTGGGCAAGGGTGGCAGGTGGTGTCCCTGGGGGCAGGGGAGGGCACCTCTGGGCTCATTCTGAGCCCACAGGTCCCTTAACGCCTGCCCTGACCCAGGCAACACTTGTGGTCTGGGATGGTTACTCTGGATTCAATGGTGGTGGCCCTGGGGTCATTGATGGTGACCCTGATGGTCATCACAGAGATGGCAGCACTTTTGGTTGGGATGGTTACTCTGGGGTCAGTGGTGGAGGCCCTGGGGTCATTGATGGTGGCCCTGATGGTCATCACAGAGATGGCAGCACTTGTGGTTGGGATGGTTACTCTGGGGTCAGTGGTGGAGGCCCTGGGGTCATTGATGGTGGCCCTGATGGTCATCACAGAGATGGAAGTACTTGTGGTCTGGGTTGGTTACTCTGGGGTCAGTGGTGGAGGCCCTGGGGTCATTGATGATGGCCCTGATGGTCATCACAGAGATGGCAGCACTTGTGGTTGGGATGGTTACTCTGGGGTCAGTGTTGGTGGCCCTGGGGGGTCACTGATGGTGGCCCTGATGGTCATCACAGAGATGGCAGCACTTGTGGTCTGGGATGGTTACTCTGGGGTCAGTGGTGGTGGCCCTGGGGTCATTGATGGTGACCCTGATGGTCATCACAGAGATGGCAGCACTTGTGGTCTGGAATGGTTACTCTGGGCTCAGTGTTGGTGGCCCTGGGGGTCATTGATGGTGGCCCTGATGGCCATCACAGAAATGGCAGCACTTGTGGTCTGGGATGGTTACTCTGGATTCAATGGTGGTGGCCCTGGGGGTCATTGATGGTGACCCTGATGGTCATCACAGAGATGGCAGCACTTGTGGTTGGGATGGTTACTCTGGGGTCAGTGGTGGAGGCCCTAGGGTCATTGATGGTGGCCCTGATGGCCATCACAGAAATGGCAGCACTTGTGGTCTGGGATGGTTACTCTGGATTCAATGGTGGTGGCCCTGGGGGTCATCGATGGTGACCCTGATAGTCATCACAGAGATGGCAGCACTTGTGGTTGGGATGGTTACTCTGGGGTCAGTGGTGGAGGCCCTGGGGTCATTGATGGTGGCCCTGATGGTCATCACAGAGATGGAATTACTTGTGGTCTGGGATGGTTACTCTTGGGTCATTGGTGGTGGCCCTGGTGTCCTGGTGTTTTAGCATTGAATAACCTTCTCCAATATTTTTTGTTGCGCACCTGCTTTCACAGGCCGCCAACCCTAACTAATTTGCGGTTTCAATAAAGCTTTTAGAAAAAAGCACAAATAGTTTTTAACTCGTTTGCATGAGTAGAACAAAGAGATGCTGGAAACAATATGAAGAAAAGCAACAACTCTAAATGAAGTAGGCGCCTTTGCATCGGCAATGGGAGCTCAGCTTTGAAAGCTGCTTTCACAATGTTTCATTATTAGAACAGCAGCCTGAGAGGCAGCATCTGTGCCAGATCACAGCATGGGCCCTGCCCATGTGCATTTCTGTATTTATTTGTCTGCATTATAAATCATTTCACTTGTTAATCTGAACATTTTGTACATGCTTGTAAAGGCTTTGAAAAGGCTCATTGTTCTTTATTCACCTGCACACAAAACATAGGGATTGAAACAAAGACCTCTAGCGTTATGCAATCAGCCCCATAGATGTGTGGACCCTGATCCCTTGCTTCCAGTTACAACAAACAATTGTGAAGTTTGAAGGGTGAGCAATGGATCCAAACTCTAATCTGGGAATCTGGAAGAATCCTGACATCAAAATGCATGAAGTTGAATAAAAATAGCCTACAAGATGGTAGGCCGAAGCAGTTGCTGCTCTTTGAAAGTGGTGGGAGGTAAATGCTTGCCCTAGTTTGTTCTGAGTGGACGAATGATGCAAGATCTTGGCTTCTTACAAGTAAAAATGGATGAGCAAATTTACAAGGAGCTTGCGCCACAGTTGCATTATTCTTTTTGACCCTCCAATACCTCAATTTTAGCTCAATATTTACGAGGCAACACATTTGGCTAGATTCATCACTTTTTCGAGGCCTGCATCAGAAAAATTCTGCACGGGACCTGGCTGCAACCTACATATTTTAATGGATACTCACTGGCAACTGACACAGTGATATCTACAAGTTTGCATTCTGTGACGCTTCTTCAAGATGTGTCTTGCAAAACTTGGGATGCGTCAGAATTCCTACGCCTCCATAATCCAGGCATAGGAACTCACGCAGTGGCTGTGTAATAGGAATCTGACATTCTGAAGTCACTTTACACACTGGAATATGTCTGTATTTCACATCGTCACTACTAATAATAGTTCTACAGATGTGACAATCATGTTGTATGACCCCTTGACCAATTTGGGACCATGGCACCTATGATATCATCATCCACTGCAGAAAGACAATGTCACTTTGTATAATCCTTGTAAGGGACAGGCCAGGATTATCACTTCTCCAAGGAGGAAGGGGTCCCCAAGTCCAGGCCCGCATACTTCAAGGGACAACAGGTAAGTAGACACATAAGGTAGGTAATATATGTATTGCAACTTTACATTACACCATATACTTGTATTCACTTACATAACACTGTCACTCACTATGTCACACTTACTCAGGTCTCCATATACACATAAGTAAACTATGCCCACGTAATGTGACACATAGCCATTCATTGCCATACTGCTTACACTACATCCAGGACCAATGTGTGATTGTACAAGGTGGTATTCCACAATTTTACAGTCTTTCACATTAGTCCCTACACATTAGGGGGGTCATTCTGACTCCCGCCGGCCGCGGTAACCGCAGGGCCGGCGGGAGCCGCCAGAATACCGCTGCGCGGTCAGAAGACCGCCACGGTTATTCTGAGTTTCCCGCTGGGCGGGCGGGCGACCGCCAGAAGGCCGCCCGCCCGCCCAGCGGGAAACCCCCTTCCACGAGGATTCCGGCTCCGAATGGAGCCGGCGGAGTGGAAAGGGTGCGACGGGTGAAGTTGCACCCGTCGCGATTTTCAGTGTCTGCATGGCTGACACTGAAAATCTTGGTGGGGCCCTGTTACGGGGGCCCCACGACACCCCTTACCGCCATCCTGTTCCTGGCGGCCAAAACCGCCAGGAACAGGATGGCGGTAAGGGGGTCGGAATCCCCATGGCGGCGCAGCAAGCTGCGCCACCGTGGAGGATTCCCCAGGGCAGTGGGAAACCTTCCCGTTTCTGACCGCGGCTGTACCGCCGCGGTCAGAATGCCCAGGGATGCACCGCCAGCCTGTTGGCGGTGTATCCGCGGTCCCCGGCCCTGGCGGATTTTACCGCCAGGGTCGGAATGACCCCCTAGGCTCCTTGTGTCAGTCAGAACTGATGTATTGCTTCTAATTTTTGACACATCTCTAAAGTTGCGTCAGTTGTGAGGTCAACTTCAGCAATGCACCACTTTTGAGGCTGGTGCCTTTCTGACGGATCGTTGGGCCCTTGCACCATGGTGCCTTGTATTGTTAATACGACGCATCCATGGCGTCGTAAGGTGTTTTGACATAGCACAAATATTTTTGATGCATCGCTGCCGTAACACAGAAATGTGTCAAACCTTATAAATGAGGTTACTTTCAGAACAAAAACACACCTTAAAGATGCACTTTTCAGTCCGTTTCAAAAGAAAGTTGCTGATGCTCCAAAGGTTTAGATGGGTAAGAATGACATATTCCATTCCAGAACTTTCATGCTGAGCCAGCCAAACCTTACCCTCCACAGGATTGGGGGAGTGGGGTACACTCCCACAAGAATGTTTTGAAGAAACTGTGGCAATAGGTGAACGTTTTCAGTACATTTCCTAACTGGCGACAGAGCTAAAGTTTTGACATAAAGTAAAAAATGTCTGAGCATGCCATAGACAGTTTCAAAATGCGTACGGCATCTTCTCTAGTTTCACATTTCTTTTAATTCCAGCCCCCACTCCCTCACCTGCGCGAGGTCTTCCAAAGTAAATTCTCAGCCGCATGTTAGTGACTGGGATTCTACTTGGAAGGGAACAGGTGGAAAGTCAAAATATATACAACTCTCAGCATGGGCCTTGCAAGCCTCCACACTCCTTCGTCACCTAAGATCATGCAACATGTGTTGTTCTCCCACCCTTGCCTCCCATTAGAGAATATTCTTGACAATCCTTCACAGTCCCACAGAGTTTAAGTAATCACCAAGAACAGCCTCATTTACTTTCAGTCATGAAATTAGAAGGGCACACAGGCTCAACTGGAAGGCCAAAATCCAATCATGGAAGGCTTCCTCATTAAACACACCAGAGTGCAACACCACCATCAGGATCCTCAATAACTGAGCCTCCTTACATATCCTAGCTCCACCAAGATGGCCTCCACAACTCATTGTAACTGGAATCTTGCAAGATTTCAAGCGCAAGATTCAAGGTCAGTTATTTTACGCAACAATCAGGATCACAGAACTGTTGAGCAAGCTTAGACCCACCTACTCTACGTGCAACAATGTTTGAGGCCACAGTTCGAAAAAGGGCACAAGGCAGCCTCTGCAGCTTTTTGAATTTGGGCTTGGTGTAGATTTTGGAGGACAAGTTACTCCGTCCCAACGGTGAAGGATATCCTGCCTGCCGAAATCTAAATACCATTATATCTTATGGGCTTTAGATTTTGGGGGATGGGATATCCATCACAGCTGTGACTGAGTAACTGAGTAACTCGCCCGCCAATATCTAATTCAGGTCCACGGTTAAATACCAGTTCTAATACTTTAACTAGGGCTCTCATAGGGATCTTGACATCAATATTGAGCACCACTCCCTACACACTTCTTGAAATTGATCTTTTTCCGAAATCCGGGATTTTCAGCACTCTTTGTGAAAACATCAAAATAAAACACACTCAAATTTTACTCTGTGGTGACCCCCTTTACAATAAACATTCTAAATGCACTCAAACTTCAACACAATTCATATTTGCCCTCTATATATCCAGATCCTCCTGAGCATTTATCTGGCCTCAGAAAATGTGTTAATGCATCTGAGGTATTCTAAATTTCCCTTTCCATCTCCAGCCACACCTTAACAATGACAGACATGAATTTGTTATGATTTCTTCTTAAAACATTGTAAACAGTTAACATAAAGTAATTTAACATGATGCAATACCTGACCAAATTCTTTTTTACTCATTACATAAATGCAATCACATGTATCCTTCACCTTGGAGTCACTTGGGCTGTCTCCAGAAGTCATGTGGCCATTGGAGAGGCACATCTATTGCATCCCCTTTCTTTTCATGCACTAAATGAGCCTTTCTACCACCCTGTATTTTAGCCATGCACCCACCCCTAGAGTCTGGCTTTAAGAGATGGTTGAGTGACTGCAGGAGTCATTGGCTCTGACTACAGGGCTTGGCCCTTGAGCCCAATCCCATGCACTGACAACCCCCTGCTGTACGCAGCCTGTTAGGGTGTGGAGCAGGGGTTGGCTGCAGGATTTGGTCACTTTGATCCTGAACCTACTTTTTATCTTTTTATTTGATATAAACCTCATATGAAATGGACTTAATTTGCTAAGTGACAAATGTCATGAAGATTCAACAAACTGCCCCAATGTTCTTTGCCGTCCCATCCTTTAAGTTTAAGAGTTTCTGCACAAAATCTCAAATGCCAGAAAGGGGTATAACTTGCTTATTTACTGCATTTCTTTCTGTCTCAAATGGATAGCAGAAGATGTGCCTCTAATTTTGCATTATTGCCACATCATTTAGATAACCTTCCACATAATTTTTGATTTCCATGCCTCATATTTTTAGTAGCCTTGCATAATTAACCTCTTACCTCATGAGGCTCACTGCTGGAATAAAAAAAAAATGAAAATAAGAAGAAATAATTAGAAATACATGACTACATAATCTATAATTGTTTGCCCTTTGGCCCATTTACAAAATTAATATACCATCACAATTATCAGACTCTTCTGGTTGCAGTGAAATACAGATTTATGAAAAGTGGTGCTGCCCACTTAGAGCCCCCCTAAGGCCACCATGTGCAGCATCATACTTTTGTGATACTAGTGCGGTGCTTTACAGAAGTAGGTTCAAATATTTTGACACTAATCCTGCAAAGCACCCAGTGGCCCATTGAACACAATGGGAGCCTCTTTTTAACGCCTGCACTTAGCAGGCATTAAAAACTGCCAATAGAAATGGTGCAAAGGAATCTCATAGGTTTGTTTGCGCCAATTTTACGCCCCCCCCCTAGTGCCAGAACGCCACCTTGCTTACATTATGCCTTGCGCAGGCAGAATGTGGCGCAAGGGGTTGCAAAGTGGCGCAATGCAAGCATCGAGCCACTTTGTAAATATGGTGCGAACATTTTGCCCTTCCAACACCACATCAGTCTAAACAAATTAGATTAATGTGGCATTGGAATGGCGCTAGACCACCTTAAATCTGGGCCATAGTGTTACCCGTACTATCACGTGACTGAGACAGCGGTCAAAGTGGGTGGGATCTGAAGGGCATGACGTGCCCATCGTTTTTCAAAGTGACCAAAACAATTCCTCACTTTATGTTAAAAAGCAACCTTCCCAGGATGATTAGTTCTGATATTTGAGATTCTTCGGCTGGAGAGAAGGGGGGGAGAGTCTCCTGTGATGTGAAGAAGTAAGGGACAGACAGCTGACAAAGATACACGCCTTCTCACCAGGGTACCTGCTGCTTGAAAGACACGTAAGTTTGCTGATTTGGCACTTGTTTGCAGTAAGTACAGTCAGCATATTGCTCAGATTTATACGTTGGAACCACTTTTTTATCCTATAGATAAATATTTTTGTGCACTTTGTGGCAGCCTATTTTATACTGTGTGTATTGAACATTTTAAATAATGATGTACATACAGCGCTTTCTGTGACAGGCTGGGACCTCAAAACACTAAAAATACACAAGTCACTATTTTCCACTGCCCCAACCAAGATTCAGTCCAGTGGCTCTCTGATTACACACACACACACACACAGATATGTGAAGTGATTGCATTAACAAATAATGGTTTCACAGTGTAAAATACTCATCTTTCACAGATTAGTTTAACTTGCATTTATTTTTCATTTTTACAATGTGTGTTATTTTATATGCAGTTACTTGCAGGTGAAAGACCCAGTGCTTAATTTGAGCCGGTGGTTTCCTGTGCTTGGCAACAGCGCTAAATTTTGAATACCAGCACTTATAACATCAGCCACATGATGGCGCTGTCTGTGTAATTTATAGATGAGCAGAACAACAGCTGTGTATAAATTCAATATACATTCAAAATGATTCATACCTGCCACCCAAGCCATTCCTATAGCTTTGGATGCCTGAAACAGTCTGAATGATCACACGTGTAGGAGTCTTACTGTTAGTAGCTGTGTAGGTATTGTCCTTGGCAGTGCTGGCAGGGGAAATGGGTGGTTAAAGCTACAGCGGCCTCCTGATGGCCCTGGCATATATTTTATTACAAATTAAGCACTGAGACCAACAAATTACTTACAGAATATTTTTTGATCCTGCCCTGAGGCTCACTGACCCCGCCCCCACTGGTCTCAAGATCACTGTTCCCATATTTTTTTTAATGCACTTCAACTGCCGGATTTGGAGGGCATTTAGCAAAATGTGTTCTTTATTGCACCTTGACTTACATTTAGAAGTCAACAATGGGGAAAACATTTTAATTATAAATAAAATTACAACTATTCTGTAGCCACACAAATCTCCCCAAAAAATGATACCCCATTTGTGTGGCTGGGCAACATCAACGTTTTTGCTTTGCAAATTGACTACATTTTGACTGCGTAGGTAGCTGTGGTTGCCACTCAGTAGTTATTGTTAGGACCACATTTCCACTGGAAATCAATGCGTTGCTGATAACTTGGTCACCGTTTGATGAATATTCATAAAATGTTACAAAACATTCACATTATTTAAGACTCAGTCCTCGTCGTGACACAAATAAAAAAATATATAAAGGGGGCAGCGTAGAGATACCCATACCTCCTAGGCCTGTTGGCCATAGGCCAAAAACACAATTTTTTAAAACTCAGCATGGCAATTCTGTAGACGGCCCACGGAGCTGATAAAAAAAAAATATGCCAGTCTCCCGCCTTTTTCCAAATCGCCCCTCCTCCCGGGTAGGGCCAAGGCTTGGGAGGGACGGCACAATATTTTTTTTGAGGGGGCAAGTTCCCCCCCTTCCTGAGCCTCCGTGAGGCCTTGGTGTCTCTATCTTCTGTGGTAGGTATTTTTATAATAGAGAAGGGAGCACATGGCCTGCTCCCTGAGCCTCATAGACGTTGACAAAGACAATAAGTTTGCTTTATATATATATATATATATATATATATATATATATATATTTATATATTGATGTGCTGATTCCTTGATAAAGCCATTGTGCCTGCGTTTTATATTTTTGTGTTCTGACCCTCCGTCTAAGTTAGTAGGTCTGCTTTACTTCAAATAACACCCTTTTTACGTCCACCTTAGTTTAACTGACACCACATGGACTGAAATTCACCAGCTATTGTTTTCACAATTGACTATAATTTGTACTCTAAAGTTACTATCACTCACACCCTCACCATGCACTGATAATTATCTCCTGTATTACATCACTCAGGACATGTTCTATGACATAATTTATAATATCTCTGCAGCATCTGAAATGACATCATTGATAAGAACACTGTGCATGCGAAATAACTAAAAGCATGGACATCAGTTCGCCAAAATGCCAGGGGTAGCGGAAGTGACATCACACAGCCTTTGACCTTCACTTTCATATGCACACACATTCACAAAACAAGGTGGATGGCACCCCATCAGACATCCATAAGGACAGTGGCCACTCCTCCACTATGGAGGAGGAGCGTTGCCCCCCGCCAGCAGCAAACGCTGCAAATCGTTTCACGAGGAAAGGATAATAAACTGTGTTTATTATCCTTTCCTTGTGAAAGGGACGGGGCATAGGAGTGACGAGCAGAGGGGAGTGCACTGTGCACTGTGCACTCCCCTCAGAGCACATGTGGGTTTGACCGTCTGTCTCAGGCCAGCCAAACACACATGCGTAGTAGGTTCTCTCCAGCCCAGTAACACAGGCTGAAGAAAGCCTGTACAGCAGTCGTTCCCAAACTTTTTCGATCCCCGGCTCCTTTGACCTATTGGCCGTGTTGGCCACGGCTCCCCATTATGTTACTTTTTTTTGGCGGGTGGGGGAACGTAATCCCAGCCTGTACCTGTACCTACACTATTTACAGTTTGTCTTCTTTATTCTCTCGTTCAGGTTCCTGAAAACCATTTATTGGAAACTATTTTTGTTCTTTTGTCATAGGGATATTATTATTGGTACTTTGGCGCCCTCCGCTGGTCACAATAATTAATGCAGGGGGTTTAGTTTCCAATACCACGATGAAAAGCTACCGATTCAAAGAACCTCCGAGTGGTTTCCAGACTGTGTGCGGCGCCCCTGGCTAGTTTTGACGGCGCACCAGGGAGCCGCGGCGCACAGTTTGGGAACCACTGCTGTACAGGATCGCAGTCTGCCTGGGAGCGCCCTGGCTGGGCACTCCTAGCCAATCCTGACACTGTTCTGAGCGGCTTCAGGATTGGCTGCAGGGCAGGCTGGGAGCCTGTGCCTGCCTGGCCCGGAGACGAAGCAGAATCGGCAGCGTGCGGTGCGGAGGTAAGTTTTTTCTTTTAATGTTATTATTTCCCCTCGCGCACCTCCCCACCCCAGTAATCCCCGCGAGCCGTGACTGCATAAGGAGGAGCTATAGACAAGCTGTTGCTCTATTCCAGTCACTGGTCTTGCACCCCTGAGGCCAGGGGTCACAAAGGAAGTGCCAGGAGTCACAAGAGGCAAGTCAGGGGTGACAGTTGTGACCACTGGTGACAGCTAAATGACGTCCATGACTATAAGTAGTGAACTTCAGTGGTTTTGTTAGTTTGAATGATATGACATTTTCACCTAACTACAACATCGCTTTAACCTTTGCTTTTTCAGTGAATATATATATATATATATATATATATATATATATATATATATATATATATATAAAAAGGAGAGAGATTGTCCTGAATAGCGTGCTACGGCGCACTTTTTTTCTTCAGTGGTGCCGGTTTTCGGTAGAAGACCGTGTTATATAAAATTAATTCTCTTTCTGTTAAAAAAGAAAAAACGGCACTCCGTCGTTGTGCCTTATTTGATTTACTTTATTCCATTAGTGAGATTACGGCAGAGCAATTGACAGGAATCCCCTGACGCGTTTCGGTCACACCGGACCTTGTTCACAGTAAATCAAATAAGGCACAACGACGGAGTGCGGTTTTTTCTTTTTTAACAGAAAGATAATTCATTTTATATATATATAGATATATATATGACGTTTTTGGATCTACTGTTTTTGTGACCGTATAATTTAAAAGTAATTGATCATTGACAGATTTTTATTGTTTAATGCAAAATTGTAATAGGTTTCCATTGCATCTGCGATAGATAGATAGATAGATAGATAGATAGATAGATAGATAGATAGATAGATAGATAGATAGATAGATAGATAGATAAATACAACAAGATAAGATAAATAGATAGAAACAACAAAAGAGATAGATAGATAGAGAGATAGATAGTTACAACAAGAAGAGATAGATAGATAGATAGATAAATTCAACAAGAAGAAACAGTCAAGTTATTCCTATAGTTCTTAACATATTTACCAGCAGAGATTATCGTAGAATAGTTTTGAGCTTTCACACCAACACATGCACAGAAGCCCACACTCAATCATACATTTCTCACACACCCACCCATCATTGCAGCATTTATGTTAAAATGCAATATAAATGGCTTCATTCCTTCAAGGAGGCCTTGTGAGCTTATGTCATTTTTCTGAAGATAGAAACATAACTAGCATTAACATAGAGAATTAAGTTCAATTCCATTTTCCTAGGAAGTGAGAAGGGAGCTGAGTGACACCCTGTGAGGAGCGGGTAATGCGCGTCATTTGCGACAGATTACCGCGCCACATTATCTGTGCCCTTCATGTTGAAGAGCTGCCCTCCTTCAGTGAAGCAGAGAAAACACATTTACCTGTTTGTAAATGATCATTTTGTTTCCACTGCTAAATATTATCTATTACCCCAATAGCATTTTGACCATTGCCAGGAATTATTAGCATACAAAAGACCTGAATGGAACTGGAAATGTGCAGGGATTGTTCTAAGCACTGTGTAATGCACATGATTGTACCTCACTGTAAACTTAGTGTAAATCATGGAAGAGATCCAAGGCCTTGCAAAGGAACAAGGCATAAGGCCATGTCCCTTTACACCGTCATGGAATTTTGTAGTGGCTTGCAATATCCTTTAAAATACAGAGTACTTTATTAATTATAATACGTGGTCACATCATCATCCTTCCTCAAGCTGCTTAAATCCTTGGGGCCAGATTTGCAAGGCCCTAGCACCACCGGAGTGACACTTTTTGCGATGTTCCGGTGGGGCTCACCACTCCTCCATATTTCCAAGGAGGTGTAGCGCTGCTTCTTGTGGCTGTACGCCTCCTTGTAAATATGGGCCCCTCCAGCGCAGTTTTCTGTGTCAGAGGGGCGTGCAATGCCACCACAACACCCCTTGCTCTTGATGGAGCTCCAGATTTACAAAAAATATGTAAACCTGAGGCAGCACCAAAATCTTACGCCTCCCCGGGGTGGCGTTAGCATGACACAACGAGGAGGAATACTTTTATTCCCCCCTGTTTTGTGCTTTTTCCATGTGTGCTGCATTCTGCAGCATACATAGAAGAAGCAAAATGCCAAGGATGGTTGTTTATGTGCAGGAAGGGTCACCTTCCTGCACATAAACAATCCCACCCCTCAACGCAGAACCCCTTGCACTATGCTGCAAGGATGCCTGTGTCGGTGCAGGCTGCTTAGTTTAGCGCCGGTGCGGGGGGAAACAAATGGGTGTGCTGTATTCTTGCAAATGGGGTGCAACCTTGCGTTTCATAACTGGCACAGCACGGCTCTGCTCATTTTGGCACAACAACGGCTGCGCCAGTTTCTTGTAAATCTGGACCTTGGTGTCTTGCATTTGCGTGTTCATTACAGACAAGGAAAAGAAAAGCAAAATCTGTAGTGTGAATTAGATTCAACAAAATCAGCACATTTTCTTTGAAGAATATTCAACCATTTTTTTGTAAGCTGGATTTTAAAAATTCTGCATCACAGTATCTGTAGAACCATGTAGAGATTCTGGGGGTCATTCTGACCCCCGCCGGCGGCGGAAGCCGCCGGCCTGGCGGGAACCGCCAGAAGACCGTACCGCGGTCAAAAGACCGCTGCGGTCATTCTGAGTTTCCCGCTGGGCTGGCGGGCGACCGCCACAAGGCCGCCCGCCCGCCCGCCAAGCGGGAAACCCCCTTCCACGAGGATGCCGGCTCCGAATGGAGCCGGCGGAGTCGAAGGGGTGCGACGGGTGCAGTTGCACCCGTCGCGATTTTCAGTGTCTGCCACGCAGACACTGAAAATCTATGTGGGGCCCTGTTAGGGAGCCCCTGCAGTGCCCATGCCAGTGGCATGGGCACTGCAGGGGCCACCAGGGGCCCCACGACACCCGTTACCGCCAGCCAGGTTCTGGCGGTGAAAACCGCCAGGACCAGGCTGGCGGGAAGGGGGTCGGAATCCCCATGGCGGCGCTGCTTGCAGGGCCGCCGTGGAGGATTCCCTGGGGCAGCGGGAAGCCGGCGGGAAACCGCCGGCTTCCCTTTTCTGACCGCGGCTTTACCGCCGCGGTCAGAATGCCCCCGGAAGCACCGCCAGCCTGTTGGCGGTGCTTCCGCGGCACTCTGCCCTGGCGGTTTACAACCGCCAGGGTCAGAATGACCGCCTCTGTCTTTCTTGTAAGGACCTGCAGTGTGGAAAAAATAAAGATGTTGCCATAAATTTCTCCTTACTGCTGATCACATTTTCTTTTTAGAAACGGATATGAAACAAAAGACAAGCCTGTTTCTATTTTCCTTATTTAAACTGCACTTGTAATTATGCTCCACTCTGGTAGCCTGCGTTGTGACATTAGAAGTGAACTGTAATAACTTAGTACAGATGAGCATCGATGCAGTTTCTTTGTTACAAGTGACCAGAGTCATCATAATTAAACTGAGATTAGGAAGTTAGACCTGGGCATGTACAGAGGGATTAAAAACTCTCATATACAATATATGAGATAAAGCATCCCCTGCCGTACCATATCATATTTTAACTCACAAAAAAGTTCAATGACCATATAGATTAATGAGGCTGATGGTCGAGTCCCTTTATAAGGTCATGGGACTCTAAGATTTTTGTTTGACTGATAAATATTAGTAGATTTTTCTTCTTTCATCTTTTTTGTTTCATTTATTGTAGCTGACGTTCTAGTTAGTTTTAATGCGTATTGCGAAAATGCTATCAAGATGATTGCTTAATGAAATGGAAACCTTGCCAAGGAAACAATTGCTGGAATTTAGGTCTTTTGAAGACACCGACAAGGGGAAACATTTGTGATAAATCCTTAGGAAAGACAGAATGCCTCCCAATCCCATCCCTCATTCATCAGCAGAGGATGAAGTTGGGAGGGCCTGCTTGATACACCCAGCTGGCAAGGGATGCAGAAAGGAGACTATAGAGGTGGGATTTCTGCATCACCTGTAATACTTCAGATGACAATGTCAACTCCCCTTTCCGCTTCTGGTAAGGGACAATATTGGAGCCGGTCCAAAGCAAGCAGGGTACATTTGGTTGGAAATACAGTCTAAGAAAGTCCTGCCTCCAATGCACTTGAGCAGCTAGACCTCTCTGCCTAATGAAGGCAATCTCCAAAACCTTAGGCAGCTCCATTGAAGCCTCAAATTGCAAAGCTTAAGCTTGGCTCTGCAGGTGACATTTCTCCAGCAGGTACCTTTCCCAGTTATGTTCATCAAAGCATGATTGCTTGCACTTAGAGATGAAGGCCAGAAAATCTCCAAGGCCAAGACTTGAGATTGTAGCAACCTAGTATTGAGGGGCCCAGCTGAGACTTTTGAATATAGATTTGATTTCCCTCACTGTTGTTGCTCTAAAGACCTAATTATTTCAATGTATCTATTAAAGTACCTGCCAAACAATTGCTGAGAAATTACGAATTCCAATATTAAATCAATTCCATCAGGTAAATTAGAGAAGTAGACTCTGTAAAGACCTGTAGTAATTAAGTGTATTTGTTGCATGCAGGCTTAAGCTTAGAACAGAGGGAAAATGATAACACTAGAAAAATTAGTTATAAAGAGCAAAGAGAAAAGAAAAAGTAACACAAGTCTCCTAACCAAATACCAAACTTGTATGTGTGTAAGAAGGCTCATGTGATCAATTAGTTAGGAAAATAAAAGATCATAGTGGTGAAGACCTGAGTAACAGGTTTGAGTATCCTACAAACTAAAATCCAATTCCAGGGATTGTTTTAAACTCTGTGTAATACACATGATTATACCTCATTGCATGTGTGGACAGACATGTCACATTGTAAGTGCAGCCTTGAGCACAGAGAGAATGAAAAGCTTTCTAGCCAAGGACTAAGGCACCTCGTCCCACAACCAAGGTCCCTCATTTCAGGACTGCCTGGAGAAAGCTGGGCCTCAGGAACATCCAATCTAAATCAAAGTCAAATCGAAATTCACTGACAAAGACTAATACATATATTCCCTCATAGGCTATCCTTGAGAGCCATTTCTACCCAATGAGGGACAGCTGGAAGTGTTCGGAGAAAAGTTGTTCACCAAAATGTCCCTTTTCCCTTTCTTTCAAGATGGATGGCAGCACGATTGTTAAAGCACAGACACATTTCAAAAGGTGTTGAAGGTGAAGGCCAATTCTTTAACTTAAAATAGTGTTACAGTAACCTCTAATAAACTATTTTTGTGTAATATGCAGGGTTACTTTCAGTGCAGATTATTATGACGTGCACACTTAGGTGGTCATTCCAACCTCGGCGGTAAAAGGCGCTTACCGCCGTTCAGAAGACCGCCATACCACCGCCGCGGCCGCGGTAAACCGCCACGGTCATTCTGACCCACAACAGGCAAACCGCCAAAATACAGACATCCACAAAAGTCCGCCACACCAAAGGGCAGCGAGAAACTGGCGATGACCAAACCTCCACCGTCACGCCAACAGAAATACGCCCACACTATCACGACACACGAATCCACGCGGCGGTCTTTCAACCGCGGTATTCCATTGGCGGTACACACCGCCGCGCTCAAAATACACACACACTTACAAAATACAACCACATTGGACAATTCAAAATACACACACCTGAGACACATACACACACCACTCCCACACACCCAATTCAATATAAAACACACACCCACATCACCCACAAACCTCCACTCCTAGAGATTCGTGAACACGCACCGAGAAAAGACATCCAAGCACCCAGACGCCCAATTCACTGTCACCCAGCAATATTTGCACGCACTTCACACAACACAACAATACACATCACCACACTTAGCACCACACAATCCACCCTTCACATCACCCACACCACCCCATGGCACCGCAAAAACACCCCAGGTTCTCTGATGATGAACTCAGGGTCATGGTGGAGGAAATTGTACGAGTAGAGCCACAGCTGTTCGGGGCACAGGTGCAGCACACCACCATTGCCAGGAAGATGGAGCTATGGAACAGAATAGTCGACAGGGTCAACGCTGTGGGACAGCACCCAAGAAATCGGGACGACATCAGGAAGAGGTGGAACGGCCTACGGGGGAAGGTGCGTTCCATGGTATCCAGGCACAACATCGCGGTGCAGAAGACTGGCGGCGGACCCCCACCTCCTCCCCCAGAATTTACAACATGGGAGGAGCAAGTCTTGAACATCCTGCATCCTGAGGGCCTCGCAGGAGTAGGCGGAGGAATGGACTCTGGTAAGGCAAATCTTAACTACTTCTCCCCCCCACCCCACCTGCATGCCAACTCATACCCCCACCCTCACCCTCACCCCCATCACATCCTACTCCTTGCAACTGTCCCACCATCACAACCCACCCATCCCAACACCTAGCCCTGCATGCGTTAACAAAGCATGGACACCCATCACCTAAGCATGCCCACTGCACATACACATACAACCTCCCCCCCCCAACCACCGTCACAAAAGCCCCCACAAAGGAATGCCAGCACTGTGTTACACGGGCACCCACCCATTGCACGCTATGAAACACAGAAGCAATAACCATACTTTTATACCCCTGCAGGACCCGAACGCCACGTCACCGCGCAGGAGGGTCCACAAATGTCCCCTCCACCCCCAGAAGAGGCCCACAGTGAGGACAGCAGCTCTGTCTCCCTGGATCTAGATGACCAGCCCGGTCCCTCGGGGACCTCAGGACAGTCGGTTCCCCTCACACAGCCACAGGCCACAGTAGACCTTCCCCCCTCTGGGAACACCAGCACAGCACCCACCCAGCGGGCCCATACCTCTGTCCCCAGGACATGTCAATCAGCGGTGTGTCCACCACTACAGGGAACCCAGGCTAACCCACCACCCCAACAACAACAGGGACCTGGGGGAAGTGGTAGTGGGCACACGGTCCAGGGGACAGAGGCACAGAGAAACAGGGGAACTGGGAGGGCTGCTGTGCGACAGGGGGGGGGCAGGCCCAGGGAACCCACTCTCCACGAGGCCCTCTCCTCATCATGGGAGCATACCACCACTCCCAGGAGACAATGGCGACGGTCCTGGCCAGGTTTCAGGAGATCCAGCTTCTGCAGGAGGAACAGTATATGGGGTTCAGGGAGGAACTAAGAAACATCAGTTCCGTCATGGATACCATCGTAGTGACCCTGAATGAGGTAGTCACGACATTGCGGGACACTGTGGCACCTCAAAGGGCCCCTGACACTAGCATGCACCACGAACTGCCTACCACCGCCGCCGGCGCTAGTGGACAGGAGGCCCCGACACAAGACCAACAGGCCACCAGAACCCCACCCCCTGCAGAAGGAGAACCACCATCCTGAGATCCAGGAAGAAGACAGAGTAAGATGTCAAGACCCCCGCCAAGAAAGGATACCGCCCTGATTGTCAACCCACTGTCCCACATTGTCACCCTGTCCAACCTTAAACTGCCCCTGCTCCACTTCCCACAGGCATTTGGACAAAGCACCTGTGAAACTGATAGTCTGGACTCTACCATGGACAATCCTCCACCATCACTCATCACCGATTTGCAACCACCCATCCAATTTAGAGCACTTGAATAAAAACACTTATTGCACAAAACAATCTGTAGTCTGGCTGTGATTTAGAACAAATGTATTAGACATGACCGTGCCAAAATGTTCATTCACATTGTGATGGTAACAAACCGCTGTCACACAGCTGTAGTCCATGGGGAAACAAAGCAGATGTCACACAGTGGGGCCCACAGCTCTGAAAACGGAAGGGAAAGTCACAACACAGTTACCATACACTGGGGGAAAAAGTCAGACAGTAGAGAGGTAGGAGTCTTTAAGTAAATGTAATATGCCGGTGTCTACTCTTACCTGTGTGTCACTGAAAATACTGCTGTATTACTGTGTTCCTGTTCTCTATGTCATCCTCTTCGGCTTCCTCCTCTTCACTCTCCACAGGCTCCACAGCTGCTACAACACCACCATCTGGACCATCCTCCTGCAGAAAAGGCACCTGGCGGCGCAAAGCTAGGTTGTGAAGCATACAGCAGGCCACGATGATCTGACACACCTTCTTTGGTGAGTACATTAGGGATCCGCCTGTCATATGGAGGCACCTGAACCTGGCCTTCAGGAGGCCGAAGGTTCGCTCGATCACCCTCCTAGTCCGCCCATGGGCCTCATTGTAGCGTTCCTCTGCCCTTGTCCTGGGATTCCTCACTGGGGTCAGTAGCCAGGACAGGTTGGGGTAACCAGAGTCCCCTAATAGCCACACCCGGTGCCTCTGGAGTTGACCCATCACATACGGGATGCTGCTATTCCACAGGATGTAGGCGTCATGCACTGACCCAGGGAACTTGGCATTAACATGGGAGATGTACTGGTCAGCCAAACACACCATCTGTACATTCATCGAATGATAACTCTTCTGGTTCCTGTACACCTGTTCACTCCTGCTGGGGGGGACCAAAGCAACATGTGTCCCATCAATGGCACCTATGATGTTGGGGATATGTCCAAGGGCATATAAATCACCCTTCACTGTAGGCAAATCCCCCACCTCAGGGAAAACGATGTAGCTCCGCATGTGTTTCAGCAGGGCAGACAACACTCTGGACAACACCTTGGAAAACATAGGCTGGGACATCCCTGATGATATGGCCACTGTTGTTTGAAATGACCCACTTGCTAAGAAATGGAGTACTGACAGCACCTGCACTAGAGGGGGGATCCCTGTGGGTTGGCGGATGGGTGACATCAGGTCTGCCTCCAGCTGGGCACTCAGTTCCTGTATAGTGGCACGGTCAAGCCTGTATGTCAGTATGACATGTCGTTCCTCCACTGTCAACAGGTCCACCAGCGGTCTGTACACGGGAAGATTCCTCCATCTCCTCGCATGTCCCAGCGGACGGTGCCTATGAAGGACAACAGCGAGCACAGAGTCAAGCAACCCACAGGTACATAACCACAGCTTGCACATAGCACGATTCCCAATGCATTGAATGGCTTGTATGAGTGTTGGTGCATGGCCTAGGTATGTGTGACGCAGTTGGTAATTAGGCCATGTGGGCCCTTGAAATGGTGGCTGCCTGACCTGTGAAGTGTGACAGTGGGATGTGAGGTCAATGCGCTGGCGTGGCACACCGCGGCGGTCGGCGGTCGAAGACCGCGGCGCTAAGCCGCATTGGTTAACATTGAACCCTATGGGTTTCAGGAGCCACTGACGAATTGCGCCGGCGGTCGCGGTACGCACCGCCGCGGGCGTGACCGCCATTTTCTATCTGCTTAATCACTCGATACCTGATCTTCGACAGGAGAGGACCTACACTGCAAGTGCTGCTGTGACCTCGGTCTGGAAGAGACAATGGCTCATGCGACTGGGGAAAGGGCCCCTGCCTTCACTGCGGAGGAGTTGGAGAAACTTGTGGATGAGGTCCTCCCCCAGTATGCGCTACTCTACGGTCCTCCAGACCAACAGGTAAGTACACTGGGACCATGCTTAGTGGGCAATGCCTGGGTTGAGTCGGGTGGATGAAAGATGGTGGGGAGGGGAGCGATTGAGGCATGCATCAAACGACAGATGAGAGCATGTGCCACATGGCAAGGGTGGGGATGGGGGGCCACTCACATCGAGCATGCAGAAGGTGATGACAATTTTTCTCTCCTTGTACATGTCACATAGGTCAGCGCTCACCAGAAAGTCGCGATTTGGCGTGCCATCGCCAAGGACGTCCAGACCCTGGGGGTCCACAACAGACGGGGCACCCACTGCCGGAAGAGGTGGGAGGACATCCGACGCGGGAGCAGGAAGACGGCGGAGGCTCAGCTGGGGATGGCCTTCCAACGTAGGAGGGGTGCCAGTCGTCATTTGACCCCCCTGATGTCCCGGATCCTGGCGGTGGCCTACCCCGATTTGGATGGGCGCGTGAGGACATCACAGCAGACACAAGGGGGTGAGTACAAATACATTCTGCTGACTTTGCGCACAGTGGAGGTGTCTGGGTGGGGGAGGAGGGCTGTGGGTATCCCTAGGCCAGGGCGATTTCTGTAGGCTAGGCCCCTCCGTAAGGCATGGCCCTGTGCCCCCGCAACCCCACCTCTGTAGGGTGCCAAGTACAGGTATCCATGGCCCTGTGTCATCTATGTGTGCAGTTGTCGTCCATAGGCTTGTAGGCCATGTCCCACGGATTGCATAGTGGACCCCAAGTGCGCGGCGTAGTGCAGGGGGCTTCTGTGTCTGTCTTGTCCGCCAACGGTAGCGGTAATCCATGCACTCAACATGTCTTTATTTCTCCTCCCCCCCTTTTTTGTGGTCTTCCTGTTCATGTGTGCATTAGCATCATCAGGCGGAGGAGAAGTGGCATCGGAGCACGAGGGAGCTGCATCTCAAATGGCCATGGCTGGCCATGCAACTGACTCGGATTTCACCAGTGAGACGGAGGGCGAGGGGAGCTCCACAGAGGGGACTCGTGCTGATGTCAGTGACAGGGACTCGTCCTCTGAAGGGAGCTCCCTTGTGGTGGCGGCAACATCCGTGCCCCCCCGCAACAACAGGTACAGCCGCCACCCAGCGCACCAGCACCACCCTCCCAGCAGCCCCTCAGCGTTTGCCCCCTGCCCGCTCACCCAGGAAGGTGGGCATCTCCTTCGCCCCAGGCACCTCAGGCCCTGGCCCTGTCACCCCTGCTGCCCTCAGTGAGGAGGTCATTGACCTCCTAAGGACCATCATTGTTGGGCAGTCTACCCTTTTGAATGCCATCCAGGGTGTACAAAGAGAGGTGCACCAGAGTAATGCATACCTGGAGGGCATTCATTCGGGTCAGGCTGCCCATCAGCGATCGTTCAACGCTCTGGCCTCAGCACTGATGGCAGCAATTGTCCCTGTCTCTAGCCTCCCCCCTCCAACTTCCTCCACCCAGACCCAATCCCCTGTACCTCTGCCTATCCCAGACACACCATCAGACCAGCCTGCACACACCTCAACACCCAAGGGAAGCTCATCCAGACATAAGCACCACACATCACACAAGCATTCACACAAGCAACATCCACATGCAGACTTACCAACAGCCACTGCCCCCCTCCTCCTCGTCTCCCTCCTCCCTCCCTGTGACGTCTCCACTCACACTTGAATGCACAACATCTTCAGCCACTACATCCATCACCAGCACACCCACCAGAACACTCCGCACACGTGCAGTCACCACCCCCACTACCATTTACACGTCCCCTGTGTCCTCTCCAAGTGTGTCTGTCACCCCCTCCTCCAAACTACACAAACGCAGACAGCCACCCACCCAACAGCCATCCACCTCACAACAGCCTCCAGCCCAAGCACCTGCACCTGCACCCAAAGACACCAGACTTCACACTCCTACAACCACATCCTCTTCCTCCACTCCCATACCCACTACACCTACCCGTCCCTCTCTTTCCAAATTGCTTTTCCTTGCCAACCTTAACCTCTTTCCAACAACTCCCCTACCCCCTCCATCTCATAAGACTCCAATCCGCACCTCAGCCACCACAAACCCGGGACCTGTGAAGACTGTTGTCCATGGACTGTGGAGTCCCCCACCCTCAAGGGCATCCAGTTCAGCTAGGAGCCAAGGCACGGCCAGTCCACCACCGGAAAAGCATCCTAAGATTGCCAGTGCCCGGCGCGAGCGACCAAAGACCCCAGGGACCAAAATCCCTACATTGGCTCTGTCAGGAAGTGGGGTGCCACCTGGCACACCGCCAAAGGTGGGAAAGGGCCACAAGCGTGCAGGGAAGGGTGGGAAGGGCAGCACGCCGACAAGTCCGGCAGCAGGCCAGCTGGCCAGCTGGCCAGGAGGGCCCCACCAGCCCCATCCCAGGTGTGCAGGAGGACACACACAGGCCCGGTACTGCAGCCCAGGAGGGCCCGCAAGCCACGTCCCAGGTGGGCAGGAGGACACCCACAGGCCGAGAACTGCAGCCCAGGAGGGCCCCGCAAGCCACCAGACAGATGGGCAGGAAGGCCCCGCCAGCCACATGTCAGGTGGCGAGTGACATCCATGCCTGGGCCGGATCCGCTGACCAGGACACTCATCTCAAGCACCGCTCCGCTGGGCACCGCCGTCTCAAGCACCGCTGAACTGGGCCCTTCATCTCAAGCACCGCTGAACTGGGCCCTTCATCTCAAGCACCGCTCCGCTGGGCACCGCCGTCTCAAGAACCGCTGAACTGGGCCCTTCATCTCAAGCACCGCTGAACTGGGCCCTTCATCTCAAGCACCGCTCCGCTGGGCACCGCCGTCTGAAGCACCGCTGAACTGGGCCCTTCATCTCAAGCACCGCTCCGCTGGGCACCGCCGTCTCAAGCACCGCTGAACTGGGCCCTTCATCTCAAGCACTGCTCCGCTGGGCACCGCCGTCTCAAGCACCGCTCCGCTGGGCACCGCCGTCTCAAGCACCGCTGAACTGGGCCCTTCATCTCAAGCACCGCTCCGCTGGGCACCGCCGTCTGAAGCACCGCTGAACTGGGCCCTTCATCTCAAGCACCGCTCCGCTGGGCAGCGCCGTCTCAAGAACCGCTGAACTGGGCCCTTCATCTCAAGCACCGCTGAACTGGGCCCTTCATCTCAAACACCGCTCTGCTGGGCACCGCCGTCTCAAGAACCGCTGAACTGGGCCCTTTATCTCAAGCACCGCTCCGCTGGGCACCGCCGTCTCAAGCACCGCTGGCCCATTGGCGGAAGGGGCAGGCCCGCATCTGTGTCGGGCAGGGCTGCACAAAGCACTCTGGGCACTAGTCCCCCTCCAGTACCAGTGGAGACTGTTATCCACTTGAGAGACTCTGGCTTTGCACTCCCCAGGATGGCACAGTGGGCAACCCACCCACTGTAGAGACTTGAGAGACTGTGGCTTTGCACTCCCCAGGATATGGCAGTGGGTAAGCCACCCACTGTAGAGACTTGAGAGACTGTGGCTTTGCACTCCCCAGGATGGCACAGTGGGCAACCCACCCACTGTAGAGACTTGAGAGACTGTGGCTTTGCACTCCCCAGGATATGGCAGTGGGCAAGCCACCCACTGTAGAGACTTGAGAGACTGTGGCTTTGCACTCCCCAGGATATGGCAGTGGGCAAGCCACCCACAGTAGAGACTTGAGAGACTGTGGCTTTGCACTCCCCAGGATGGCACAGTGGGCAACCCACCCACTGTAGAGACTTGTGAAACTGTGGCTTTGCATTCCCCAGGATGGCACAGTGGCCATGGAGGCCCCTGGTGGATCTGGCGTTGTGGACTCATTTGGCTGAGGTGCCCCCCCTTCCCTTCCCCCTGAGGTGCCTGTAGTTTTCCTATCTGATGCCCCTGCAGTGTTTTCTCCGTTGGAGGCAGGTATCCTGTGTGGGCTTTGCCCATGTGTTTTGGCCCAGTGGCCCAAGAACAATGGCTGATAGACATATCGGACTGGACAATTTATGTATATAAAGTTATAGATGTGTGATATATTTTATACTCAGTCTTACAATATAATTCTATATTTATAATCATTTCCTTTTGCCTTTGCATTCTTCCGGGGGGTTTGGGGGTGTAACTGTGATGTGTTGCTATGCATTGATGTGTGTGTTGTAGTGGTTGAGGGTGAGGGTGGGTGTGTCGCATATGTGTGTCCCCGTAATTTTTTGCCTCCCCCTCCCCTGTGTCGTAGGTGCAGTACTCACCGTTGTCTTCTGCGCCGGCGTTCATGCTCCTGGTAGAGGAGCAGGAAGACAATGGCTGGTAGGATGTGTAGTTTGGGTTCCATGCTGTCCAG